>NC_134522.1:20066348-20691348 GCF_027942865.1 Odontesthes bonariensis
CTATTTACATGACACCACAAAAAAAAAAAGAAATTCTTGTCTTGGTCCCACAGAAACCACATTTAATCTAAAAATGTTAGTTTTTTACCAAAATCGTGCAAAATCGAGCCTCTCAAAATCAGACGATGTATCTTTTTTTTGTCAAAACCAGTGAAATGTAAGCATGTATTAATACAGCTGAGTTCTCAAGGACGGGAGTCTAATTAAATGGTCTTGCAGAGCTGTAACCAACTCAGCCGTGTGCTGAGCGTTCATTTTTCGTTTCAACCTTCTCTTCTGGTTTGTAATGTCCAGGAGTCTTGAGAAAAAAAAAAGCAGAATGTAACATTAAGTCATTTTAACTGTTAGGGCTGCTCTACCATCTGAGATTCCACAGCATCTTACTTTTACATGTTCACTGTGTACCGTATGTTCTTGAGTAATAACAACATATCTTGGCTTTATCTTGAAAGTCACTGTAAAAACATTCAGATTAATCAAAAAATGTATTTGCTTTTGACAAAGCCTCTGAAAGGAGCATTCCAGTTAGCAAGTTGGTGAAATCAAAGACGAAATAAATGGCCATCTTTTATGTGAGAAACAAGCTTACCTGAACTGAAACTGCTGGTGTTGTAATGTGGCTTTAGTGAAATGATGTTTTCTTGTGAAATTAGTGTGTCTGACTGTTAGTGTTTAGACTACAGAGAGATGTTATTGTGGGAGCAGAAAGGAGGACGGCGCCTTGTGGTTCAAAGTTTTGTGAAACAGAAGGTCCAAATACTGACATAAGTCAGGCTCCGGTGGACAACAAGGATGCTTCTTTTCTTTTGGTCTCGAGCCTTTCATCAACACAGAGCAGACAGGCAAAGGCTTGAGTGGTGTGGATTAGAAGTTAATGGTGGCTAGTGGCAGCCGAGCCCTTCAGCGTTCAGCGTAGAGAGTATAACAGATATATGGCCAGACTCATTGTGATCAGGTGATGTCTAAACTTTATGAGTGACTCTCACAGTGTAAAAGGCCCTGAGTTAAATTTTGGAGGAGGTCTGCATACTGTGGGAAAGCCTAAAGTCTGCAATGAGACAATGTAATGCATGACAAACCAACCAAGACTTCCCGGCAGAGGCTCCATTACATCCAACACAGCGGCGGATTGGACCATGCATGAGACCACTTGTGGACTTTTGTGGAACTTTTTGAGGGTCTTTGCTAGCGAGATCGATGGTTACTGTGGATAAAAGCTCACCCAGTATTGTCCATACGTTCATCCACGGTAATGGAAACACTTTAAACATTTATGGTGCACATGGAATACTGTGGGAGCTTGGGTGACTGTTAAAGTTTCTGATGAATTTGAGGATTAGGACCCAGTTGGACACTGACTTCCTTACAAACAAGGAAGGCTAAGTAGAATCCATAAAAAAAAAAAAAAATCAAAAACACGACAGGCCTCTTAACTTAGTTAGAAGCTGTCAAATTGCCCAGGAACAAAGACTGGAAATTAATTTCTGAAACGCCTTTGAGGAGTATCATAAACCGATGAAAAGACACCCGAATTGGACATTCTTACATCAACGTTACGGCCAGAAACAGCATGTATCTTATCAACAAGATTAAGACTGTCCTCCTTACTTAGCTCCACTAAAGTCAAGAAACACTGAAGTGAGACTTGAGCCAAGGATACAGATGTCTGGAATCTGCAGAAACAGATTTGAAAGAAAAATAAAAGATCCAGCTCGAGTTAGGTAAACAGACAAAAATCATAGTTACTATCTGGAGTTGGATGACTAAATCTAAATGGTACCTAAAGAAGGTTAGTGGCTAGCAGCTCAGAGTTTTGTTGTTCTGAAACTGTTATTGGAAGTTCCAGCAGATAATGGGATGTTTGTTATTTCGTCCTCTGCCAAACATTATTTCATCTGGAGTGCTCCTTGATAGCAGGCTGGATTGTTTTTGGTGATTAGCTCAAACTTTAGACCGGTTGCCCTCAGAGAATATACTGATGTCATCAACTGTCTTCCATTCTCCAGATGTAGCAATTATCTACCCCCAGGACCCTGTGCTTCGCATGGGGTCCAACCTGACCGCAAGCTGCTGGGTCCACCCCGACCTTGGCATCCATGCCAGTTCGCTGTTCTGGACGCTGAACGGTCAACAAGTGCCAAGCTCCCTCTACAGAGTACTAAGCCCGACCAACCTCAGTGTAACACTGGCTGGACTTAATGCCTCGAGGCAAACATCTGGTGACAACCTCGTCTGTCACAACCACAAGGGACACATATTGGCTGGCTCCTGTCTTTATGTTGGGAGTAAGTTAACGTCTAAAATATCTAACCTTAAAACTATTTAATGTCTATTTTTCTCATGCATCTGTATCTGCCTCTATGTTTCACAGTGAGAAGATTTTGAAGTACAGTAAATGCTTCTTACATTAAGGGCCGAACGGCACATTTCAACCGAAGAGCTACTATAATCGGAATGAAAAGGAAATGGGAATAAAGGGGAACAACGAGGAAGTAGTGGGCAGATTTTTAAGTGTCCCTGCACAGTTGTAGCTGTATTTCATGTTTAGTATTTAGCTGCTTTCAGAGCCAGTGAGAGGCCTCAATAAGTGTGTCACTGTGAGACTCTTTAACCACCTGTGTGGTCCATTACTCGCACTATCACTCACATGCTAGGGGCCTGACATTTTACACAAACACATTTGTAGTTCTACATTTATGAGGAAATGCATTTACATCTGGGTATTTCAGCCATTCATTAAACGTGTTGATGTGATGCCTTATGTAGTTTAAATAGGAATAGTTGGAGATTTTAGAAAAAATGCTTCCGTTGTCGCTTCTGAGAAGTAGCTAACTTAGCTTATCTCAGCATTGAGAATGAGATCCTTCCAATACTCAGTGTTGTCTTTATTTTAGATTGTCATGCAACCGGAGGAGATAGTTCAGGTCAAGGCATAGTTAAGTATAGCTTCACAATTTGCCATTAGTCCACTTTGTTGTGTATCCTGATTAAAGAGATGTTTATTTAGTTGCACAAAGCAAGACTATAAGCTTAAAATAAGTTTAGCCCATCTGGCTGAGATGAGAATGATATCATTCTTTTTGTTGGTAAAAAGCAAATATGACATTTAAAAAAAAAAAAAAAAGGACACTCTAAACTTTACACTTTACTAAACCCACAATATAACTGTAAATTTCTGTCAGCATGTCTGTCCGTTGTGATACAAATTATTATTGATTTGGTCACCCAAATTATAAGATAAGTACCTTCAAACTTGTTTTTTTCTTTTAATATTTTGAAAATGAGGATAAAAAAGGTGTTCTTAAGGTCTGTAATTAATATTGTTTTCAGACAGATGAAAAATACATAACACACATTTTTTTGCTGCTTTTTTTATTCACTTGCTTCTTTTCACGCTTATCCCACACAAGACATCTACGAGACAAATACATGTCTAAGAGATATGATGAGATGAAAAATGACGTTCGACGAGACACAAAAATGTAATCTTAAAGGAGTGTGAGCGTGCATTTTCACAGACTCGCTCACAGAGACATAGAGAGGCAGTCAGGATCTTAATCTCTGTGTGACATTGGTGTTGAGGACCCTGTGTTCTTAGAGACCAAGAATGTTGACGGGAATCCCAAGTTTGACCAAATCAGACAGCGTGCACACAAACGGACACACTCACACGCACACAGACCAATTAAGCAATTTCTGAGGAACAGCACCAGTGGGTGAATTACACTCTAGGATGGAGCTGAAGTAATGACTAGATGTAATTTTGTACCCTCACTGACCTCCATTTTCCATCTTTGCTGCCTCCTCTACTCCCTCTTTCTCCTCCTCATCTTCTCACCTCCGTTTTCCTCACTCTCTGTTTTTTCCCGGTCACTTTCTCCCCACCGTCCCAGTGCCTCCTGAGAAGCCGGTCAATCTAACCTGCTGGTCCAGGAACACCAAAGACCTGACTTGCAGCTGGGCTCCGGGAGGAAAAGGAGAGACTAATATCAGCACACAGTACAAGCTCAAGTACAAACTCAGGTATACGCTTCACATCGGTCTTTAGCTTTTTCATGATATCTTTTTTAAACAAATAATCTGTTAAACACAGACTATATTTAGTTGATGATATGCTTTTTGGCTTTGGAAATGATGCTGTTCCATGCCAACTTGCTGTTCCAACACACATGACTGTCAGATTAGATGGTTTAGGAACTTGTCAATGGACAGAATTTCTGGATTGCTGGATTAATTACTTTGAAAACACACAGTGACTGTGCCTGTAAAAGAAGTGAGTTAAACCACGACTAAACTGCCAGTTTTCAAGTGGATAACACATCCACCTAGGTGAGCCCACAGCATGTCTCAATATATGTCAGGAGATACAATTCTCTAACGGCCCAGAAACAAACACAAGCTAAAATGGAAATAAGGCAAAAGTGCCTTTTATTTTCGCAGAAGGTTTTCTCAACAAAGATAAGATTGCTGATAGCCGGTGGGCGAAAAAAGAACTAGTATTGAGTAAGACAAATTTCACAAAAAAATAGAATAACAGGGAGATGTGGGAACAATGCACTGAAAAAAAAAACGAGTTCCAGATAGAACTTAAGCTCTGTTCTTATTTTTAGATTATGAAATCAGCTATTTAAAAGCGTCAAAATGAAAACAACTTGACATGTTGTATTCCAGCTTGCCAATGGGAAGATTTAATAATGTATTCAGGCATGGGCTTAATAAAAACACTAATGCCTGAAAAATTCTTAATCTATAACATATTAACCAATAAGTTGGACTTTATAACCGCTTTTCAAGTATATAAAATGATTTCTAGAGTTGTTTTAGTAATTTTTGCTCTCCTCCCAGATGGCACGGTACAGAAAAAGAGTGCGAGGATTACACTCATACTCAGCCGTACTCCTGCAGCATCACCCAGGACCTTCACTTCTTCACGCCATACGAGATCCGGGTGGAGGCCACCAACCAGCTGGGCCGGGCTACCTCCGATGTCATCACCCTTGACATCCTAGACGTGGGTGAGTGTGAGAAGAGACTTTGACCCTCTTGTTGTTCTTAGAGCTTAGATCTTTGTGACAATGTAGCCTCGAGCCTTAATCTTGGACAGTGGATAGCCCACTTTAAGGCTTGTGAGCCTTCGAAAGAAGACAATGTCCACCTGCAACCCCTCATCACAAGTTGCAAAAGTTCAACCCCTGGAGATTTTTATGGTTACTTTCCCCTTGTTTTTTTCTTTTTCCTTATTCAAATTCTCACAAGCGCTCTTTTATTTTTAATCGATGGGTTTCTTCCTTACAAACATTACTGTCATGTAAATGTGCTTATTCCATGTTTTTGAAAAGAAGAATTTGCGTGTAGGCCAATTTAGACACATACATTTATTTTCCTGTGTAGTTCGAAACTTTTAATGGTATGTTAGTGCCCATTCTTCACTGACTGTGCTATATTTTATTGAAACTTTGTGGAAATAAACTTGCCTGAGCCATGACTGCCACTTGGTTTAGGTAGGCTATATAATGCTAAAAGTGAGCGTATGCTATGCCAAATCTTCATTCAAATTTCGATCTTTTTTTTATTAAGGGACATCTTAAACATATGTTAGAAACCTTGACCCTTAGGATTATTACCTCTATGTGTTATATGACATATGATAAGTAAATCCAGCCATTAATGCTATAGGATTTCCGCTTTGAATCACTGGAGAACCACCTATAGTTTCAGAGGGGTAGCGTCAGACAGCTCTGCTATGTAAATTGGAGGAACCAATCCCGACCACTTACAGGATGGGGCTGTAGCTACAGCTATTTTACATGCGTTGTTAGGAAACGATGAAACGAGAAGCTAATGCAAGCTAGTGGGGGAAGTTAGGCAGGATCTAGCGACTACTCATTGAGGCTGAGTGAGCTGGCGCTAGCTGCAAGCAGTCAGGACATGGAAGGTGTAGCCACTACTAGCTCGGCATGGCCAGATTAACATTTTTTCCGGAGTCATACTCAAGTCATTTTAAAGCCAGGAAAAGGTTCTTTGGTTGCAACCTTGGAATGTGTAATATATTTATTTTTTTGGAAATGAATGGCTGCTCGAGTTGGGCTTTTATCCAATAAATCTCAGTGCATTGACAGTAATGATTCCACTGTTCGTTTTGTCAATGGAACTAGCTTTATACTGTAGTAAGATTAAGATTGTAAGTAGGCCTAAACAGTTTGACGGAGTAAGAAAATATGCCCCCCAGCAGCCTAATTCGTATTAATCAATTAACATGTTGTATCTCGTTTGCTAAATTCATACAAAAACAATGGTGTAACAGCAACAGTTTGCGGTTTGACACTTTTATGTGCCAGTTTTTTCTTTGCCAGCAGCAGTTTGCTCACAGCCACGCTAAGTGTTTGTCTGTTTGTAGTGTTTTTTCTTGAATAAGATAGTTGTTTCAGGGCTTTGGGCTTTTATTATTTTGACAAATACGAGAGTAAGTAGTAGTAATCTTTAAATTTACCTCTCACCATAAATGTGAGCGTTAGAGAATTTAATGATGAACTTTGAGCAATTTTTCTAGAAGTTCCTTTGGAAAGTGAATTTTTGTTTTTTGTTTTCTTATCTCTGTCGCACGATAAAAGGCGGGTCGGATCTATGCTTTTCATGTTGTTGACACCGTTTGAAATGCCAGTCCTCTATCGTACAGTGTTGGTGAGACTTTTGCCTCAGTGTAGCCTCAGTGTTCTGCTCTTCGCTGACAGGAGTGCAGATCCTCTGCTGCTGTAGCTCCTCTGGTTTCGGGTGTGACTCATTGAGCTTTTAGAGGTGCTCCTCTGCACCGGTTGAACAAGTGGTTACTTAAGTTTCCGTTATCTTTTAATAAACTGCAACTGATTATCAAGCTATTCCTTTGGAAATGAGTCGAGCTATTCCTCTCTAGTCTTTTCCTTTTAAAAGTTATTTTTGGATTTCTGTATGCTTTTCTTTCTTCAGACCATTTTATTGGGTTGTGTGTGAAAATCCCAGATGACCAATCTCTAAAATATTCACTTCAGCTTCTCTGGTATTATCAAAAACACCATATTCACAGTAACACTAAAACTTTTTACACAGTTTGACCTTTGGTTTGAGCTTCACAAAGTCCTCTAGACTATGTCAGCATGCCCAGATGTGGTATTTGTTAAAGGACAATGCTTTGGTGGACAATGGCAGGGAAAGGTACCCGTGACTGCCCCAAAATGACCCTCGTACAGGCATAGAGTTGTGCAACATGCATGGAGTACAACAGTTGAGTAGGTGTAAATAAAAATGTGGCCAGTAAAAACAGTATGTGACACTTTATAGGTTCTTCCAGGCTTAATAATAGGGAAGACTGTAAGCTAAGAGTTTGATTCCTTGCTGTCATGTCGTGACCCTTCCTATTTATCTTGTGGCACCCAAGTTAGTTACCATATTCCAAATGGCTCAAAGCTTTGCATATCACATATCACATGCAGATGACATTGATAGAATCTTAGTTGTATTCCCTTTTAAAGCTTTGTTACGTGCTGCGTTGCCTAGCAGTTTAAGCAATCTTCTCACTCTGACAGATACATGTGTGCACACTCGTGTATGGGAGCATGGCCACACCTGGACATGCATGGGTTTGTTTTTGCCTTTTGGGTTTATTTCTATGTAAAGTGCACTCAGATTACCTTTGTTGTGAAATGATGCCATATGAGTAACTTTAAACTGAACTGAAAGCCGCTGTCTCTTTTGACAGACTAATTTTCACTTTATCCATGCTCACTGGACACGCAGACACGTACACACAAACTGTAGGAATGTTCCAGGCTGATCCTCAAACCTAATCCTGTCTCCAAGGCGGCTACGGACCCCGAGGCCTGTGGAGTTTGGGCTTTGAGGCTTTAAGAGTTGGACTTGAAATAATACAACCTGATTAGCTTGGAATTCTTCACCTGGTTTACTCTTAGCATGCTCCAAATGGTGCTGGGAAAAAGTCCTGAAAGAATATTAGATTTCAGAGGTGGACATGCCACTGGCGAGGAAACAAGCATCCATCAAACAAACTGTAATACCTTTCTTCTTGCTAATGTATGCAAGCACACACCTGTTTACACACACCCCAAGGGCAGGGCAGGGCCTCGTATAGAAACAGAGGGGCAGAACAAGAGTGTAGGCGTTTTCTGAATTTACATGTTAGTGTGTGTGGTTTTGCCTCAGTCTAGCTGACCTAGTCTTCCCCTTTCTCTCAAGCTTTTTCCACAACAGAAGCAACCCATAAAGTAACCACACCTGTGTTGAGCTGCCGTGCGTCACTCACATCTACAGTCATGTCCAATCAGCGATGAAGGCGAGGTTGAAAAAAAAACAACATTTTTTCTGCATTCCTCAGTCCAGGGGAGATGCAAGAACCAGGGGGGACTAGAGGAAACTTGCACTGCTGTCTGACTCTGACACGATGACGTGTCGAGGAGTGACACGACATATATTAAGAATGATTCACCTGTAATATGTCACGTCTCATTGACTTTTATAAATACATGGCATGTGCACATTTTTTGCTCTTCCTCTGCTCACTGTCTGTGCATGCCTGCTAGAAAACACAAGACTGGGGGCATTCATATTGAATGCAGCGGGGCAGCACATTCTGTGACTGTCTGCAGGTTGTCTTTGGAACACAGATGCTGCCTTACCCATGTTCACTGTCCACCTTCAGCCCACAAGGTTTCATATTATGCCCTCTTCAGGCTACAAACACTCGTATTTTGTAATCGAAAATATGCACAATTCTATCTTATGATCTTCCAGAACAGGAGATTTGATTGAGTTAAGTAGAAACTTTATAAACCTCTTGCAAAACTTCATACATCCATACTTGTGTTACCGTTATTGGAGGATCAGATGACTCAATCTTCCTCTGGTACTGCAAAGGAAAGGCACATAAACATGAGGACTTGCACACAAAAGAGCGTTTTTAAATTTCACATTAATTTATACAGCCGCTTCAATGACATTGCCTTGTTTGCATCACATATGCATAAGATGTGACATACATACGACATTTCACATATGAATATTCACATAAATATTTGATACATGGAATCCATGTCTTTGTGTAGACTTCATTTCACCTGCTAGTGCAAAATCATTGGATTAATTCACTGAATTATCCCACGATCAACAATGCAACTACAAAACTTCCCATACTTAGTCTGCTGTAAGAGCACAGGGCTCCATCTTCCTCCTGTGCTGTGAAGTATTTACAAACAAGATTTTTAGCAATAAGATGCATTCCTAATTTTTTTTTAATATACATTACGATGGAAAAGTTGCTATTTCACCAAGAAAACAGGAAACGTGTGCATTGATTTGCTGAAGTGTGCAAACATAAATGGAAATACAGTGTAAATTAAATAGAGAGTTTGTAGAGCTATCATCACCTTTATTTTTCAACACAGCCTGAGTCCTCTTAGACAAGCTTTCTTGTCATTTCTTTAAGCGTTTTTTTTTTTTTAGGAACAATTCTCCAGGCTTCTCAAAGGACATGACAAAGCTCTTCTTTGGATGCTGGCTGCCTTTTGTTCCGTTCTACAACAACATGATCCCACACTGCTTCCAATCATCCCTCCATAAGACCTGTTGCCACTGATTTTCAGTCCACTTCTTGTCTCATTTCTCATACCTCAGCCTTTTTTCCCTGTTTGCCTTCCTTAAGAATGGCTTCTTGACACTCCTTCCATGGAGACCGTTTCTGACGAGGTTTCGGCCAACAGTAGATGGATCAACTGAAAGCCGGGAGACATCTCTCAGGTCCTGTGTCTCAGGTCTTTTTCTGTTAGTTTTTTTTGAGGACATCTCTTTCAGATTCTGTTGATCTGCTGCAGACAGACTTTCTTTTCTGCTACACTTGTCCAATTTCCTCATTTTATTTCTATCAAACTGTCTATCTGTGGCATTTTTGTTTTTTTCGTAGTTGCAGTTTAAGAAATGGGAGCAAACAAGCTGAGAGTAGCAAAGTGCCTGAAGGGACAATTTAAAACTGGCTCCTTGCCAAGTTGTCTGTTATCTGTCCTCAGTTGAGTTGCTTTTTTTATTCGCGAGTGATTGTTAGGTGAGTGTTGACTGACTTAATCAAAAGAAAACATTCCTCCATATAAGGACGAGGCTGAAAATGAATGAATCGCAGTGTTTTTAGAAATACTTTCACAAGGATTAACGTCAACCTACTACTTAAAATATGTAAACAATGATGGTGTTTTGTGACACACTGATGATTTAACCACAGCTTTGACAATTGATAATGAGAAAAAAAAATCCCTTTTATCGTAATTTGAATATCACTCGAATCTCACTCATATCATCTATGCGTGACCTAATGCTGTCTTGTTTTTCACATTTATGTTGGTACTCAGTGATTCGCGTAGTTTCGTGTTACATTCATTACATGAAGGTTACACCCTTGTTTTGTATTCCATGGACAGACTCCTCTTGCTTCTCCTCACTCTCGCTGATGATGAGCAGTGGAGGAGAGGGGAAGAGGTGCCAATTGTGTGGTTGCAAACATTTACCTAAAGAATTTACTCAGGCTCAATCCCAATTACTCCTCTTGGCTCAGTCACTCCATTTCAAAGAGATAATGGGGTCTTTTTGTTTTTTGGTGATCAAGGTGTTGTGGTCATCCAGCCATCCGAATTTACCGCTAATGTCCCAGTTGAAGGACCAGATGACCACTACTCATTGACCACCAAAAGGAAAGGGGCACCGTATCCCTGTAAAATTTGATAAATAGGGTCAAGAGAGGGGTATTGTCATTGGGCCATACTCTGTCCTTAAAGTGAAAAATGATTAGTGAAGCGGTAAGAGAGGGTATTAGCCCACTGGAGGCTATAAATAAAAGTAATTACAGAGCCAGGACAAAAGGGGCCTAATATCCCAACTTAACTTTGCAAGAAAACAAGAAACAATCTAAACAAACACTGATATCCTCTGAGATTAATGTGGTATATTTCAGTGAAAAACATTCACTTACAAAAACAGAAACTTGAATACTCTTTATATTACAAAGTCAGAAATTGAAGTAATCCCAGATGTTTTACGATAGAAATTTTCTTTTTCTTTTGAAATCTTTTTGCTCTGGAAACCACATCACCACACGTAAACAACTCTCACATGAACACATTAGTGTGGAGCGGCAACAGTTTGCTACATATCTGCATTGTCTCTAAGCTTACTATATGAAAACATTGTGGTTTTGGGCTAAATTTGAATCACTTTTTCCTTGTTGCTGATTTCAAATTTGGTTTGCTGAAGTTGGATCCAGCGTGATAAAGGCTCTAACTTTAGTCTGCACTTTCAAAAACAAAAAAAAAGAAGATAATATAAACTTTTTTTTCCCCAAAACACATGAAAGCGCATGCCACCATTAGGTTGATTCTTTTAGACTCCTGGCGACCAGAGACAAAACCTCTTAAACTCTCGTGTGAGCCCCCGTTTTTTTTCCCCTCCGCTGCATCTTTCCCATCTTCATCCTTCCCCTGGGCTCCCAGAGTTTGTTTACTTGTAAAAGATGACATTCTAAAAGGGAACTTTAGTTGATATTGAAATCATCTCCGCCGCTCAAAACAAAAGGAGAGTAAAGTTGAAGTAATGGTCTGTCACTGCGTGTTTGTTTGTCAAAGAGATAATTGTTGTCAGATGAAAAAACCTCCACCATCTTACACAAGTCAACCCTTCAGAAAGTAGAAGGCACCAAGAGACCGCAAACCTCCCCCAGTGCTGAACAATCCTTCAGTGTGCCGTGTTAAACATAGACATCACTGCTGCACCTTTAAATTGGAGTTGAGAGGGTTTTTGACCTCACAAACATTAATGAATTAGTATGTGGAGAAGTCCATATTAAAAGCCAAGAGTTTTTGTAGTTATTCTTGGCGGAAATTGTAAACTGTTTATCATTAGATTTAATCGACAACTATTTACAGGTCATTGCCCTGATTTTGTTGCCCAGCGCTTTATCAAGCTAGTCATCTATCAAGCTAGTGTCTGCTGCACCAGACAGTGGACAAATGAAGCTCGAGAACATTACATGAAGACACATTTAAGTTATATTATGAGTCAGCTGGATTCAATCCATCTTGTCAGGCTTCGAAGTACACATTTATGGTCAAGAGAAAATCCTTTTGGACAAATGGGTTTTTGGTGTGACAGCAGTTTGACTCCGAGAGAGCAACCGCTACATCCGAACTGGAGAGCATTTCCAGAAGACCGTGGGTCCACTTTTTAGATCTGCTTGGTGGAAGTTAGCCCATGATAAACAGTGAGAGATGGTTCTTCCAGTCACTTGTAAATATTTGAACTGAATAGATGCTTTGAATAAAATCATAAAGAAAAACAAAAGTTTAAATCACCGTGTTCATATCATAAAGGTTTTTCACTTTTTCCCTTGCTCTCTGGTTGCAATAAATGTTATCATCTTGGTCTAAAGACGGTAATGGGATTTAATATCTAGCATTTCATATGCTGGTAATTCATGGTTAAAATACACCACTTAAATCAAATATCTGAAATTAGATTAATTTGTCTATATCTGTATTCATTTCCATGAAAGTGGAAAAAAAGATCTCAAAAGAAACAAAACAGGCAAAAAAAAAAGTAACATTGATATGCAGTCTATGCTGCCAATATGAAAAGCTAAAAATCAAATCTGATCATTCACAAAATTGGAAGCTTGCAATCAAGGATGCCAGGTGATTTATGCGGTGAAACCTCTGAGCGAATGTTGAAGGATCATCTGCTGTTTTCTGTATAGAGTGATAGAAAGATGTCCACAGTATGTCTCAGAACCTAAACTGGCTTTTAGAAGCCATGTTTCTCAACTAAAAGTACAAGATTTATTAAGTATTCTTTTATTTCTCATTGTGTAAGAGTGAAAAAAAGAACGCATTTGTTTATATTTCAGAAACTTCAACCAGTTTATTTTGAGCACTATTTTTATCGTTTCAGGTCTAGAAGGAATGTTCTCACTTAATTATCTGCTCCGTCCCCTCTTCCTACAGTCACCACAGACCCTCCGTCAGGTGTGATGGTCAGTCGTGTTGGCCAGTTGGAGGACCAGCTTAGTGTTCGCTGGGAGGCCCTGCCCCCCGTCCTCAAAGACTTCCTGTTTCAGGCCAAGTATCAGATCCGCTACAGGCTGGAGGACAGCCAAGACTGGAAGGTAAAGAATGCTAAATTGTAAAGGACATGAATCCGCTCTCTTTGTCTCTTACATGCAAACATAAACATAACTGCGGCACTGAACCAGCTGTTTCCCATCCTTAACTTGTCTGATTAAGCCCGCCTGTCAAAACTTTTCTATCACGAATCTGGTCAGGTTTGGACCAAATTCACTCTGTACGAGCCTTTTATGAATGAAAAACGTAGTGTGAAGCTGTCAGTCATTCAGATGGTGCTTCAGAGGAATTGCTTTCCTCTGGGTAGGAGGGAAGCCTCTCCCGTGATTAAGAGGGAACTGCTCTGCTGAAATATAAGCAAGTCTTTACTCGCAAAGTGGAAAAAGAAAAGAAGGGGCGTGGAGAGGCGCGGCGGAGGGATGATGCCATTCGAAGGAGGAGAGAGGAGGCTGAAATCCAAGTGGCTTTAAGAGTTGATGGTGGAAACAGAGCGCCTCTCAACTGGCCCTAATCATGAGGTCATGCTGAGGAATGGAGGGATACATCTCAGCTGTTAATGTCTTCAATATGGCTGTAAAGACGCTCAGCTGTAACTTCTGCCTATTTGGCTTCCCTTACATCACATCATTAGCCCTCTGATGCCTGTAATTTCCACACTCTGTTTTCCTTCTTGTGAAGTCCTTCTTCACAAGTGTTTACAGACTGGATGCCAGGGAGAAAGTGGTAATTATTAGACACGATTATTAACTGCAGCATGTGTGAATTTCTTTCACTCTTATTTTGCAGAAATTGCCTGTCTTCATTGTTGCTCTGTCTGTATGAGTACCTGCGCGCGCTCCCTTGTGGGTGTCCCAGGATATCCAGCTCTGTAATAAATAATAGAGAACAGATTTTACCCAGCAGGCACAGTTGCATTAAAATAGTTTCATAAACATGCTGATCAGGAGCCACTAAACAATGTGGCGTTCATGCATGTTTAGGTCTGTACATGGTTTGCGGTTTTGTTCTTTGCATCTTGAATCTGCCCTGTGTTTGAGTTTGTGCCCATTGGTATTTAATACTGTGGTCAGACCTCCAGTGCTCAGCTCTTCAGTGTTTGCGTCTTTTCTTTGCTTTGTAGGTGATGGATGATGTTGGGAATCAGACGTCTTGCAGACTGGCTGGACTGAGACCTGGAACAGTGTACTTTGTCCAGGTAGATTGACTCAGTGACTGTGTGTATGTACTTGCATTCAAGTGTATAAAAAGAGTTAGTCGCTGGTAATTAACATTGTTTTTTTTTTTCTGCAGGTTCGCTGCAACCCCGTGGGCATCTACGGCTCTCGCAAAGCTGGGATCTGGAGCGAGTGGAGCCACCCCACAGCTGCTTCCACACCCCACAGTGGTGAGCAACACTCACATACAGTCATATACGGGCACCCACTCACTGTCAGAGATCCACTGAGAGAGCTTTTTTTCCCTCCGTTCAGTTTTTTGGAAGCACTTTAGTCCCTTAAGAGGCAATTTCTTGCTCAAAAATTAGGTTTGTATCATGGTGTACCGCGCATCCAGCAGTTCTTCTGTGGCTGCCTCACAAATAGCAGGAGACGGTGATACCAGTCTCCCTGCCTGTTTTTGTTGTTTTGGCAGTTTTATTCACGACAGATGGATCGATCTAGTCAAATAAAAATATATTAGCGTAACAAATTCTAATAATTGGCATGCCAAACTTTACAAAATCAAACCAGGCATTTTACTATATTTAGTTGGAGTAGGTTGCAGTAGAAGTCATTTCTTGTCAAAAAAGAGCACTTGTGCAGTTGCCACTCTGGATATCTTAAGGTCCTTTCCCTACGCAGACATGCATGGACTGCTGCATGAAATGTTATCATAAACTGACCACAAAAGAGACCACAGTTATGAAAGCAAAACATACATTTTAACTGCCAGGGTTTCTACAAGGGAAAGCTCAGAAAGTACTGATCAGGGCAAAGAGAAAAACAGTTCTCAGTTACTTGGAGAATTGACTTCCGTCTTGCTTTCTTTTCTCATATGTTTTCTCTGTCACTCTGGTCTGTCTGTTATCTTTTTTTTCCTGTAACTCTTTGGTGGTACAGTCACATTCATGGAGTGCTTTACTGAAATAGATTTCTCAGGTGGTAGTGGTTTATAGCTTGATTATCTCACTTTGCTCCCTCTAAGTCATTAGTCTAATCATTAGATGCAAAACATGTTTAAACAATGGTTTCTTCCCAGACAGAACTTGTATTTCTTTTTAACATCACAATGTGAAATAGAAGGGGTCAAAATGTGCAATATTGATATATGAAACTACAAATGGTTACACTGCATCTTATTGTATGTCAAAGCATAATTAGATTTGTTTTATTGCAGCTAATTTTAATTGTGTATCCATTGTGCTTCTACAGTATTTTTCACTTCACAGTGGCCTCTTTCACAAGCCGGCACTGATGCACTTTTAATGTGCATTATTTCATATGGGAAAGTAGAGGCAGAACGGGCGGCTGAAATTGATAAGCCACTGATCCGCCTCTGAGCCATCAAGGGAGGTAGTAACGGAGGCAAAACAGGCCCGCCTCTTGCATGCTGACACATGGGCTGAGCTTCTTATGGCATTATGAGGTGGAACAGCAGGTTAATGAAAGCATCCTTTTTTCCCCCCACCTTTTGAGGCACAACGAATGTGTAAAAGAGGCTACTGATTCTTAATTGTAGGCCATCAGTTGATGTATAGGCTTAGCAATGACACAATGTTACATTATGAGCACTGGATGAGGACCCAAACTGGGGACACCAGAGACTGGCTGAAACATAGCAAAAAGTTGTCGAGGAAATGTACAGTAACAGAAGGCAGGAAATGAAAAAATTCCAAAAATATAAACCCAAACAAAAGGTAAAACTCAGACATAGCTTGTACAGATCAGACGGTCACAATGATCCATCCACATTAATGGAGTAGTAATAATGAGGAACTTTCAAAGAACAAAGGAAACTAAGGACTGTATGTCAACAGAGGAGAAAAATCACTGACAAGATGCAGGTGAGGCAACCAGCATCAGAGCCCAGGTGTGAATCACACACAGGAAGCTAAATTTATCAGGATGCACAAGGGAGAATGGATTTAAAAGCTTTTGATTTCATCATCTTCTTTTGGCATCCTCTGCAATGATTCATTGACACCCAGAGGGAGAGTTAACATCATTAGCATTCAGTCATCAGTCATCAAGTTTCTGTTTTGTTTTTTTTTCCAAAATAAACTAAACAGATAACCAAAATTATGTTTATACCTTAGCTGAACAGGACCAGCCCTCCACATTAGTAACTTGGAATTTAGTTTTTTGTTTCATGAACTGACAAGAAACAACTTTTGAGTCATAGCCCACCACTTTTAAGTTCCAATGAGGGCATGTCATGTCAACAGTTTTTCACCTCATTGCATATTTTGACTGCGTTGCGAAGACACAAGCTGAAAAACACTGAAACCACGTATGCCAACTTTAACTAGTCAGGCCATATCTGCATGTTTAATGTGAAATATCATTGGTGAAATCCTCTTCTAGAATGAACTGACATAAAAAAGGGTTCAAATTTGACCAATCATTGAATGAAAACCCAATTCAACTAACTGATGTTTCGTAAAAATGAAGTCAAATGCTACTAGAATACATTCTTTTCTCTGTCTTTGATAATCAAAGCCTGTCAGACTCATTCTCCTCCTCTCATTCCCTGCTTGGTTTACCTTCCTGCAGAGCGACTCATGTCGGGCTCCTGTGACTCAAAGTCCAGCGGAGACTCAAACTCCACCCTGCGCAGGGAGCTGAAGCAGTTCTTCGGCTGGGTGCGGAAACACGCCTACGGCTGCAGCAGCATGTCCATGAAGTTGTACGACCAATGGAGGGTGCTGATGCAGAAATCCCACAAAACTCGCAACCAGGTAGGTAAGCATCGCTAATGCAGAGAAGAAGCACACACACGCACACGCACACATGGCTGGCATGCACACGTGTCCTGCCCATACATATACAAGCAAAGTGAAAATGATTTTTTACGAAAACGGATATGTAACAGATTTTGTCTTCAATTTAGGTTCTCCAAGGGGATAAATCCTAGCACATGCTGACAGGAAAGCAATGAACTGAGTGTATGCAGCTTGTGTTTTTGTTTATATGTGTGAATGAAAGATGAGCAAAAGAGACTCCATTGGTATATCAGAATTATAAAGACAATTTTCACCAATTGTGTGCCGATGCCAGCTGTGGCTGCGGGAGGACAT
The DNA here is from genome assembly GCF_027942865.1 of Odontesthes bonariensis. Taxonomy (NCBI): domain Eukaryota; kingdom Metazoa; phylum Chordata; class Actinopteri; order Atheriniformes; family Atherinopsidae; genus Odontesthes; species Odontesthes bonariensis. Next base: position 20,083,764 of record NC_134522.1, read on the forward strand.
TTGAAGAAAAAACGTGGGATATGCTTCCTTTTTGCAACTTTTCCAGTCAGTGTGAGCAGTTGAGCGCACAGGTGCGAAAGACTGAAATGATTAAACTCATCACGGACATCCTGGTATCACAGTCTTGAAAGAAAAGAGGCCACCTGGACAACTCTGCGTTCAAACTGCATTGTAGCATGAATATTTTGGACACTAGTAAAGACATTTGACATGTTATTTGATCTGAATTTACACAGAGACGATCTAAACAAAGGCAATCTTGCCAGAAGAGTTGCTGAAGCGTCTAAAGCTCTTGAGTGTCATGTTGTGGGTTCTCCTCTGGATCCAAAGCACCATCTAGTGGCTGCTCAGCACCCATGGATCCTCCGGTCGATGCTTTCACCAAGGTCTTAATGTAATTAGAAAAAAAGTAGCAAAATATGATACAGTATTTCTAATTAATGCTTTGTTATATAGATGGATAATGTGCCAAACTGGTTCACCCAGCATTCATGTGTTTCTGAGTGACAGTATGCGACTGATGAAAGGATGGTGTTTGTGTCTGGAAACGTTTTGTTGCCTTTATTTTTGTACTGAAATGTAACAACATATTTAAAGTATAAAGTTAATTTTTATAATTGTTAAATTATGTTTAGTTAGTAAAGACTGTACAATGACTGAAGTTGTTATCAATCTCTTAATCGTGCTCCATAAAAAATGCTGCCAGAAACACAGGGTTTGGAAGTTAGTTGTGTGTGCACGACAGTGGAAAAGCAGACACACCGAACAGCACCAACTCTGCTTCTCATTTTGGTCTCGTGCTTCTCGTCCTCGCTCACTTTTCACCAAAGTGGAGGATTGAAACCACAAGTTATTAGGTTTTGGACAAAAAGAGTTACTTGTTTAAGAAGAGAAGAAAAAAAATGGTGATTTGCTGGATTCAATATTCTCTGTCTTTATGTAGAGTCATGTGAAGAAGAAAGTAGATCCTTTTTTTTATTCTAAGGCTTTATATATCAGGACATAATAAGGAAAATGGTCTGTTCCTTATCAGCTCTTAAAATGACACAAATACATCCCCAGATGAGCAGCAATATGTGACATAGTAGACCGTGTCACTACTTAATGAACAGCTGAGCAAAAATGCGGTTCCATATGAATTAAGAGGGTAAGTAGCAGCCAAAAGTGGCTGATCAAATGCACTCAATTAATTGATCATCAGTAGGTGTGAGCAACTTAATGAAAGCAGAAGTTTAGCCAGTTTGGTGCTCAGACAGATTCTGATGTGTGTTAACGCAATGCCAAGGAGGAAAAACATCAGCGATGATCACAGAGAAGCAATTGTTGCTGCCCATCAATCTGGGATGGGTTACAAGGCTATTTCCAAATAATTCCGTCATCCTACAGAGATAAAAGATTAGTCACGAGGGAAAAATATTCAAGACAGTCTTCCCAGGAGTGGACCGAGCAAGTCGTAGCAAGTCACATCAAGGTCAGAACGTGCAATGCTCGGACAACTTGTAAAATAAAAACAAGAGCTAGATCTCAGACTCTGCAGGTCTCAGTTAGCATGTTAAATGTGAAAGTTCATGACAGTACAATTAGAGATGGCTTGTTTGCAGGAGAAATCCTCTTCTCACTAAGAAGAACATGGCAGCACAACTTAGGTCTGCAAAGATGCATCTGAGAGAAAAACACATGACCTTTAGAACAAGATGCTTTGAACAGACCAGAGCAAATTCACCATGACACAGTGTGCCATATTTGAAAGGAAACCAGACAGAACATAGAAGAACAAACACTTCATACCAACTGTCAAGTGCGGTGGTAGAGGGGTGATTATTTGAGCTTATTTTAAAGCCACAGGACCTGGGTGACCATGAACTCCTCTGTATGCCAAAGTATTCTAAACTCAGACTTCAAGCCATCTGTCTGACAGCTGAAGCTTGGCTGAAACTGAATAATGCAAACAGTCAATGATCCCAAACACAACTGCAAATCTGCAACAGAACGGCTGAAAAAAAAAAAAAATCAAGGTGTTGCAATGACTCAATAAAATTCCAGACCTCAACCTGCTCGAAATGCTGTGATGGGACCTGAAGAGTAGCTGTGCCTAAATAAATGCCGTAAACCTCAATGATGAAGCAATGTCGTAAAGAAGAGTGGGCCAAAATTCCTCCACAACAATGTGAAGTTATTCCTGCTAAAGGTGGTTCCAGTTCCTCACACACAGTTTCTGTATTTCAGCTTAGTTTTTGTTAGATATTGAAATGATGTAATTTGTCATGTGTTGTTTTTCTTCCAAGATTGTCTTAACGTAGTTTCAGGACCTAGTGAGGGCAAGGAGATTTTTTTTAGTCATGTCCTGACATGACTAAACCTTAGAATTGAAAGCGAGTGCATTTCTTTTTTCACATGACTATAGTTTAGTGCAGAAATTCTAAAGTTACAAAGCGATTATTCAAACTTTTACGATCATCAACAGATGGTGGTTTTTTTCCCCTTGTTAATCCTCATGTCTTTGCAGTTTGATCAGCCGAGGCATCGGTGTGAGTGCTGTTTAACGCACTATTTGGCAGGCAACAGTAGATGAAAAAGTGAGAAAAAGAAGTTTAAAACACACACTCTTTGCAAAACCATGCCAATCTAATTTGGATCGCACACTTTGGAGGGTTTTATTGAGTGTTGACTATGCCAAATGCATCCAATACACATGGCAGTAAAAAGAATTACCGCCCAAAACCTGCAATATTTCAACAACTATGTGAAATACGAAGCCATCATATTGAATTGCAGTAAACTGAATTGTACTTCATACATCCCCCAAGGGAAATTATAGTTTCGACATGAATTATTAAGTAAACTGGATATGTAAATAAGAAAATAAAGTAAAATGTATAAAGACCTGGTTTGACATCTAGCTGAAAGAGAGGTGTGTTTGAAACCTCCAGAGATCGCTACAAATGCATTGATGTGTTTATGGCTGAGCTGATGAGGTCACACGCAGCATAAGCAGGTGAAATCGGTCAGTGAACGCAAACTCACAGAGGCCCTCCTTCACAATAACATGCACAGAAAAATCTGTTAACAAGCACTGCATCCCCTCTTCCTTTACTCGTGTATGATAATTACACAGGTATAATAATATTACCTCATACCATGTTCAAGACAAGCTCTCTGTGACAGTCCTATAGGGAGCATGTTGGACCAAGGAATCCCTTTCCACTGCACAAATTAAGGTTTATTATCAACAAGATCAAGCAGGAAGTGGTGATCCAACAGCGTAGTAATCTGCATCAAAATCAACGTGGCCTTGACCTAACAATCGGTCAAATATCATTAAGATCTGCGAGTTCTTGCCAATTAACGTAAATCTAAACGATAAAAAGCTGACGTCTCCCTCATGAATCAAGTCTACATCTTTGAACACTTCTCTCTGCACTGCTCGAGTTGATCTGAGAAACTTGAGACACTGGTTGTGTTTCCTGCCAGTACCCAGCCGTGCAGCGAATTCATCCCCCTGTGGTGACACAGCAGAGTCCTGTTACTGCACCTGTGATCCCTCAGTTACCGGTGCTTGAAATTTTAACCCGGTGTGAAGGTTTTTCTTGGTTAAGGCCCTGCTCTCAAGGCTTAATTTGCTTCTGTCTTTGCCAAAAGTTTATCCTCCACAGTTTATTCTTTTCAGATGATGTCAGGGTGCTAATGTATCAGTCATGTATAAGTTTTCAGGCAGCAAACCTGTTTTTAGGTCACAAAACTTCCACTCGTCCAAGAAATCATTCAAAAGAGCACGGACTCCGCTTCATGTGGATTTACAATAAGTTATGACATGTTTCAAACACATGTATAGTTTGAATATAAAGGATATAGATTCAATATTCTACTATTCTTACAGATTTTCTATGGTTATCAATAAGTTACAGTGCATTTTGAGCTATACAGTCCCAGCAGTAGTGGAATGAGGGTTGCCATTACCTGAGAAAATATTTCATTACATGTGACGGTCTCCTTTGGGAACCGTGCAAACAAATTTAAGACGTCAGAAGAGGCTCCTCTTATAGTTATTGAGTTAAAATGAAAATTAATCTAATAAGTTCAGAGGGTATTATTTTTCTTTACTATTAATTTGGCAGTTCTAAAAAGGAGGGGGTGGGGGGTTGTATTTTCACCTTTTATGGTGGACTTGTTATCCAAAGTCATGGATGATAATTCAAAAACATAATTGCTGTTGAGGGTGTTGGATTTTCATTCATTTAAATGACTGGCTCTTGAAAGACATGCACAACTGTCCGAATGAAAGTGAGGCAACATCTCTTTCTCTCTGAAATGTGTCCTGAAATGTAAATTAGAAGTATATAAGCAAGATGTAAGGGAGTACCTGTAAGTATTTAACTACAATATTTACTGATCCAACTGGAGTGATTGTTTATTGCTCATCTGTCCATGGTATCCATTACAGCAATTTTCCGGCTGTCATATATCCACCTGCAACAGAAGACTAGTGTAAGTTCTTTAAATTTTAATAGCATGTGTACAGGGACTATGTTACTTACAGCATACATACTGCAGTGTAGAAGTTCCCCATACATCCTGCAGTGCAGTAACCTAATGCCTTGGAGTAGGATGACAAATTCTGTTCCGCATTTATAAATGCATATTTGCTCCTGGCATGATAAATGTTACAGTTCTGATTCAATAACACCGCGTTGTCAGTTGTACAGACACATCTGCGGTGCTCATTTTGTTCTTTAATCAACCTTTTCTAATACGATTCGGCCCCGCAAAACAAACACTGATTTTCCTCCTTTGAGTCTTGCCTTCTTACACCATCAGCAGGATAACAGTTTGTCCAGAGAGAACCTTGGAGAAAAAGAGGTGGAGAGCAAATTTGGGCGTTTCAGGCCCACGGTCAAGATAGGATTTCTTCATGTCTTGGTCATGAATAATTCACCTGGACAGAGATACACAAGAAAAAGGATGTGCCTTCAGGGACAGTGGACCCAAATAGGAAGAGCAGAGGACAAGGAAGAGGTGGTGGAGCATGGAGGAGGCGGTGAGGAAACGACCAATAATCTCTGCTCGAGAAAGAGGTCAGTTTGAGAAATCTGTATGCCCGTATGTGCATGTGTATGCGTATGTGTGTGTATACATCCGCATGAACTGTATTATAACTTGACTGGCTTTGCTATGAAATCTCTCACAGCATTACAAAGTTATTGCTCTGTACTTGTTTGAGATTTCTACTTTGTTTAGAATTCATTCCCAAACAAGCAGAGGAAGAACGTTAAAATGCATAACCGTAGAAAATAAGTCAAAGCGCTCCATATGGAAACCATCAGAGACAAAGCAGCCCGAGCCACAGACTGGTGGGTGTGCAGCACTGCTGTTTTGAGCTGAATTTGTTGCATCATTTTTGTCACTACCCTCCCTCCAACTCCTCCTCCCCCTCGCTGTCAGGCCCGGGCCCCGGACGCTACGCTCTGCCCCCTACAGTTGGATACATCAACCATGACTTCACCAAGCCCAGCAGCCCTGCATACTCCTTCCACAGCCGCATGAGCAGTGCCAGTACGTTTTTGTCATCTTAAACTGTAAATCTGTCAAAAAACAGTTAAATATCTATAATGCTGGCCTGCCTTGGCGCGGTCTTGGCACAAGAATAACGGCACTTAACTGACCTACTCAGACCTACTTTAAGTGTCTTACAGACTCTCACTTATATCTTTTATATTGCTTACATGGATTTTATTTTCTATAGTGGTCTCTGTAGACTCAAGCCCAGGACCGAGGTACCACGTTGGCGCCAAGGTAACCCGGTTTGGCCGGATGGAGACGCCATCTTACTCCATTTCAGGCAGAGGAAGACGTATCGGGAATAGGGGTAACATAAATGAAAAACATCTCAAGCAGGTTGAGCATCATCATGCATATAGACACAGCAGCTCTACTAAAATACTGGGTAATCTGTCCAAAGAGAGCAATTCAGCTGATGAAACACCTTGAGCAAACACACACACTGCCTTTAACAGTGTCTATTTCTATCTATTTAAGACAAGAGGAAGATTATGAAAAGCTTTGAAGCTGTGTCCCTCTGATGCACTATGTCTTTGATTATAACCAATCTCTCCAAACGAGTTTCCGTTTGTTTTTGTAGATGAGCAGTTCCAAACTCCTGGACCAGGGGCCTACAGCCCAGAGAGGGCTCCACCTCTCAACGCTCACCGCAGATCGCCATCTTACACCATCGGAGCCCGAACAAGATATCGCTCAATGGATGCCGTACCAGCGCCCAACAGGTGAGGGGAAGGAGGTCGGGCGGATTGTGAGTTTATACCTGAGAACTGATCCAACTGTGAAGTATTTTCAATCGTTCAATACTAGTACACCATCTTACTGCCATAAATGACACAGATGTCAAATGTGTGTTCGTCAACAGGTAAAAAACAAGCCTCAACACTGAGATTGGTTTTAAGAATGCATTAGTTTTCCATAAAAATAAAAGATCTTGCAGTGTAGCATCCACTTGTACTTACAGCAGGATTGTTGAACTTGAAAGTCGGTGACTGTTAAGGGGAAGATCGTGCTTTGGTTTAATGATGACCATCACAGTATCGTCAAAGCCTTACAGTTTGTGAAAGCGCAGTGATTTGTGGACATATTAGTCATGACACTAAGTGTCCATTTAGAACGGTTAAAAAAGCAGAGAAAACTCTGAACACCACTGATTAAACATGCGATATAACACAGAAAATGAAAGAAAAGAAAAGAAGCAGAGAACAACAGGACTCTCTGGGTTTGTGTGTGTACTTGGAGAAGTTATTCACTGTCTCTCAAACAGTGGCAGGCAGACAGATACTGTCCTGCTAAAAGGCAGTTCTCCGTCATTTCTTCCAATGAAATGTGCAGTTAGTCAGTTTTGGGCAGAAGGGGGAACTGTGGATATCACATCAATGCAACCGTCTCTGTCAAGTGTTTTCTTTAGGAAGTCACAAAGTCCTCATAAGGAGGGAGGAGGAGGGTTGATGGAGCAGTTTTGTGCAACGTAAGCATGAGTCTTTATCTCATGTAAGATTGAGACTGACATATAATCCATCAATACTACAACACTTTATTAAAGCATTTTGTCACATCCTGATTGGGTTTAGACAATAATATTATTTGCACAGGGTTATAAAATCATGGCAGGAGGTGGAAAAAAAATAAATAAAATTTTACATCGTGACCGTCAGGCGCAATTTTTATCCTCCACATACAGTTACTCTTACGACCACTAGATGTCGTATATTCTATTAGTGTAGTTAAAGGTCATATCTGCCGCATGAACAAACACGACACAGATATGTTTCGTGGAGGAGGTCTCACTCCACCATAATGTGTTGTCGTTTCAAATCATACAGCACTGCTTTTTACTTTTCGCTTGAGGTGTTGTGGGTTATGTAAAAGTGACGTAAATAAGTTTTGCGGTGTCATAGGTAATGTAAATCTAACCAGAATCTGGATTTTCCAACCTTACCCAAATTGCTTTTGCTGCCTAAATGAAACTACAGATGAGCAACAGGATGCAAGTTGAAATAACTGCTTTCACTGTCCTGCATCTTACACACCTGCAACGACTGCCTCAGCCACATCCTACTAAGCTGACTGTCGTGAATGAATGTACTTCCCCGTTTGTAAAGTAAAGAAAACACATTATCAGAAGGTACTGATAAACAGAGAGAATGTGAACAGCTTTAGATAAAAGATATTGAGTGAACTTGAATTTTTCTGCCCTCAATCTTTCAGCTACAGTCTTCCTAATCTGCTGGGCTGTCAGGTTCCTCACAAACCCTCCAGCGCCAGCTACAGCTTCTCAAGCCGTCGGACAGTCGGAGGGCCCTCTGAAGATCTCGCCGTGACTCCTGGACCGGGAAAATACAACAGCATCAACCCAGATATCTATAAACAGCGGCAACCTTCCTTCTCCATTCAGAGCCGGACTAAGAAACCCAATTATTCGTCTGCTGTTCCGGGACCAGGCGCGTACAGCCCAGAGAGGACTCATATGCACCTTCCCAGGCCCCCATCCTTCACTATGGGCATCAGACATTCCGAGTTTGTTACCCCACTTGTGGTGGATGTGATTGACTGACTATTGATGTGGATTTACATCAGTTGCCTTTTTTTATTTATTACATGATGATAAAAAAACTTTTCTTGTGACGACTCCACAAAAAGTACACAATACTGACAGTTCAGAAAAACAGAAAGATAATACAATAACAGTTTTACCCAAAAATGTGGATTGTACACTGTATAAATAATACATCTGTGCATTTCTTCATAAATAAAACAAACATCAATAAGTTTTTGCTTGCATTTTTTGTGCATTTAAAAAATCATAATATAAAAGAACAAAAGTATTTATGTCACTGCCAGCTTATGGGAAAATGGGTGTTACGGCCTCGCTTTTGGTATTGTGATTTTTGCAGGTGAACTCCAGTCGCTGCACTGGCCCAGACCCAGCAGCTCCTTAGCACACACCTGGAACAGGTAGGCCCTGCCTGGGATCAGCCCCCTCATCTCAAACTCGGTGTTCTCAATAGGGCCCAACTGAGGGAGAGAAGGATACAGGATACATTTAAATAAATAAAAAAACATCCATATCAGTGTAACTTTTGTTTACTCTGTGAGTTTAAAATAAAGAACTCTCTGAGATGCTTTCGTGTGCTGATGTAAGACAACAATTCTTTCTTTCTTCAATTGTTTGACTGATCACCGACTGATTGATTTAATTATTCAGTTCTGCTTTACATTAATGAAAACAACGTTCAGGTTGCCAGGTTAAACCTACTGGGAATACTATTATATGTAAAACACCAATATAATCAATAACAGAAAATTCAAATAAGCTACAAATCCTCTGTAAATACGTGGCTTTAAGAATATTTCATAAGGGAATTAACAACTGATAAAGTCATTACTAACAATTCATGAACTATTTATTCCCAATGACTTTTTTTATTATTTTAGAAAGGAGTGCCATAATTGTACATGAAAATGTAACACTCCTGAACCCAGAGAGCATATTTAACAAACGATTCAACTTTTAAAAGGAAAGAGAAAAGCTACAGTCACATGCTAAAATACTCTTAATTCTTGAAGCCAAAGCAGAGATATGCGTTTTAATCCAAACAACCAAATGCAATAAAAAAAAAAGGTTTAAAGGCATTATGAAACTATGCTGTTCACAGAAGGATACCACAGATTCTCACAGGGAAGTTCTGAAACTTTTGAGGTTGACTGAAGAATCTAGGTGTTTTTTTTTTACTTCTGCATATCTATTGAGGTGTCAAATGTGAATGTCAACACTTTTGTCCAGTGTGTATTGATGAGGATTTTTTCTTACATTGACAGACTTTGGAGTGTCCCTATGCTCCCACTTGTACTGTATGCGGTACTTCAGCGGGAAGATGTCAAGGCTTGTCCATGTAGGGGGAGGAGACCATTTCACCAACAAGTTTTTAATATTTTGAGGAAAAACCCGGACATCGACGGGAGGATCTGGTTTCACTGCAGACAGATTTGAAGATGGAATTTTAGATAAAAACGGACAAGTCTTTACAATATGAACTACATTGTCGTGTAAAGCAAAGCTGTAAAACTTTATTACTTCGTGATCAGTTACCCTATAAACTTATAACTTCGCTTTATAATTAAATCGGATCATACGAAATTCTAATTCTCACCTATATCCTCCAACATAAAACTTGTCAGATGAGAGCTGCTTCCACCAGGGTGAACTGCAGTGACGTTGATGACATAGTCTGTGAGAAGTTTCAGGTTGGGCAGTTGGCAATGCCAAAGCTGAAATAAAGTGCGATGCAGTGAGAATGTGTTTCATCTGTCTGTCATCTTGTCTATCCATTATTGGCATACTTCTCTGTGTGTTTAAAAAAAAATAAAAAACATCCAATAGCGTTACAAAAGTGGCAAAAGTTGGACTATACTTAATAGAGGGGGGATTCCCACTTGAACTGCTTGTAATTTGAATATTTATTTATGAAAAACTGTTATATTTAACTGTTTTCCAGTTGTCTCTCGTTGGCTCACAAAACACAAAGCTTCGAACTGATCTGTGGTCTGTTACAATCTCCCCAAACCAAATAAGTAAATGAATCATGTGAGAGGGGAATTTCTTTTCAAGACTCAGCAGGTCTATTCAACGCTGTTGTTTTTGGATGACAATTAGAGCTTAAATCCTCCTGACTTTAACATAATGTTTACTGTAAATGAGTAATGTCTGCTTTGTTCCATGCCCCTTTTGGAGATCCCTGACGCAAAAATTGAATAAACCTGTACCTGTTCAGAGGATGATGAAGGCGCAGATAAAGAGCCAGGTGGGATGAGATGGCAAGGCTTGGTGCTCGCCTCTCTGTGTCTCTCACTGTGAAACAAAAGGAATGGCATATGAAGAAAAAGGAAAATCTTCAAGACATTTGCTGAAAGGGGTCAGATTTACCTGTACGTGGCGATATAGTGCGTTGGGGGGGACGGGGAAGGTTCAGGCCAAGAGCAGAATGTCACATTTGGGTAGATGGAGCACCAGCAGTGCACTGAGGGAGTTGATGGAGGATCTGGTAGGAGAAATTACATTTAATCATCCACAGAACTTACATTTGTTTGTTTCAACATCAAGGTGATAATTTAATACTATTTTCCCGCTTAGTTGTTTCAATTGTGCAGTGTATTTATTGGTCTAATCTATCCCTCTTGTCTTTTAACCCTAGCAATTGAATGCATAACCCAAGATCTCACTAATTCTAACCCCAAAACGGGTGTTAAAATTGCTTTGTCCAGCACTTTGGTCCCCACAAGACGTTAGTGGTTTACTGATCACATGCTTACAGTTAAACCCCCCCACTCCTCCACGGAGCTGTGGAAACAGAGCATATTTCACTCAGACTGGTACTCACCCCCTAACGTTGCAGTCGCTCTCAGCAGCTCAAGCGCGTCACTTTGCAGAGCACACAGGAAGGGAGCAACGGTGATAAACACACTGACAAACATAGCTGCTGTACGTGCTTCGGAGGACTTATTAACCCAAACTAGCTTGTCTAAACACTTTGATAAGTGTTACAGCAAACTCTCACTTGTGCAGATTAAAGCCTTAAAGACTCTGCTGTCCCCCTTTTCTCTGTGTTATGGTCTACTCCCCTCCACACGTCAAAGTTCAGAGATAACGGTGTGAGCTTGGCCTGGCAGCAGCTCCTCTGCGTGTGCTCAAGCGGCAGCTCATCAGCATTTTAAACAGCACATTGGTCAAAATGAAAGAGGAACAGGGACTGTGGCTTATAACAGGAAAACCTCTTTCAAAAAGAACCTTTTTGCACCACACACACTGCTGATGTGTCAGGTTTCATAAGTAAAGAGTATGTGTCAAACTCACTTTATTGGATTACTCATATTTACAATTTAAGATTTTTCGGCAGAGGACTCACATGACACAGGGATTAAGTTTATCAAGACTAAAACAAATCAGGGAGGTTTAATTAAATGGTAAACAGCCAAGAAAGCCCCTGACATCACCCATGTGTGCTTTCAGGTACTCTCCTTGGCTTGTTTTGTGCTCTCGACCACCATCTGGTGCATATATGAGGCAACTACAACCGTAATTAATTCATGTGCATCAAAGGGAGTTTATGGTCAGATTCAAGGCACACTGCAGTGGAAATCTTATCCTTCTCTAGTGTCCAGTTTCATGCCATCTGTACATACACTGTGCAGTCTTTCAGACATTTTCTCGATTGTCTCTGTGAGGCCACAATAGCTTCTTTGAGCTCCACGCAGAGAGGGTAGTGCTGTGGAGGTGCCAGCCCACTGTTGGAGTGCCATCTTTATGCATGCTAATGCTGTGAATTCCCCCGCTGGAGGTTCGCAGAGAGGTGAAGGCCTTGCTGATCCAGCTGTTTTTTGCTTCTTGTAGATCACTAGCCAAGACTCCCTTTTGATGCTCCAACTCCTGTACGAGAATAGCACAGATATGAGGAAAATGATGCATTTTTTCCCCCTCCTTGTGTGTGTTTGGATTTTCAGTCGTTGCTTGTAGATATCAAAGTGCATGTTTGTGAAAGAGAATTCTAAACTTGTGAGGTTTGGCCAGCTTTTACAGGTGCTTTTACATGTTCAGGCCTTACCTGGATCTTGCATTTGGCCTCCACCACTTGCAGTTTGGTCTGGGCCAACTCCTGTTCCAGCTCCCTGATCTGAGCCCTGAGGGACTCCTTCTCCTGATCCTCCCTCTTCTGATCTGCCTGTGTCGGGCCTCCTTTGTTCTCCTCCAGGCCTTGTTCAGTCACCCCTCGTCCTTCCGTTTCTGCCGCTGTTTCTGAGTTATGATCGGCAGTGATTGATTCTGCAATGTGTTGGCAGCGGGAGCAAGCCTGTATCATACTCTGTAAGATGCATAGAGAGAGTAAGAAGCAGAAAAAGAGACAGATGAAATGTCCATTGGTGGCCATTGGTTTTTCAATAATTTCTAAAATCCTTGTTTTATGATACTTTACTGTCTTAGACAATAAACAACCACCTGCTGTTGTATGTGTTAAAGTGCTAAAAATTGGGACGTTTTAGAAAGGGCTGAACCAACAATGGCATCTAAGATGAAGTATGGTAGAGGTAAAAGCAGAGATAAAAGCAAGATCGATGACAGTAGAGAGCTGCACTTACCGCGAGTGAATCTAACTCCTCTCTGTGGGCGGCCTGCTGTCTCTCCAGGCGCAGAGTCAGTTGAGAGCAGATCTTAAAGTAAGAGCATCTGATTTTAAGCAAAGAGCCCTCTTATCAAGTCTACGTCACACTCCTATTCCTTATAATGGCAGCAGCCAGTTTTTTAATTCCTATCACACCAACAATGCCATCAATTCACTGTACCTGTTTGTAGTCTTCAATGATTCCAGATGACCTTTTGATCTCCTGCTCAGTCTTCTCCAGCTCCCTCCGAAACACCTCCTTCAGCTATAAAGAAGTGGACATTTCTTTACTCACACATGCCTGCAATTAAATTTCAACAGCCAGATTTACTGTAAGGAGCTAACATGAAGATATTTATTGTTACCATGGCAGCTTCCTCCTCTTTCACTCTTTTGTCTTCTTCTGTGGCCAGAAGTCGATGTCGGGTATGTAGAAGGTCTTTGGTCAGCTCGTCCACTCTGTCTTCGGCCTGCAAAAACACAGCGCCAATTACTACTCAGAATATCATTCTATGATAATTTGCCTATTTGCAAGGCCAGAATGTAAATGGTGTCAGTTAAGCTCCAAAATTTGGATTTTGAAGAAAAATATCAGCTTATTGTAAATAAATGTGCAACACTAATTCCATTAAGTTGGGATGCTGTGTTAAATGTATATTTAAACAGAACGCAATGATTACACAATCTTATAAACCAATATTGTATTCCACAAGCATAGACTTTGAATGTTGCATCATCCACAGTATAAAATATCATCAGGATTCAGAGAATCTGGAGAAAATCAACATTGGATGCCAGTGATCTTTAAACCCTCAGACAGCATGACATGATTCTGTCATGGAAATTACTGCATGGGCACGGGAACCCTTCCAGAAATCATCGTCTATGAACACAGTTCCTTCGGCTATCAACAATCCAGGTTACAGCTCTATCATGCAAAGACAAAGTCATATGTGAACATGATCCAGAAACAATATCAGAAATAGACTAAGCCAAAGTGGAAAACTGTTCTATGGTGTGACAGATCAACATTTAAGTTTTTCTTTGAAAGTCATGGCTACTCTGTCCACTGGACTAAAGAGGAGAGAGACCATCCAGCTTGTTATCAAGACTCAGTTCAAACATATATCGTCATATCATACAGTTTGCTCATCTTTTTGGTGGACCCTCCACGCTTCTTGTTTTTTAATGAAAAAAAGTCATCGATAGTACCTTGTCCAGAGCATTCCTCAGAGCGATCTTGCTCGTGATCAGTCTGTGGGCCAGGTTGTCATTTTCCTGCTCCAGGCGGAGGCTGGCCTGCAGAAGGCGATCGTTTTCCCTCTGCAAACAACAGAAAAATATTTCAGGTTCTGCAGGGGAAAAAAATGGAAATTGAGTCACTTAACAAGAAGAGGAAAACAGGAGGGATATCAGACCAAGTATTTGTCCAAAGGGTCTTCCTCCTCGTCATCCATTATCTGAAGCCGGCTTTCCCCAAGTTTTGCTTTCTTTGTTGGGACCTGAGGGGAGACAGACAGGGCTTACGAGTAACGTGGGAAAAAAAAAAAAAACGTAATATCTAAGCTGAAGAAAGCTATCTCTCCCAGACAGATTTGCAGGATGTAGCATTAGGCTGACAAATGAAAAACAGGCCACAGAAGGTGATGGGGATAAATCAAGGATAAGATAAAGATAAAGCTGGGTATATGGGGGAAATGCTAATGTGAGACACATGAATAAAGGAGAGAAGAGACTTCTACAAAGCATGAAATGGATTGCCATATCTCAAATATCTAAAATGAACAATCAGAATGAATTTCACTGTATCTTAAATCAAAAATCTCTCGAAGAAGAATGTGCTTTGTGTTAGGCTCGGGCTTGCAGTTGCCAATCAGCAATAGCTCATGCAAGGAATGCAGAAAAACCTTAAACAGAAGCAATGTTCATTCTTTTTCAAGCAAATCCAAAAGTCATTTAGAGAAAGTATATAGTACTCATTGTGCCAAATTCAAAATTGCAAAACAATTTTGGTGAAAGTCAGCATTACAATAGTGGTCTTCTGCAATAAATACGTTAAAAGTCTAAAGTGAATGTACTTTAGATTAGGAACACAGCTTTATTTTCCCACTTCAGTGGAAAACAAAGTGCAATATTTTCTCTGGAATTTAGGGATTCAAGAGGTACGAAGTAGCATAAAATTGAAATATTCTGGTTGCCATAATACAAAGCTGATAAATTACACTAATTGGGTAAGTCTACCGTTTTTTGTTTTGTACGTTCTTGAGTGAATCCATGCAGCAGACAGCCTTACTGTGAATGTAGGTCCGGTTTCAGCCACCAGACAGGCAAGGATCTCCTCCTCTGTCATCTGGTCCATAACGTTGGCATCACAGGCCATAGCCATGGACATTTCTTCCATCATGTTAACCAGATATGCAGACGCTAGGGGCTGCCCCACTCACACTCACACACAAACGGTCACAGCGTTTCAACGCAAAGCCTCTAATTCAAACCAGTGGGGCCAAGAATATCCACCTGCAGATACTCAAGTCCCCTCCTGAGTGATTTCAGAAGGATGCAGTTGGCTTGTTTGTACATGCAGCGGCAAAAGGTCGGTACAGCATGTGGGCAAAAATATCAGGAAATATCAGGATAAAGTCCAAGTCCTTGTCTGGAAAAAACAAGGAAACTGTCTATAGTCCAAAGGTGAGCAACAGAGCGAAATACCTAAACAGTGTAAGGACACCTAACAAGCAGCAGCCTCTTCCACAGTGTCAGGTGAAGCACAGTAGTGTAGTGTGTGTTATAGGTGTTTGGAGAGCAACAGGTTCAGCAGGGTTTATATGCGACCTGAAAGAGTGTGAAAGAAAGGCAGCGCTGACCACACCCACAATTGTGCTTGCATTTCTTATCACCTCACCTGTCTTGTTCCCTGAAACACACACAAACATTAACACCTGTTTGTGATGTCACACATAAAAAAAAAAGGACACCATTTTTAAAAGTTCAAGGCAGCTGGTTGATTCCGATTCATATGGTGATAATGAGCAGATGTGTTGACTTTTTTTTCCGTTCACTTTCATTTTCAGCCTTTTTTCTTTCCCTCACACTCACGCAGATGCTGTGTAAACCTGACAGACCTGTCACCTCAACGCTGCTTGTGCATGTAAGGAGTAAATCGGGTGGTATTTGTGATATGTCACCCCGGGGTGTTGGTGCTGCAGCTCTATTATTGTCATGGGCTGAGCAGTCTGACAGAGAGGCAAACGAGTCCAGCAGGTAAAGCACCAAATACCAAAGCACAAAGGCAGGATGACAACGATGATTCTGCACCTCCGCCAGTAATTGTCGCCCACTTTTTCTTGTGTATTCCCAGCCATCACTTTCATGTGATGATGCAGTTTCTCTTAATATTTTCCCGCAGCTGTGAAATCAGTCAATCAGGTTTTTTTTCTTCTTCCCATATCTGATGACGGTTCAGTTTCAAGACTTTTCCACCGTTCACTTCCCCTCCTTAAGCTTCGTTCAGTGCCGCTGCTTCTCACTTCTTTGTCCTTCAAGTTTTTATTTGTGTCACTCAGTAGTTTTGTCTTTCGACACTTCCCGTTATAATGTACTGTATAAGTCTGTGCTTTTTTTTTCCCCTCAACCCAGAAACTGTGATTTCAACATCCCATGTATCCTCTGCCTGAGTCACTGTAGGGGGAAAAAATAAAGAAAAACACCAAAAAGCCCGGGCAGATATATAAACATTTATTCCCTTAAAAAAAAAAGAACATTTTTGTGAAACAATGTGGATTTCTCACTGTATCAGGGTGTATCAAAGCCTTATAAATACAAATATAGTCAAGGCAGGAAGAGAAAAACAACAACACAAAGGAGTCAAAAATAAAAAGTGTACTGTTCAGTTCTGTTACAGCAGTGGTACAACTAAGCAGTGAACACAAAAACTAAGCCTCTGTCACCACTCTATGGAGATACTTGTTGCGTGAGAGTATAATAGCTATGTAGTAGTGAACAACAAACCTCTGAATTAACATATAAAGCTATTTTATATAGATATATATGATTTATCACATACTCCAGAAGAAGAGTATGTGATGCAAAATGAAGTTAGAAAGTGTGATTAAGCTCAGTGGAGTGATGTGATAATATGTTGAATAAACATCTTTAATAACACTCTCTACATTGGCAATCGTTGTATTTTTACACTTTTCACACAATTTATGTATAAAGTTGAATGTGAATTTTTGTTTCCAAATGTACATTTGTAGCGTTTTCTCATTGTGTTTCTCTATCCGAAACACACAGGAGAACAGAGAGAAACTAAAATGGAAGACTATGGGAAAAAAAAAAAGTCACTAAATTACACCTAGACCCCAAAAGCATTTAAAAAATAAATAAAATACAATACCAATTAAAAAATATATAGCCTCACGTGTATTCTGTGTAGCAACACAGTATCTTCTAACTGTATTGTAGCCAATAGGATGGCTTTCAGTAAAATACTGTATCGTACAAGAAGGAATCTCATCTTCCAGTCAACTCTCTAAAATCTAAGGACCTCACTTTTCATCCAACTCGATCTGTAAAAAGAAAAAAGAAAAAATTCACTACATCAACTTGTATGGAAGACACCACAGAGTAAATGTATGTTTAGTAGTCTAGTTCCACCACAGTTACACAACAGCCACTTTTCTCGCAGACTGAAACTTTATATATACTTTCAAGTAACTGCAAAATGCTGTTGGCTTTTTAAAACTCCCCTTCAGTCTTTCTGTACTACCTCTGGACAAAGCTCAGTTACTAGTTTCTATAGCTGGAAAACTACTCCTTATGTGCTATAAACTGGAGGGTGAATGGTGGTGGGGGTAGAGGGGTCAACACTCGGCCATCTCGGATAACACCAGAAGGGAGGGGGAGGGATGATTAACAGAACCTAAAGAAATGGTGACGGGGGGGGGGGGGGAGTCCCGTCTAACTTGTATGTCGAAATAAAACACAAAGATCTACCTTGTGTCTCAACAAGCCCTCCGAGTGATCTTGTGAGATTTAAAATCCCAGGTCACAAGTCTGATACTAGGCACATTAACATTACACTAGAAAAGAAATCTGTTAGCCCAAACAAAAACTTAATTAATCCTTAATCCTTAAAATTGAATTATACATATCAGTCGGACAGAAATTGTACAAAATTGAGCATCTCAGTGCTAACATGTCCAGATAATGGGTTGGGGGACCAAATCACTCCTGCTTGTACTGTATATGCTCAACTCGACTCAAACGGGCCTGGGTGCTCAACTCATGCTCTAAAGTTAATTCTTTTTGTCATTTTTGTAAAAACAATAGAGCATAAGTGTATTTCAATATAGCCAAATACTCAAAGCTACTCTCATTCCCTTTTTTTTCTTTTGTCAGCCAGCTAAATGCATCAGAAGTTATGATTGAAAATCAGCCTATCAGGACTACAGGTCACCTAAAGCATTTCAAGACTGTTGCTCTGCTCTGATAAAGTCCTGATTTTATAACCACAGCATCATCTGAATAAAATCAGTGTTTAAGCTTTGCAGCGTCGGCCATAGTTTGGTCAATACCTCAATTCTGCTCTTGAAAAAATCTACAGCTATGAGGAATCAACCGTCTACAACGCCACTTTTGGAAGCATGTCATCCTAAAACCTTACTAATCAAACATAGAAATATTTCTGCTGGCAGGAGAAGCCCATTTTATTTCATTACTCCAAAACAGTCATTTGCAGGCTGCAGCATTTTGCCTGAGGATCAGCTCACCTGCAGCTTTTTAATAGTACCTTGCTGTCTTAATTTCTTAAATTTTCTTACATAATTTCAAAATATAAAGGTTTGGAGCAAGAATGGAATATGGGTCAATAATACATTTTCCGTATAACGAATTTATAAATATCTCTAATGCTTCTCCAAAAAGTTTCTAAAAAGAGTCACTGTGCTGAAATCACTGGGAAATGAAGACTGATTTTACTCATACTTCTAAACAACAGATTCATGTTTTGTTTCAAGAATATCGTCTCTAAATGACAGAATTACATGAAAACAAAAATCTTAGGAAAAACATTCAAGGAACTTTTCCCGGCCATCTTTACATCTGGCTTGAACGACTGCATTGATTCCTGTGCTCTGACTTCAAGACTTGCACTGACATCCCACCAGTGATACAATTCCCAGAAACACATAAATACCCTGTGTGATTTAGCCCTGTGTTACACAAACTGAAGTTTTGGTAGAGTTGCGTATCATTTCCCTGCAGATCAAATGCTTGTTCCTTTTGCAGCTTTAGACGGCTAAAACTGCTGAAACTGTTGACGAAAGAGAAGCTCTATCGTGAGTTTATGGGTCACTTCCTGTCTGAATGAGTGTGGTTGAATGTGTGACTAAAGGCAGTATGTGCAGTAAAAAAGGGCGTGTGTAATTGTGCTGTATCTGAATACATTACCTGAATTTAGATCTAAACAAAAGGGACATGTGAGACCTGTGTTTGATGTGTTTGTCTACATGTGTGTGTGTCTGTGGGAGTATTTACGGTGAGGAAAAAGTCAGACATCGGTGCTGTAGGGCCGCGGCGGAGGAGGGAACATGTCCGTGGGATTGTAGTAACTCAGAGGTGAGGAACTCTGCGGGTTGACAGATAGAGGAAGAGAGACAGACGGGTTGTCGTAATAGGTATGGAAGCCCAGGCGCTCCCCTCCGTTACGCATGTTGTCTGTAAGTCCAGAGCGGAGAGGGCGCGGCGAACAGGTGGGGCATGGGTTGTGGTGAGAGCCCGTTTCCAGCTGATCCAAAGAGACCGGGGTGATGGCCGCACCGTCCATGGCGAGGGCGTTGCAAGTGTTGCATGGGAAGTGAGAGAGAGGGTCTGCTCCCGCCACAGAGCCCACGTCCACCTCAGAATCATTTTTCTTACAGCAGAAATACTACAGGAGGTAGACAGGGAGAGACCAAGGGACAGATGGGAGAGTTTGAACAACAAGTGCTCAGGTACTTATAGTCTTGAAAAAGGCACCATAAACATCAAGTGTATTGAAGAAAGCTCAGAGGAAAGTCCTGTTTTTTTTCTCTTAAACATGCCCCTTGATTTAGTCACATTTAATGTTTTTAATGGCTCTGCTAACAGGTTCACATATAAACTTTTGGTAATTTGTATGCTCCAAAACATTAAAGGCCTATCGTACAACATATCCTACACATATTTTACAGAAGAATACCATAATTTGACTTATTGGTGCTTTACAGAGAGCAGATGAACGTAAAAGGAAAGCTTTGTCTAAATCGAAACATCTGGAGAACTGAGAGGCACGTCCGTTCAGTCTCTCTACTCCTACTTCTAACTTGGTACAATTTTACCACAATACACCACTGACGTAGAGTGTCAAAAAGGCCTGCTCTCACTACCAGCTTATGTGGCAACCCAGAAAAAATGGGCTTGAGTGAGTTACACTTGAATGCACATTTAATTTTGTGCAGTTTTTCTAACAAACAGGATGAAAAAATGTCAATCAGCGGATTTCAGATTTACTTTGAGGTTGAACTTTGGAGGCCTTGCTGTGCTTTTCAAAACTGCAGCACACTGTTCAAGCATTTGTCTTCAGGGAGAGCAGATTTATAATCCACTGACACCATTTCCATTCTCCCAGCTTTTTGTCAAATAATGTGCCAGAAATCCCCACAAGCTTCTAAACTAATTTGTCAAGATATTAACAAGGTCACAGTAACCTCAATTTTTTAGATCATCTAGATCAAACTTCATATCAGGAAAGTATGATTATAAATAATCTCTCTCCTTCCAGTAACTGAGAATCATACAAGCGCACATCATGATACCTGGAGTCTACAGTAACAGAGGACTGCTACGATGCACAGCAGTATCACCCCGGCGAGAATTCCTCCAGTTATGACAATAGTTCCCGCTGACATTCGACCAGCTCCCCATCAAACCCTTCAGAGGTGGCAGTACAGAGAGAGACCGTATGAACAATGCAAACCATCAGAATTTGATATATAAACATTAAAAGAAAGAGGTGTCAACGGGATTTCAGTAGCTCTACATTTAATGCAAAATATTCTGCATATTTACATCCAATGTACCATCATCTCGTGTATCATTGATATGTTGAAACTAGTTTGTTATCATACAGCTGTCATCAAACTGATGGGTTGTCTAAAGCCTCGCGGGTATAGATGGGAGATTATGTGAGAGATCTCTGTGAGTTGTTGAGTTATGACAAAACCACAGAACAGCACCAATATTCTATGACAATAATCTATTTCAAAAGTCTATGAGGCGGGATGGCTTCCAAGCAATAGGCTCCCAAATCACAGTGCCTATGTTTCATTTACAGTCTTCAGAATACTCAGCTCAAACAGAATGGTCACTTACATTAGAAGACAGTGGGAGACGCAGAGATGGAGGAATGTGAGAGGAAGGGAAACCATGACAGGCCTGTGGAGTATCGCTCTCAAAGCCACCTCTCGCCGAAACTCCTGCGGGCAGAGAAGAGGCTTTTGTCAAGGAGGAAATGATTAGAATGAGAAATCTATTCTATAGGGCTACAGTTGTCAACTATTGTCCTTGATGAATAAAATCCTTTTTTTTTTTTAATCAAAGTTATTGTTTGGCCTATAAAATCTTAGCTACAAATCATCAGAGCAAGAGTTCAGTTTACAGGAAATATAAATCTTCACATTTGGGAAGTTGTAACCAGCTCAAGCGTGGTATTCTTTAAGCAAATACTGGTATTACTCTACAAGCTGTTTGCGTTATCATTTCTGTGTTTTTCTGCCTGATGACATTAAACCTTATCTTGCAATAAAACCCATACACTCACAACAGAATGTTTTAAGACTACAAAATGCAAGATGTGCTGAATTCCCGAAAAGCTTTGGATGAGAAACACTGGTGATATGAATCAATTAACATGCTGTGTGCAGCAGAACCTTCGCTGCAAATCAGCCATAGGGCACTAAGATATATGCCTATGTGTGGTACAGTTTCAGCATACTAAATCTGACAAGTAGGAGCATCTGCTGCCATTAAAGATTACTGTGAGTGATTGAAAAGCACCTCTCAAAGCCTGAGTAGTTTTAATTGTGGCGGCAATTTGGGATTTTTATTCATAAAGTCGTGCTTTTGTGTCCAAATTGATTTGGATACATCCAACAATGGGAGATGACAAATGAAACGAAAGCAGACATTTATTCACTCGCTACTCAGGAAAGGCGCAAAAAAAAAAAAAAAAGGGGTAAATCTGTAAAATAGGAATAATTAACAGAATGGGTCTGCTGGTTTAAAGCAGGTGTTCTCGAAGTGTAATATGATGAGCAGTAGAAAAGAGAAAAGAGAATGACTGAGTACACAAACACTTGGATGGTTACATGGCCCTTAAAAAGTATAGGTTAAGATATAATAAGGTTTATAAACAGGAGGCAGACTTGAAGTACCCCTCTGTTAAAAATCTAGTTTTTAACCTCATCGATGTAAGGCTTATAATGTGTTTTTTATGTGTTAGAAGGCATATCATGAACAAAAATCAACCATAAATGCTACATCTGAGGATTTTTGCTTTGAATCTCCAGAGCATCGCCTACATCCTCAGAAAGGCGAAGTCAGCTTGTTCTACATCGACTATTTTTTTTTTTTTTTAACTTATCTTGACAACCTGTGGGGTGGAGCTGTACAGTTTAATTGCATGTGCCATGAGGACCCAATGAAACGAGAGGGGCCAGGAAGCTAAGAAAAAGGAGAAGAAGTTAGCACATGAGTAAAAGCAAGGCTGAGTGAGGAGCCAAGGGTCTCAGCCAGCCAAGAGAGCTGTGGTAGCTCGAAGCGAGACAAAACGCTTGTCGACTTTGAATCCTTCAGTCGAGAGCTCACGCAACAAAATGGACAATGCTGCACACCCTTTGCATAACATAGTGCTCAAACAAGTCAGAGGCTTCTTCAGCTCTGCTTCAACAGAGGACGTTGCAGGAGGTCATTCCTGCCCACAGCCATAACTCGACACTATATCTTTCTTTTACAATGATTCATGACTTTATTTTTTGGAGCATACGGAAACAATTTCTCATTTTAGGATTAGATTACTATTATTCCATTCAGCACAGTTGACATCAACTGTACTGATAGAACATATAGCTATGTTGTATGAGAAGAACATAGCTCCATGTATTCACCAGACCGATGCGCACAGCCAGTCAAGGTCAGTTACTGGTCAGATTGGCGTGTGGTGTTATTTACAAAGAGGTCTGGAATCCGGGCCAGAAAGGGTGGGGAAGGAGAAACAAAGAGACAAGTTGTTGTCAATGTGCAGGAGAATTTATGCAGGAGAAGTCCGAGCCCCTCAATCTACTTTCTAACCTAATTAGATAAATATGGGGCGCTTCTCCTTTAGTCCAATCCTGCCTTTGGTCCAACAGTTCACCAGAGCAGTTGTTTTACCCATGTCCATTCTGTGGTTCTTATTTGGCCTTTGTGTCTGGTTTACATCATGTCGAGGAAATTAAATCACACTCTACATGGGATAATGTGAAACTATTTGTTTGCTTACTTAGGCCAGACCTTATACAGAAGTGTTTCCAACCTCGCCGAGGCTTGACAAGGAAGAAAGGCCAGGCAAATGATAAGGGCAATAAGTTTCATACTGTCCTGAGATAAAGTCTTTGTTGCCATGGTTTCAGACAGTACATAAGCAAGTAAAGGCCAGCTAGAGCACCAGGTCCTGATCCAGTAACTATGAGAAAGCTGTTCTCAAAGTAAGCGAAAGGTGGCCTTGACACGTATAAACTGTATATAACTATTTATTTTCCTTGAGAGTTGTAAGTAACATAGGCAGGCTTTAGGACCCGCAACAGTCCTCTGGTTTCCATTTTTTTTCTCTGTTATGACATTTCACATGGAGGGAGAAAGGTCAGAGACTTGACTTGGCGTCCTCTGTAGCCTCAATGATTAATCTGCGTCCTTGGAATGTTGCTCTACATTGATGAAATCTTCAGGACAGTATTTGCTGCTCATATACAAAGATGCATTTAGTGTGACGTTAAGAAACAAAATGGACAAATACAGTACACGACCACATCAGAAGAGCACTGCTGGGATTCAAAACACCTCCTGGTTTTAATGTGCTTTGCAGGTCAATCATCTTGAACAAATAGTCCAGATAGACACCGAGTCACATTAGAGCAAAAGAAGAAAACAAAGCAAATGCACACTCCAGGCTGAAAGAGACTTGCTTATTGTGTGACAGATAGCACAAAATGAGCTATGGGCAACACATAAAGAATATTGATGCCTTGTTTAATTTCACTTCAAAACATCAAGTAGACATCAAAACCATGGCCTGGAACACCCTCGTGATCGATCGGACTCAGAGTGAATAATCTATTACATCAGCATGTGAAAAGGACAATTCATTAAGTAAGATTAATTTAGATTGCTGAGTTAAGGCAGAGAGATTCATTTTAAGCACTGCTCTTATAGTAATTACACCACACACGAGTTTGTTAATCTACTGTTCAAGTCGATTAACTAAATCATGGAGGTATTTTTCAACAGAGGAACAACATTTAATTATGCAGATTAATTAGATTTTTTTCCTTTTAAATCACCCTCCGAATGCTGGTAATATTAATGAAGTTCGCTAAAATAAGAGCTATGAGCCCCCAAAAGCTGTCATTTATAGTGAAATTAGGCATTTGAGTAATGTAATCATTTCAATATCCTCAGACTAGCCAGAAGGTAAGAAAAAAAGCTTGTGCGTACGTGTGGGAGGGTGACGTGGTTTTATCTTGTGCCAGACTCTGGAGCCCCGAGTCCCTCGGTTTGCCCACAGCCAGTTCCAGCAAAAGGTGTGTTTCCTGTGTCCATGTTGCCTTTTAGCAGTCAAATACAAGGCTATATGAGCTGTATCGCTTACAAACAGTAGAGATAAGACTTAAAGGATAAGACCGGTTTTTTGACATTGGGCCCTTGATTTCACATTATAGCATGATGTTCTACTCACCCCTGCTTGTTGTTTGTCATTTGGAGCTGTTCCGAAGATATTCGCGAGGCGTCTGGCTGCTCTCTTGAGATATTCGGCCATGAAACGGTTTCCTATGGGCAAGCTCATACAGGCACAAACTATGCTGTTTATAATTTATTAATTACTCTACACTAGCACTGATAACGTGGAGGTGCGTCGCTTACTTAAAAAAATCCGGGTTATTGTAATTTTGATTTTTTTGTCGTAAAGTGGGTGTTACTGACGTCATCGTCGTGCTACTGCCACAGACAGCCCACAGACCTGCTGCCTATTTATTCATTCGGCTAAAATTCAAAATTAGTAACCCGGATTTTTTTAAGTAAGCGACGCACCTCCACGTTATCAGTGCTGGTGTAGAGTAATTAATAAATTATAAACAGCATAGTTTGTACCTGTATAAGCTTGCCCATAGGAAACCGTTTCATGGCCGAATATCTCAAGAGAGCAGCCGGACGCCTCGCGAATATCTTCGGAACAGCTCCAAATGACCAACAACAAGCAGGGGTGAGTAGAACATCATGTTATAATGTGAAATCAAGGGCCCAATGTCAAAAAACCGGTCTTATCCTTTAAGGTTCTATCGTTCATTATAGAATGAATTCAATTTCTGACTATTTTAAAGTTGTACAACAATCACAGGAAGAAAATGCACTCTGCTAATGTGTGTGGAAATGAGCACAAGAGCCTCCCTCCCCGACAGCTCGCTCTCTGCAGTATCTTCCATTGCGTCATCGTACTAAATTATATACACCAGCGCCACGATAATGTTGTTAAAAGCAAAGTGGGGAGCGAAGAGGTCTCTCTTACCCCCCCATTTCTCCATCTCCACCTGCTCTTCCCCGTTTCTCCTCACTCCTTATCCTACTTGCCTCCTCTCTTTGTCTCACATTCATTTTATCCACCACGTCCTCCCTTTTCGCCACACTGTACATCATTCCCCTCCAGGTCCATCAGTTTAAATCCAAGACCTGTACAAAGTTGACAGTGGCACAATGATGCAAAAAAGATGGCTTTCTGTGATGTATATCGACACAGGCAGAGCAATGGAACCTTTTTAGAAACTAAAATAAGTGATTTTGACCAACATGTAAACCAAATTATGCAAGAACGGCTGAGGTACGGCCTCACACAAGTGTTTCCAGCAGACTAGAGAGACAAAGATGACAAATGACAGAAGTTGGAATACTTGTCTTAAATGCTGTCAGAGTATCTTATCCAACACAGTTCATGTGTGACTGCAAGGGGGTTCACAGCTGGCTGGTTCAACCGAGAAACGCACACGAGAACAAATTAGATCAGACACAAGACAACTCTTAGATTAAACTAAAAGGAGTCAGGAGATCTGCCTGCATTTCCACGAGTTGCTGACTTGGACAAGTGACAGGGTCGGCTAATAGGCAGCCGAGTTCAACAACAGAGAGCACTTAAGTTATGAAGTGAACCAGTCCCAGGTGACCAGCAGACAAGTTACACAGAATGTATCTGTCAAGTGGGCTTTGAACATAGTAAGTAAAGGATCTGCTTCTTCATTATACAAGGCAGGGGTTGTAGAAATGTTAAACTGGGAGATTTGCAGGGATTTCTAAAGCTGCCAGAAGTTAATGTGATGGAGTGTTTGTGTGTGTGTGAGAGAGAGGCCCTTGGATGTCAGCATTTGTGCTCTTTACTTACAACACTGCATCTAGAAGGGTGGCGTGAAAAGAATATTTGGGCTGCGACTAATTATCGTTTTTATCTTTGGGCATTAAAGTCCCCCTCCACTAAGCATCAACTTCTTCTCACCTTGTCGACATATTCATGCGGTGAGATAATCCTTTATGTGCGTTTTATAAGACATGCGAGTAAAACCAGCCCTCATCACTATAGCAGAAGATTTCTGTTTTGAATCTGCAGAGCACTGCCCTTTAGCTTCAGAAAGACCAGATCAGAGAGCCTGGATGATCTACTTGGTCTACCCAGCTACTTGCTGGGTGGGGCACTCACACCTTACAGGAGAAGTTAGCACAAACGAGGGGGAGAAGCAAAAGTTGGTGCGTTTCCCCTCAGGTTGCTAAATGGCAGACGTGACATATTCTGCTTATGGCTGCGATGGCATTACATCACATTCTGTAAGCCGTCACGTCTCATTAAAAGATGGAAAGCTCTCACAGAAGTGAATTCAGTTCATTTGAAGACATTGCAGTGTCCTGTCTAAAATGCCCGAAAAAGATGCGGGTCTGCAGTCTTTATTTTTTTAGAAAACTGTTTCACAAACGTGACCTCTTAACGGCTCCGTTTTACAACTACATGACACTGTTCCAACCATTTATCCGAGAGACACAGCAGGTATGAACATTCAACTCCAATAAGTCAGTCTCTTGCTATTTTTCTTGTAAGATGCTGGGACAGGGAGCCCTCTGGCAGCCTAGTAGCCCTCTGGCGGCCAAGTTTCCCTGCTGTGGCCGCTGGTTGACCGGGACAAAGCAGCACAGAGTGGTAATTCTGCCCTGAGAGAGACAGCTCTTGTGTAGGCAATGACTGCTGTCAAATCAGACCAAAAAGATAGCTGGGCACGCTAAACCTGTTGAGAAAAAACTGATGTTATTACAACCATTTATCTTGGAGACACTGCAGTTATGAGAGGGCATGTTGGCTAAGTTCATTTTTTCTAATGTGTTTTCTGTCTGTTCCATTCTCATTAGGCAATTCAGGGCTGTCAGGGGGGGGGTGAAACCCACAAGCAACTCCAGCAGCAGCCTGGATGCAAACCGGCTGTATTTCTTGGATTTGTTTGCCGTTTCCCCAGGATAATACACTGTGTCTGTGGCACAAGGCAATAAAAGCCTATGAGGAAGCAGGCTTTTCTTAAGGAGGTGGCTGCACATCATGTCGGTTTTTTAACACAGCTGCCTGTAAAGCGATGAGTCCCGGGCAGACGCTCTCTCTTTACTGGGCAGATAGACTCGTACAGATGTCCTGGTGTGACGCTGAAAATTAAGTTGCTGTTTGTGCTGGGAGGTGGAGATTTGGGTGGAGCTCATTTGCATATTCACATATCACAACTCACTGAAATACAACGATACTGGGAAGTCATGTCCCAAGCAATATTAAGACTGAGGTTTTTTTTTTCCCATGGCAAAATTTTGACATTTTACAGGAAAACTGCTGGAGCGGGACTTAACAAGAAAGAAAAGGCAAATGTTTTCCAAGTCCAAACCGTCAAAGCCCAGTGGGACGAAATAGCGAAATAGCTTAAGCAGTTTTAGTGTTTCACTGTTGTTTTGTACAACTTTAGAGTAAAAGACTGAAATGAGCATCATGCCAAAGTTTACACACCAAGATATTTCACTTCTCAAGCAAGTCTAACCAAGGTTCCAGACCTTCCAGAGAGGATCATACAGAGGTTGAGGTAACGGTAGTCTTAGTTTGTAATGTGATAAAGACTCCTCTCCTCTCCAACCTTTAAGCATGGTTGTTGATATGTCATGGATAGACAGTGGTGTAAAACACTTCATTGATAGGAGGAAGAAAGGTTTAATTCAAAACACCAGCAAATGCTTAGAAGTGAACATCCCACCTGTAAAAAAAAATTTAAAATCTGAAGATGAAAAGAAGATGGCTTTTTGCAAAAAGACTGAACCCAAACATACCTCAAAATCCAAGATGGATGATGAAGTTTTTGCCATAGCCCTCACAGTACCTGATTTTTTAAATTTTTTCTTAAAAAAGCACTGCCCTGCATTTGACAGCAGGCTCTTATTCCTTGTTTATTTATCATGAAATGGTACAATACAGAAGTATAAAAGGGATAGTTTTTAAATAGAATTCTAACAATTATCATCCTTAACTTTCTCCTTGTGGAAATGAGGTCACGTTTCACTGAAAACATTATGACCATTTTGGGGCTACCGAAGCTCTGGGCATTTGGATCCAACATTTTCTTATGTCTCGGAGGATTAAGCCCCTACATTGTGTCTGCGCTGCAGGACAATTATAGTTTATAGGACTCTGCATGTCAGGCACGTGCAGAGGGGGGGCGGAGGGTGCCCCTTTAGCCCTTTCTACCCAAAGTGCCCTTTTTTTTTTGTAAGTGTGTGTGTGAAAGTCTGTCTGTGTGGCCGAAAATAATGAATAAAACAAAATAATAATAATTTAGATCTACCCTCGGTCGGTCACATGATCCACATAGACGTGCCCTCAGACGACTTGCCCTGCAGCGAGGCGCTGATAAGCTGCTAGAGACGGAGAGAGCACAACTGACATTCCGGTGAGTAGGTTTTGCAGCGGTATTTATTTGTGCACACCACGGTGTATGCTTGCAAGATGACTGACGAAGTTAGTGAAGTGAGCAGCATCCTGTTTGTGTGAGTCTGACTCTGTGCACACTCTCATAACTTATAGCCGCTAATTAACCACACACAGCGTGCTGAGGGAAAAGGTATGTGTATATGCCTGTATGTATGTATGGCTTCTTTTTGTTTCTATACGTTTCTTTTTGTCATGGGCAAAGTGCATTAGAGAGATGTATAATTTTACTGTCAAGTAAGTTGCAGTGTTTTTCCTACATGTATGTTTCTAGAAGCAATGAGGCATAGGTTATTTCACTAAAACTATGGAATGTAGCCTACATGCTTATTCACATAATTTTGGACTATATTAGTATAAATACAACAACAATGACGATAATAATTAGAAGAATTTGAATTGTGATTTTCTCAACCTCTCATTTAAACAAATCAGCACTTGTTTATAACATTTATATACACACAAATTAAATATAATATGCATAAATATATAACTTTTATAACCTTGCTGTCTTGCACAAACTGGATAGTCAAGCACAAATACATTTAAATACATGATTTCTATATGATTTGGAGCAAATTCGTAACTATACAGTATATGTCTTGAAAAACGTATGAAATGTCATTGTGTGTGTGTGTGTGTTTTATGTGCATTAGATTATAGTTTATCAATCATATTTCATTCTGCAGAGATGCCTCGTAAGGCGAGGACATTAAAACAAAAGGAGTGTTTCAAATTCGTGCTCCATGTGCCCCCTTTTGACTTTGAGCACCTGCCCCTCCAAAGGTCTCTGCACGGCCCTGCTGCTTGTAAGGTCTTTTTTAGCTTTCAGCTCAGAGTAAATACTAACATAATGACAGAAAGATTCAATAAAGTCCGGCTTAATTGAGCCTATATTTGAAGGAGGAATATCACCAGCTGGCTGAATGCAACCAGAGAGACGATGCATGCCCACGAGCCATGAAATCCTTGCAGCTCTAAATTCGACATTATTGTTCAATGACTTCAAATGGAATTGTATGGTGGTGTGTATGCAAGCTACTGTAAGACAAAAAAATTACCCAAATTCTCTACTACCGTCATGGAAACAAATGTACATCCTGTTGATCCTCCCGCTTTGCCGCAGAAAAGTCATTGGTTGAACGAAATGACTGATCTGAATGTAGAATCGTAGGAGTTATAGGACCAAACAATTTTCCCTTTTCTGAAGACTAAAAAAAATTGTACAGATTAGTTGATTCATTACCTGATTTTCTCTGAAAAATAATAGGCTCAGCGATAAGTAAAAGCCGGCTAAGGTTTACACTGAACCTGCACCATGCAGCTGGACTCAGTCCATCCTATGAGTCCGGATCTGAGTTACAACAGATTAACTATATTCCAATTATTGTATAATGGGAGGATAAATAAGGGAAAAATAAGTTCCATAAAGCTCCGGGTTATTGCATTTAGAGCCACTCACCAAAAATGGAACTTTTTTCCGCTATCTAGCTTTCAGTCCTCTCACTCTGCTACAGTGCACAGCTAAGAGCAGATGTAGTTTTTTTATTCCCCCTTTTTCTTTCTTCCTTCCTCTCTTTTACACATAAAATGTGGATAAACGCACCGATCGTATTAGATAAACCTTTGTTCAGGTTCCCATCAATCGGCTAGAAGTGCTGAGAGAGGTGGAGAGGTTTCACACTCCACTTGCAGGACTATATTTAGCCGTTTTGTCATCTCTTGACAGAGTGAAAAGCAGGAGATGTGAGGCAGCACAGAGAGGTGTCATATTTTAATTTGTTTTCTCTGTGGAAAATGAAGCAACCATAGCAGTCAGCTAAATGTCCAAAAATTCACAAGCGCATGGATAAACGTGCACACGCTCAACACAAGCATACTCCAAAAAGATCCCAGATCGAACACGGAGGAGGCAAAACACTGCGTAAGTCAGACCTTTCACGTGGGAAGAGGATGCTGTTTTGAAATTACGAGCCTCTTCTCCCCCACAATCCCCGAGTGAACCGTGGAAATTAGAGAAGCTGTGAAATGAAAATTTAATTGGAAAACTCAACTTAAAGGAATAGTTTAACTTTTGGGAAACAAGCTTATTTGATCTTTCCAGGTGGACAATCTCATTTTCAAGGTGGTTCGGTCAGGGATACGAGAGTTGGTACAGATAGCTTTACAGACAAGAATGTTCACAGTTCTTAACTGAGGCTCTAAAACTAACAGCAACAACTTGCCGAATAAAGGGAGAGATATTGATCAGCCTGCAAGACAGCTATCAGCTCTGTGATGGCCAATCCCATGGCCACACTCTAAAGTCAGCAACTCTCTTATGCAGTATTCTTTTACACATCATTTACATTACTTTAGTTTCAATAAAATGTTTATTGTTTGGGTTAAATACATTTGTTCTATTTGTAAGCGCGCACATTTAGTTACTTATGTATTCTTTCTCAACCGGTGGTTTCTGTTTGTTTAATTCTGTTTCTTTACTGGTATTTACCTGTTGTTCTGTGGGAGTTGCCTGACAAGAGTTGAGCATGCAAACACTGATTGGACTGAACCACCAGTTCCTGCTGGAGGGGGGAGGAGATTTTGAGTTCTTTAGTTAAATAAGTTTCCTATTTAAGTGATTTTTGTATTTAAATTGTAAGACTTTTTGCTCTTATTTTTGGGTGGTTAGTTTATTTATTAATGTGGCTGTAATGTGGTATTTGTTGTAGTTAGTGATTGTATTTTGTTTAGTTACCCCTAATGTGTGTGTTACTGGTCTGATCAGCCAGCATTTACCCTTGTGTGTCATTTCTTTGTTAGGTCAGTTATGTTTTGTTTGTACAGCTACTTTGTTCACATTTTTGCCTGAGTTCAATTTCGTTTCTTTGACCTCTTTTATGAGCTCAGTATTTTGTAGTCGATTTTTGGGTTAAATAAAAAACCCTATTGTCTAATAATTTTCCTGTCTCTTCTCTTGGTTTGACGTGGTCCCTCACAAGCTCACTGAGCAGATGTCTGCAGTCCTATATAAAAATACACCAGACTTATCATCTCAGAAAGTTGTTGTTATCAGAAATTAGAATCCTGGGTATCCTGGATGTGCTGAAACCTCCAGAGCACTGAGGATTAACCCGTTACCACTGGCAATGGGAAACAAGTTTTAATTTGGTTGTTTTAGTGCATGTATCTGGGTTTAAAAATGATGTTTAAACATCATTTTTAGTGTAAAAAAAAAAAAGACATAAGTAACCCCCTCTACCTCGTTTATTAAATCTAAACAATATATGAAGATTAGAAATGACACAATTACACAGGCAGTTGTGTGCCTGAAAGCATTTATTCCTTAACATTGATAAAACCACTAGGTGTCCCTTTAGAGCAGCATAGTCCAAAACAGACTGAACCAGAACCAAAACCAAAAGTGAAACCCAACTTGGAACCGCCACCAAAAAAGATGATAGATCTTTATATCAAGGTAAAAACCAACCAATATTGATTTGTGATAGTCTTTTCATCCAAAATAGATGCGTTATTCAGAAAGAAAAGCTAGACTTTCACTTGCTTTGATAGTTGCCACCTACCTACCAAGCAAGCCTCCCTGAGCAGGAAATGTTCACTTGACCTCCAAGATACCAGTCTGATGGGATATGATGACTTATTACATTACATAACATTCATTTACATTTATTAGTTATGTGGGAAGCAAGCAGAATCCACAAAAACCACACAAGACCTAAAGGATTTGTTGGTAACGTCCCATTCCCTGACAATCCAGAAAACCCTCAGATGGTTTTTGTCCATGCCATGACTGGTGAGAGATATTTTGGTCACATAAGGTGGAGCTCCTCAAGATTTGACAGTTGACCATAATGTTATAGTTGATCGGTGTATCTTGTCATGATATAAGTTGTTTGCAGCTATTTTAGGTTTTAAAATATCATATACTGGACCTTTAAGTTGCTTTAAAAAAAAAAATTAGGAATTTTACCCAGTGACTAGGAACCTTTGAAGGGTCCCTGGGATTTTGGGCGAGGGCTTCTTTAATCACATCAATAAAACTTGGCTGTTTACACCCTCATCGACCAGCAGGGGAAAGACAGCGCCCCCATCTCCTGTTCGACTGCAGCTCTGCTGCTCCGTTGGTGCAGTGAAGAACTTCAAAAGCTTTTTCTTTAATGAACGCAGGTCTGCAGTTAAGATGGTAGGGAACAGGAAAACCTTTTTAATGAAAATGTGCCTGTGGTTGAGTCAACAAGAGGATAAAGGAGACCATCCTAACCAAGCATATAGACAGGTTTTCTTGTTTAAAAGCATTACTGGTTGCGCATTTGGGAGCAAAAATGCTGTAGACAGTCAAAGGATTGTATTAAGCTTATACAGTCAACTTGTATTTTCATTGTTTTTCAATTCTAGAACTCAATTACACGACTATATTTAAAAAAAAAAAAAGCACTATATCATAGTTCAGAGTTTTGATCTTGTGGAAAATTTAAACTGACAGTATTTCTGAATGATGTGAGCGGATTTTTCAACATCGGCCGTGTTTCTGCTCTCCTTATTTGACAATATCAACATGGTAGCGGCATTTGCTTAATTGGGTTCGATATGTGACGACATTCCCGACAAGTTGTTACAACCTGCAACAACTAACCGAAACGACACCTACAGTACAAGACACCTTGAACCCCACATAGTCAGGAATAGAGTTGAGATCTCAGTTTCTCGGAATATTTGAGCAAAGATGCTTTGGTTGTCACCATCTAAGTATAGTGCTGCTTCAAAGCAGGTCATGATGACAGATTTATTGCAACAAATGCTGCGGTTCAAGCTAACATTGTAATCAGTTCCTGCCACCGTCGCAGACTGAACAGGCTGTCATATTTCTAAGTGAGTAATTACATGGCCTGATAGACATCACTGAGAATGTCGCTGAGTGTTTTTACAAAAGAATACAGGCGTGCAGGGAGGTCCTCAGACGCGAAAATTCATATTCACTATGTAGTTTTAAGAGATTAGACTTATGACGCAGCATCTAAGTTTTGGATTTGAAAACTTGAAGTGGGCAGTGCAGAGACTTTGTCACCTTTGAGACTTGCAGAGTACACACTCTGCTCTTTTACTGGCCTGAAGCCAGTCTTTTTCTGCTCCTGGCAAAGGACTGAGACACCCTTTGGAGTCAATTTTCACCCATCTTTTTAGGAGTTGCACAGAAAACCCAGCTGTGTAACGGCAAGCAAGGACTTTATGATTGGTGATGGTCCTCAGACCACAGTATGAGTGGCCATTGCTTGTAAATTAAAAAGATGCAAGTGCCTGGATGATGACATGAAACAGACTTGAAAACAGTAGTGCTGAGTCCCTTATTTGGCCTTGAATGAAGATTTCTAGATTTGATTATGAATAAAAAACAAGTTTCTGTCTCAGTTTTTCACCAGTTGTTGTGTAGCTATAGAGAATTATCAGTTAGTGTAACTGGGTGTAAACACAGAATGGTGCTAAACTGTATGAACATTTTACTGCAGATGACAATGACATAGCTTTGTGAAGATGGTGGAACATCACCACACCATTTCATTTTCAGCTGAAGACAACATGAAATAAAGGATATCGATCAAAGCTGCTGTATAAAGAGGATATGTTCGTTACAAATTCCTTTCAGAGACACGATTGTACAACTGGGGACAGATGGGACACAGAGGACGCAGAAAGAGAGTACGAGGGTGGAAGTACATGAGTGGCTCCCTGATATATCCATTCTTAAATAATGATGTGAATATTTTGTTGAGGTGGCCGCCAACTTTGCTCTGGAAATCACAGCGACTCCCTGCAAAATTTACAGCTCGGGGGCTTCAATTATTCAAGTATCATTCCTTCGACAATATTTTTCCATCACGGAGCAATTTAGCCATGTCGTAAAATCTGGACTTTTCAGCCTCGTCCGCATCTGAGAGCACTCATCGCAGCGTGTGAGGAGAGGAGCACATCCACATCTAGGACAGAGGCACCTGATACCAGAGCAGAGGGGGGACACAGGCAGCAAGAGCTGGAATAAGGGTAAGGAAAATTTGTGTGTGTGTGTGTGTATGGGGGGGGGGGGGGGCTCATTTTGTCATCCCTTTTTTGTCCCCATGTGATTGGTAAATTGTGCAATTGATTTCTGTCTCGTAACCTCAGCATAATTCATTTGGGATCATTGTCGTTGAATCAGAACATCAGAACTGAAGAGGTTTAAAGATTGCACCACTTAAAACCAAAGGAGCAGGAGCTGTCCAACATGAAGATAAGAGTGGATAAACATAAATTAGCATTTTCCCCAGCAGAGTTTGCAAAATCCCCCGAGGTGCAGATTCTAAGATCATAGACACCACATAAACAACACAGTGGTTTAGTCTTTTTTTTTCTTCCCCTTTTTACTTGCAACAAACATTGTGTGTGTGTGTGTGTGTGTGTGTGTGTGTG
Organism: Odontesthes bonariensis; assembly: GCF_027942865.1. Classification (NCBI taxonomy): domain Eukaryota; kingdom Metazoa; phylum Chordata; class Actinopteri; order Atheriniformes; family Atherinopsidae; genus Odontesthes; species Odontesthes bonariensis. The sequence continues at coordinate 20,119,230 of NC_134522.1, forward strand.
TGTGTGTGTGTGTGTGTGTGTGTGTGTGTGTGTGTGTGTATCTGAGAGAGACATCACACATTCACAAAACCTACCTGTGGAAGTCACCATCTGGAGGACAGCATATTCGGCTGTGCAGCAAAGCCCCCTGGGAAATCAAAAGAAAAAGATATGACATCAGTCAAAGCCATGATGTCAAGAGACACCTCTGACCCCAGCAGTGATGCAGTCAGCACCGCGAACTGCAAGAGAAGAGCCGGTCCAACTCTACAGTCTGTCCTCATTTCCATCAGAAAACCATTCATCACCTGCTTTTAGAATCATCAACAACAAGAGTTTTTCTGGTCATCCATGGCACAAAGCCAGAAATCTCTGTAGAAATCTCCTCGCAAACAGCCTATAAAGTATACTAAAGAGTAGGAAGGTGAAGGAGAATGGAAGTTAACAGTCGGAAATCAGTTTCACTCACCTTCCAGCGCACTGACATCAATCCACTTCAAGTAAAAGCGCCTGTACGACATTATTACGGAGGGAAACCGCATGACAGAGTTTTTCCTCTAGATTAAAATCCAGAGCTAAAATTTTAATTGCCGGTTGCAGGTAAATTGCGTAGCTCCATCACCGGACAAACTGAGCGCACGCCAAACACTGCTCACCTTTCAGGCTGAAGAATATCTCAGCAACCTGTTTGAGAGACGGTTTCTCCCTTTCTTTTCTTTCAGAGCTGCAGAGGGTCCCGGCGTCCGCGAACAGCGCTTCCCCGCACACTTTAGAGTCCAGCGGTTTCCTCCGCGGCACCTGTGGGAAATTAAAGGCGCCCGGAACCAGTCTGCACTCGCCTCACAACCGGAACCATCGCGTCATTATCCGTTGTCAGTTAGCCCAGTTCACTCGCAGCCGGGTGCCGGTGAGGGCCTGCGGGCTTTCTCCCTGTCAGCGGAGCGCTGGGCATGGATGAGACGAGGCAGCAGTGAGGATGCTGAGTGTCACAGCTCGGCATGGCTGCGTCCTCAGCGGGGCTTTCGGGGGGGAGGTTTGGCACCAGCTGCCGCTAGTCCCGGTGGGGCGGGGAGAGACAGCGTGAGTTAGGTGTTCGTTTGCACTTAATTGGAAGGATAGAACGGGGTGGTGGAGTGCTGGTAGTGAGCTGAGGTTGGTTAACATGCTCAAATGAAAGTTAAAACAGCTGTAACGGACTAATAACCCTTGGATGGTCTTCACTTTTGGGACCCTCTGTCCCTCGGGTCAAAAAATATACCCGGGACATATTTGGAGCTTTAAAAACAATTCTAACATAAAAATTTTACTTCATAAAACATTAACATATATATTGCCTTTATCTCAATTTCAAACAAGCGAGATAAAAATATATGATTAATGAATACAATCGGTCTGTACTAGAACACAATTAACAATGGAAGCGTGACGACTCTTTTTGTCATAGCCTAAGGTTAGAATTGATGTTAAAAATTCACTATACTCAAGACTTGGGTGTCGTAAATAATGCTTATCTTGGATAATATATGGAAGCTCTCTCACTGGGGACGAAGACCATTCATTTAGTCCATTCTTAGACAAATATGTCTGTGAGGCTCTTCCAGTGCTAGCTCTTGGGCTGCTCCAGCCTTTGGTGCATATTCCGAGTGAAGGCCATCTTCAAATTCACTTTCAGAATCAGAACACTCTGAATTGACATCTAAATTATCCTCATATTCGGAAACATCTTCCTCTTCCACATCACTATGTGCCTGACCCTCTTCAAATATGAGTTCCAAAGCCCTCTGGCAGCTAAATCTTTTGGTCATACTACTGATGGTGGAAGACTGTACTGCGATTTAGAGGATAGTGCGAGAAAATGTTTGATTTTTACAATATTATGGAATATCTAAAAAAGAAAGTGATAACAAACAGCTTCTGTGTGCTTTGATGATAATAATGTCACATTGTGTGTGTCTGTGTGGGTCTGTGTGGGTCTGTGTATGCGGGTCAAATTGACCCGAAAACCATATGAAGGATGTAAATGTATGGGGTGTAGTAGTATTATATATGTATATATATATTTTTGTACATGTTTATCACAGAAAATAAGCTAAGGCCGTTGAGTTTCAGGTGAAAAAAAAAATCTATACTCGTACCATTTTTCTTTCCGAATACCATACAAGGGATAAACGATAACAAAAGATGCCAAACTGACCCAGCCTGCTTATCAAATGCCAGGCAAAGTTGACATATTTTTGACAAAAACCTTTGATTGGGGGAAAAACAAAAGGTACATAGAGGATTTGAGGCACTTTAAAGTCTGCAAATCCAAGCAAATCTCTGTGAAACATGATATTCCCACCCTAAGTTTTCCCCCAAAAAAGCCAAGTTCAGTGAGAACTACTGAAGCATCACTGCAACACAATGAGAGAAATCCGTCTCAAGGGACGTAATAAGAGAGTACCGTTCTTTTATTTCCTCTCAAATTAATGATCACAAAAGGCATCTAGTTAGGCTTCACATAACAGCGATTACAAGCTTATCCAATTTGGCTGTGAATGCCCTCCAATTAAAGCTCAGATTCTAGAACTGGGCATTCACGTCCAAATTGGAGGAAATGTTTAGGAATTACAGCCTCTCCTTTGAAAGAATGAATTTTAATGAGGTAATTAAAGCGAAAACTGTTCCGTGGACTGGTGTGGGCCATTACCTCATTATTTTTCTATCAATTAGGCAGGTAAAAGGTCTCTGAATTGATTCCAAGAGTGGCATTTGCATTCAGAATCTGTTGCTGTGAAGCGACGGCATGCAGACGATGCAAGAAACAGACTCTCCTCATTAGATAACTGCAACTTAAATATAAAAGCAAATATCTAAAGTAACAAAATTTGCATGGGCTCTAAAGTATTTCCAGAACCATTATAAGGAAATTATTTTTAGAGCAGCTGCTTCAACAGGTTATTTGACCACTGACCTTTTTGGAAGAGGGCTGCAAGACATTGACATTAACATTAAAAATAAAAGATAATTATTGTACTGTCTGTGATTTACAGCTAACTTTTTTTCTGGTACGTGGATGCAGGCGATTATCGTAAAAACGAACACGCTTAACTAAACTTGTTGTGCACTACCTGGCAACCCAAAAGCAGTCAATATAAACTGGTTTAAAGCTGATCTAGACATTTCATGAAGTGTACTACGGACATCTCTCAGTGTATGCCGTGTGAAAATATTGGCACAGCGAAGAATATTTTGAACACACGGCGCAGTGTGTTAGGAAGGAATGTGAACAAGTGCGATCTCAGCAGGCCTTTGTTTGAGATAAATTTGGGGGTTGTTAACCTAACATTCAAAGTGTGCAGCCACATCTCAAAGGAAGCTGAAGAGTTATAGAAGAGTTATTAAGGGCAAACAGTAATCACGGCCAATGATACATGCAGCATGAATCTCATCTTTTCAATTTCAGCCGGAGCCAGCCATCTCAAACTGCTTATGCAAACAAGGTTTCTCCTGACCATAATAAAACCCCAGTAATGAGGAGCTTTAGTCTGCATGGCTACACTTATTTAAGCGTAATCTTGATCCAGCAAATGACTCGTCTCTTTAGCATTTCCCTGCCTCAGTGTGCCTCCATGGCAAGTTGAGCTAGCTTTATAGCAGGGGGCTGATGAAGGCAGCGCCAGTGGGGAGCTCTAAGATTACCGCTCAATTGAATAAAGGAGTCGACACATTACACCAGCTTAGATGATACACCCCACCGCACTGATTAATTTAAAACCACCACTATGTTATACACGGCACATGGAGGCACACACAAACGTGGCCAGCCCTCCTCTCTTTAACACAGTCTTCACCTCCATCTCTCTCTGTTTGTTCTTGCTGCACACACACACAGGCTCACAATCACACAGTGTGGCCTCTGCCTCACCACTTGAGTTCATTACTGCCTTGGCAGGGTTCCTTAGATGAAATTAGAAAGACAACAGGGATGACACAGAGTGTAGCGGCAGAAAGTTTACACGGGGTTAAATCAAGAGACCGAGTGTGGGTCTGTGTGCACGCAAGCGGAACAAATCTAATCTAATCTTCGCTGATTCATGGGCAAGCTTGTCTGCATGCATTTGCGATACACTTCCTCTTAGCGTATGTTTTCAGTCTAAGAGATGGAGACAGAGAGCGAAAGAGACACAACAGCTTCTGACAGGGGTACACAGCATGAGAACAACTCTCTGGGACAAAGTCACAAAGCTTTTCTTAGCAGGGACCACCAGTTACCGTCGACAAGCAGCCTGGAGTTCATTTACGGGCACCTCTACTTGTGACACAGTCACATAGCTCGAAGGCTGTATTACGACCTCCTCATCCGAAGTGCTGAGATGCCGCTGTGCCCGCATGCATAGCCAAACAACAGGAAACATCACATTGTAATTTTCCCAACAGGCAAATAAAAGTATAGATGAGCTGCTCCGTATTCAAACTTCTCGAACACACCAAAAAAAAAAAAAAAAAAAAAAAAAAAAAAAAACTTAAAAAGAGGGTGAAGATGGTTAAACATCTGCTAAACTTCATATTTGAATATTGTGCTCAATTCTTGCTTCATGTTTTTATTCCAGGGCATTACTGAAATGTGATTCATTAGTCATAATGGACCTTCACGCTGCCTCCGAGTTCATCCACTCTGAAACACATCATTTCAGCTCTTATCAGTTTAAGTCCTCTCCCCTCACAGGCTTCATTGAACATGTGGTTTGAGCCCAATTCCAAACTACGATATGAGAGTTGAGAGCACGAACATCTGATGCAACAAAGAGAACAGCAGGATTTCTCTTGTGCATTTAGTCATTCAATCAAAAATCTAATTTGGTTTTCTTTCTTCACGTCCCCGGGAAGTTAACACTTTGCAGTCGGCTGTGCCAGGAGCAGGCGGCCGCGTTAGGAAACAAGCACACACCGAAATGTGTACTTACTTTTGTCAACACGTATCTCCTTGTTTGAAATGTTGGTACCGCAGCATTATTCTCGATATAAATATTGAAGAAAAAAAGCATAATAGGTCCTCTATTGTACAACCACTGCTCAGAAGTTCGTGAGGCCTTTAGTTTTGTGTGTACCCCTGCGTTAAAAAGACCTGAAAAACCACAAACATTTCACACGGGTAGTGAAGCTAGACAAAAAGAAAGCCACTGAACAAACAAAATGAAAACTCCGTTTTTTTTGTTTTTTTTTTTAAAGGAAAACACTGCGTACCCTTCTGACAAGCATGGTGGAAATACTATCATGGCTGGAACCAAAACGGTTTGCCTTGATTTATGGCGCAATAAACTCTGAAATTAAAAAAAAAAGTAAAATAAAATCTCAAAACATTTGCCCATGAACTGAATCTCAGGAGACAGGGAGAATAAAACAAGACATTCTACCAAAGAAGAATTATGCTCAAGTTTTGGAATAGGAAACAAAGTTGTGAACTCAATCCAATGGGGATGATGTAGAAGGGCCTAAAGGGAGCAGTACAGGTGAAGGAACCCTTCGCTGCACACTAATTACAGGCTTATCCATTATGTTTTAGCCTGAGACAAATGTGTTATAGTTGATAAAACTCACAAAAGATCATGTCTATGTTATGTTTTAGGCCCCATCTATGCATTGATATACAAACTCTTTTAAAGTTCACAAAGCACTATTATGTTACATTGGTAAAAGCGCAAAAGGATTCTCGGTGGTACTCGTTAGACACGATCGGTAGAGTAGCAAAGTAAAATAAATAAGTAAACAAATGAAAAACAAAGTGAAGTGCCTTCAATAACATCTCTAGATTGAGAGATTACTGAACCTTTATGGGAAATCCTCTGGGACAAGTGAGGCAAGAGCAAAATTTGATTTCTTTTTTGAAGTCCTTGAAACACTAGGATGGAATGCAGTGCACACAGTTCAGGAGAGACATGGCAGCAGTGGAAGGAGAACTGAAGCTTTCCTGTAGCTAAAAGCGCAGCGGTTTCTCTGCTACTAGCTCACAACTGTAATGCGATTCTTCAATTTTTCCCATCAAAGCTGCAGCATCTCAGATCTGATATTATGTAGGACAAATAACTCATGCTAAATATCCTGTATTCTCCACAGAGGAGGGGACTGTTGCCGATCCACCAGGGAGGCACAACTGAGATCACAATAAGCTGAAAGCTAATTAGATCCGTTTGTCATCGCCAGAATTCTCTGTGGGGCCGTGCAGTACCACATCTTGCAACCATATACCCAAAACGCATCAAATGAATCCCACACTGTATCAGTAAAAAGAGGCCGCAGCAGAGGTGTATCCGAGTTCATTTTTAACTGGACTTCCCTTTTCCTTATTTCCTTTTATTTTGCACTGTTGTAACAAAGGGAGACGTCCCTGTGGGAGTATCTGACAACATGCTTTGCTGGGCTGAGCTCTCGATCAGTTTTTAATTACAGTACGTGTTCAACCGCACATCTCGCATGATCTTTTGAAATTTTAAGATAACGAAATGGGGAGAGGACCTGCATGGTTAGGAGTAGGAACACCCCGTTTTGCACGGTTACACAACACAGGTCTTTCAGGTGTCGTTAACAGGCTCGGTATTCCCACAAAAGAATCCCCAGATTGTCTCGGCTCATGTTGTGGATTTTCTTGGAGAGCTTGATTGGGGAAAATTGAAAGTTTAAGGGACCTTTAAAAGTTGTTAAAGTTATCCTCTACACTCCTTCAAAGCTTCACTGATCGCAGACCTTTCACCGAACAGGGTTGGGTTTACAGCCTGTTGTGCCTGCTCAAAAGCCTAAAGATAATTCACAACCAACACGCCGATATAAATCACATACCCAAATGGAAGTGTGTGCGTGGGAGAGATGTGTGGAATTCTACGTTTTCACAACGTGCTGCATGAAGGTGGCCTGTATCATTCAGCGCTTTGAGCAGAAAAGCAAGAGATAAATGCAGGAGATTTACCTACTTTTAAAAAAGAAACGAGATTAGGAACAAATACGTCTCTTCACAAACAAATCTTATTTCGTCATTGCATCTTTTTAATGCCGGTTTACATTTAAGTCTCGCCTTTGCTCGGCGAAGCACTTTGGGTTACAGTTGTTTGAACAGTGAAATTAAGTTCAGGTGAGTTTAATTTTTCCTTCGATGCTCACATTACGTGCCAACAAGTGAATTTTCAGAAAGCTAGATTGCTGCTTTTGCATCACCTGGCCTTTCCTACTGATAAAGAACTATCACCCAAAACTGACGGATCAAATGTTTATGCCTTGAAATTGTACAAACAAAACCTACAAACTAATTCAGCTTGAACTTGAAGCTCTTTGGGGATAGCCTGATAAGTAATTAAGTTCTAACAGTTTTTAATCTTTTGCAAGCCAGTGTGAACACAGTTCACCTTAGCATTCCACAAGTTTCAGAGAACTTTTACAGTGAATTTGACAGTGCTTGATTCAGTCGCTCACACATCAATGATTTATTTCTTTGCAGTTTCATACCACGGCATAATACCAGCAGCACATGCCAGAGCTTGAAATCCAGCACACGCTCACTCAAATTCACACATCTGGAGTTCAAAAGCAGTTCTGCAGCTTTCACATTTTGATTTGTGTTTTTAAAAATGGTATTTAGCTCAGTTTGGCCTCCAACTAAAACATCTGAACCAAATCAGAAAAAAAATAAAAAATAGAATTCGATTGAAAGATTTTCCAGTTAGTTTCAAGTAGAGACAGCGGACTTCTGCATTCTCAGCATCTGAGAAAGCAGAATAGACCATCACCTTGTTGAAATAAAAGTCTGTCATAGCGCTCAGTCTTCTTGCTTCTGCACATTGTGGGTAAAACCAGTAGAATTCGGGACCACAGAGCAGCCAAAGCTCATATCAAGTGCCCTGATCTCTAATGAAGTGGAGTCAGTGGCTCAGTCAGAGGCGGAGCTCGGTCATCTGCCCGCCTCACAGTCTGAGTAAAAGTTTACTCGAGTATCTTGTGGTAGGGGAAAAGGGGCAGGCCTTCAGTGAAAGTAGGAATGTCCATGATGGCGACGGCTCCTGCTATCTTGGATGAGGCAGGAAGGAAGGTGAGCTTCGACACCTCGCCATAAGCAGAGCCGCTTAAATCCTCCTCTTTGTCTCCGTCTCCTCCTGGTTTTCTTCCACCAGCCTCCTCATCGTTCTCTTCAACACCAAATCCCACCACCTTTAGGAGACGGGGAGGAATTCATAGATGTGCATTAAAGTAAAAAAGATTCCAATTCTCTGCCAAACAAAAACAAGGAAACACTGCTTACATGCACGCTGAGTTTGCGGCTGCTTTGTCCACGATGTTCTTGGAACCAGGAGACGAGCTCAGCTCGGGTCATCTGCTTCAGAGCCTCAATCTAAATACAGAGACACGAAAGAATGGCTTTGTGCAAAGCGTTCAATACTTCATATCATCACCTCTTCCATTCTCTGTGACTGTTGCTTTGGTATAGTTTATCTGAAGAACCAGGAAAAGTTAAGGAGAGCAATTAGTAAAGACATTGTCACGCTATATGTTTCTGGATATGTGTTTATTACCCTCTGATTTTGTGGATTCCAGGAAATTAGATTATATAAGTGAAGCCAACAGGGACAACAAGGGATGCGTTTCCTATTGGTCTCTCGGGACTTTATTTATTCTGCTGTTCCATACATATGGAACGGCTTCTGCTTTACTCTGTGTGGGTTGGAAAGAAGAGAGCATGAGCTACCCCCTTCAGGACTTGATAACAATGGTTCCTCCCAAAAATGTAGAAAATACCCAACGGTTCGCTAGATGGCACCAAAGTTTCAGTGAAACCAGCAAAAGAAGCAGAGCTGAGTTGGGTTAAAAAGATACCATTAGGGTTGAGGTTTTACCCTCATAAATGAGGTCCTTAAGTTTGAGTCATTCATAAATTAATTTGTACATTTTTCTTTCCTCTGTTGACAGAAGTGTGTCTTATTGTACGGTTTAAATTCAATCAACAAAAAGAACAACAAGAATGCCACTTGAATCTAGTGTTCATGTGTTTTTGATGTTCTACCGTACAAGTGGACTGGCAAACTGTAAAGGCTGAGGCATTTGGATTAACCAAATTATAACTCCACGGAGAAGAGAGAAAACAAATGGGTGTAAAAAACAAAAAAACGAAATAAAATTGTGCATGCATGATGTGTTTGCGCACCCCTCACCTCTCTGTTGAGCCTGTCAAACACATACTGCTGTGTGACCACCTCTGCCCAGTTTCTGTCCACTTCCTCTCCGAGGTGCGTGTCCTCGCACTCCTTCAGCTTCACCAAAGCCGTCACCTGTACAAAAACACACAGCAGAATTAAGATGCGCAAGCTGAGTCTTTCAGTGGCTCAGAAATATTTTTTCCAAAGTAAAGTAACTTTTGACATTCCTAAAACTTTTTGGATACACATAATGCCGCTGTGACTTCCTCGTGCAAGTTGGAGCCTCACAAATACACAAAATAATGCACACACAGACCTGAGTTTTAAAGGCCTCCTCCGTCAAACCATTGAACTTCTTCCCGAATGAAACCAAGAAATCCTCAATCTTTAACTCCACCAACTCGGTGCTGAGGGAGATGAGAGGTATGAGATATATTACAGGCTGTGGGTGGAATTTGATTCCTTTAGTCATTTATCAGTTTTACTCGCTTCAGTTTCCAGGGGCACATAGATAAATTGTAGCTTGGGATTGGGTGAACAGAAAGATATATCATACCTCAATTTTGGGAAAGCGGTTAAGATAAATCACGCCTTGCTTTGGGCAAATTAAAGGCTTTGATTGTGTTGCAGACGCACCTAAACTTGGTGGCTTGCGTTTCCACAGTGACAGAGAAGCCCAGAACCCCTGAGGTGTTCCTGCAGGTGGGGTAGACATGGTATCTGTGGTTGGAGACATAAAAGAAGGATGTTAGTATCGGAGAAAAAAAGCAAAAGTGTACGACATTTGGTTTGCACTTTATTAGAAATCGACTTAGGAAAGTACAAAATTCTAACCTAAAGACGAAAAGCATCACTCCGGTGTTACTGGAGCAGCTATGTGCTGGTTGCAACGTCACCAGATTCAGATTGCACATTTCAGACGAGCCAAACAAACAATACTTCCCTTCAACAAGCTTGTCACTACTTTTCCACAGAAAATAACTCGAGTGGAAAAGAAGGAAAACTTGACCTACTGAAAAGCACCAATGAAAAGATGTGACGCATCGGATATACGGGCGCCGTCTTAACCCAGGAGGACCTAAAGCACACCTAAACTGTACGTTGCATGCAGGTATTAATGGCTTAATCACACGTTCTGAATAAAAACGCATAGAAATGAAAAAACTAAAATTGGATTAAGTCAGTCAACGCAAGAACAAAAACATACTGTGGATTTCTTGGTGTAAGCCCCATTCATTTTTCGTCCGGTTTTCAATTAAGTCCAAAAAAAACAACAATTGAAACCACCAGCGACTCACCCCAGAGTCTCTTTGGTCCTGAGGAAATCAAAGCAGGGCTCCTCCATGTGCATCTGAAAAGCGACAACGCAATCAGACATGGAGTGACGAGCCGGTGGGCTGACAAGATGAAAGGACAGGGGGGATACACGGGGAATAAGAAACAATATCTTTTAGCACTCACCACTAACAATTCCATCAGCGTGTGCTCCCTTAAAGCCTTCGCCCCAGACTAGAAGAAGAGAGAGAAAGAAAAAAGAAAAAGAAGAAAAACTGCCTCTAAAGTTAAAGGAATGAAAGATTTACTGTGTTGCATGTGTGCGTGCATGCTTACCTGGTAGTAAACAGTGACCTCGGAGTTGGCGTCTCCCTTGTTGAGCGTTTTGACTTTACAGATGTGGTGCTTTGGAGGAAGCTCCACCACTCTGAACATCACCGGCACCTCCGCTGGCAGCTTGGAGAACTGCAACTTACTGCCGCAGGCGACAAGGAGGATCGAAGGGAGGACGAAAAGTAACACACAGAAAGGGAAATGAGTAAGGAGGTGAGGGACAAAGAACAGCGAATGGTGCTTTGATGGGATTAAATGAAAAAAAAAAAAACAGTGAGGAGACTGAATGGGGAATCATGGATTGAACATTTCAAATGGATACCATCACTGTGTGTGCAAACAAATCTATTTGATTGTGCAGCATTGGTGTTTTCATTAAAAATGCGCATTCAGAGTAATAGCCAACTTACTCTGTGACATACTGCAGGAACTGCTCCGATTCCTGTGGACAAAATACAATAACGCGTAATGAACAGGCAGAGATAAGAAAGAGCGAAGAGAGTGAAGGAAGTAAGGAATCAGCAGAACGTGAGGCTAATGTCAAATACACTCAGCGTTAACTGAAACGCAGACATGACCATCAGCAGATTCGCTCTAATCAGCCTATATTATTGTCAATTAGTCTACTTGTGCGTGTCCTGACTGCTGTGCACTCACGGCACTGCAGATGTTCCCCTGCACCAGTCCCTCTGCATACAGCTCAGCTCTGAAGCTTCTGCTGAACTCCATCAGCTCTTCGCTGGTCAAACCGGCTGTCAGAGCCTGGTGCTTCTCCACCATGGACCAGCGAGAGTGCTCCAAGATCAACAAGCGCACGTCCCTGACAGAGAAGGGGAGGACCGCTTGGTTATTAGAGAAGATAAAAAGAACAACAGGTGTAGGCAGGCTTGTCTATTAAGGGCTGTCACACATTTCACCACTAGAAGGCAACACAGACTGTGTAATGACTCACTTAGGGAGATGGAAAAGATGAAAAAAAAAAAAAGAAAGAAAGAAAAAAAGACAGCTGGTACACAACATACTTGCTGAGTTTCTCCGGTTTAATGAGGATGTTGAAGTAGGTTTTTTTGAGTTGCTCTGCGAACATGCTGAAGACGTCAGGGGAGGCAGAGAACTCAGCCAGGTGGTCAATAATCAGGTGGAACAGCAGCTACAGAGAAACGTGGTCAACAAGTGAGACCAAATATTCCGCATTAATCGATGTGCTTTTTTCTTTTTTTTTTTTTTACGCCTGAGGAATTACTACACACAAATCACACATTTTTCTATAAGTGGATGGACGAGTTGACTCACAGGCAGCTTGTGGTTGAATCCTTTCACCTTGATGACCAGGCCGTGCTCGCCGGCCACCAGTTTGTATTCCAGCTGCGCCACTTCCGCCTCGTAGGCCGGCTCTGCCAGGTTGTGGCCCAGGATGTTGACCAGCAGGTCGAACAAAACCACACTGGAGGCCAACAGGAAGGAGGAGGGTGAACATTAGTGAGAAAAACGTAGAAGGTGAAGGAGGGGTTGTAATAAAATGAGATGGTTAAGGAGGAGGAGCAGAAACAAGGCGGCAAAAGAGATTTACATGACAAAAAAATGAGGATAGGGGATGAGGAGAAAGTAAATGAAAAGAGAGGAACGGCACAGAATCAGCAGATTTGAAGAAAGGTTATAACAGAAAACAAACATTGCCTTTACAAGATCAACATGAACTTACTTCTTAGCAGACTGTTGGATTACTGGAGAGATTAAGTGGAATCTGATGTAGGCTGCAGCAGGAAAGACAGCAATCAGGTGTCAGCACTTCCCTCCTTGATACTAAATGTCTTTGTGGAACCTTTTTTTGCACATTAAATGAGGCGAACAGCTCAAGCATTGACTCACGAACCTTTTGGGATTTGGAATTTGTTGTCCTTCTTGTACCACAGGCAGCCCTTGTCGCTGTCGGCTATCCGCACAGGTAAGTCTACGTCTGGGCAGTCAGACGGCTTCAGGGTGAAGTCGGTGGCTGAAAAAAAAAATGTGCATCAACAACAATTTATCGTCACTCTTCTCTGTCCAGTTTCATAAATAATGCGCGAGTCTCAGCTAGTCGGTGTGACCAGTTAGCCTCCAGAAACTTATTAAGGAAGTTTGGGGTCAAAAAAGTGAGGGCGCCAGCTCCAAATATAAAGCTGGCTCTGTGGGTTTGTCGCTTTGCAGCGTTCAGAAGCAGAGCACAACTACAAAAGGCACGAGTCCGTCGAGTTCGAGCTCAACTGAACCAAAGTTGCTTGAGCCGTGTACTCTGTTCACGTAATGCAATCAGCAGAATGAACAGTTTCTGTGTGGAAATCCTTGTCAGTCGGCTCCAGTTTTGTATTCTCAGCAGCATCTTAGCCATATAACAGGAGTTGGGGTTCTGTCAGCTTTACAACTAGCAGCTTTTATGTTATCTTTGAGGAGGAAGCACATAGATTTCACCTGTCAGTGCGATTACAGCACAACTGCTACGAGAAAGCTAAAGTCCTGTGTGACCCCAGAAGGAAATGCAGTAAATCTGATGAAAACGCTGCAACTGTCATTATTTCAGTGAGTATTGGTCGGCTCGAGAGACTGAATCTTCCGTTTAGTGATTGATAGCTGAGTACCACTGTGGATAGTAGCCTACCGGGACAAATATAGCCATTATGACTAGTTCCAAAACAATGTGTCTATCCGAACCTGGAAGGAGAGGAGAATGTCCAACTTAATAAACTCACCATACTGTCCAACATTCATGTTTCCAACAATAAACTTGAACAATCTTGTTTAATCCAAATAACAGCTCTTATGTTGCTTATGCTGAATGAGAAAAGGTTTGCTCTTTCGAGCCACAGAAAGATGGACCCAAGCAAATCTATCAAATTAGCAGCATCGTCTTATCCTTCAGCTGCAGACACAAATGAAGGGATAATCAGAAAATTAGCTGGAAAACAGAGTGGACGCGTGGCTGTGCCTATTACAGAGGCGCTTTGAAAAAGACATGTTGTCAATGATTCTAACCAAGCTGCACTGTTCCTCCATGTCTGGTGACTGTACTTGCAGGATGGATAAATGGAGTAAAAATACTGTACATTTTTCAATATCATGCTTTTGGATACATTCCAGATATCTGAAACACATGTGTACCACAATAAGCTACTTTTTTTTTTTTTTAGCCTGTTACGTTCAAACAAGTGTATTCGCCCACCTATGAACTTGTTCTCTGCAGGAAGGTGGAGGTCACTGCTCGGCTCTAGGTTTCCCGTCCACCGCTCCATCCACTCCCGTTGGATGTCTGTGGGAAGTTTACGCGACCATCAATTTGCTGTCGATTTATGATTTAAACTAATCTATTCATTCGCTTCATTGTGACAAAAGGACTTTTTATTTTTTACTGAAATGCAGTTCCAACCCTATTGTTTGCCATCTATGAGACGAACGCTGGCATTTAACTGCTGGCTCGGCATTATAGCAGACTGAACGTCAATAACCAAAGAAAAAAAAAAAAAAAAAAAGGGACTGTTTTCACTGAATTTTTTATATTGCAGGAATAAAGTACAAGCAGTAAACAACACTACACACACACACACACACACACGCACCCTCAACACAGTATTGTGTCCCGAACCACTTCTCCCTGAGGGGACACTGGCCCTCGTGTTCTGGAGACAACAGCATCAGGTTGGCTTTCTCTGGAGTGAGGAGGGACAGAGCTGCACTGATCACCTTCACACACACACACACACACACACACACACACAAGGAGACACAAGGACAAGTCAGGTTTGATGAAAGGGGGCAGTTTTTTTGCTTAAGTTTTCTAAATCACTTGTTTATGCGCAAAGGATCCCAGCTAGCATCACAATAAGAAGGGAGCAAACCGAACAGAAGTTATTGCCGTCTCAGAAAACATGCAAAGCCAGAATTAGATTGTAGCTTTTAACGCAGTGACATCCACCACAGAAGACGGGTGCACAACTTTAACATGATGCTGGCTACAAAATCATTATGTGGGGAAAAAAACAAAAAAAAATGTATTTTTGCACTTCTGAGCGACCCGTTTCATTAACACCTTTGTCTAAAAAAAAAAAAAAAAAAAACCCAGACACTGGTTCACTCCCAGAATGACTGATCTACTTACTTCTGGACTGTAATCAAACATAAGCTGATCTCCAGTCAGGAAGTCTTCTTTAGGGAACAGTTGCATGTTTTCACAGATGTCCTCTACATACTCTATGGGGTCAGTCTGCAAAGACAAATCCAAACATGGGCTTTACCGACAAACAGTCACTGATAATAATGCAACGCTTCCCTGCCATTTGTTCAAAATGCGTCTCGCACAGCAGCTTCTGGGTGCTTGCACTCTTACCTGCTCCTGATAGTGAAATTCATTCGCCTCGATCCTCTGAATCTCTTCGTATATTCTGCATACAAACAAGCAGAGGCTCATAACCTTTATTCATCCCAGACAGAAGCTCAGACGTCACATCACCAACACTTCTTAAAACAGATTAAGGAACATAACAAAAGCAAAAATGGAAAAACAACAAATATAGAAATGGACAAACAGCCAACCAGACCCATTAAATGTCTGTACCCTCCCCCCAAAAAAATTCCCCACATTAAAACTGTATCTTTAGGGGGTTTATTTTCACATGAGATATGTAGGAGGGATTAACAACATAATTAATATTCATCGATTTGTTAAAGCGATGGCATTCAGACATTTGTCAGTGTTCAGTTAATGTTTCTCATCTTTCATTCAGACATGCCTGCGATCGCGACTGAAACAGTTACGGCCGAGCGTACGGTATTTGCAACGTGTGTGAGATCGGACAGCGTATGGACTGCGGTGCAATTAAGCAGCCCACACGGAGTCTGACAACATGTCACATCCCCACAACAGCTCGCATCAATGTGCCGAGCGCAAAGTGTTGGTGTGAAACGCACCCGCCGTGGATGGAAGCTGCTGAATTGATCACTTTTCTACACGTGTAAGCTTGCCGAACTTCCAGTGATATATTAGCGAGGGTTTGATTGCTCAACAGGAACAGCGCAGTTGTTCCAAAACGAGAGAAAAAAATGTTTATTTCCTCTGAGGACCTCGTCTCCAAACAGTCCCTGCTGTTTGTTCCAAGAGAGGCTACATGGCAAAAAAAATGGCGTGTTGCTTTGAACATTGTGAGCTGTTGAAACAACCATACATGGCCAGACAAAAAGCAGAAGTCTCAGCTACACTTCAAACACGTTCGCATAACAGGGCTGTTATTTATTCAACAGGGTGACCTGTCGGATTCTTCAGAAACGTTGATCACATGTCAGATCAGCCCAGCGCTGCTGTGTGCGTCTGTCCGTCACTGCGCGAGCTGCCAATCACACGTGTGCCACGTTGAAAGTGAAATGTATATTTTTCCAAGTCAGACCTAGTCAGACTTCCATCTCAAAATTGTTACACGAAAGTGTCGGGGAGGCGATTCACACGCGACACCGACACGCTCAGTTGCCACGAGGGCTTTTGTCTCCTGTTCTGGCCCCGTGTTTTGTTTTTGTTCTGTAGGTGTGCGAGTGTGTGTTTGTGACAGTTGCCTTTGCTGAGGTCCGAGCGTCTGCAACATCTTCAAATACTGGAACACCAGATGAGTCACCTGTTAAAAGCAACAAAGCTGTTCAAAACGACAGACTTCAAACTTAAAAGAGGCTTTTCGCATCAGTTGACAATACACACATTTCTGCACTTTTCCACTTCTCGCCACATGTTAGCGGCACACACTCCTAAGTTACTCTTGGAGATTTAAACGTGCAAATAAAAGCGTGATCTCCATTGTACGGTAATAGTAATAACTGGAGGCCGTGAAAAAGTAGATCCTCCTTTTTTAAAAACTTGAGCCTGTTCAACACATGCCTGGGACTTCAGACCGGGAAAATATCAGCATTTGAGAGTAAAAAAAAATTGCCAGTCAAATATTTTTTTTTCCTATCGGTTTGGAGTGTGAGCTGAGCCCTCAGGCTATTCGCCGTTTGCTCTCTCATACCGTAATGATGTGCTCCAGGGTTATCAAGTACTACAAATCTCAAAAGAGGAAAACCCTGAGGAAGAGAGGGGTGGAGTGGAGTCGAGTGGGTCACTGCGCAACCTAAAACGATCCGCTCGAATAGAGGTATAAATTGACAGAAGAAAAACGAGCTGCTGAACTGTCTCTGTGTGTTATTTTGACCCAAATATGTTACATACATTTCATTAGGACCACAGTACATTGTGTCAGCCTGTGAAACAAGGGGCATAACATGTCTCCTTCAAACATCTGGAATGCTATCGGCTTGGACATTTCTGGAACATGTTTGCATTAATTAGATATGAGACACTCATGTCAGCATGTCACTATGAGGCTACTGCCAGCAACTGATTATGTTAGCTAGCATTAAGACTGGAAACACAGCAGTCTCGTTATTTAACACATCATATATCTCATTTACATCAGGGTGCACCACACTATTTCTTTGCCAAGATCAGTTGCCAGGCAACCAAGGAAGAGTACGGAAAGGTCATTGGTTTTTGAACTTGTTGCAAAGACCGAGAAAGTGAATGACAAGAAGGATAATATTCTCTGCAGGGTTAAAGTTACATAAGAGCAACTCAAAGGTTTTTTTTACCCAATATCAGCAAAAAAGAGGAATTCTATGACTGGATGGGGAATGAAGGACCTCCCGTGATGGTCTGTGAAGCAAGCCATCAGTCTCCTCTGGCAAAGTGAAGAGCACTGCTTCACGTAAACAGTCGAGATTCTCGGGGCGGTCGGTGGCGTAGTGGGTTAAGCAGCCGCCCCATGTACAGAGGCTACAGTCCTTGCTGCAGCTGGCCCCGGTTCGAGTCCCGCACCGAGCGGCCCTTTGCTGCATGTCTTCCCCCTCTCTCTGCCCCCTGTCTCTCTCCAGCTGTGCTATCATTAAAGGCATAAAAAGCCCAAAAAATATTTAAAAAAAAAAAAAAACAGTCGAGATTCTCAACAAGCACCGAGCCGGCGGTCAGTAAAAGTTTGGCCTTTTTCCTTTGGGCTAACCTCAGGCAAACTACGGCTTAGAGAAACTGTACTGGTCACGACAGATTCACAACATGTGTAGCAGGGTACAACAGACACTGAAACAACAGATCATCTGCAGGAAATAGGAGCATACTCTGGTCCCTTCTAATTCAGAGTTCACTTCCTCCCAACTATCGCACAACTACCCATTCACAGTCCGAGCAAGTGTGGCCAAACTCTTGACTGCATTATCCTATTAAAAAAAAAAAGAAGAACTTTTACCAAAGGTTTGATAAAAAAAAGTGGTACATAAGACTGTATTTCAACAGATTTGACAAACAAGATGGACTGAGTTTATCAGGGAACATTTGAGGTGCAGATACGGTGCACTTTAAAAAATAAATAAATAAAATAAAATCTTGTATTCAGCATGTTTTAATGCGTCTTAGTGCGGTTATATAAATGTGATGCTGTTGTTCCGTCTCTGGCTAAATGAACCCACCGAACAGTTGCAGCGTTGCACCTGTGAGGGAATATTTTTCTGAACTGCGGTGAGTTCCTTTGTCGCCTTCAGCAGTTTCTCATTTGCTGCGGCTGACTCGCCTTGTGTCTAACAGGAGGGGAAGCGCGGGAGGATGCATGTCGCAAACACATAATCCGGGAGCACCGACATTTTGATGACAACACTGACAGTTTTTTTAGCATCCGTCACTCTACTCATGTTCACTTATCTAAAGGGTGGATTTAACACATCCGCATCCTTATAATTCCACGTTGTTACAAGCGAGGCCTCTGGTGTGCAATATTTCCTCCAACAAACAAAATACCGAGACTATATAATTTAATTGCTTAACATCAGACTGCATATATCATAATCAGAGAGCTCTGACCCTTTCTGAATGGCAGCTGAAAGAAATGCCTCTGATAAGAAAAGTAAAAAACATTCTGAAGGCTGTTTATGACACACCATTGACACAGCAGTCATTCATAACAGCATGCAGCCTGAAAAAACAGAAAGCAAACAGCTGTCCTGTCCAATGATCGCCCACTGCGTCCGAGGTTCACACAAGAGTCGTCATAGCAACTGATAACGCAGGTAGCTTCCCTGAAATGACCTGCTCCATTAGTGAAAACAAGGGAAACAAGCCAGCTGGGTCATGCTCCCAGTCTCTAGACAGACTTTCTGTTATTAGTTCCTATCACTGAAGCGTGTGTAGACATTTCAATGCCTGCATCACACCTTTGACAATAAAATAATAAACCCTAAGCTGACGATGAATGTTTCATGCGCTCGCGTCCGAGTCTCAGCGTTTCCTTTGATCCAGAGACAGAGGAAGGAAAACTGAGGAAGAACAGACAGATCCTGTGTTTTCTTTACCTGGTAGAAGTTTTGGAATCCCTCGTCAGTGAGGGTGATGGAGATTGAGAAGATGGAGTAGGTGGTGTTTTGATCAAAGCCAGTCTCACTGTTTCCTCCAAATAAAGCCAGAGCCCAACACCTGCAGATACACACATGGACGTGAGCGCGCACGTCAAGCACAAGTTCGCTTAGAGGCGCGAACTGGAGACAGTAAGAAGATTAAGTGTTGAAACACGTGCAGGGAATTAAGTAGAGGAAATGTCACTTCGTGTTTTCTGGTTGTGCCCAATTAAAAGAAAAAAAACACTATGGTGCTGGAGAAGGGTTTCAAAAACTCTTAGAATTTGCACGCATGATGTGTCATTTTTTTTTATCATGCATTTGTCCTTTCTTGTGGGGAGTCTAGGAAAAAAAGAAAGCTTGTAGTCTTTCGAAAGAGGATTTGGGTAATCAACTCAATAGATGATTAGCCACCCCACACAGGAATGAGAGGTTTGTAAAAGGCTTCATGCCGCACTGAATCGACTAAAACCACAAGAAGAGCAAAACGCACATGAAATTGAATAAAACTCACAAAAACAAAAACACTGATACGGTCATTAGAGGCAGTGGTGGGTTTTTCACAGTGGGAACAACCGCCCCAATTTCAAAGCAGCGTCTTGCTCCTCGATGAGATACAAATTCAATACAAACAGCCACTCTCTTGTCGCTGTGGCTTGTTTTGGCTGCAAATTGAGATAGGAGTACACTCAAATTTCACTGTCATCATTAATCAACGAGTGAAAACAGCGCACAAAAAAAAACAGGGTTATTATATCACCGTGGCATCCAAGTGGTGTTGATGGCAAAGGGACTATTTGGTGGGCTCTTGGTACCGTGAGACGACAGAACCATTTCCAAATCACTTTGCTACTTTCTAAGAAGAGACCTGCTCTTGTAAAGCTGCATCCAGACAGAAGAAGGTATGAATCAGATTGTCAAGAGGAGGTGGCAAAGTGTACAGTTTGAAGATAGGGCTCAAACACTCAGAGCTCGCTCCGAGCCACAAAACGCTCCAATATACCCAGTAAATTGAAGAGCTTTTAATTGGAATTTGGAGTGTGCTTGAATCAGAAAAACAAACAGACAGATGCAATAACACTCACTTCTTCCTCAGCACTGAGAGGATGCTTCCGGTGCCTTCATGGCCAATCAGCCATGAGATGTAGTGGAGAGGCTTCACCCTGCAAAGAAGATGGAGGAACATGAAAAGGAGAAACAAAAAAGAAAAAAAAAACACTGACATAATCCATCTCGGATCAGAGGAAAGCATGGCATCTTTGGGTTGGTTTGGTTTTATGTTTACATGAAGAGGCAGGAAAAAGAAACATGAGCAAATAAAAGTGTGCCCTGTCATGGCCCGATTCATTCTATGTTCAAATGCCTCATAATTGCATCTACCGTGTGTGACTCACCGGTAGTGTTTCTCCTGAGGCGGAAGAGCCCAGGTGATATTCAAAGCATGAACTTTCCTAACAGGAACAACTGCGGATGCACAGACACACAGGCAGAGATACGGCATGACTGCAAAACTGAGCAGAAATCCCGCCCACCAGAAAGATACAAGTTCGAAAAACTTCTTCCGTATTAATCATCTCACAACTCGTCAGAAGTATTTATAGCCCGAGTTGGAGCGCACCAGATGTGTACAGGCATATGCAGTGAAGTGGATCTGTACCTCTGTAGAGCTTGCTGAAGGATTGTGTGTCAAAAGGATCCGGCATATCAGAGAAATCTGGCTTGGGAAGACCACTGTAGATGCAAAAACAAAGTGATGCATGTCATCAGAGATCATTTAGACCCAAAAAACCTCAACCTTTAGAAAGAGTAAATGGAAACAGTGTCAGATAACATCATTTTTTTGGTCTGGCATAACTCCAAAATGTTAGTCCAGCTTGATGAAAAATTAATTTAGTGCCACTAAAGGACTTAAAATATACTTGAGGGGATACCATAAGCAGAGGTGTTAGAAATCTCATTAGCACAACACAGGAACATGTAATCCTTTAATTGGAGTGAAAGGCTTGAAAAAAAAAAAAAGTGGAGGTTGTGTGGCCTTCATGCAAGCGAGACATACATGCTGATTTCCTGAAAAGAAATGACTCAGAAATCAAAGAGAAGTGGAGCGCTTGTAAGAAAATACCATTTCAGCTAACATGAATGGATCTCTCGCAGGTGTTTCACGGAGGGAAAAGAAAAGAAAAAAAAAGTGCAGTGTTGACGAGAGTAGAGAAAGAGATGGAGGAAAGATTGACATTCACATTTGAGCAAAGGATTGAGACTCCATCTATATAAAGGTGGCAAACTCTTCAAAGTGACTGAGAGCCTCTTGTGTGACACTCACTTGTTAGGCACCTTGCTGAAGATCTCTCTCACCCACTCCTCCAGAGTGTCCAACTTCTCTAAGGGACACACAGCGTGAAGGAGGATAAATCTGAGCCCAAGTGCGTCTTAATAACCAAAACCTAAAACGAATAACTCTGGGTTCGACGGAGAATTTGAGAGCGTATACATTTGCATATACATTTATATCCATGCATCTCAGATGGAAACAAACCATAAAACTGCAATAAAGAGCTTTTTATTACTGTTTCATGCAAAGTAGCTTGCAAATACATCGACTAAAACAACATACGGTTTGGTCTACCTTCCAGAAACGGTGACATTCCATAACTTAAAACATAATTTTTTAGTGGTCGAGTCACAGCACATATTTCATTTTCCCCATTAAGATTATTGCAGACAATGTAAGACAATGTGATGCTGTGACCGAGCCAGTTTGTTTCATTGTGTTGCAGAAAAAAAAAAAACAATACTGCCCGCAGCCAGACTGGTTAGAAACGGATACTACCGCCGGCTCTGATGTCATGTTGGTGTCTGGTGCATTAACCATCTCGAAAATGATAAATACACTCAACGAAACATTCTGACTTAATTATATTCCATTTGCGCTGTTTTATCATCTGACAGAAATACTGGTTACATGTATTTTTTATGCTTCCCCAACCACTGATGATTGTGACACTTTACAGTGGCTTTTATTTATTTTTTTGGACCAAGCTGCGACGAGAAGGGATTACGTTATTACACAGGACCAAAAAACTCATTAGTTTAATGAGGATGATAGTTAACGGCAGAAAATGCCAACATGTGTCATTATTTTTCTCGACTTAAGTGTTTAATTAACAGTGTGACATTTCCTGAGAAACCCTGAAAATGTGGCTTGTACTTTGCATCAGACTTTATTTTGAGAAACACAGCAATTTCACTTGACTAAGGAATGATTATCTCCAGCTGGTTGAACAAGGATGAAGTAGATCCTTATTAGCGCTAATGGAAATTTTAATTTTTGATTAGTCTATAGATTGCCTTTTCAGTTAATTAGTTAATTTTGTTGTGTGAAATGATTAAAAACTCAATTACATCTCTGTCGCTTGACGAGTTCTTTATGTTTGATGAATGGGGCGGATTTTTACTGACCTTTAGACTGTACAGCCAGGGTCATGTAGTGGGAAGAGTAGTGCTTCTTCCAGAAGGCCCGCAGCCGCTTATAGACATTGATCTTCTTCCTTTTTGGCTCCTGCTTTAGTGTTTCTGCATTCCCTGGTGTTGTGACAAATGGCCAATCATTTCAGCACAATTATAAAATATAGAAAGGACAAAAACAAAAAAGAGAGTTTACTATGTGGGGATATTGGGAAAGAAACTCGGCATGATTTTCAGCCCTCCTGTTTGTTATTGTCGAACATCCTCCAAGGAGGCCCAGTGTGCATTACATGTCCCAGTGGTTGTTTTTAAACACTCACCCCAGCAGAACTTGCCCATAGGGTGTCCAGGCTTGGCCAGACTGCCAAACAGCATCTCCTTCCTGTGGGAGTCGGATGGCTTAGCCAGCTGGTACTCTGACAGACAGGGAAGAGTGTAAGGAGAAAAAGTAAGACGGCTACAAAAGAGAAAACAACAACTGATGATGCCACGGCTACGTCAGTGACTCCAAAGACACCAGCTAATATTGAACTTCTTCGTAGTAGGGGGAGCGATAAACGCACCACTGTCGACGGCCTCCACCTCCCTGTCAATGGCGTCTCGGATCATCAGGGGGCAGATGAAGAACTGTGCCCACCTAAGAAGGAAACAGGGCAGAGAGGCCATCGTCAGAGGGAACATAAATGGCAGACAGACAGTCCACAGGCTAGACGAAAACGTGTGGAGGCAGACTGATAAGTATGGCTACAAACTGGGCAGGTTATATTTCACAATAAGCTCCATTAGGCCAGCAGATTTGTAAACAAACAAAGCTGTTTTGCAACTGTAATAGTTTTTTTTATATATATATATATATATATATATATATATATATATATATATAAATATATATAATACCTTATCTCATATATGGCATTCCATTTCCCAAAATTTGATTTAGCTCGTAAAATGTAAATAAAGTCAGGATGCAATGGTTTCCATATCATTACTATCCCATATCTTATTCAAAAACCACCTCCATCAACTGGAAATAATGCAACATGTCAACAGATTTTAGCAGCTTAGAAAAATAAATGCATTTAGAAAATGGACCAGGGCCATTTGAAACATATCTTGGAGCATGCTGTTGGAATCAAATTATTCAAACTGAGCATTTCACTGTCAAAAAAAACAAAAAAACAAAAATCATTCCCCAGTTTAAACGTGTGGGTTAGGGCTGCACAGCGGTGTGGTGGTTAGTAGAGCTCACAGGAGGGAAAAATTATTCTGCTCTCACATGTGGCACAATAACGATAAGGAAAACCTTTCAGACTCAACAAACAGGCAGCAAACCTACAGTCCACCCCTAGGATATGGAAACATCTTCCATGCTAGGAAATCAGGGGATGGTGATATAAGCCTGTGGTGTGTCACCGCTACTTCGTCATTTGGAAACACTGTGTTAATTTGCAATTTGGGAAACACCCTGGTTAAAATGGGGAGGGCGCCCATTTAAACAAAACTAACAAACATTCATCAAATGAAGTGCAAAACACAAAGAGCTGCGAATAGTTTTGGCGGTCACTCTGCAAAAAAAACATCTGCTTCTGACATTCGAGATAGATTTAGAGGAATGGGAAATTGCTTCCTTCACACACTCTCTCCTCCCGGCTGCGTTGCGTAACATCTGTACGTCCTCGACAGAGCCCGGTCTAGTTAAGGCGTTCTTTTATTTGGCAAATAATTGCACAATCAGCAGTGAATTACAAGCACACAGTTTAGGAAATCGCATAGATAATCTCTCCCAAAATGTTGCACTCTGGGGGGGATGCATTCCTACAAGTACGTATGCAACAGGCCAGGCATGTCATGTCTTATATGTGTTGAATTACCACTGCGCCTGGATGCTAACAAATTAGCGCCAAAGCGTTGGCAACATATCAAAGGCGTTGATGTTTCCTTTGTACTGCTTCTACTTACATGTGGGGATTGAGCTACAAATGATTTCATTCAGATTTTGTTTACATTTTACAGTCTCATTTGGAACGAACTGCACAACAGGTCTTTGATGGCAGCTGATTTACAAATGAAGTAGGCTTTAGTAGCTTTTGGTTAAAAAACAGCCAGCAGTTATGAAGAAGCGTCGGGCAAAACTTAATAATGCATTTAGACAGAGTGGCGCAGCACTTTTTGAAATGTCCAAAGGATTTCTATGAATTATTTTCTCCTTTTTCGTATTCCTGGGTCTTGTGTTCATCTGTCAATCACGCAATGGCTCTGAAGAAATCCCCTTCTGAGTGGTGACCGGTCCAAGAGACTAACAAACAAACAAACAAATAAAAAATGAAAATCCCCCATCCTTCCTCACCTGTCAAGGGCTTCTTTGAAGTTTTTTCTCTGCACGTCAAACTGAAAGATGGTCCTCTCACAGTCAGTGGAGGCGTTGTCACTCCCACCGTGCTTCTTGAGGAAGGCATCAAAGCCGTTTTCTGAGGGGTACTTCTCGCTGCCCATGAACACCACTGGAATAGAGCGAAAAATCAGAGAAGAGAAGAACAATAAGCCAAACGGAGACAATGGGGCATTTTATTTCTTCATCATCACTAACAGGAAGCGATAGTTTTGTCCCAGATACAGCTGCACACATTGCTCTAAATAGTGCTGTAAACAGTGGGTGACAGCCTGACAGTCAAAAAGAATGAACAACAGTTTCCTTTCAGACTCATCTCTTCGCAAAAAAAAAAGTCCAATCTCTGCTGCGAGTAGCATCAGGATAATGGATTTCATTTCAGTAGATATGTGGCACTTTGTGCAAGCAAAGCATTTTTTTAGTCTGTAAAATCTCTTGCCGTCAGGCACTAACTGAACGCAGGGAAGTCCCGTCCACATTTTCTGTTGGGGGGGAAGGCCTGAATTATCAAAATGTAAAAAAAAAAAAAAAAAAAAGATACACCAGCCCAAGACACCCAGGTGTTTTATCTATCGACAAAATGAGTATGTGCCGTCTGCTTCATCAACTTAATGAGTATTTGCAGGTGATGAGTTAGATAACACAGAGCACAGACAGCAGGAGTAAAAGTGGGTCAGGGGGAGCCCAGACGCTCATTTTGTGCGCTTTGGCCCCACATCGGGTTAATTTGGCCCGAGGAGAGGAATGTTCTGGGAAATATCACGTGTTCTAAACTGATCCTCACAATCAGGGTAATGTGCCACTCAAAATGAGTGACACAAACTCAATGAAGTGTGTTCAAAATTGGGAGAAGTGATAGGAAATGTTAAACTGTGTCTCGGAGTGTGCAGAGGGGAAAGGAATTCATTTAAAACATCTTCAAATACTCTTTGTCTCACCATTTCGTCTTGACCTAATGACCTTTTCGCATTACGCTCAGTGAAGGAGAACCATAGGATAAGAATTCAAAAATACAAAAAAAAAAAAGGGAAGACAAAAGGCCACATAGATTAAATGCGCCGTTTGTCACAAGTTGCAAATGTCATGCTTGAATGCCAATAACTGTGACGGCGACAAGGAAGGGTAGGACAGGTTTATAACTTTTAATTTCAGAAACGCATTTCCATTCAACTGGACCACGAGTCTTCGGGTGGTGCACTGGGCTTTAATGGCTGAATTCACCCTTCCATGACCATTTGTGATGAGGCTGCAGTAAACAGTAGACGGTTTCAGGTCTATGCTGGATTTCTTAAAAGACATCAATTTCAGATACTGTGCATCGGCTTTTTTAGGCCACGTCTTTTTTACTCTTCACTTTTCCAGTTTCCTCTGTTTTTCTGAAGACATACTGTACACCATGCCGGGACATTCCAAGTTCTGAGCTAAGGTTTCGGGAATCACCTTGTAGGAGCAAAGATGAAACCCCCTGACAGAGCCTATTGAAGTATTGCTCAAGACCACTTTAAAAGACAAAGAAAATAAATCTGGCTCCTTGGAGGCAAAAATATAAAGAAAGTGGCTCAATACTTTTGTACAGCATTGCACGTTGAAGCTGGGCTGTTACACACGTAAATCACTTGACTCTCTAGGACTAATCACTCACTGTGTTCCAGGAAGTGAGCGAGGCCAGGGAGATCACCGGGGTCGCTGAAGCTGCCCACACCGACACACAGAGCCGCTGCAGACTGAAACGCACCATATCAAGTCATCTTTGAGCATGGCACTGCATCGCTGTGCTGTCCAAACACATTATATTTGTACACTTGATCTTGTGCACAAACGTCCTTTGTTTAAACAGGACTAATGCTACATCAGCATTTGGCCAGCTGAAACATCATTGAGGCGCCCCATCTAAACTTCGCCGCAGTACCTGTTTCTCGGCGTTTCCTTTTCTCTTTTTGCCCTCCTCGTCGGCGTCACTGCCCCCGTCATCATCGTCGTCATCCTCCTCAGACTCTTCTCCCGTTTCATCTCCAGATTCATCATCCTGCTCTTCCTCCTCTACTCCCTCATCTTCTTCGTCTGAGCCTTCATCTTCAGATGCTGCCAGTCCACTGTAGTCGGAGATCAGCAGAGCACGAAGCCCGTTTTCTAATACAATGTACCTGAGGAGCACAAAGTCACAATCTGAAAATAAAAGCATGGCGACTTTTCAGAAAACGGTGCTGTATGATTGTGTTCATGGTTTCGCACTGCTTTCACAAAGGCTTTCAAAACCGATGCGTCTCTTTGTAGAAAACCTCTTAAAGCCCTTTTGTTCTGAGCTTTTGCACAGCTTGTGTTCTGTCCAAACTCCAACAGAGGACCGAAGCACTGATGTGTGCCTAGAGCATGAAATCATCTCATCATACTGCAATAATATCGTACTGATCCAACAAGAAGAGAGGCCTTAAATCATTTTTGGATCGGGTTAGTGGATTTGGGTAATTTTCTGAGCAACTTCACATAAAAGAATGTAGAAATAAAAAGCTTTGCTATGCATTTCACTGAGTGTAGGATCAATTTAATGAGAATAATGTACAAATCAAACAGTTCTCCAATGCAGTGAGTACTCATGAGGATGTCAGCATCTTGTATAAAGGCTTGAGTATGCCATTTGAGAGCTCAGTACCTGTACTGTTTAGGGTCGCTGGGTGACTTGATGATCTCGCCGTCTCCAACATTGTCTTCCCCTCCTCCTCCTGCAGCCCGATTCTCCAGGACTGACGCTTCCGCTTGGACCGAGCCCAGAGAGTCAGCTGCCGGGACGTTCCTGGCCTTGTTTGTTTGTGGCATCCTCGGCGGAGATGATGACACTGTGGCACTGCAGGCTGACAGCAGAGTGCGACCAGGAACAAAAGGACAGCTCGCTGTCACCGGTGATTTAGTCCTCAGCACGGCGACACACCGTGTCAGCCTGAAAAGGGCAATGATGAAGGCCCTTTATGATAGTCAAGAACGGCAAAAGTCAAAGCTCAAAAACCTGGCAGGACCAAAACAACAACAATGAATCATCAACACTCCCTGTATAGGGTCGGCCTGTGGGAGCCAACCTAAACTCTCACACACGCTGACCTGCCACCACAATACATCTATTCACACGGGAGGTCTGGTGGTTTCGCCCTGTTCAACTGAATGTCAGCTAAAATCCAATCCGGGCTGACCACCCTAAACCTGCACCTCTCATTCACGCGAGCAAAGCAACACAGCCCACCGAGGACAAGCAGTTTTTAAAACCAGTGAAGAAGAAATGATAAACACAGACAAAGATATATATATAAGCAGGGGAATTGTATGTCAACGAGCTTTAGCAAGTTCAGGTGGAGGTCTGACAAGGAGGAAGGCGAAACCGAAGCTTTTACAAGTGCTTCAGTGAGCCGGTAAAACAACAGTGTCCATACCTTTTCCTTGCTGTTAGCAGAAGGGCCTCGGCATGTGAGTGCGCCGGTGCTCACACCAACAAGATGCGCTCTGATTCGCTGGGAGCAGCAAGCGCCGCACCATAACGTCCGCCGATTGGCTATACGTGATAGGGGGCGTGGTTTTGTTTAGCTCCCACATGTGAGTCGAGCAGTCAGGAGTTGTTAACGTCTTAGTGCACCGCAGACGGGAAACGCAGCGACAACTGGTCAACACAGCTGCTGTTACTAGCTAGTGATTATGGCTGCTTGATTGAGAATGTCCATCCGGCCCCTTGTCATAACCGGTAACTGTTACAATTGGTGATTTTTAGAGTTAGATTTGATGAGAACTGTCTGGCCAAATAGCCACAGAATAGCTGCTTTATTCATTGAAAGGTGTGCCCCCACGCCACACTTTTTAAAACGCACTTGTACATGGATTTAGAGCGGGACACGTGGGGCCGCTAGGTGGCAGGCATAGGCCAAGAAGATTGGGGAGAATTGACTCCTCTGATGCCTCTTAAGATTTCTTGTTGAGTGCTGTCTGTAGGTTTTTTCAATGAATTTCAATAGCTTTCACAAAACGTGTCAGCTCTTCAATTCTGTCCACAGATCTTCAAAATAAATGAATCTCCTGACATCAAAAAGTTTTTTTTATATTATTATTTTAACTGTTAAAATAATAAAATACATACATTTATTTAAAGAATGAGAGCAATACAAAAACAGACATAAACCAAGTAGTAAACCAAAAAGTAGCACAAGCCTTATTTCTGAGTTAAATTAATCAAAACAAACACTAATCATGAATAAGCCACATTGACATTTGTCCAGTGCTCTTCCTCAGCCTTCACTCTGCACCGTGTTGGCATTTCACCCCTCTGCTGTGCCAATATGTCCTCCCCCTCACTCACCATCTCCCTCTCGCCTCCTCTCTGTCTCTTCGTCTGAAGCCAATCTGATTCGCCCCTGGGCTTCTGTCGGCGGAAAAGAGGTGATAAACACCGCAACCATGACAACCGGTGAGCCAGACAAACGTCCGAGCTCCTGTATCCTAATGGCTTCTCTAGGCATCCTCTTCTCCTTTAACTCATCAAGCCCTGCCTTCACCTGAGCTGATATTAAGGCTCTTGGGACGGATGAAGGCAGCCTGTTTCTGCTGCACTTTCAGACTCCACGTCCAGTCTTTTAAGATAAGCCAGTGGGATGTCAGATATCAGCATGTGAGATGAAACAGTGTTAACACAAAGGCCTCCATATCACTCTTTAATCATCAGCTCAGGAATTAGTCACTGAATAAATATTTCCTCAGTCTGATTAATATCAGCTCAAATGTTAGAATATTTCTGAAGGCTGAAGTGAAAACGCTGACCTCGTAAAGTGACATGAGATTTTCTCTAATACATCCTATTGATCACTAATGGAAGCCCTTACTTGTTCTTTTTTTTTCTCCTCAAAGCAAAGTTGTGGGACATGCATGCATGCGCAAAAAGCATCTGTGGTAATAATAAGGCTAAGCCGTCTATTAGGACGGCGTAAAAGTGCTTTTATGTGCGTCGCCATGCAATAACTTCCAGAGCAAAATGGCAGCCTTGTGTTAACGATCGATTCGACAGGCCTCTGCAAACCAAGAAACCCTCCACTTTCACTTTCATGCCAGCGCGTATGGCCTTTTCATGGGATGGTACGTCGTATTGGCGTGGCTTTTGTGCTCTTCTCTGTGACTGAGCCCAAATTGAAGTTCAGATTCGGCACCTCAGGCCTCCCCCGAAAAATGTGTCTATGTGAAAATGCGATGTAGAATGCAGCCAGCTGAATCATTGTAGGGATTATAAAATTGTCCCCCTCGGACAGCTTCCTGTGGAGTCATTGGAGGCAGTAGCAGCAAGCAGAGCCTTACCTTAAGACTCCAAGGAGGCAAGGTTCCCATAGCAACTGATTTGGATCCTAATTAAAACAGGAGATTTGATTAATTAGCTCAACAATGTGGTGTACGAGAGCACGTGTGTTTCTTGGCTGTGTGTGTGTGTGTTTTTGGGAGTCGCTATGTTCTTGTGAGTCACGGTGTAAATGAGGAGGGGGTGTTACATGCCTATATTTATGTGTGTTTATACGTGTGTGATCATGAGCCTGTGGGTAATCCTGTGAATCACTACATTCTCCAGTATGCATGCTCATGTGTGTGCATGTGTTCCGGGTCTCCCGTGAGGCTTGTCCTTGCCTGGAGTACCAATCTGTGAATCAGAGGTGAGTCCTCTGGAGTTGCCCTCTGTTTTAATCTGGAGCTAATGACAGAACCACCTGCCCTCCTGGCTGTCCTCCCCCTTCAGCAGACATCTCAGCCAAGCCTCACAACCCCCAAATGCCCACTGCTCATTGTCTCCCCTCACTCCCTCCCACTGCCAGTCTGTTTATTCCCCTTCCCTCCTTCTGTTCCTCTTTTCTGCCACTTGCTTTCTCCTTCTTGCAGAGAGCAGGGTGCCCTTGCTTGCCTCTCTGCATGCTTCACCCCACTGGGGGCAGTGCATACCCAACAGAAACCAGAACACGTGTTCAGGGACCCGCAACAGTATGTGGACAACATGTAGCTTTCCGAAAATTTTATGACCCGTGAATTGGCAGGGAAAAGCAGTGATCCTCCTCATGTCAACCTTCCTCTTGTCCTCGAATTTTCGAGTGAGTGTGTGTGTGCACTCACGCATGCAAGCCAATCCCAGTGGATATCTGGTGAACAAAAGCCTAATTGGAGAGAGCCTCGAAACTGGGATGACCACTTTGCGAAATATGTCCTCAGCGGAAGAGATGATGGAGAGAAAATGTAGAGGAAAACAAAGTGGATTTAATCAAAGAAAGAGTGGCATGACAACCATTGTGAATTCACAAGAGCCCGCAGGAGAATCAAAGTATGAAAGTAAAGAGGGGGAAAAGGGCAAAAGAGAAGAAGGGGTTGTGAAATACAAGAAAGTATTAAGTGACAGATATAATTCAGATAGGAGAAAAGAAAAAGCTCTGGAGAAGGAGAAGGAGAAAGCGGAGGAGGAAGAAAGGAGAAGTAGCTGAAATGAAACAGCACGAATCCCCATCCATTTCAGCACTGGACAGCTCCACAGACAGCACTAGGCCAGTATAAATAGATCCCCTACTTAAGAGGCCCAGTCAACACTCCAAAAAAGTACTTTATGTGCTCAGAGCGGCTTCAGCCCCTGGAGAAAAGACATGCAGGTATCTGATAGGTGCCTGATAACCATCTTCTCACAGTTCCTCTCTGTTTGTTTTCTTAATTTAGGAAGCCTCCACGGTTCATCGACATCACTACAGTGAGCGAAGCCAGTGATTTTCTCCCAGATATTATCCTTTGTGCTGTGATACTCTGTATAACCTCTGGTTTGTGATCTCATTACACCACAGATCGGGCAACACTGATCAAAAACAAATGCAAGTAATGTCTCGGCAGCAAATTGCATGCACCAGCATCCCTGCATGTTATGTGAAATGTGTGCATTATTCTATAAGCAATCTCGACAAATGCACGTGTCCGTTTGGCCGTGCATGCATGCCCTGTGTCTGCCGACCTGTTTCCATTGCGAGCAAGCGTTAAGTAGCCTTGTGGGGAAGCTGTAATACAGACTAATGCACCTGAGAGCCTTGAGATCTATAACCATAATCTACATCTCCCTGATATTACTGGAACCCTCTCTGTTACTGTTTCTGATAGGAATCTCCAGGGAGAGCTCTCCCCTCCACTGCTGTAAAGGCAGGAGGAGGGAGGGAGAGACGCACCTCTCCATTTCCTCAAGGTGATTCACCTTATAAAGCACGCAGAAATCAATGTGAAATTGAACTGAAGATTGAACTTTCGGCTTAGTAATATGGGAGACATGTTGTTATTAAATCTCTTTCTATTGCCATGAAACCGGCTCACTGATATTAGAACGCGTCTGAATGCATGTTTTCAACACCATGGTACCGCAGTGTATTTTACTGAGAACCTTCCACGGGTTCACAGGGGCGCCCCAGGCTTCTTAAGGGCCCTGCACCTGCCTCATATAGAGGACGTAGATGGAACAGCAGCCACCAGGCTGTGATCAGCCACTATAGGAATTGCTAAATTCACTGTTGACAGGGTGGGCTCCATCGCTCTCAGTCTCCGCGGCATCTGTTGCGCCCACCGCTTCCAGTTGTAGGACAGGCCTAACTGTAATCTCGACTGTTCCACTCATAAAAGTCATCACAGTTATCCAGAAAGGTGCGCGCGCATAGGCCCATGTGCGCGGCCAAAAGCCAGCTGGCACGAATCACCATGGTAACACACACCGTTTTTACGAAATCCTTCGGTGCTTAAGGGCAAGAGAAATGAAAAAACTAATGAGATTATAAATTATTGTCGGTATAGTGGAACTTTTTTTTTTTCAAGGCTGCACACGCGGGCAACGTGAGATGAAACTTTACGGGACCCGTTGTCAGTGACTCCGATGTTCAGTAATCTGTTTATGACGGGGAGCGGAACTGGCTCCTCTGGTGAGGTGGAACCCACCCCGCGCGCCTTGTGCCTCATATATACAAACTAGCACTCGCCTTATTGCAAGATTAATTCCGGCGCCCGCGTCCCCCTTTTTTCCACCCTCCTCCGTGAATTACCCATTTGTGTTGGAGATGAAGAGAGGATTCTCCGTCGTTACGCAGGCTACAACTCCGCGCACTGCACGCCCGTTTCATAGCGGTCCAGTGCCGCAGCTCCCACGGGCTGCACTGTGGAGAAGCGGACCTGCATCCTAAAGCCAGCCGTCTCTCTCTCCCTCTTTCTCTCTCCTGGCTTTTATCCTCCACCTCATTGCAGTCTTATCACGTCTTACCCCCCCCCCCCCCCCCTCCTCCCCTCCCCGCTCTGGTCCCCCCCACCCACCACCACCACCTCTCCTCCCTCCTCATCCGCCTCAGCCGCTACAGGAGAGGAGAGAGGGAGAAGAGTGCGGCTGAATGTGAACGACATGTCGACAGTCAGCTTCTAAAGTGTTTTCTCGGTCGTTCCTTAAATCTTTGGCGGCGGACTGAGTGAGTATTACCCGCATCCCTGCTCTGCTAAGCGTCGCTGTGTGGATCAGAGAGGCTGGTGGGGAGAAACAGACAATGAGGAATGCAATTGGATTGCGTTACCCTGCCAAAGGATTTTCATACATAGCCTGGTAAATGTCCTAATAGGTTATTTTAATGACTAGGCTGTTTAATTGGTCATGTCTTATTTCAGAAAAGTATTACAATGTGTGCTGTAATGTTAGTGGCTAATTGATTTTCCTGGAGAGCTGTGAGCTGTCCAGGCTGATAGCCCTGTACATTTGATCAGTGATTCTGCTGCTGCTTGGCTGATAGTGCGGGTCTTTGCTGGGAGCAGGGGCCCATGTAAAAGCCTGCGCGAGGCTTGGTGAGTGTGTTTTCTGACCGACATAGAGGACAGAGGGGTAGACACTGGAATTATGTGACATGAATAATACGGTGAAGAATAAGCAGTGACCGTCATCTCTGGTTCACTTGCGTCAGTGTGCAGGTCTGGAGGAGAGAGGACGAAAAAAGGGAAAAGTCAGAGTGAGAGACTCAGGAAAGAGGAGGAAAGCCACACCTGTCAGGCCTGTGCTTGAATGGGCATGAAAACAGTGGGACAGTGACAGACACATACAGAGACACATTCAGACGGACATAGAGTTTTCTGCCGTGCTGTCTCCAGCCAACATAAGTCCTTTGGTTTCTTGTTACCATAATGATGCAGAGCTACGCTGACTGCTGACTTGTCCACTTGCTGATTGGAGAAAGAGGCTTGAGTGTTGACTGTGTTTCCTCTCATTAGGGAGAGATAGCCATCCACCAATGCAGAATCTAACAGGAGGGATCCCAGTGGTCTATCTGGACTCAGCATTGATCTCTTCTCTAAAGGAGGGGGCTTTGGGCCTGGTGATAAACAATGCACTTCTTGGTTGAAAAAGAAGACTGTGGGACTCTCTTTCATGTTATGTTCCAGTTTGTCTGACACTACCCAGCATGTTAGCCCAGACTGTCCTGAGAGGCATAGATGCTCCAAATACTTTGATAGATTGGTGAATTGTCCTCCTTTAAACTGGAGAAACTGCACCTTTCACTTGTCCTTTATGCTATTCATGAGATAGTCCATCATGTTTATCAGCATTACACTGGTTTGTTATGAAATCTCATACTCATCGAAATGTGTCGTGGTATCTGTTTCTGTGCTTGGCATCCTACAGAAGCACGCTTTTTGGATATGGTTTGACCTTTCTTGCATTGTTTTCAGCACACACACGCAAAACTTGGCTCCAGCACTACTTCTCTGTGACGCGGGCGTACATTGTGTGCAGAGTGAAAGGAGGGCTTTGATGTAATCAATATCATATTTCAGCTGTTTCACTGTGAGCTCTCATCCTGAGTGGCAGCCTTGACTGACTTCCTACTGCTTATGCAATCCCACTCATTCTCTCCCACCTCACCCATTTCCTCCTCCTTTGCACCCACTCTGCCCATTACTCTATCTTCATCCGTTTGTCTCCCTTCTACTCCATTCCTTCTCTTTTTCTCCCATCTTCCCTGCTCCTCCTCTTACTTCTCTTGTTTCCATCTCTCCCATCATCTTTCCTCGTCATAATCACCTCTGTGATTGCTCTTCCTCTCCCGGGCGTTGATGTTTTCACTGCTGCCTCCTTGTCTAACCCGCCGATGCTAGATTATTGCTGGATGATTACAGCTACCGTACCATCATGATCATTATTGCATTTTGCGTAGCAGTGTTCACCACTGTATGAGCAGATCAGGATGCTTTATCCAATTTAGATCTCATTAAGACTCGAGAGGAAATATCCCAGCACAAGACTTACATTCTCAGCTGTTTTCTTCCTTTTTACTTTTCTTTTTTTTTGTCAGGACTTCTGAAATTCTGTTCTCATTCTCTTCTTATTACCGAGCCATTCTCCCCATTCTCACCACCACCGTAACCATGAGTTTGTGTTCCTGACTGGTACTGCACAGCCTCCTCATCAGCCTTTTTTTAAATTTTTTTAGTAGTTTTGATTTTCAGCTACACTTCCACTCCACTTTCATCATCTCAATAATGTCTATGACAGGTCTTGATGGCTGTTGATAACATTTTCTAGCTGATTGATAATATCGGGTATTCTGTGCCTCATCCCTCTGTTCTCTGATCGCCATTCATCTTATTAAATGGAGCAGTTCATTAGACAGAAACATTATGAATCTGATTTGCATTTACCCATATTCATATTGCATACATTAGAACAACACATGCATGACATTTCAGCTTCACCGGCCATTTGAGAATGCAGATGAATATATTCATCACAAGCTTTTTTTTATTTTCCACCCCTACTTGTCCAAAAAGCCACCCTGAAGATGATAAAATGTGAATCACAGGTGAACCAGCCCTTGTGTGTGTCTTTGTTTTGCAGTTTCAGTGTCAGTATTTGAATTATGAAACGCAAAGCCAATGGTACAGCAGCGGAGATATTGTTAAGCTTGTTGTTTTTAAATGATTTTCTCCTGGTTTTTAAACCCTCTTTATCTAAAGGCTTGTTTTCCGCTGCTGAACACATCTCGTATGTTTACCATGGTTTGACTCATATTATGGCACACCGTGGCCTCCAGTTACCCTATACATCATTATTCCAGTATAATGAAATCCTATCCTCATGGCTTCAGAGTCTGAGTGATTTAACATTTATTTTCTGACTGCTTGAATATGCCTATGATGTATCACCAATCTGATTCATCTTGAAGTGACTTTTGCTGCTCCCTCCCCATCTGTTTGCCTTCTCTTAACCATGCGTGTCTGTGTGTGTGTGTATGTGTGTGTTGGTATGCGTGTTTGAATGCGTGCAACTTTACACTTTGCCCCGCCCTGCAGTGCGATGAAGGGCTGATGCCGGGCTGTAGCCCCAGGCTGTTGAGTTGAAAGGGAGAAGCAGTAGGATGCAGTGGGTCACTCTCGCAGTGGCCCTGGGGTGTGTGTGTCTGTCCTGGGCATCACACAGCCCCACCCCTACCCCCACCTCCACACACACCCCTCTGGTAGACAACTCCGAGGAGGAAGTGGATGAGCCATGCTTTGAGCCGTGCACGTGCGAGGTCAAAGAAGGTGTGCTGCACGTGCACTGTGATGGGCGGGGCTTCACTAATGCCAGCCAGGTACCACTCTTACTTATCTATCTGGCTGTGCACGCCTTCGCGCACTGTCATTTATCTTATTAAAATGCTACATCTCCAAGTCTAATATCCTGTCTCTAATGTAGCTTATGAGCGTTTCTAACTGTCCACTTCATGTAATTAATAAGCCAACTAATCAGACCTCTAATTAATCATTCAGGTGTCACAGTCATGGGTCCGCCCTTTCAAACTCAACCTCCAGAGGAACTCTTTGAGACGTCTCTATAGCAACGGGTTTCAGCACCTTGGCAACGCAGTGTCGATAAACCTTGGCAACAATGCGCTCCAGGACATCCGAGTGGGAGCCTTTCATGGACTGGCCAAATTGAGACGCCTGTACCTCCACGAAAACAAGCTGGAAGTCTTCAGAAATGACACCTTTGCTGGTTTAGAGGCTCTGGAATATCTCCAGGTAAGCTTGAGCAGTTCTGAGTTGATTATCCCAGATTGACTAAATTATCGACAAATTTGCCCAAGAACACAATGAATGGCTGTGCCAGAAACAATCAATGCCTTGCAGGTGGCCTGGGTGAAATGGGGTAAAATAAAAAAAAATTCTCTGTGCTTTTTTTTTATTTTTATGTAGAGACTTTCTAAGCTTTCAGTTCAGACTATTTTCCAATTTCAGTAATGACACCTTCATCATTTTGTCTCTATCTGCAGGCTGACTACAACGTAATCAAACGAATTGACAGCGGTGCTCTGAGGTTTCTCTATAAACTCCGGGTTCTCATTCTAAATGATAACTTGATCCCTGTCCTGCCTGCTCATCTGTTCAGGTTAGTTTCTGATTATTGTATTTTACTGTAATGCTTTTTAATTATGTCAGAACAGATTTGTAGAAAGTTAGTCACTCTGTTCTGTTGGATTAATGCTGCTGTGGCACTCTGTCTCATGTCATAAAAGATGGATTAAACATCAGATAAAAAAAAAAATTCTACAAAGGAATTTGTAAACCAGCTACTTTTTCTCTTGATCCCATATTGTCCCTTGATTTAACCCAACTAACCACCCTCCTCCTCCTCCTCCTGCTGCACCAGATCTGTGTCTTTGACTCATCTGGACCTGCGGGGAAACCGTCTGAAGAGCCTGGCATATGCTGGGACTCTGGAGTACATTGGTCGCTCCCTGATGGAGCTACAGCTGGAGGAGAATCCTTGGAACTGTGGCTGCGAGGCAGTGCAGCTACAGCAGTGGCTGAGTCAGATCCCCTACACAGCTGTAGTCGGTGACGTCACCTGCGAATACCCCTTTCACCTTCATGGCAAGGACTTGAGGGAAATACCCCGCAAAGAGCTGTGTGCCGACCTCCCAGATAAAGAGCTACAGGGAGAGCGGGGTGGTCCATCAGCAGGATCCCAGCCCCAGCACTTGCCCCCTAACTCTAAACCCAACTCAAATCCCGGGCGAGTTCGGCCTACTAAACCCTCCTCTATGGTGCATGGCTCCCGCCAGAACACTCATACTTCCTCTACTTCCTCATCGTCTTCCTCAGCGGAACGTAAAGACAGGAAGAGGCACCCTTGGCCGACTAAAAGGCCACGACCCTCTAGAACGTCCCCCACATCTCGCAGTCTGATGCCCAACCAAAATCCCCCAGTGGCCGGATACCAAACACGACCCCCCATTCCTATCATCTGTCCTATTGGCTGCACTTGCAATCTGCACATCACAGACCTGGGCCTCACCGTCAACTGCAAAGAGAGTGGCTTCCTTAACGTGTCCCAGCTCACACCTCGGCCTCTCAACGGCCGCAAGCTCTACCTGAGCGGAAATTTAATCCAAGGGATCTACCGCGCAGACTTCTGGAATTTCTCCAGCCTCGACCTGCTTCACTTGGGGAACAATCGCATTTCATACCTCCAGGAGGGGGCCTTTTCCAGCCTGATGAGCCTGAGGAGCCTCTACCTGAACGGAAACAACCTAGAGAGACTCAGCCCCCACATGTTTCTGGGGCTGCAGAATCTAAGGTAGGATGTTTACCTTTTGGGCCACTCCCGTTAATTCAAGCATGTTCCGTTCTGCCCACATCAGTCACATTCATAAACTGAAACCACATGCCAGCTTGGGCACTTAGAGATTTTATTAGTAAATAGGTTTAATTGAATTTACTGTAATACTGACACAGCATACTGAAGGAATTTTTGAGTACCATTGTGCTGGAGTTTGATTAAAATTAAAAGTATCCATTCTCTTCCAGGAGTGTCATTATTTAGTCACGCTCCCTGATGACACGCTCCAGTTGAGTTGTGAGCCTGGTATAAGTGACAATGTGAAAATGAATGTTTTTTTTAAATTTGCATACAGAAGTGTTGATAAGGATGGGCGATGTCTGGATGATGCCAGGATTTAGTGTTTTGGAAAAAGGCTTGTCATGAAAACGCCTTATCAGAGTGATTCCTGTATGTTGTTGTCAGATTAAGCTCACAAAGATAATTCTCCTGCAAATAATGCTTATCTGCTGACAGTTAGTGAATTAAACATTGATGGAGACAAGAGATCAGCATTCATGCTCTGCTATCTTAAGAATGAGAAGTCATGATGCCTTCATTTTCAGGACATCATCCAGGCTGTAGTTTTCAGCTGCCCCGTCTCTGTAATTCAAGACTGTGGATTGAAAATTCTACAGACCCATTAATTTGACTATTAATCAATATTAAAGATCCTCTCTGGACATTGAAAATGTCTTCCTCTTAACCTCTCGTTAGCCTTTGTTAGTGACTTAATGGTAAGAGAGTACTATGAGTAATTTAAACCAGATCTATTACCTTTTTCAACAATGGAAATTTATTGGATCACCAGCGTGCACAGAAAAGTCTCACACTGATTTCTATTATTTTGAAAAAGAATGGGATATTCAGTGTCTCTTTGCTATAATTTAATATGATATGCCAAGACCAGACTAGAAAGTAATCAGTCTGAAATTACACACGTTTGAATAATGATCATTTTATAAAATGTGAGCAGGGAATGGGACATTTTAATGAAATTTCATTGATGTATTGTCATGCTGGACATTACGCTCAGCAAGTACTTACTGTTATCATATCACAAAATACTGGGATGCAATGAGAAAATTAACTGTGACATAACTATTTAACTTTCTATTACCCTTGTCCATACTTAATCCATTTAACCACTGAGACAAAGACCTTTTTTCTCTTTCCTGTGTTTAGGTACCTTTATTTTGAGTACAACGAGATCCGTGAAGTAGATCCCGGCACCTTTGACTCCATGCCGTCCCTCCAGTTGTTGTTTCTCAACGCCAACTTGTTACGGAGCCTCCCTCTCGATGTGTTCTCCAGAGTCAATCTGGCTCGGCTCAACCTAAGAAACAATCACCTCCTGCAGCTTCCTATGGAGGGAGTGCTGGAACACCTCAAGGGATTGGTACAGGTTGGTGAAACCTTTCGTTTCAATATCACTGACTGCATTTACTGACCGGTGCAGATGGTTGCTGTTCTGATATGCTAACCTGTGCACGTGTAATTAAGTCACATACCTGGCATGATTAGTGATAGTTGCAGGGGTATCAAAGTGGAGCTTATTGACATTATCATTAACTGGATCACCCCCGTTGATTTACTGAACAATGTAATTATGCAAAGTAAATTTCTTTCAAATGTCAGACAATGGGATTAAGAGAATAGTTTACCAAGACACATTATATTATCCCAGCTTGATGAAACAAACAAAACAAGATGAATCTTGGATCCAGCTGCATTCAGAGCTTCTGTCAGCTCCTGATCTCATGGCCTCTGGCACAGCTGCAGTTTTCTCCTATCATCTGTTGTTTTGAGAGCTTGGCTGTAGCATATGGGACTCTGGTTGCGCCTCAGGTATTCCAATTGGAAAATTGCACTTGACTCGATTTGCATAAGTGGTCTTAATAAATCAGCAGCTAAACTGGAGAAATCAGAATCCTTGAAGTGTCTGAGCATGGTTGTAATTAATGCACCCTTCCATAAACAGACTGTATAAATTACTGTGTATGTCACATTTTTTGTTTTTTTTTGTTATACCTTACCTCGCACATTTAACTACAACATTATGTCACTGGTAGCTGTACACAATGCAACGATAAGGACGGAGCCCAAGGTATTACATCTTTTCATCCAGCCTCCTCTCACTTCTACAAATTTAGTGTACCAGGCTTTTCTTAGACAGCCAGAGCAGAATGAGGTAAGGTGGGTGTAGATTATCCTGAATGTCATAGTGAATTTCCGTTTTACTTGGCTCCATGAAAAATCCCTGATTTTAGGGACTGTGGTTGGTGCTGGCAATTTAGGGGCAGTTTCTACACATTTGCTGCAGGGAGGGAACAAACTGAAGGAACTACATACAAGCAAATTATGTTTTTGTACAATTATACTCCTCTGATTTCCAACAGCACTAAAGTACAAATTGGAAGTACCCAGCGGGGCATATTCATAAAACCCAGTGGTATCACCATTGTAGTGCTCAAAATCCATGCCACAGTAACTGAAATCATTCATTTACCAGGGTTGTTATTTCTCTTACGAAGGCACACTAGTTTTTTCCACTGGCTGAAAAAAATCATCAGCAATGACAGTGATTTCACCTGTTGACTTATTGTTATCTTGTTTGAAGCTCAGGATGTGGGCTTTGTGGGCGCTGGTGCGTTTTTTGAGTCAGAGTGTGTAGAGTAAAATCAAAGGGTAACAAAGATGCAAGCAGGGTTTAGTTGACAGCGGCTGTGAAAAGCCCTCCATTCTGACAATCATGAAACAGGAGCTTACAGCGTCTGTCATCATCAAGACCAGGATTATTAGATTACATCCACTTACACAGTGATATGAAAAATACTTCTCTGATGTCGCTGTTATTTGGAAAACAAATTTTAGGCGAAACATTTCAATTGTTGTGGTTTGTATAATTTCTCAACTAGAATATCAATGACAAAACAGGACTCTGTCTTGTAGAGATTAAAAAAAAATCAACTTAAGTCAACCTGCATTTGAATGGATGGCAGTTATACTTCCACGTCTTCATCAGGAACTGCAAGTAACATGTGATCTATCAGAGCAACACTGCCAGGTAAAATAAAGAAATTTGGCCATGGACAGGTTTTTCTTTATGCAAAGATATTCTCATCCATGAACATCTCACACAAGAAACCAACTAAGTATTTAGCGGGAAATTATTTAACAGGCGGCTTTTGCACTGAATGCCCAATACAAGATTACCTGATGGACAATTTTACCTCAGGCTGCGACTGCCTAAATAAATCTTTAAATTATGAACACAAAAGTTTGACTCAATCACTGACATTTCATAGAGACATTACCTGCACATCAATCTTTAAAGGAAAGTAAACGTATTCTCTCCATAGCGAGCTATAAGGTTAATATGTGTACATTGAATATGAATGCGGAGTCAGTCAGGAGCTTAGCTTTGCACAGGCGGATATAGCCAGCATGGTTCTAAAAGAAAGGCGGAGGGGGGATACCCAGCCACTAACGCTTCTGAAGCTTACTATTAGACCATACTACGTTTTTAAAACTTGAAAAAAAAAAAAAAAAATGCATATCTGTTTGGTAAATATTAGCTCAGGTTAGCAGTGTTTAGCATAAAAGTTTGAAAACGAGTGAAGACCTAATCTACTTCTATCCTGAATGGGTTTACTTTTTTTTTTTTTTTTTTTTTTAGTACAGTTTTCTATTTGGGGAATAAACAAACAAAACACAAGGTTCTTGGAGAGTAAACCCTCTTATGATACAAAGAAAGAAGGAACAGGATTTGTACAATGAAAATGTAGCGACGTGAAGAAGTTTTCCCTGTCATACCCCAGAATGTGGGTGTGTGATCAAACGACTGCTTTAGGCCGACATCTTCAACTTAACGACTTTTAATTTTCCATTTGTTTTCCCTATTTATTTAAATTATGAGTAACAAGCCCTGAGTGCATCACAACCTCATCTGGCGTGCTTGTTGCAATCCTGCACTAATCTGTGCTGCTCTGGGTGGATTGTGTTGATCATTGACCTAACAATTGACAACATCATGTTGGTGAGATTTAAAGATCTTTTCACAGAGATAGTTACCTGTTTCCAGTTTTAGTATGAAGCTAATTATGCAGCTGTGGCTCAATGTTCTCATTTCTCCAATGGAATAATTTGGTTGCACTGAAACCTTTACAAACCAGTTTAAACCTGCAACAAACTGACACACCTGAAGACAAAACTTATCAGAAATTAGATCCTTCAGTTCCTTCTCGTGTATCTCGTTTAAA
Organism: Odontesthes bonariensis; assembly: GCF_027942865.1. Lineage (NCBI taxonomy): Eukaryota > Metazoa > Chordata > Actinopteri > Atheriniformes > Atherinopsidae > Odontesthes > Odontesthes bonariensis. Next base: position 20,162,145 of record NC_134522.1, read on the forward strand.
GCTAATATTTAGGATGACTGTGCGGCTAGTACAGCTGGGAGAAGATGAGTGAATGTTTGAGGGTAAAAATAATCTAATAAAGGGTCCATTAAGAGTAACAGTAATTGCCATTATTTTCCAGATGGTTCCACTTCCTGTGTATTAAATCTTATCAATACAGTTTTAAAAGCAGCCAATGCGTCTATGCAGGGAAAAGAGCTTCTTGTTTATTCTCTTGTCATAAACCTGTTTTCAGTTGAAATTGCACGGCACAGCATAAAACACAACCACCACAGGTGTTTCCAGCACAAACGCAGTAGCTCAGCAAAAGCGTCTGAAATTATAGGCTTTTATGAGTTGGGCAGTCCGACCAGACTTCCTGCATGCATATATTTTCTATTTATGGAGGGATGATAGATTTCAGTGTCATTGTCAACTTCAGATTTAGCATTACATGCCAATGAGGCCTGTTTAACTTCAGTGACAATTTTCTTGCAGGATAAAAAAAAAGCTATAATTCTTTACCATTAAGATAAGATGAATTCAGTATTAATAACAACTTGCATTTCGCTATGTTTGGGGGTGGATAATATGCCCGGACATGATTAGTGTCTGATGAATTATTATAGCATCATTTCAATGTCAACATGTTTTGATATAAAGTGTTAATGTGCTGACAGGTTGAGTTAGTCTGTTTTCAAAACAACAAAAGTGTGTGAACAAACATACTCTTCATTTTGATTCTTACATAGTTAGATCTCACAGGAAATTTTGAGACAGAATATCCAGATATGCAATTCGGCAGCATTAAAAGTCAGTACTTGGGCTTCTTTCTAGACTCGCCATGTTACGCTGATGTTTAGCAATCACACAGAGGCAGAGAAGCCAATTTCTCTACCAACTGTGGCCTCAATGGACCAGAAACTCGTACTCTTTGTTATTACTACTGCTCTTTTTCCACCGACATGAAACCCAAACTGCTGGATGGAAAGTTCATGCGCTTTTTTTCAAGAGTTTGTTGTAGTCACTCAGGGAGATATGCAAAATCCCTGTCTGAGGTAGAAATATGTGATTCAGGCAAAGGGAGCCCGGGTACGCTATGAAAGTGTATTATCTCCTGGAAAATGCTCAACATTGCTAACTCATTCCACGAGGGAATTGATTTGACACGATTCTTTGGTTTTGCATGTATCATCTGACAAAACCACGGAGACATATTTGCAACATACAATGTGCATGTTGAAAGTGTTTCACACGGGAAAAAAATGTTCCCTGCTCTCCAGATTCTTCTCTAAGTTAAATATTTTACAGTTCATTCTGTGTATTATTCAAAAGATAATGAAACACATTCATCAGGACAGAGAGGGTTTGGCAAGCTGAAGGCTCAGGGGCGTCTTTTCACCAGAGACTTCAGCAAAATCCTTGTGCCAGCTCAGAGCCTCCAAAACCTGCTTATATTGACTTCATTTCTGTTGGCTAACTAGAGCACATCTAATGACTGATGGAATATTGCTGTTTGAACAAAGTGATCAATTAGAAGACACAGCTCGCTGAGAGCATTCTGAATTTCCCCCCCTGGTGTAAATTTTTCACAGCTCTCAAATAAATCTTGGACAGTTATTGCTTGATCTTTGATCTCCATCTTAATGATGAAAACCCACAAGAGCAAATAAGTTGGCTCCTTTATGTCAGTCAGCCTGGACCAGTTTTCTGACAAAAGGGTCTCTTGTTGGAAAAAATGTATCACGATGGGCTGCATCAATATTTTTTAAAAAAAGGAGAAAAAAAGGACTTTGATGACTGATTTAGTCAGTGTACCCGTTTTACTGGCTTTGCAAGTGGAAGAAGTGAAACACAAGCCACCCCGTTCACTAAACAACACACAATATAATGGTCTAATACACTAGCAACACCTGTCATGATAAGTGAGGGTCTATAATTTCCTGTCACAACAGAGCTTTGATTGACGAGTTGACAGCAAATCACACACTAGGTGACCAGGCGTATAAATTGTAAACAGTGGCGGGTGTGTTGGACAGATGCTTGCAAAAAAAAGATAGGGATGCAGCCCCCGGGATTTACAAGAACGCAAACAATAAAATGCTTCAAGAACTTCAGCCAGATGTAAGATTGCCATCATGAAAGTTATGAGGTGGCAAAAACAAGCAGATAGTTTGTCCATGTGGTCTTCACTTAGCATGTCGTTCGTGCTGCATCACATCACAGATGTGCCACAGTAATGCAGAATTCTGAAGAAATGCACTTTTTCAGTGGGCCTCATATATATACTGCTGGTATTCAAACTGAGTCGAAACTGCAGCTGTGTTGTTTCTACTCGCCCTCTGGTCCTAGCTGTTATTATGAAAGCCACAAAAAAAGCCCACAGTAGACTGACACCAATAAAGGGGGAAGAGCATCCGATTCTTAAGCGTGAAGCATGTGGAGGGAGCCGTTCCACAGCTCCCTCAACAGCATTGCTGAATCATCTCAAAAGGCATCAATCTATCTCTGCAAGCCAGGGAGATGGCCTAACCAAATTAGCATGACAACATTTGTGCAAGCTCCTTGGAAGTGGGACAGAGAGAATATCGGCTTTCATTGCCAGAGCCACTGCTAAAGACATGGAACAGATCAGTCCCGCAGCCAGTACAACACGATGTGATTCCCTTTGTGCATAATCTGCTTTAGCCGTTCGAAAGTGTGGCAAAGTGAATTTTTGAGTTTGTTTTAGAACATCCAGTCAATAGCTGGCAATGAGAAAATGGATTTATGGGCGCACCTATTGGATTATGGCACAGGGGAGAGTTGCATCACATCCTGCTTTTAGACACTAAAAGTGAGAGTATCACAACACTATTATTATAGTGTTGTGATACTCTCACATGCTTGTCTCACAAAAGCTTTCAGGGAGTTTTGTGAATAACCACTTATGTAAACTCCGAGTGGTCTTCTTAGTGAACAAAAATTTGCCCATAGCTTACTGTAGCACATGTGTGAATAGGTTTTTAAGTGAGCACTTGTGGGTGGTGTAAGTTGAGACCATGTAAAGCCAGTGTTCAACCATTCAGTAAATGAAAGTCATTGAATCTTTTTAACAGCATCAACCCACAACAATTGTGCTTTGCAGTTCTTTTCAAATCTCACGAACCAATATTTTATTCACAGTTGAACTCATAAAACATAGCAAATGTTGAATGTGAGGCATTTCACTAATTTCATGAAAAATATTGGCTCACTTTGAATTTGATGGCTGCAACATGTCTCAAAAAAGTTGGGACAGCGCCATGTTTACCACAGTGTAGGATCTCCTCTTCTTTTAACAGCAGTTGTTAGGTGCCGGGCGTTTGAGAGAGGTATATTACTCCATTTTTATGTGACGTGGGACTCTAGCTGTTCAACAGTCTTCTTTGACATATTGTGTGTTTCATGATGTGCAAAGGTTTTCAGTTGGTGAAAGGTCTGGACTACAGGCTGGGCAGACTGTGAAGCCATGCTCTTGTGATAGAGTTTGCAGTTAAAATTTCCTTAATGAAATATGCAAGGCTGGAAAAGATGTCATCTGGATGCCAACATATGTTGTCCTAAAGCCTGCATGTACCTTTCAGCATTGATGGTGCCTTTCCAGATGTGCAAGTTGCAAGTTCCATAGACAGTAATGAACCCCCATACCATCAGAGATGCAGGCTTTTGAACTGAGTGATGATAACCAGCCAGATGGTACCTCTGCTTTATAGTATGGAGGATGTGGTGCCCATGATTTTCTAAAAGAATTGTTGAATTTCTAGTTTTCCAGTCTTGCCTCAGTCCATTTACAGCAGCGTTTCTGGATCATGTTCACTTATGGTTTCTCCTTTTATCTGAGAGAATTTTAACCTGCATGTGTGGATGGCACAGTAAACTGTCTTCACAGAGCCCATGCAGTTCTTTCCATGTCAGAATTGTGCCTGCTTTTAATGTCATGCTGCCTGAGGGCATGAAGATCACAGGGGTCCACTGTTGATTTTCAGTTGTGCCCCTTACACACAGAGATGGCTGTAGTTTCTCAGAATCTTTTGGTGATATTATGTATTGTAATGCAATTTTACATTGAAGAATACTATTCTGAGACTGCTCCACAATTAGCAGACACAGTTTTTTTGCAGATTACTGAACCTCTGCCCATCTTTACTTCCGAAAGACTTTGCCTCTCTAAGGTGCTCTTTTTATACCCAGTCATGCCACAGATCTGTTGCCAAAATAAGCTAATTACCTGCAGTATGTTCCTAAGCTGTTTATCTTTAGCACCACTTACTTTTTCACCCTTTTGTTGCCCCATCCCAAATTTGTTTCAGATGTTTTGCTGCCATCAAATTCAAGATGAGTTGATATTTTTAATGAAACAGTAAAATGTCTCATTCTCTACATTTGATATGTTTTCTGTATTCTATTGTGAAAAAAATATTGATTTATGAGATTTGCAAATCATTGCATTATATTCCAACTTTTTTTTAACTGGGGTTGTACATATATCAGTGCTATTCATCACCTGTATGTTTTAAAAATCATTTAGAGGCACTGGAAGATGGTAGTCTGTTATATGAATGCTAAATAACTCATTTAGTATGTGATATATTGTAACTGTTAAAGGGAAATGTAGCAGATATAGCATAATTTTTCTCGGTGTCACATTCTTCGAGTACTAGCTAGTGGCTTGTTTTTCAACATAACATATATTTAAAAAATGACTAATATATCACAAAGGTGGCAGCACAATGATATATTTTTGTTTACATTTAACAGAGGGATTCATCAATTTGCATTGCGTGGCAGACCAATAATTAGTGTACTATTACACAATGACAGTGTGCTGTGGTGTGATGTATTCCTCCAGGTGGATCTGCAGCAGAACCCGTGGGAGTGCAACTGTGAAGCAGCTTCACTGAAGCGTTGGCTGGAGGGCCTGAGCGCGGTGGTTGTGGTGGGAGAGGTGGTGTGTCACTCCCCAGAAAAGACCAAAGGTGTAGACCTGCGCTCCCTCTCCATGGAGCTGCTCTGCCCTGAGCTGGAGCCCCAGGAAAACCGAGAGCAAGAGGAGCAGACAGCAACCTCCACGGCCACAGAGAAAGGTGTATCGGTTGGTTACCCCAGCTCAGGGGTAGGACCCCATATCCCCCCAGGGATCGATTCAATTCCTCTGTCGGTGTTAGTGCTCAGCCTGCTGGTGTTGTTTGTCTCTGCATTCTTTGCGGCAGCGGCACTAATCGCCTACGCCCTGAGGAGGAGGGACAAGCTGCCGTTCCGTCGCCAGGGAGAGGTAGATCTGGCTGGCATCCAGATGGAGTGTGGAATCTTCACTGAGCAGACGCACCACCACCACCATCACCACGGCCTCCCAGATAAGCCACCGTTACCTCACCCTGAACACAACCACGTCTATGACACCATCTTGCCCCCAGAGGCTGCATCCAAAAGCCCCAACGCTGCCGCAGCCTCACACATGTGTAGCAGTCCAATCTACAAAGACGAGCAGGACACAGCAGTGAAACAGCGACCGCCGCAGCAACAGACGTTTGCAGCTTCTAAAGAGTGCGAGGGGGGGTACTGCTCTGCAGCAGAGAAGGAGAGGGAGTGGGCTCTGGAGGTGTCCTCATCGCCTATCAACACGGTTACCGGCGCAATGGGACCACTCGCCGGCCTCCATGGGAACGGCATCCTATGCCCCACAGTTATCGACAGCCAGGGCCCCACTCCTAAGGTGGAACTGGTGGACTGCCTCTTCAGACTCCCCACCCCAGAGTTCCGAGACCTGCCAGACAGGTACGCGAGGCCACCGCCTCGTTACCCCCACACACAAGACTCAAAACAGGACGCGAGACCCGACCAAACGCTCGTGGTCACCACCACTAGCTTCTCAGCAGGGGGTGGTCACAGCAGTCAGAGTGAGCAGGGAACTGGAGAGCAAAGACCCAGACTGAGGACCACACCAGACTACATGGAAGTGCTGGACCGTTCTTACCAGTTTTAACACCCCTCCTCTTCCTCTTGCTTCCATTCTTCTCTTGTCTCCTCATCGTCTCTCTCTGGGATGGTGAATCACACAGTAACAATGACTCCTGTACAGAGTTTGGCTTTGAGAGGAGCCTGTGGGAGAGCGGGACTACACTACACACTATGTTTATTTCTGGAGCTGAGGTCAGTTTTGTATTTTCCCCCACTAAAGGCATACACATAGGTATTTGGCAAGAATTTGCTGATCCCAGATCTCTGCCTGGAGGCAAAACTTCAGCTGCAGTTACCACAGAGTTTTTTCATTTTTTCCTCCACTGTCAGTTTTTCTATTCAGCGCTACAATTAGCAGGATACAGCATGGTGGTGGGCGTTAATGTTATCACCCTCAAAAGACCTTCGTGGAGGTGAATAACACCAGCTCTTAACAACATCAAACACAGAGTCATAAACTATGACAGCCGCAAGGAGTGGAGCGAGCTGGGCGCACACGGAAGACGAAGAAACGACAGAGGCAAAGCAAGAAGTAGAGAAATAAGTGAAAATAGCCAAGTGCCTTAGCAATGAACAGCCAGCAGCAGTGTGGTCAATGCTTATTTTTCTATGAATACAGATCTATTTATCTAAACAAAGAGGTTTGACTACCAGTGGATGGGATGCTGATGGACGACTGAGACTAAAACCAATAAAGACCCCGAGAATAATTGCATTCCCTGAATGAGCCAAAAAATAATAATATACCCAGTCAATATTGGAATTGTTTGTATGCAGTTCTGTTCATTTTCCTCATCTCATGCAGTTAACTTAATTTGATTATCCAGTTCAATTCTTTACACGGCTATGACGGGAAACGTATCCAGGAATAGTCGGTCGCTGAGTGAAATTCTAAGAGGGTTTCTGTTGTAAGGAGGAAAGGATTGAGAAATGATTACTATTATTATTGTTTTTTTTACACATCAGACAAAACAAAGGGAGGCCCATTTACAGAAGGACATTGTGGAAATGGATGCATTTTGGATTTCTTAATCAACCAGACTTAATGGGGACACAAGGACCTCAGTTTCACATTTTCTTTCATTGGACAAAGACACAGAGGTTATTGCTTTGATTTTTAAGCCTTTTTTTGGAGGAAAATTGAACTGCAAAAAAAGAACAACGGGACAATAAAACAGGACGTAAAATGCACTTTTTTTTGTTTGTTCAAAAAGAAAAAAAAAAGACGGACACTTCTATCAACTATTGATTATTATCTTTTATGGAGGTACCTTTTTATGCTTTCATCTCCTACCAATAGTAGAGGCAGTTGTGAATATATTTATTCTTAGTTTTTGCGTGTTGAAGCTCTCCTGTAAGGGATCATGTTATATTAATGTATAGGATGATTCTGCATCTGGTTCAGCCTTCTTACCGCCGACCCACGAAATACAATAAAGGGTGCTACATTAAAAAGAAACTTGCACTGGCAGCTACTGTGTGGCACTTACACATACACCCACACAAGCACACGCCTCGACCCTCCATAAATGCACACTCATTCCCCTCTGTCTCCATTGCCTTAATAGTGCATGAAAGAAATGGGGTATGCTAAGCCTGTAAGCTTGTCCATGCAGCGTGTTGGAGAGATCAGATGAAAATTGAGCCACGCTGAGTGCCTGCAGGACTCCTTACGCACTAGAGGCTGGAGATAGAAGCTAATAGTTGGAAATCCTCCACATTAACGGTATAAAATCAATACAATCTATTTGTGAAATGAGGACATGTAAGTCTGGTGGCCCCCAGGGCCAAGGTCATGAATTGCACCATCTCTCTGGCTTGTGTGTCTTTCTGGCTTGATCTTTCCTCTCTCCTCTTCTTTCATCTCTCCATCTGATTCGTTCCACTCGCCCCTTTTCCTCGGCTCCTTATTCCTCGGCTCTCGTGCTCACCTTTTCCTTTTGTTCTTTCCTCTCTCCTCTATTTCCCCTTCTCTTTCAAAGCTCTGGCTGTCAGCTCAGCCTCACAGGATGGACACGGAGAGATGCGGCTCTATATGCTGCTCGGCACGCAGGTAGCTGACGCTGAAATGTGTGTGTTTTCTTCCTTTCTTTCTGCCGGGCTCTTTCCATCCTTTCAGTGATGAGTGCAGTTCTTCAGACGCCTCCTCACTCTCAGCGTTCAGAACTCTGTTGCACAGATAATCCCCCCGTGGAGGTGTGCGCACACTCGGGACCGCGTGTGTGTGAACTGAGAGGGGTGTGCCTTTGTTTGTAGGTTCGTGTGTGTGTTTAAGAAAGAGTGTGGAGCGGGGTGTTTGTATAGCCCACGTATGTGTGTGTGCGTGACGGAGGAATGAGTGCCGCTGCACAGCCTCAGTCCAGCCTTAATCCTCTAAGCTGTGTAGTTCACTCATGCCACATCAGCCCCATTGTGTCCTCAGACAAAGAAGCTCAGTTAAAACTAAATGCCATTTAAAGCAACAAATGGCTAATTATAGCATCATTCTCTGTGTCCTTTTCACACTTTTCTTTCACGTTTAAAGCTTCCCTTCTCACTTCCTCACCCATAGGGTCTAGCTTTTACATCATTTTCTTTTTTGTACTCATGTTTGCCTGTCTGACAGCCCTCGCCATGGTTCATGTGTTTGGGTCCTGTCAGAGCTGTCCTGTCACTGTGTGAAAAAAAAAAAATCATTCATTTCCCAGAGTCGAGGATGAAAGGGTCTTTAGACTTCAAACGCCTGTGGGCCTCTGTGGCTTAGATTGCCTCTCGCTCTCTCCACCGCCGTGTCATTTATTTCTTTAAAAAAAAAAAGGAAAGAAAAGAAAAAACACCAGCTGTGGCATCGGTTAAGTAGAGATGGCAGAGACATGGCAAGAGCTGAACAATTAGCCTGATTAAAACGCTGCCATTTTGCATGATAGATTTAGCCAGAGCTGCGTTAAGGCGGATCCTTTCTGAGTGTGTGTGTGTGTGTGTGTGTGTGTGTGTGTGTGTCTCTGTGTGCGAAAACATATTCTTCTCTGCATAAACATGCAGGGTATTATATCAAAAATGCACAGTAGGGCAGGGTTTGATGTCAGTGAAAAGAGATCTGTTTAGAAGTCATGGTGCATAGCTGCAGAGGCTTTGGTGTTGGGCCATTACAAATAGTTGTGGTTGAGCTGGTCATCTTTCACACACACACACACACACAGATGCACACAACGTTTACATCACTGTCTCGGTGCTGGTAACGTGTACACACTTCCACATACAAACACAAGTGCACCAGTAAACAAAGTCCATTTAAATATGTACACAAACTGTACATACAAGCAGAGCATGCTGCTGTGCTGCGATGTTGTTCGGTTGCTCTGCATTGCAGTGATCTGCCCCACTCTTCTCCTCTGCTTTCACCCACAGACAATCACTGGCTCTCAGTGGACAACACCAGCAAGGGAAATACTTACAAGGAGAGCGATAGATATTAAGAGTGTGCTCGCAAGAAAGAGTGAAAGAGAGAAGGGGGGGGGCAGGATGATGATGAGAAGGTAGGGAGAGACAGAGGGACTAAAGAGCACAGAGGGAGATTTGAGGCAGGATGGGAGGAGATGAAAAGAAGTGGAGAAAGATCAACGAGCGGGTGTTTCCAGGCTTAAGGCTGCTGGAGGACTTGTTCGTTTGTGTGGGAGCGGAGGGTTACAGTACTTGGAGTCGACATGTGTGAAAAGACTCAGATACTGTACGGTCGTGTCTGCTCTCAGGCACGCGACGCCACCCACATGATCTCCGCCAAGACTGGGAGCGCAATTACGCGCCTGCCAAACAGTTGCAGTTAAAAGATGAACATTTCTTGATCCAGTGTAGTATGGCTGCACTTAGTTACGGTGCTGTGAAGCAAAATGGTGGGCAAACTGATATGTGTGCACGTTACCGTGTCAATCTGCCCTTGCAGTAAACTGGTGGGAAGACACAAAGATGGCAGGTACCAGGCTGAAAGCATCAAGCTTTACAGGCCCAGTGCTGTGTTCCTTTTTGTTTTATATCCTCACGTTACGCTGAGTTTTGAGATGTTTGCGTGTGTCAGTTCAGAAAGACGAAAGAGAATATGAATGATTCTCAGGGGGAAAAAAAACCAGAAAAAACTCAGCGTCTAGATTTTCAACGGAAAGGTGTTGAGTTCTCTGCTGCAAACACACACTGCCCGCCTCTTGTTTCATTGCAACTCTCAGCAAATGCTGGCACTGATGAAAAGCAAAGAGAAAATTAGCGGGGAGGTGAGTGCTGATCGTGCATTCCTGGGAAAAAAAAAGAAGATAATTAGTTTCCCCAATCTATACCACTTTTACACCTGAAATATTATTAATTTAAGATATGATTCTCGCCTGCATTGCTGCTCATCTAAGCCAGTTTTCTAAAAATGGACGACGTTCCAGTTTGTTCGCTGGATTGAGCCATTGAGGAAAAATCTACAGAGCCTGAGGATCTGTGTGTCTCTGAAGCAGCTTTAAGACAGTGTTGATGGCGCCATAAATTTTGATTTGTGAATGTGTCTCCCTGCTGTTTCCTTCTCGGTCGGGAGCGTGCCAGAAGCAGAAGATTACAGCCCACCTCAGCACCGGAATGCCTGTTGGCTTCTATAGCACAGCTCCCATCACCTCTTAAATACCACAGCTGGTGGCTTTAGTATTGAGAGGCAGTGGGCCACACAAATGTCGACTTTGCACTTCATTTATGATAAACGTAAGTCGGTCTTAATCTCCGCCCTTCGCCGTGTGTAGAACCAGTGTTTGGAACAAACTTGTTTATCTGGAGGGGAAGGCGAGGGGAGTGGGAGCCAGGGGAAGTCACCGGCTCACAGAGATAACCCAGAATATCTTCTCTCTTTCCAAGTGTCGCTCAGAAACTCGAGGTATGATTGTGTTTATGTGTCTGGGTGCAGGGCCGTAACAGTGATTTATGGGTCCTGAGCATAGAGGGAAATTCTGGACCCATGCTTTTAAACTTTTCTTCACTGCAGTTTTTGGTTTCAAACATCTAAATTACCCCAGCCACAACCCGCAGTTCACCTTTGGACTTCCTAATCAGTTAAAAGATAAAAAGAGAACCCTGTAGTAAATGCGATACATTTTCTGTGCACATGAGTGGTTACAAATTAAACAATTTTGCATAAAAGGTAAGAATCAAATTAAACTAAACTTTAGTATTTTTTTTTTTATTATTATTATCACTGTAATAATAATCCTCATTTCTTTATATTTTGCTTCCAAACAACCAAAGTGTCTCATAATCTTTTAAAGTGGTCACCAGCATTAGTTCCCGAGGTTTCCTGAAGGTCTGTCAAAGTTTTTCTTTGGACACCGGCTGCTTTTTTCACTCATTTTCAGTACAGACCTTGTACCTGACAATTTTGAGAAGAATGTTTATTCTTTTTTATTTTATTTGTTAAGCAACTGAAGACCGACTTATAAATGGTTCAGGTGTAAAAAACAAAGAAAAAGCATCTAACTCAAGGGATAGACCACTGTTATTTGTATTCATAAAAACACAAATTAACAAAGAGACCATTTTGAATAGTATCTTTGGGCTCTTTGTGATCACCCTGCCACAAAGATAATTAATTCCCTCTTCATTTGGTGCATCTATGAAAATGTCGACAACAACACAGTTTGACAGACAAACAAGGTCTCATCAGAAATGGTCTCCAAGGAAGGGTGGCTGTCAAGAAGCTATTCTTAAGGAAGGGAAACAGGGAGAAAAGGCTGAGGTGTGCCAAATGAGACAAGAGCTTTACTGAGCCCCGACCTCAACATTATGGAAGCGGTGTGGGACCATCTTGATAGAGAATAAAACAAAAGGCAGCCGACATCCAAAGAAGAGCTTTGGAATGTCTTTAAAGAAGCCTCGAGAACTATTCCTGAAGACTACCACTGAATTTCAAGCTCATTAGAATTGTATAAACCTAAATGCTCTATCTACTGTATTTATATTTATGCTTGCAAATGTTTCAATAAATCACTGCACCTATTTCCTGTTTTCCTGGGAACATATATAGAAATGTGGGGTGGCTGAGGAATTTTGCACAGTGCTGTAAGGTGAAACTCAGACACTCCCATCCTCACCCTTCGATACGTAAAGACACACTAATGACTTAGAGGTATTCAGAGCAGCAGTGCAGCAATTACATTGTTTAGACTGATGCTATTTTGCTAACCTATTAATCATAATGCTGTAAGAAATTAACTGACTGCAAATATTGACATCAGCAAGAGTTACGAGGGTCTCATTAAGCATTAGTTAGTAAGCCATTACACTCACAAACAACTTTTCAAAGCTACACCAGTCAATGCTTTTATGTTAAAGATGAATCAAATGGTCACGTTTAATGTGAGAGGAGTTGCTGGTTGTGAAGGACCCGCAGAGTTATCGCTCAGCCACGCAGGTGATCGTATGTCAGTGTAATGCTTATAGCTTGTTACGCTGCCCCCAAGTGGCCCAAAAGGTTTGAATCGATACAGTGTTAAACCTCAATGCAAAAAGTCTAAACAATCAGATCAAACTATTCTAATAAATCGAAATAAAGACACAAACTAGCCTTGATGTAGTCTCCACCCAACATATAAATTCAGAAGGTACAGAAGATCAATATCTAGCGAGTTCTTCCTTATTTATTGAAGATTTGTGTGTGTGATTATGTGAAATGAAGCAAGGCAGAAACACAATCATTAGTTTGCATTTTAAATAAATGTGGCATTGCAATTTTAATGCAACTCCCTGCAAAAGTTAACAGTAACATTCAATGTTTAATAGTATGCTACATGTGTATTTTAATGGCTCTACAGTTTATCTTTAAATCCACCATTGAAGTCACAGGTACCATGAAAACAACAAGTAGCTGTTTCATGACAAATGGACTGTACTTATGGCATCCATCCTCTGTGTTTTTAACAGTTAGTACTGAATCTCTAACCGGGAACACGATGTCAAGGCTGCTTTGCCTGATTTTACTTCTCGCCGCTCCACTTTGTCTCACATAGCACAACGCCTGCTGTATTGTGTGATGTATTTGTTTGCAGCTGTTTTGAATTTAAAAAGCAAAATCATATGAAATAGAAGTGTAAACTTTTACTTCATAAATATACACTTGGGGATGAAATAGAGCGTTTCAGTCTAGGAGGCATGTTTCATTATGGGCTGATGTTTTTATGAATATGGCCATAACAAATGTAAGCGTGTTTGTGTGCGTGTTTTACACTCAGCCGGTAGGTACGTGCATGTGCCAGCGCTCCAGCCGTGGAATGAATCAGATGTGCTCTCGACACTGTGGACCTCTCTCCCAAACGGGGGACTAGTAAAAGAAAGCCTTACATGAAATCCATTATGCTTAATTCCCCAAATCCATAATACCCTCAGAGGTCTTAATCTCCATCCCATTCTTATATAAATTAGGTTCTTCGTCTCTGGCAGACAGAGCTTTCCTCGTCGACACCAAACGCGCAGACCTCTCTGCACTCAGCAGGGAGAATTCATTGCCACGACAACAGCCATGTTTTTTTGTTTTTTTTCTTTGGCCTCCTGAAAAAAGAATAGACCTTTTGGGAGATATGTTTATTCATTGTTTTGCCAAAGAACTGCTGAGAAGATGGATACTATTCTCATTGCGAGCAATGTTTGCTTTGCTAAGCACAAAGACTAGAGGCAGGGGAAACAACTAGGACGCTCCGCAAGGCCATAAACAGGATTCAGTGTGTTACTTTCTGGATACAGCTTTTTAGTTCAGCCACTATAGTTTAACAAGGATAACTTTACCCAGTCTATAATTGCTAAGAATTTGGGGATTTCATCATCAACGGGATAATATCATTAAAATATTCCGAGAATCCAGAGAAATCCCTCAAAACACACAAACTACAAGGCCAAAAACGCATATTGAACAGCTGTGATATTCAGGCCCTCAGGCAGCACTGTTATAAAAACAGACAAAAATCTGCAGGGAAAATCATTGCAAGGGCTTCTGAACATTTCGAAAAATCAATACCCATGGACATGGTTCACTGCTCAACCACACGTTAAAATATAAAACTCCTCAATCCAAAAAACATGAATCATCCACAAACACTGGCAGATTCTCCAGGTCGAAGCTCATTAGAAAGACACCACAAATTGAGGACAGGGACCATCCAACTTGTTATCAGTCCACAATTAAAAAAACAGCATCTGTGATGGTTTAGGGCATCACTCCATGGGCAACTTGCAGATTTTTGAAGGCACCATTAATGCTGAATGAAATATGCAGCTTTTCAAGCAGCTTGTGCTGCAATGCTAGCATCTTCTTTGGAAGCTCTAGTATATTCCAGTATGGCATCCATTCAGAGTGTTGTTAAAAAGAAGAAGTGATGCACACATTGATATACATGCCCATTCATTTAAAATATACAACATTTCTAAACATTTCATAAATAGTTTTGGATTATTTTTACTCAAATATGGGGTTGAGATAATCCTCAAATGATGGGATTTTGTTTGGGTGGCACAGTGGTGGCAATGTGATGGTTTCTGGTTCAGACCTCAGCCTTTCTGTGGGGACTTTTTATGTTCTCCCTTTGCCTGTGTGGACTTTCTGAGGTGGTGCTCTACTTCCTTTCTACAGCACATAGGCAGACATACAGGCACACAAGTTAGGTTAGATGGGGAATCTAAATTGGCCATAGGTGCAAGTGTGAATATGCATCATTGTCTGCCTCTGTGTGAACCCTCTGTTGGACTCAGGGCCTGCTCAGAGTTATATACTCCTGCTTACTGTGACCCTGACTAGGATGAAACAAATAGAGAGAATGAATGAATGGATGGTGTCTTATTTCTGTTGTACAAAGTGTACCAACATTTTTGGAGAGTAAGATTATTTCCCAAAGGAGACATAGTATGCCCTTTACCACAATTACCTCAGGTCTTACTGAATTGTATGAGACAGGCTTTGGTCAAAATTTCATTTGGTTTAAGCACAATAGTTAGCCTGGCTGACGCGTCCACAATCTCGATGAGATGGTGGTCTGGGAACTAGATGTGCATTTTCTCGTATTTGAGGTGTGGTTTACGAATGCCTAGAGCCGTTTATTGGGCGCTACGAATGTCTATCAAATGGCGTCTGGTTCTTCCCATGCTGCTTTGCGCGCGATTCATAGCCAATTGTATCACTTATACCAGATGACGACAGAAATTCGACGAGGAAGAAGAAGAAAAAAAAGTAAAATAAAAGTAAACTTGCGCTCTAAGCTACTTAAAATGATGGTTCGAAGTAGATTCACCCTAGGGTCATTTGAACCGTGACATCCAGCCAAGTTTTTCCGATATTGGCTGAACATCAGCCGAGTTACTGAGTTATTCCGAATAGCTTAGTACAAGCGCTAATGGACCCTGGCAGTATCTCCAAAATTACCAAACTAAAATCACATGCCATGACACCAAACTTCTACAGTAGTACAAATATGGTCTGTACTCACAAAACGATGCATTTGGAAGTTTGTACATAGTCTAGGAGTTTATTATTATCAACACAAGCCTAATAGCTTCTCTGCTGCTAAAGCTGCGTCGACGTCATTTCCTTGATCTGGGAGCTTCAATGTAAGATGAGGGTTGATCTACTACTGTAGACAACAAAGTATATGCTATTACATGAATTTTTATGTTGTAGAGTTGTGAATTTATTTTATCAATGGAGAAATTGAGCAGCCTTGGTGTCATGGCATGTGATTTTAGTGTGGTAATTTTGCAGATACTGCCAGGGTCCGTTAGCACTTGTACTAAGCTATTCAGGATAACTCAGTAACTCAGTTCAGCCAATATCGGAAAAACTTCGGGTGGGCTACTTGGCTGGATGTCACGGTTCAAATGACCCTAGGGTGAATCTACTCCGAAACACTTTCTAAGGCTGCATCGAACGGTAACATTGTGTCTGTTGCCATGTTGGATTAACACTCTACAAGCTTCGGTGTAGCGCATAGACGTTGTCATCGTCTTGCTGCCCCCCCCCCCCCCCGTTCTGTGATTGGTTCCCAAACTCAGGCAAAAATAAGGGCGGTGGTTTCCAGGCTGACTTTGCAGTGAGAATGAAATCGAGCGCAAAGCAGCATGGGAATTCCCAGGCTACACAATAGTCCTTTTTTGTCCCCAACTGTAACACCTCACCGAAGACCAGGCTGTTTTGAGGAGGAAACTGCAGGGCATCAGTTTCCTGAGAAACTGAGGAAACTCTTTGTGGCAGATTCTTCCCAATCCCAAAAAGTTGAACTGGCATTCCGATGAAAAGGGGTTGCTGCACCTACACAGTCTTCTTTGCTAACCTTTGCCAAAATATTGCCCTCAAATCAAGTTTATCCACTGGTTCTTATATCCTCTGAGGCTGGGGGTTGATGTATGATGCAAGCTATTCAGTACAGCTGACAACAGAACATTTCCAAGCGAAGCTGACTTTCATCTTTGTAGCTAGTTAAATGCAAGCAGACAGGGCTCAGAGGTCGAGGCTTAGCAGAGGAGGTGGGGTGAACTTGACAAATGACGTAAATTTACATTGAAAATCTGCCTGTCTTGTTGAGTGAGAAACTTTTAAACAAAATGCCACAAAAAGTTTCTCTGTTTTTTAGATAGTAGTGACTTCAGACACATAAACATATACGAAGAGTGATTTTTCCATAATAAGCTTCCTTTAATGAATCTTAAAAGAATGGGTGCCGAATTTGTGACTGATTTTAACTCTGTGAAACAGGGCTCTTTTTTTAGTGCAAACTGTCAAAATCGGGCACTGTACAAATGTTTTAAAGAAGGCTATCTGAGTTGCCGCTATGAACTGTGTGTCGCAGCCTGCTCCAGCTGCTCAGCGTGAGGATAAAGAGGCCAAACCAGCAGACCAAGCCACAACTTCGAGCTGTCCTCCTCATCTCCTCCTCATACCGTCTGCCAGAATGCAAATAAATTCCTCTCCCAATGGTTAAACTTTTGTTTTAAAGGAGACAAATTATGATATGCCCTTTCTTTTAACAAGTTGACACAATTTCCTGAGGTCTTATTAAAATGTATGAGACATGCTGCGGTTAAATTATCACTTGACTTTAGCGCAACTGCTGTCTTCTCATCTGTAGTGTGACACATCTCTGCAGACCGGCCTGTTCTAGAATTAGAGAGTCAGGAAGATGAGCAGCCATGAGCAGCCGCCCCCCCCTCCTTTTACTAAAAAAAAAAAGTAAATGTAGGTAAAAAAAAAAACAGCCAAGTTGGATAAGCAGTCCGATGAAAGGTGGTTGCTACACCATTTTTTACTAACCTTTCCTGGAACATTGTCCTGAAGTATTTATCTGCTGGGTTCTTATATCCTCTGAGGCTGGGACTCAACATTTCCATGAGAGGCTGGCTTAATTGTTTTAGAAAGTTGACAAGTGACATAAGTCTGCAATGAAAACTGAATGAGATATTTTCACAAAACAAAGTGCCTTTGGTGACTAAAGACACCCATAGATATGTTCCAAAAACATTTTTATTTTCTTATGTTTAAGGCCTTTAAATTGTGCGGGAGGCCATCGTCCTTTAACACAACCCATTTCAAATGTGTGCACACAGCTAAAGAAAGCAATGCTTTCTGTCAGACGGATTTTTTTTTGGTCTCCAATGTTCGTCTTTTTGTTTGGGGCGTCTGTCATGAGCTGTTTTCTCGAAAGTGGTTGTGGCACGCTGATGAGTGAAGTGTACCAGCGGGTATGTGTGTGTGTAATGCGGGATAACCGAGGGTGAAGTGCCGCAGTTTGGAACCAAGAAATAAAAACAACATTCCAAAGAGAATAATGCAGCAGGAGGAGGAACCTAGTTCTGCTGAAGTCCCCTGGCATAGCTCGCTTAGTGTGTCTCTGAGTGTGTCTAAGTGCCTCTGCCAGCTTTTGTGCTTCTGTGTGTGCCGGTTATGTACACATGCTTGTCCTGCAGCACTGGCATGAATCATACACATAGAGTCACATAATTAGTGTTGGTTCCCCACAGCAGCATATTCCAAAGATTCTTCTCCACATTTCCAAAGAGCACAAGGTTATGCTTCTCTATTGCACAATATTAATCAAAGGGAAAGGCTTTTACTGTTTTTCAGCACATTTTGAATACCTTCCTATCCTCCCTCCTTACTTACTCTCCCTCATACTATTTCCCTTCTGTCTCTTCTTAATCGCTTCTTCTTTCAAACACCTTCCTCTGTAATTATTTCCTTCCGAGCTCCCCAATCTCCCTCCCCTCGTTTTATTATTTCTTCCTCCTTTGCTGTCCTTCCCTCTTTGTTACTTCTTATTTAATCTCATTTCATTCTTATAACCCCCCACTCCTTACTCCATCTCTTCCCCTTTTCCTTTCCCTCTCCTCTGTCTGTTTCTGTTAAATGGGAGCACTGACCCCATTACGGGCGTTGGTGCTTCTGAGCGGAGGAGGAGGCAAGCGAAGGAGGAGCAGCAGGAGGAGAGGATGGGAGGATGGATTGCATTCTGTGTGT
Organism: Odontesthes bonariensis; assembly: GCF_027942865.1. Lineage (NCBI taxonomy): Eukaryota > Metazoa > Chordata > Actinopteri > Atheriniformes > Atherinopsidae > Odontesthes > Odontesthes bonariensis. The sequence continues at coordinate 20,180,587 of NC_134522.1, forward strand.
TTGAATGGAATGATTAATGAGCGTTGCCTCCAGAGGGTGTTATCCCTGCTCCGGACCGGCAGGGACACCACTGGGTCACCTCTGGTCACATATACACGCACTGCTCTCACACACACTGCGCTGACACATGAGAAAGCTTAAACACTTTGCAAACACTTTGGTGAGCACACGTTGTACAACCATCACCGCTGACATTATCATAACCATGGTGGGACAGAGGGATCGAGGGGCCACAAAAGCAAACCTAACTTGGCGGCTGGATATGTTCACAGTTCATGAGACAGTTGTTATGTGACTCAATGCTGCTGCTGCTGGGACAGGATTCTACCTCAGGCTACTACGACTGCTCTGCCATTTCACTTGCAAACAAGGACTGATTTAAATTTGACAACTTGATTACTTTCCTGAATCATAAAATTGAAATCTCAAGAGTAAATGTTCTGTTTGTCAGTTTCTTGACAAACAAGTGCTTAGAGTATTGATTATTCTAGTAATTATGTTCTCAATAATAATGTTTGCTCAGTGGTTGTCAAATACTCTCTGTCACCCTTTCTGTAAGGGAACAGAAACGTTCAGTCACAGTCAATCCGCACCAACCCACTGTGCTAATTTACATTTATGAAACATCAGTAAAGCACAACTGAGTGTTAGAAATAATCCTTAGAAAAATTATCCTCAAGATCTTAGTGAATTCAAACCCTCCTTTTTGTGGTAAATACAATATATTGTCCTTTTTAGAGTATAGTTGTGTCCAATTGGAAATGTGTGCTATTTATTGATAGAAATAAATGGTTAAAATGAGGTTATCATCATTAAATACTTGAAAATTAACATTTTATTTATCTGCCACTTATGAATCAACTTCTTGTCTCATGGCCATTGAGCTGCGTAGAATAAAATAGTCTAAATCTTGATTACAGCATGGTTTTGATGGGAAAAGAGGAACTTGAATGTTGTCTGTTTTTTGGAAGGTGGGAAACCAATGTTTGAGAAATTCTTTTTTTTTTTTGAGTGCGCTGTGTTTGATCCCATTTTTATTTTCCTCTTTCATTCTGTCACTCCACAGGACATTCTTCCTCTTCCTCTCCCCCACTGTTTCAGCCTTTGCAGAAACAGCTCTTGTATACTTCAGCCACATGTAGACAGTTGATGGCAAAATAAATTCCACTCATTCCCACAATGATGAGAGACGATGGGAGACTGGAGCGCTGCTGTTGTTGACTGCTGCGGTTGAAGATGCTGTGGTATATCATTTCAAACTGTATTAGGCCACCCAAATCCCAACCAAATGCTGCACAGGTCTCTATTTAGCATTTTTGGACCACCATAAAAGCATCTTGTGACAGCAAATTTGCAATTCAAAATACATTCACTCTGCAACTTTGAAAGAGGTTAGAAGGCTGCAGATACCCAATTGTTGAATATGATAAATACAAGGCAAACTCCTCAAAAAACTGCACAGCTGAGCAGAATGTGCTGCTCTGTTTAACTCATTCCAAGCCAGAAGATGTTTTTAGGATGCTGCAATGTAAATGCCGCAATGTAAATGCAGCAGTAGTCCGTCTACAACTCAAAGTATATATAAATATATACACACACACACACTCAGACTTTTACCCGTTGTCGTGCAAGAGTTGGTTTATTTTTTTCGGTCCCAATTTTATCCTTTAAACCAGTGTTTCTCTTCTGTCAATTATTGCTTTATTCCACCTGACTGCTTTTGAGCTCTCTTCCCTCTCCTCTCATTTCAGCCTCATAGAAACACTGAACCATGCACACTCACCTTTTCCTTTTTTTTCCATCTGCCTCAGTCCATCTCACAATGTGCTTTTAAAGTCTTAGTTTCTTTAGCCCAAAATCAAACGGTGTTCAGAAAAGCTGAATTGGACAGTGAGCTCCCGTTCACGGTTGATCTTATGTTGAAGTGTTCATCAGCACTGGACTGAACCGGAAACATTTTCTTTTGCTGACGATGAATCTCAGAACCAGATTGTTGTATCTGTTGTTGACCTCAGAGATTGACTTTTGAGTCAATTTGTTTTCTGCTCAAACAGGCAGTCTGATCTTCTGAATAAGAACACGATTTAGTTCAAAGGGGCAAGTATAGCTTTCCTTGTTCAAGTCTAACAAAAAATAACAAATTAGAATATAATGAAACCACAGTTTTTCTGAAACCAAAACCACAATTCCTCTGAAATGTGACACACTGATTTTGGAAAGTCCACTGATTCTTTTTACCATGTTTCAAGTCTACTGAGTGAGCATTCAGGCAACGTTAGGTGTGTTTATGCACATTGTCATTGTATTTCTTGGATTAAGCTGAAATCTAAAGGCATTGTGGGAGCACTTACCGTACTTATATCTGTGTCGTGATTTACTACAGTCTAGGCAAGAACAGATAAAAGTTTGCATAACTTTTTGTATGTCATCAACTGAAAGACAGTACCTGATTTTTTAGATTGTCCCAAGTTAGAAAAAACAAGACTGAACATCAGGCTTGACTTGGGTATTGAAACTGAGGTTACTATAAATTTTAGCCCCAGATTCCTCGCAGCCTGGGAGATTTTAGCTGATGGACGAGACCAAGGGTTTGGGGGACCAGACAGAATAAACTGAATATAATCATTGAATTCAATTTAAATTCTTGGGCCATTCAGGATTTAATGTCAGAAAGACAAGCTGCAAATTTGCTTGGAAACTGTAATCTGTTGGTTTTATCAGCATGAACAGCTGAGTGTCATCAACTTAAACATGCTAAAGTACATACTGGATTTGAATAAGCTGGCCAAGAGGTAGTATGTAAATAGAGAACAGAGGCGACCAATGACAGAGCCCTGTGGTGCACTGCAAGTCAGCTAAGCCGTTGAGGAGGAGTGCTGGAAAAAGATCTTTCATAGATAATATCATCTGAAAACTTTCTCCGACATTTTAGATAAAAAGGAAAGTTTGGAGATTGATTTGTAACTACTTAAAGAATAATGGGTCTAAATGAGATTACTTTAGCAGTGAATGAACAATGCCGCATTTAAACTGGAAAAGAACCAAGAGGCCAGAGACATATTGAAAAATCTTGAAACTCTATGAAGACAATGCATTCACATAGGAAGTGGAAGTTCTGCAAGAATCCAGCTGGATGGAGCCTACCCCAGCTGCAGAACCCATTAAAAACAGCATAAATTACCTTAAAAGGTGCTCGAGGTTTATGATGTTTACTTGATATCAGTTGTATGAGGTAAGAAGTAAGACCACACTTTGTCAGTGAATAGTAAAAGCACTGCCAATGCAAAAAAAAACCTTCATATAAACAGACAAACGGACAAAAATAAAATTACTTCCATTTAAGGTTGCAAAATTTGAGCAATGTTAAGCAGCAGCTAAACACATTGGACAAAACAGAAAGAACCACAGTGGCTTCTGTTTGAGACCTGAAAGCACAAATATGAAGGTGTTGTTTCATAACTCTTTAAAATGTGATGGCAGTCTGGGCCTTTTTTCAACATTCTGTCTATAACGGGCCTTCTCTGTCTATGAAGTCCTTGCAATGATGCAAAGGTTATCATTCAAACACATCTAGCAGAAGCCATTGCGAAAAGGACTCCGCTTTGAACTTTCATTCAGTGTCAAACCCGTGTTTGCCACAGACAGATGTCATGGATAACAGGTTTGGGAAGGATTTTCTATCAATGAGTCTTTCTTTTGTTGGAAGCAGAACTCATTGATGGAGTTATTTTATCTATATTTAATCAAATTGGATGCCAGAGAAGACATGATGCAAGTCAAGTGTAAAATATGTGCATGTATTTGGCAGCAACCTGGGTATTAGCCAAAATGTCTGGCTGGTACAAAAGAGCAGTGTGTAGAGCATGTGAAACTACAGGAACAGATGCATATTTTGTAGGAATATTATAGAACAGTCAGCTGTAAATATTTTTTCTAGTATAGAAATTAAAAATTGTCTAATTGAATTGTCTAAAGACCTGTATTTGCTTCAAACAAGCAAGGATGAATTTACATAAAGAACCGTAGGACTGATTAAAAACCACCCATTATATCGCCGTCATGAATTTCTACACCGGATTCGTCATTACAACATATTGACTTTTTTCAGTCATTTCTTATGAGAGGCTGGATGTCTCAGACAGTCTCAAGCATTTTGTCTTGTTTGTTTCACCTCCCGAGAAGTGGATAAGAGTCAATACTTGTCCACTGAGACCACCATTACACATTATTTTTTTTATTATTTCGACAAGACTTTTATTGGAGTCTTGTGATCTTTATTTAGCAAAGTCTTCGTCTATGGTCTTTTTCTAAATCTCAATGAACAAAGCTTGATGATGCCTGAATAGTGTTGTCGTAGTTGATCTGCCTTTTGCAACACTAATCCAGTTTCCAGCATGTTAGATTGCCATGCACTGCTCCTCTTTGACTTTTAGATTAAAAAGGCCCTTTTTGCTCAGAATAACAGTTCTGATACCATGACAATGCAATTTGTTCTACTAGGAAACGGCTCTACAGCCATTTCAATGGGCACGAACAATGGCTGTCGTTTGATTTACTTGAAGAAGCCTCTGATGAGTTGATCCAATCAAGCTGAGTGTGATCTGAATGCTCCGTAAATGGAAGAATAAAGCTCAAAAATGTCACCTTTTGGAAAAAAGAATTCACATGAATAATGCCGCTGATTTGCTTAAATTTGATTGCTCAACACAGTGTGGAATCCCTTTTTTCTTTTTCTTTTGATTTACAATTTTTTAATTTGTCAACACAACTGATTTTTAATGTGGTTTCAGACTAACTGTTGGACTTATGTACCATAGAATCCTTTATGGATGACAGTGTTAGTCCACCCTGATATATCAACAATAGATTGTGATGTGAAGACCATCACGGTTCCCAGAGATTGAAGCCTGCAAGAGACAGCTAAACTTAAGATGAAGCATTTAACACAAAGACCAAATAAGCCTCGATCTCATTCTTGATAAGAACTGGGAAGCAACCGAAGTTATAAATCCATCAGGTGAAATTGTGCAGCTCATGCTGAACTGCACTCTGCAAAGTTTGACAACAAGGAGAGATAAGAACACAGTCAAAGGTTAAAGGCTAGAATCAGCAACAGCAAACCATCGATGTCAAATCCAATGTTTGTTTAAAAAACTTTTGTAGTTATACTTTTGTATGAGACAAAAAATGAATACAGAAGTTTCTGCTCCGTCTCTGGTGATGCAGAGGCAGTTTGAACTATATTTGGCCCCGAGGTGGCTGCAGTGGCCGGGTGAGCTGGAGCTGTTGCTGGGAAATGGACATGAGGAGCAGTACCTGAACTTCATTAACCCTCTGTTGTTATATAAATTCATATATATTCCCATGGTCAGTGGCAGCAGTTATATGAGTCTGGTATCATGAGCTGAGGGAATGACACGAGCAGAAGAAGAGTTTCTGTTCCAGCCAAAATGTCTGCGTTTATGATACTGCGTTTATGACAGACTTGTCTTGCTCCCACAAGACAACTCTGTCCCTTGACTGCTTTCTACAGTGTTAAAGAGAACTATAATTATTGTAATAACTGTAAAAATATTACAATGCCTCTCAGAATACTGCAAGCTCATGTTTTATTCAAACCAAAAGTTGCATGCAGCTCACATTAAGAGGATCATCAAAGGTATCCAGTAAACATTCACATAATCATGAACGTTTGGAATGAAATTTAAAAAATTCCTCAAATTTTGACCTTATTTCTTTGTAACTTACAAAGTTATAAATTCATATCATGAACTTACAATTAAAACAGCAGAGTTTTCCCCTTTTCTTAACCCCTTTAACATACAGTTTCCCTTTTGTTTCCCCCTGCATTGATTTAGGATCACCAACCATTAAGAGTGCATCAGTCACTTAAATGTAAATATTTCCTCTTAACTGATTTTATACACTTTCCCCTAAACTGTAGACTGAAGTTTGAGGTGTTTCTTGAAAACTCTGAGAGTCTCTACCAGATTTGAACACAAAATCCTTGGGAGGTTTTAAACAATGTTTGAAGGCATTGTTGGCATAACTGTGACAGCAGCAGCCCTGCTGGACAGAGAGAGACGATGGGAGCTAAAATGAGCATCAGTCATGACATCTGCTTGTTTTATCTCATGTAGTGTGTCATGTTGTCATGAAAGACAGCCCACACAGAATCTGGAACACCTCAAGTCGTGCAGTGAAAACATTTTTTTTTTTTTTTAGATATCTCCTTTTGCCTTGTTTGACAACTCCTGACATCTTTCATGAAAGTGAGCACGAACAGCAAAGAGGATGGTAACCTTGAAGAAACTGGAGAAAAAAACAAACAGTGTTCTATTTGATCTATTTAATGAAGCTGTTGCCCTTTGGTGTTAGCACATGAGTTTCACATCAAATCAATGCGTGGATTGCACTATGTATCGATATAAACATCGTCTTTCTGATCTAAGGACAGGAAAAAGACCCAGCCTGGCCTCAGACCTTAAGGCTTTCATATCCCAGACAAACAAAATGTATTACTATTCCCGTTGCAAGCTCAGTTCAAGTGCGTTACCGACTGTAGGGTGGTGGGGGATGAGCTCTTCTATAACTTCACCAACTGACAGGAGTTCCCATCCCTGCACTACCAGTTCTAATTTAACAGAGGGATCTCCTTCATCCTGCTCCTTCATAAAATATTAGGTATTTTAACAACGGTCAGACTCATGAATAAATGTGGATCTACACACACAAACACAAACACACACACGCATATGTACACTTTTAATGACAGCCAGCCATTAGCATTCCTTTTAATATTCATGGCTTTACGTAACCTTTACGTAATCATGTGACCTGTGTACACGTTTCTCCGTGCGTGTGCCTGCTCCATGCACGTGTCTGTGCATGCGTGGATGTGTGCGCGTTTGTGTGTGTGAACAGTTGAAGTCTTTTCTCTGTAGTTTGCCTCATTATGAGAAAGCTCTTTAATGTTTGTCTCCCAGTGGAGCAGGGAAGGGAGTGTGAAACTGTTATTGCAGAGAGAGAGTGAGAGAAAAATCTAATAGAGCGAGCCAGACAGACACTTCTGCTCATGTGGTATGATCTCTCAGATGATGACATTTGCCTCGCTAGCATCTGTGCAGGCACCTACACCGTCTAAGTGTGACCTCAGCAATATAGTTGCCGACTACTGAAGAAGAAAGACTGAGGTGTTTTATCTAAGGGTATAATACGGATAAGGGGTGAGGCGATAAGAGGTGGAAAAGGGAGGAAAGGAGGTGGCAAAGGGGTACGAGATGGTGCATAGAAGAGCCTGTGGAGGGATGATGGCTGGCAGGGAAATGGCAGGCTGCTCCCATCAGACTCTGACTGTACATAACAGTGACTGGAGAGCCCTCAGGATTGTGAGTGCACGTGTGCACGTGCGCGTGTTTGAGGGGTTGCAAGCGCGCGTTTGTGTATGAGTGTGTCTGGGCATGCTCTGCTGGCCACTGATAACCCCACAGCACGACTGTCATAGTCATGCTTTCACTCACAGTCACAGCAGTGTGGGCGCAGCCAGTGTGTGTGTATGTGTCCATGTATGTGTCCATGTGTCTCTCCTCGTTGCTGTCTGCCTGCCTCAGTGTCAGTCTGTTACTATATTCCCCGATACCTCTCCAGTATCAGAGGCCGGGATTTAAAACAGCTCAGTAGTCGCGTGGAGGAGCCCCCAGATCGGGAAGTCTTTTGCACGGCCAACAGGATCCCCATGGTCATTACTTCTTCACAACAACTGAGCAGCCAGCTGGAGTGCCAGGTCTTAGTGGGCTGGCACTGGACCGAAACTGAATAGACAAGTTGGTTGTCATTTTCGCAAGTCACGTGTGAACCTGTTAGAATTTTACCTGCTGCAGGATAACCCCATGTGGAGACATCTCTCCACGTTGATGCCCTTTAAATGTTTATATTTTTAGACACGAGGCTTTTTCTTCATGTGTCTGATGAGCTTGATAACTCGAGGCAAATGAGAACTGTATAAATGACATCATTAAAAAAATTAATAAATAAAGCAGAGGCTGCCAGAGGTCCTCATTAAAATCAATTTTCTGCCCTGAGCCTGAGGCTAGAATTGACACTGTTTGCAATTTTCATACTGACGAATGTTAAAAGCAACAACAACAGCTGGGTACAGACAGTCCTTCGTTTTATTTCATGCTTTGTAGTTTGTAGTCTGATTTGTCGATTGTGTAGCGATGATAAAATTATTATTTCTTTAAATCTAATGATTAAAGCTATGATTAGCAAGCTGTAATCACAAACCAACTAAACTCTTTTACTGAGTCTTAATCTAACATAATGCACAAATGTTGATGCTTTTAGCTTATTATGGCTGATGTTAGAAGGAAGAAGCCATTATACACACACAGCTGCAGCAATGTCACAGATAAAAGCCAGAAGCTTAACTCCAATTTCATTTTTAAATTATTCATTTTTTTTCAACCTGATTCAAGAAGTCTCACGGAATACGTTATGTTCTTTTCAAGGCTGTTGAAGCAGAATTGCAGCATATAGGCAACACAGTCACATTGAACAAAAGGAGAGACGCCTTTTGTTTGTTTGTTATTTTTCATTGCTGTTCTGAGAGGCAGACATTTGACCCAATTGCAAGCGAGAGTGAAGACGCTAACACGGTCACAATGTGCTGAAACGCAGCGGCTATAATGTTCACAGTAATTTGTTTAACATGAATGTACTTACAAGGCGTGGAACGGTAAACCAACACAAATCAGCTTCAGATTTTAAAATGAAATCATTAATAACACTGATACGTGGACTTGTGGACAGACTAAAATGTGCCGTAAACCAGTTGATCCAGTTGACTAACATTTAGCAAAGTGTACAGAGAATCAAAGCAAAGTGGGTCAGCGCCATTACTCTGCCACGTAGAGTGACTGAAGTCTGCACACCATTTGAGCTGTATATGAGTCAGGCTGCCTGCCAGAAGCCCAGCTCAGAGCTGGTGATGAAGCAGCATGTATGCACCTATCATTACTTGCAAGGTGAGCCAAAATATGTCTCACGACCAACGCTGATGTAGTCTACAGTAGGCACTGAAATGAAAAAATGAAAAATTTGGAAATCATTTTGATTTTATAAGTGGAATGGAGAAGGAAAGAGCATTGGACAAACATCTGTAGAGCATTGCAATTACATCTCTCAGCATCAATGCCACATCTATAAAATATCTTGTTCTCTTTAAAGTGATAAATATCTACTTTAAAAATATCAAGAACTGTGTCGGACTGCACTGAATCAGACTGAATCGCATCAAATATAACCTTCTTGTTCTATTTAAAAAAGAATCATCCCTAAATCTGATTCAAATTCATGTATCTACTCATGTATTGATTTGTCTTATAAGGGCGAGATACACACCCCAAATACTTAAGTCTGCTGATTAGCATTAAGCGCAAAAGTGTTTGAGCTCATTTTTGAATATGTCCTTTTTTTGTTTTGCAGGCATTTGGTCATAAATGACACCAAATGTCTGTGAGTCACTTTTAATCATTCCAGTCTGGGTCAAAATAGCGGCTAAATCAACTGCCAGTTTTACTAATACTTTGTGCATATATTTTTATTATTTGACATTTTATTATTTTATTTTATTATTATTATATTTTTTGTTTTATTGCACCAAACAGACCAGGCCAAATTCCAAGTGATGGGAAAATTACTTGGAAATAAAATCTTTTCTGATTCTGATTCTGATCTGATCTGATCTGATCTTTTCAGACATATGTCATAGATCAGTGCAACAACATGGGACATGGTTGTCATTATGACCAAGACTGCAAACTACTTTTGCACAAGAGACATCTTAAGGACAGGCAAAAAAAAAAAAAAAGTAAATATTACTGAACAAGCCTTCCAGGCACAGACCAAGGATCCCATGTGGTCAGAGGAGTCCTGCCTCAGTCTAAAGTGAGAATTAACATTTACTTGACAAGCTCAATCAAAATTAGGACAAAGTGACGCAAAATCTGCATTAGTTCTCACTGTTTTGACTTTGTCATGGCGTTTGAAGGCTAACTGCTTTGAACAGAAAACATATGATTCACCTTTATTGTAATTTACAGTGTTATAGATATGGAAAAATAACTTAATTAATGTCCTGATAGGTAACTTCAAACAATCATGGAATCCTTCTTTCTGAAAGTGTACTTCAAAAATGCTTCACTCATTATTTAGATCAAAGACAGGGGCTTAAGCAGGGTGATAATTTACTGGATAATTCGGGAGATTTCATGCGGAGAGAACAATAAATGCTGCATAGCCTTCGCAGTATCAGCAGTCGGTTTTTTTCTGCTGAACAGAGAAAAACAACTGTGAAACTGTCAGTCATCTCTGGATGTGCAGAACGAGCCTGTAATAACAATCCTCTACATGTAGGCATGAATTATTTCACCCGCACTAATTTTTTAATTCTGCAAATCAACATCACTTTACACAGAACAGATCAAAGTTTTTGAGTGGGGGGTTTGTCATAGGTGTGGGGTCTCTATCAGAGTTGATTATTTCATATTTGTACAGCAGCAAAACATAAAACCCCTCAGTGTGCGTGTCTGTGTTCAGATGTGGGCCTGAAGATGTATTTTAAACACAGTGGTTTCATTTCAATTCAGAACAATGTGAGAAAACGTGGAAGTCAAACTGAATTGTCATCTGGTGTGTATGCAAATGTTTGGGCGTCTCAAGAAATTTGAACTCTTGTTTCTTGAGCTTCTTGAGACCTTAATTAGCTTTTCAGAGCTCAAATCATCACCATTTACCATCACTTTTCTGCACAAAGAGAGGAGGATAGACTCCCGAAATCTGGAGTTTGAATCCAGATTTGGTTGTATTCTTTATTTTGACTTCTTTAACTCTCCAACTGTACTACTTCATTAAGAATTAAAAAAAAAAAAAAAAAAAACTTGGTTAAGGTTAGCGTTTTAAAATATTCTAATAAAGTCAAGTAAAAGATCATAGTTTGGCATCAACTTGAAACAAAAAAGGCGAGCTTCCCTGACATTTTCAAGGCTACCACCATGATACATCCCATGATTTTTTGGTTGCCAACTCGGGAAATCCTGAACATCCAAAAGTGATGCTTTGTGGGTACTTTCTGCGTTTAAAACCCATGCGGTGGACTCATAACCAAGCGCCATTATGTGATAAGTTGGGAGTGAGAACAGGTCGCAACTTTTGATTGTTTTTATAAAACAACTAACTCCTCAAATCTTGTTTATACAATCAGAGGCCACTTACTCCAGTAAACCACTGCACGGCACTCTGAAAATTGTAATAATTTTTGCTCAATAAGGGGAAATTTATGAGTAGTAAAACTTAGACATGGCAATGAAATGGTAGAGGTCCACTTGTGCTTTGAAAGCAAAGTGGTGATGGACCATTCTATTGTGAAGTAAAGCCTGCTCAAAACTGAACATAATGGAAGACATTCTGGCATCAGAAGTTTGCAAATAAACATTTATACAAACCTAATGCATCTTGTAAGCAAGACTGGTGTACTGATGAAATCCAAATAAAACTTTTTGGACTCAGTGAACAGAGGAATGTTTGGAGAGAAAAGGAACACCACCAACTTATTAAAAGAACACCACCAACTGTTCAGCACAGAAGCGGATCAATCATGAATTTTGGCTTGTGTAGCTGCTCGAGGCACAGAAAACATTTTTCACTGATAAAGGCAGGAGTTTATGGGGTGGCAAACACTGTCGCCAAAGACTCCAAAAATGACAAGCAGATGGTTTTCAAAACAGGATAATAGCCCCAAAAAATCCACAATGAACTACTTCAAGAGGCGTAAAAATCTAAGGTTATTTCATGGCTGTCACAGTCTCACAACTTAAGATGAATTATCTGTGGATTGTCCTAAAAAAAAAAGGAAGAGTATGCCAGACATCCAAAGAATGTTACAGAGCAAGAGGCAATGAGAGAATGGTTGAAATTCTTACATTTAAAGACTGCTACATAAAACCTTTAAAAGCTGCGGCACTTGCCAAAAAAAAGAAAGGTGCCAAAGCTAGTGAGATAAAACACAGAATATTGTGCTTGTTCAAACTTTTTTTTTTTTCACAAATTCACAAAATTTACTGTGACACAAATTTTTAAAGGGCCCTACAATTGAGTGCATAATTGTGCCACATTTAAAACATTAATGTTGATGGTGGGGTTCTGGTTTAGCAGTCACACTTACTGTTACGGTTTTATTGCGCTCTGATGTAGTTCTTTTCTGTAAGTTTTTGCTCATCAACCACCTTCGTCGTTGCAAAGATAACATAACGGAGCATTTTGACAGTTCACCTTTTCAAATAGCGGGTGACTGGTTGTTTTGGGGGGGAGTTTTCTTCTCTTTTGCCAGTCTGAATTAATCTTGGCTTGCTGAGGGATCTTTAAGTGTAAGACATGCCAGAACTGCAAGTACTTGAATACAGATATTTAGAATTAAGACATGCTCATGGAGACAATTTAAATGCTTATTTTCCTTGAGATTTACAATAAATAACAAATAGGTTAAGCCTGCTGTTCAGGACAAAAATTTGTCTTTCCAGTATCACATTATCTCAATTTGTGCGTTTCTGCTGACATCTCATTGTGTTTCCTGCTCTGGCAGGATTAGTGACACCTTTTTTTCTCGTGTATTATAAATCAGCTTTATTTCCGGGATTCATTGTCCCATGTTCACAGGCTGGTTGACAAAGCACTTTAATGTTTGCAGCAGTTCACTGATTGCCAAACAGCCTGACAGCCCAGTGGCAGCAGCACAGCCAGATGAGTCCGTGTTGCTGCTTTGCCAGTGGTCAGCGCTCTGCAGGGTTGATTGTAGGGGAACTGCAAGACATTTTTCAGCCCTGTTGGCTGCCAACTTACAAATAGCTCCTTGTTGTCTAGAACTGATGCAAGGTCAATGTGGCAGATCAAAGGTGCTGAACAGGAGAAGGCTACGTGCAACTACAAATGTGTGACTTTTGATCTGTCCTCAGTTTGTCAACCTGCCTTTCCTCACATCTGCACTGCCTCCATCTGCTGAACCCCATCTGGAATGACGCATACAAGCATCACAAATGTCCAAAGCGGAAATTTGAACCAGATGTAAAGTATATGTATTCTCAGAGTTCATTATTTTTCATCTAATGCACAATTTGGGAGGCCTCTCCTTTTTCTTCTTCTTTTTTTTTGTTTTCAGCCACAGAGTTTTTTTTATCAATATTTGCTAATACTAGAAATAAATGTTTGCCCATTTGTCGATTTTAAATTATGTAATTGGAAGGAAGGTATTTTTCGTGGAGCGTGGGAAGCTGTAATTTAGGAGTCAAAGCCAACAGAGGGTGAAATGTTTTTAGTAGTCTCAGCAGCAAAGTATGTAATTCTTGTTCTTCCACCTCATCACTCTCTATGAGAGCTGAGAGATGTGTAAAACCTGGTTCTAAGGATCTATGTCTACAATATATATGTGACTGTTTAAGTTCAGCCTTGTTGTGCATTATTTGCATATTGAATAATGACCACATTTCGTGTCATGCCTTGATGTGCAGTGATGGAGAAGATGCAAATTCAGGCTCATAGACGGAGGCAGGCATGTGAACAAAGATAATACATTTTCATGAAACAAAATCAAAAGTGCCACTGCGGCTGTGTGCCCAAAAAAAGAATCCAAAACATAAAGAGATGAGCAAGGCATCAACAGAGAGAGCTTGGCATGTAAGAAAACAACTGCAAGTGTGATAAACAACTTAAAGCACTTAAAGCAACTCTGGAGAAGTCCGTGAACTCCGAGAGAACCCCAGACAGTGTTATCAGAGGAAATGAGGAAAAAGATATGAAGTGGAAAAGCAAGAGACCGGACAAAGAGAAAACATCGGATTGGCATTTACTGTCGGAGAGCTAAGAGAAAAAACAGGATTCAAGCCAAATGTTGACATATCTTTGTTGTTGCTTTTGTTAAGTAATAACCAATTAGCTCAGGTGTTCTGCTTTGCATCACTTTTGTTTTGCTTGGATTTGATTTATAATCATGGACAGATTATGATCACTTCTCCCTTTGCTCCAGGCAGGTTGGAAATCAGCGGAGGTTGAAGCCGCGGTTGATTTCTATTATAAAACTATCGAAACATGTTTATGCACTCAAAGCATTTACTCAAGCACTCTGTATCATGACTAACAGGAAATGCACAGCATCACCACAAATATCATGTCGACAGGTAAGTTATCACCTTGTCACTGTTGCTACGTCACAGACGAAACCTCAGGGTAAATACACACAAACGTGTGTATCTAAGAAAAAAGATTCCCCTCACCAATAAGAAAAAGAAAAAGAAGATGAAAAAAAAAACATTATAAATATGAAAATGCTCAGACACAAGTGTATATCAGCTTGTAACTGTACATTTACGTTGAAACGTAAAAAGCAGCGGCACCAGCGCTACCTGGACGTGGTCCACCATCTGCATGAAATAGAGTCAGTGCACATTCTGATGTTAATCCAAAGGGATAGCTTCACGCGTTTTTTTGGTTTGCCATACCACAGATGAAAAATTACAGTCAGAGGAAGTGAAAAGCATCCCACTAAAAGGGGTTTTCCTAAAATTTTGGGTTCGGTGCCAGAGACTGTATTTGCGTGTGGATATGTGTCCATGTGCACAGGGCCTCATTTCAGTCCTGTTTCAAGCTAGCAAGTAAATAATTTCTTCTCATGTAAAAATGTTTGAACTATTTTTGTCTCAAAGTTCTTTCACGTCAAAATGTTTAATCTATTTTTGTCTATTTTTAAGAAGGACCTGAATGCAGGACAAAACAATCAAGTCGAAGGTAAGTGTCAAAAAAAAAAAAAAAAAAGGAAAATTCCACTAACAAAAGGCAGAATACCAGGAATTAAAACCAAAACCATACAAGAATCAGGACCTGCAGACATGGACAAGTTACAACAAGGATCTGACCATGGGCATGTATAAATGGAGTATTTGTACAAGGAAGCCTGTGAGTAACACAGGGCTGTTGGTGGTAATCAGCTGTACAAGGTGAGTAGATAGCAGGACTAACTGAGAACAAGGGAGCAAACTATGGAAATGAAACTAGAGTATTGGACATGAAAGAAAGATCCAACACACAAAAGGATTGGGAATGTTGTCTCTATGCAATTATTTTTCCTTTGCACAAACAAGAAAAGAGAAAATTCATGTCTCATGAGAGGTATGAATAGCTTTGTGACAGTTTCACAAATTTGTGTTGTTGACTGTGTTGTATCCACCCAAACTCACTACATGGACAACCCCATCCTCATACTTTACACATTGCTGTGTGTCTAAATCTGTGGCAGATGTACAAACGCCCACTCCCATTTTAATAAGACGAGCCCCCCCCCCGTGGACAAAGTCATGGTCCATTAAAAAGAAAATGGTTCTCCCAGTTTGTTGCGGAAGAAACAGACATCCCCTGCGGAGTGCCCACCTTCACCTCATCAAACACCTTTGAGATACAAGGCCTGAGATACAAGTGCAACATCGGTGACTGACCTCACTAATGATCTGACGGCTGAAAGGAGGCAAATCCCAACAGCAAATCTTCAAAACCTTGGGCCATGGCTTCACAAAAGAGAGTTGTTACAGCATTAAAGTGCTGTTCATTTTTATATCAGTCGAGCAGTGATCACTTTATGGTGACATACTTAAGTGGCAACATACTCTTTTTGGATGACTACATTCTTTGTAATTATACTGATGTATCTTTTGAATTTCTTATTCTTAAAAGCTATGAGGCAAACTAGGCATAGGCAGCATTCCCACTTGATATAAGAGGTCAGCAGCAGAAATGCTATACACCTACAGTCTAAAGGCTTTGATCAATACTAAAATGACAGATTTGTGCCATTAATCACAGTCGCATAGCAGCAGAAGAGTGGTTCGTAACACAAGCTTTTCTGCTCTTTGCTTTTCTGTGAGAAAAACTATTTCACCAACAGAGTGCTAAACATTATAAATTATTTAAAAGTCAGAAAACAAAATCATAATAATGCGCAGCTGTTGACTTCAGGTTCAAACAAAGAGACGCCGCCCGCTTATGATGATGAAAGTGAAATAACTGATTTTGTTTTATGAGCAAAAACATGCTGAATTTAAACACAAAAGGATTACACCGCTGGTAGTAGCTTCACGGCAGTGTTTTTTTCAGCTTGGAAGGGCCGGTGGGAGGGGTTGTGAACACAGCACTGACATATCATCACCTTTAAGTTGTTTTATGGCTCTCTTTTAGTTCTGTTGTCTTCCGCCACAAACTCCCGAGGGAAATATTTGGTTCTCAAGCTTAAAAATGCTTCACTATGTTCAACAGCAAGCTGATAACTGTGCCTGCTTGCTGTTTGGTGCTGAACACATAAAAAAAAAAAAACGAGGATTTTCCGTCGGGGGATGGGCTTTTAAACATGGACAAATCAGAACTTTTTAAAGCAGGAAATACAGTTGTGTGGGTTCACTACTCGTTTGACTTACTTATTGTCATTTAATTTAATTTGAATATTTTTTTAATCATAGAATATTTATTCTACCTACTTGAAAACAACGGAAAATATTTGGGTGTGCAATAAATAAAATAACAAATCTGACCACAGTAGTGTACGGTTATGTATATAATTACAAGCAATATCTAAAAAAATTCCTATTTTCAAGAGCTACTTAAGTTCTGAACTGAAGTACTCTGTTGTCTTTGTTTCAGTCTTATTTCAGTGTACTTCCTCAAATACAGTTATTTTCCTATGTTTCACCTGCAAGGGGCAGACTGCTAAAGACAATGGGAACCACCAACATCTTAACCAGACGGCAAGGTGGAGTTTTGCTGGATTAGGACTTCTGCCCACCATATGTTATTTCCTGTCTTGTGCCCACGCAATGACCACTGAAATGAAAAGGCAGCGTGCCTGCACACGTAAGTCATCCTACAAAGGAGAGAGCACACAAGGATAAGTCTCTCTTTCTCTCAACAGTCACCTTCAGTGGTCAAAACTGTGCAAGAAAAATGAAGTCGCTCTTGCACCCTGCAGACTGCGGGGGCAAAGCTGTTATCTGGGGCGGCAGATTTGGCCTGAGGGGTTGAGAGTGGACGTCTAAGATGGTGTCGTCTCATGTGGTTGAGCTCATGGTTTGTGTGGGTTGGTTATCTGATGACACTTTCTAATCCTTTGCAAGTATCCTTATACGGTGTCTTGTTCAATGCTCAACTTTGAGGATTTACAGTGGAATAAGAATAAGGGACCGTCGCCTTCCACCTTTTACAGTTTTATCTTGAAAGAGACATTTTTATTTTTTATTAAAAGGACCTGTTTTTGAAAACAATTCACATCCATTTAGATATGCTCTTTGTCACTTGAAATAACAGATTATTATTCAATAACTCCAAAACACACAAAAATATGCTTTAAATTTAGATTGCAATGGAAATATCTTATCTTATTTTGTAAGTGCTAATTGTTGCACTGTTTAGAATATGCCTCTTCAAAAACAGTCAAGAAAAACCTAGATATTGTACCATCGCAATTTAATGTTGTTTATTTAGTGTTAAGTTTAAAAGTTTACAAGTGCACACGATCGAAATATCTGGAAAGTTTTCACATCCCTTTAATTTAACACAATATGGTTGACTGTTCGGTGTGCCCAAATAGTGTCAAACTTGTATTAAACATAAAGTTAATACATTTTTCTGTAACAATTTGTGTTGGTGCTGGAGGTGCCTGTCCTGCCATTTAAAGTGTCGTGGAAATTATTGCACAAGTTTTGAGGTTGGCAGTTCACTTGTGTTTTATCAAATTTTACGTTTACTTGAACATGTCCAAGGGTCTCATCTGTCCAAATCCAACTGTTCTCATTTATGATATTGTTATTTGCACACGCAACCTTGCAAACCAAAGCTGCGCAGCCTTGATCTGACCTTGGGGTGGGATGTGCACTCTGTCCTGAAGGTTTTCCACCAATTAATCATTTTTCTTACGGTAGAATGAAGGACTCCAAATATTTTTGAAATAGCCATACCGGTAATTGCTGACGTCTTTCCTCCTTGACTTTGTGTTAACACACACCTGAATGACCCAGAACAGCAAACTGACAAAAGTTATGCTTTCGTAGAGGTGCTCACACTCATTGATGATCAGTTAATCAAGTGCATGTGATTAGCAGCACCTGCTGGCTGATACTTGAGCTGAGTTTTTGTTCAATAAATAATGACATTTCATAATGTGTCATGTTTTGTTCATCTACAGTTTAGTTTAACTGAAGACTTCGAGACCTGAGAAGCAACTTATAATTGTATTTATTCTCGACTTCCTACTATTATTCTCTGCTATTTTTCTGACAATTCAGATTCAGACTATAGCCTCTAATTCTTGATTGTGTTGTCATTTCAAACAAGTCGTGTTTTTACTTTTGTTTGTTGCAGCCTTCTGTACTGTTACTGGGGAAAAAAAGAAGCAGGAGCGGTTGGTGGTTGCAGCCGATTCCCTGGGCTGGCAGTGTTGTAGGTTGACTACTCATGTTCCTCTGGAGGTGCGTGTGTGTTTAAAAAAAGCACCAAAAACATTCTGCTTCTGTGAAATATCGCTTCAAAGGGGCGTTCCAGCTGTGTTATCTACAGTAAGATACTTACTTTCTGTGATGGATTTTTGTATCCGAAGCAGACAAAAGAGGGCAATATGTATGAAAATGAGCAAAACAGTGTTGCAAGGGCTTCCATGAAGGCAGATGGAGTGGACATGCTGAAAAAATACCACCTCTTAAGTATTATTGCTCTGGGACACATTGCTCATTAGAGATCCCTGCAAGCTTCCCCAGAGTGCATGAGGAGGAACAGCAATGAAAAAAACATACGGAGACAGAGATGCAGATGCATGTACCGTACAAGCATGTGTCGTGACATAAATAGTTAGAATCCTCGCCAAGTACATACATGGCATATATGCTCTATAGGCAACGTTCCTACAAAGAACAAAGTACCAGCTCACTGACAGAGACGTAATGACGCAGCCCTGTTTTTACACTCACCCAGTGTCTCCAGTCTATTTTCTGTGTCTCTGAGAATTTTTGCATCTCTTTGTCCTTGTTATTCATGTCTGTCATTCTTCCGTGGCTTCTTGTTGTTGCCTTCATGTCTTTTTGCATTCCTTTGCGGTTATTTCTCGTGTCGAGTATTTTTTTGTTGTCTCTTTGCAGTCATTTCCTATTATATTCGTTACCCTACCTGCTCATTGAACAAGGAAGTTCTAATCTGCAATCTCTTTCAGGAAGTGGTGCGTCTCCGGGTAGTGATTTAAAGGTTTATTGTTGTTTTGTATCCATTTGCTGTTGTTTCAATCAGTCTCTGGTCACTTTGCATCTTTTTTGATTGTTAACTGTCTTTTTTTGGTCTCTGTGTTTCACTGTGGTCACTTCGTTCCTCTTCTCGGTCATTTTGGGATCTTTTTTTAATCCATTCAGGATCTCTTTGTTGGCATTTTTCCTCCTTGTGTTTCTTTGTAATTTTGTTTCAGATTGAATTAGCTTACATGTTTTTGTGGTCATTTTGGGGATATTTAGTATCACTTTGTGGTCTTTTTGCGCAGCAGTTAATGTCACTTTGTCTCCTTTGAGACTGTCTTTGTTTGTATTCACTTAACATATCTTTTTATGTGCAATTTCTTACTGGACATGTAAAAATTTTGAATACGTGTTTTGTATTTGTTTTTAATTGCTTAGATTTCTTTGAGGTCATTTTGAATCAATTTGTGTCTCTTTGATAAACTTTGCCACCTTCCTGGATGTCTCTTTCGTAGTTTTTTTTATCTGAGACATTTTCTCAAGTTAACTCAAGGACTTGTTTAACAATTCGGGCCCAAACCCCTGTGCCCAATGGACTGGCATATTAAAACATTGATCAGGTCACCCCAAAGCTATTACAGCTACATCCTCAGTTTAGAGACATCATGTATGTGGCAGTAATATAAATCTGCTTTGCGTTGGCTGCATCTGCTTCCTTTTGAACTTCAATACCCATTCTTTATCGAGAGTGTCTAACACTCTTTATGACGGCCCAGGAAGACTATGATCAATAAATTATGATGCCGAGCAGAGGAGTGTGTTTGCTTATAGTCCTTCTGGGACTGAAGTGATACCCTCCAAAGCACTTCCCTTTGAGACAGCTGGATGTGTGACAAAAAAAAACTATTTTTACAGAAATAAGTCAAAACTCTAAGTCGACCTTATAAACTGCTGCTGTGTGTGAACTTAAAGCAGGTGTGGGAGCAGCGAGGAAGGTGGTGCTTCGAAAACAAGATCCCAGCCTCCCGTCCCTCTCATATACCTCTGTCCCGCTTCCCATGTCCTTCTCTCTCCTCACTTTCTGCCAGCCAGGATGCTGACAATAGCTTCAGTGGAGATGAATTGAAATTGGCCTTGGCCGGATTTGACTTTCCAAGTAACACAATGGAAGGAGCAGTGCTGTAATTATTGCTCTGGATTCCAGCAGGCTGTACAGCAAACTCATTTTTTTCCTGTGTTCTTCCCTCTTTTCTCTGTCTCTCTATCTCTCTCTCCTTGTGGGTCCCTTCATCTTTTCTCTCTTTCACTCCCCTCATCTCACTGTGTTCAACTCAGCACAGTCTATTATTGTTGTTTGCTAAAGTAGAACCATAATTTCACAGCTGAGGACCCAGATCAGGTCTAGAGTAGTGATTAATAATCTGATGGGGAATAATGATTTCATCCTGTGTATTCAGCTGTATGTAATTATTCGCTGTGTAATTGTGGAATAGATTTGCTCAAGAAAAACAGACATTTAAATGTGAGATAGAAACCGGAGCACCTTGGGCGTGTCGAGGCATCCGTGAAGTTAAATTTACATTGGATGGTTCCAAATATAGGCACGGGAATAAGATTAGAACATTTGTGTGGGAGTTGCTTCAATACTCTGTGGTCCCGAAGTCTTTACAGGTCTTGTGTCAGCTACTCAAGTGAGGCGGACCGCCTTCCTATCACTAGCTCATCACAGCTGTGATAAATGTGTCAAAAGAAGTGGTCCGAAGAATTTCATTCTTTTTGTCCTTGTACCGCTTTTTGTATTTAATGATAATGGATTGCATTTTCTAGATGGAAGTCGGGGGATAAAAAGGTGTGGGGGGGGCATAACAACAGTCAGACAAGGGGAGATTATGAGGAAAGCTGCAAAATCCTCACAATTTGTTGGCTCTGTTGCGTTCTTTTTATTTGCTCTCAAAGCAGTTTACAGTTTACTTACGAGGATTGAGGCACACTAATGTCTGTGTGTGGCCACACAGCTCTATGGCAAGCGTGTAACAGAGGATTATTCTCACTTTGCATACATAATGGAGGTATCTTGAGTTTCATTTCTGTATTGTGAGTGTGTGTCTCTGTATTTGCACAGCTTTGGTTATTTTGGATTCTGTTGAGGAAGCAAAATTGTACAGCGGACTAAAACAGAGGTCACAGGGCAGTTAATCCCAGTTTTCAGAGTAGAGCTTTGTGCAGTGTGGGTGTTAACGTGGAGGTGGGTGTGTTTGCTCAGGTTTGGTTATTTTGGGCGTCATCAACAAGGAGGAAAAATCATTTTACTGTAGGTATGAGGTTTTCTATGTGGTTGCCAGGCAACCAAAAGCCTTGAGTTGGTCTACAAAAGGCATGAGCTGGTAGATGTATACTCACACACACACACATGCATATACACATAGGTGTATATAAGGACACACACCTGCATGTTATCTGGTAAACATCCAGCTCTATCGACAGATAAACAAGAGCTATCACCCCCCTCAGTGTGTCCACTCCAGGGTTTGTCCTCACTGATCACAAGCCAGATTGCAAACAGTGTGTGTGAGTGTGAATATGTGCATCTGTGCGCGGTGGGGGGATTTTTAAAGTGGCATTGTTTAGAGTGTTTAGATTGTTCTGCCTGCCAGGGAATGAACAATCCTCTTCTATGTGACACGTAGCAACCCACTAATACAGTTACACATGCATGCAGTACTCCACATGTGCATGCATAAACACACGCATACACAACGGGAACAATGATGACAAGATGCTCATTCCCGTTCAGGCGTGGGAGACAGGCATCAGGTAGATTTTTTTTTTTTTTTTTGCTCCGTATTTTCTCATGATGTCAGGTAGGGTAATGGGCCATTAGATTAACACCAAACAGAAGAGGTAGTTTCAAATAAAATGTGATGTTTTGAGATAGAAATCAGCTGTTGCTCTCCTACTGAATTAGAATTTTTTGCAGTAATATGCCTGTGCACACTTTGCTCAAAAATAGGGTCAATGATGATAGAATGAGGCAATCTCTGCTCTTTAGAGTGTGCATGTGTGTCAGAGGAGAAAGAAAGGCACAAACACGGGAAGAGGAACTGAGACAGAGAGTATGTGTGTATGGATGTGGGGGTGTGTGAATGTGAGTGTGTGCTCATTAAAACAGAAGGGGGGGGGGGGGGGGGGGGTAGCTTGGGAGGGAGAATCCTCTGTGCCCGTCAGCAAGGATTTACTGATGAAGAAGTAAAGGGTCTCTCATCTCTCCTTAAGACATTCCCTCCTCATCCTTCTCTTCCCTTCTGTATTTCATTAATTGGCAATGTTCAGTACTGTAAACTCCCTGTGTCAGCACCTAGCTTATGAAGGGAGGGAGAATTAAAATTCTGACTGAATTCAAACTAAATTTGCTCTGTATTCCTACTCACACTGTCAGAAAAAAAAAGAAAACAGAGAGCCTTTAACAACAACTCTTTCCTAGCTGAAACAGATGGTTAGACTGCGGTGGTCTCTGCAACAGGTCAGAGTCTACAACGACAGAGATAAGCTAAGTGATGATGATGTGTAGCAGCATGGTGCAAAAGAAAAACACACTTTACAAGTGGAAATTATATTTTGGAAAATTACGCACTGCTGTCATGAGAAGAAAACCAAGTCAGAATCATTTTCCAAGAATTTTTTCGGCTCCATCAAGAATCACTTTCTACTTCAAAATACCAATTGTAGTCGTTTCATAGAATGAAATTTAAAGCACACATCGTCAGGGTTCGTGTTAAAGATGCCCAAGGGGATCACATTTTTAACTTGTCTATGTGTGATTTTTACATCAAATCAAATCAAATTTATTTATATAGCACATTTCATGTACAAACAATTCAAAGTGCTTTACATAAAATAAAAGCATTGCAGCAGGGAGTGGAAGAAGCATTAAAAATACATAAGAGAATATAAAGAGAAACAAATAAAATCATTTAAATGAATTTAAAAACAAGCAACAGTCTAGATTAATTAAAAGATATCGTGCAGATTTCATGCATAGACACATGAGAAAAGAAATGTTTTAAACCTGGATTTAAAAATGTCTCCATTTGGTGAAAGTTTAATCTCCACTAGCAGTTTGTTCCACTTGTTTGCAGCATTACAGCTAAATGCTGCTTCTCCATGTTTAGTCTGGACTCTGGACTGGACCAGCTGACCTGAGTCCTTGGATCTAAGAGCTCTGCTGGGTTTATATTCTCTGAACATATCACAGATGTATTTTGGGCCTAAACCGTTCTGGGATTTGTAAACCATCAGCAAGCTTTTAAAATCTATTCTGTGACTGACTGGAAGCCAGAGTAAAGATTTTAAAACTGGTGTGATGTGTTCAGATCTCTTAGTCCGGGTTAAAACTCTAGCAGCAGCATTCTGGATGAGCTGCAGACGTTTAATGCTCTTTTTGGGAAGTCCAGTTAAAAGAACATTACAGTAATCGAGTCTACTGGAGATGAATGCATGGATGAGTTTCTCCTGGTCTTTCTGGGAGAGCAAACCTTTAATTCTGTTGATGTTTCTGAGATGGTAAAAAGCTGCCTTGGTGACAGCTTTGATGTGGCTGCTGAAAGTCAGATCTGAGTCTATCAACACTCCGAGGTTACGAACTTGGTCAGTGATTGTAAGGTCCCGAGTCTCAAGATATTTACCAACGCTGACCCTCTTCTCTTTGCTCCCAAACAGAAATGGTAGAAAATGGTAGAAAACATATGAAGAAGCAGCCAGAGCCAAGGATGAGCGTCTGCACCTTGGATCGGTGCACAGATGAGTCTCAGATGCCCGGGAGAGTCTACTGTTTCTGTTTTTTGCTCCGTTTCTCATCTCTTATTTAATGCATTTGTCCCTTTTGGACTTCCAGTACCAGACCGGTACTCTACATTCTAAACATAAAACAGCTCAGAGGAAGAGAGAAGCAAAACAACAGTAGAAACGCGCCGAGTTGAAATTAAACAGGCGAGCACGGATAATCCAGTGGAGTGGATGTGTTTAATTTCAGACCAGACCTCCTGACACCAGAGTGAGAGGGATGGAGGACTTCAAGTGAATGACAGGAGGGGATGAGTAAGGCTAATTGGCGTATGCATAGATGCCCAGACATGAAATGAGGCAGAAGGTACATCTATGCCATGTCAAAGCATAAGGGATTATTTCCATTGAAAAACAAAACAAAAAAAAGTTAATATGTATTTTAATAAATAAGGATTAGTTTTGGTATTTTAATCAATGCATGCAGACAGGCCGTTAATGTAAAACCTCCCTAACACTCAAAAATGGATTCTACTGGCACTTCCCTCAGTTGCTCCACCTTCACTGTGCATATTTTTACCACAAGAAGTTGTTTTCACATTTATTTTGTGCTGAGGCTAAATTTTTCTCAGTCCGAGGTCTGTTTTGTCAGAAAACATTCCCAAACCTACAGGCCTGTAACTCAATCACTTTGGAATCCAGTCAGAGTCAAATATGAAGCTTGCACAGCTGTGATGTGCTGCAGGCATGTTTTATCAAGTAGTTAAACCTTACAACTGAAGATATTTTGAAATTGAATGAAGAACTATTTTCAAAATAATCCAACTTTATACTAGAGCCAAACCTGTCTGGCTTTATGGGACTGTTAATGTTGGGATGGACAGGAAACACGAGGAGAGGCCATTGTGTTTAACAAGCTATCATCTGATGGCATTAAGCTTTTTAGAAATGTATCTGTATCCAAACAATCGCTGGTGCACATTGCTGGAAGTCTCTGCCAGGATATCCGTTATCCGATACCCACTGGTACACCAGAAGAAGAGAATGATCAGATGTTGCTCCGAGAGATATAGCCGGCAGATGATAGCTGATGAGTCCCCAGATTAGCGGGTTATTAACTCATCAGTGTGGTGTCTATGGAGAAATACACTAAACTCTGCCAAGTCAAAAGACGAGCAGGTTACCTCACAGCATAGCTCTGATGGCCGTTTGTGTCCCTGTGGCACACATACAACCGATAAGATTCAACAAGGTTTTGTAATAACGGGATGAGTCGTGATTAAATTAAAGATTAGGTGATCCCCAAAAATGAGACATGTCATTGTGACACAGATATACTGTAGTTTTACTCATGACAACAATTTAACACAAGCGCCGACATAATATCTATAATCCGTATCATTCCACAGGAACCACAATCAGCTATCGAAGAAAACGTTTATCTGAACAATTCAACTTTTCACAGACTGAGGAAAGCTATTTCACTTTTTGCTGGGTGATGATACATTTTAGAGAACATCCAGTGAGTTTCAGAGAAGAGAAGAAGAGAAAAACAGGGAAAGGGAAATGCATATACAACCTACTGACAAGCTGCCACAATCGCACTTTTTACACAACAAATTTGTGAAGACATTTTTCGCTGCAGACTGCAAGTGAAGTGGGCATTCAAATAACACACCTACAGGATAACAAATCACTCGATATTATTTCTTGAAGGTGAAACAATGAGTCTTTGCAAACTAGATAGAGGGAGAGAGAAACCGAGGGTCGTCTATTTGTTTTTGCTGCGTAGCATCGGCAGCAGATCAGCATGACTGAGCGCAAGAAAGCTAGTCAAGGCCGAGCCAAAGAATCCATATCGTGAGAGAATCAGAGTAGTGAAAGGCCGATCAATGTGCAAACAACCCAGCCTTGCAACAACAAAGAAAAACACAAAACGAGGCAGCTCTGACTGGAGGAATTTTTCTTCATTTTATTTTGTCTTTTTGCAACATGTGTAGTTTACTATTAGTCCAGGCCTTGAAAAATTAAAGTGGTATTCTTTGAATGTTTGTATCTGTGTCTGTTGGGCCTCTTTACTCTGGTGTTTTTACATATGACTAATTCGAGAACACTTGTCATTGGGCTCAGAGAAGTCTTTCTCCTTGGGTTTTTTGTCTGTGTTAATGGAGCTATGGTGAATGTACAGTTATGGCGGCAGTAGCATGTTGCAAACAACTCCGTTTTTCACGTTTAAGTCTCCCTACTTTAGCTTTAGTAGCGCCAAAATGGAGAGAAATAGTAGGCATTTAATGTCTTAAAGATTGAAGATTATTATTCCTTGTTTGATAGATAAACGGTGATGACATTTATTACCTAAAAGCCTGTGGAATAACACACATTCTTCTTTAAAATGGTCCAAATAAAATTTCACATTTTACCAAGCGGGTGTAAATAAAGTGGAGGACCAGTTAAAGGAGAACAGTAACTCCTATAGACAGCTGTTAAGTGCAGAAGGGAAAGCAACTCAACGTTTTTGTAATTACACTGTTGCTTTCTATATTTCTTTCCTTTCTGTTCTTTTACTCCATGTCATTTGTCAGCCTCTGAAGCCATTTTACCACCTATATCTCTCCTCTTGGCCACAATAGAAAATGATGTGCTATACAGCAGGCAGGCAGACAGAATGAGAGACAGCTTATCAGACGGACAGATCGGGAGGTGGGTGAATTATCTATGCAGCGAATCACAGCAGTTACAATTTGTGATCACAGAAGGGAATGAGAGGGGAGAGACAGAGGGAAAATGACACATGTAGAGAGTTTGTAGAGAGCCAGGAAGAGAAAGAAGCAGAAACAGGTGAGAGAAGGAGAGAAGGAGGAGGTGTAGTTGAAAGTAAGAGGAAAATAGAGCGGTGGAGGGAATCAATGTTCCCCACACGATCCATAGAACTCTCAATTATCCTACTGCTGCCTGACGACAGCAGCTCTTGAGGAGATGAAGAGGGGAGGAAGAGGCGGTGCAGGAAACGTCAGTGAGAGGGGGAACGCTTGGGAAGGTGCCTCCTGTTTCAGCTGTATCTACTCGCAGTGCAGAATGTGATGGCAAACTCTGTGTTGCAATGCAAATTTACTGTCCTGTTTGTCTAGCGGCGCCAGCTCCAGAGGACAAAAAAAAACAAGACTCAGGAGAGGGAGAAACAGACAGGGAGAGAGAAAGACGAAGGCAGAATGGAAATGAGAGGAAAAAAAGGAAAATGGGAGAACAGAGAAGGAGAGAAGGAGAGAAAAGCAATGAAGGAAAAGATAAACAAAGACAACAAAGGGTAAAAATGAGATGGATGCCTTGTATAAGAAAGGAACAGCAAAGAAAAAAATAACAAGAGATTTCAAGTAACAAGAAACTGAGAAATGGATAAGAAAAATAAAAAAATTCAATAAAAACCTTCCACTTACAGAAGCTGACTTCCTCAAAGAAAATCAATGTAGACTGTAGCCAGAATCCCCACTGGCCTAAGAATAAAGATCCACTCTGCATGAGCATTTTCACATTTTCAGTACCACACATGTTGGTTAATCCACCTGTGAGGACACTGAAATTACTCTGATTCCATTTGCTGAAATCTTATCAAACCCATAAACTTCTCATAAAAGCCTCATTGTCAAAATTTAACATAACCTAAATCCAACTTTATTCTTAAACCTGCTGTTACGTTGAAAGGTAAGCTTAGTACCTTCCTGGCTATGACTTGATCTGGGATCCATGAATGTTAAGTTATATGAAAACTATTTATTTAATTATTTTCACTTAAAATAACAACTGACTGAAAACAAAATGACCATATTTATTTTGAAGGCCTCTGAACTCAACGCGTCATCAGAATAGCTGAGACATAATAAATTCAGGACATGGAGTGGAAAAAAGTGAGTGGGGTGATTACATCTGAGTTTCAGTGATCTTTGAAGTTTTCTGACGATGTATTACCAAATACAGCATGTACAGCTAGTTGTGAATATATAAGCTATCCTTTTGGATCGGATTTAAATTGAAAGATTTAAATGTGACAGTTCTGATGTTTCATTCATTTGGAATGCAAGTGTATGACCCTCTGCCATGCAGCAGAAAACGTATTGATGATTTTTAGAGGAATCACAAAGATTGTTAATGTGCACACTGAAATGAGAACTACTTTGCCAAGCTCTCGGATAATTCAACCAAGGAAGCAGCAAGAAAATCTCAGAAAAACAAGAATACATGGAGAATATGCACTCCACATTGAAGAAACTTATTTTTTGAGAAAAATCAAGTTTTAACCTTACAAATCCTGGAGAATTTTTGGGTTTTTATTTTAATTGTCAAAAGACTAAATCAGTCATCACTGCTCTTGCTGAGAATTTGTGCTTTGTATCTACAGAGTGCCACCTACAGTCTCAACAAGGCAGGGTCAGACACCGAGTTTATTCCACATACAACATTGGGGGAGCTATCCTGACTACTTGCAGGCTGGGGCTTTACAGATAATGTGCATAATGTGCAAATTGACTGAATAAAAAGCTTTGCCAAGTAATGAGGAGCTATCCATTAGAAGCTGTGGCTCTGCTCGGCTTGCTGCTGCCATCCCGCAAAGCTGCAGCAGTTACGAACGGCATAGCCACTATTTGCCCGCAAGCATCTGTGGCTAGGCCAGGTGTCGACTTCTAGATACCTAGCACCTATTGCTGAAAGCAGTCAAGAAGACGGACGGACCTAGCTGCTATATCTGCCACCCTAGTTTCTAGCAGCTATGGCCCTGGCCAGTTGGGGTGAATAGTGAGCATGGAAAACATACAACTCTTACAGAATGAAGCAGTATCCACATCAGTTCTCCTGACTGTCCAGCCTGGTCTTACAGAAATATGTACAAATAAATCATCCACAACTATATAACAGTGACATTACACATTTGGAATGCAGAAAAAACTTTTTTTTTTCCATTTTGCCATTTAGTTTTGTCTCAGGCGATGATGACCAGGGTGGAGATTTGGCAAGCAGCACTTTCACACAACCACGGAAATAGAGAATAATTACTTATTATTAATTAATTATTAATTATTATTATTCCCAAACCGTGAACCAAGAAATTAGGTTTCCTAAATGTAATTAAACAGCATCTGAGAGCAAGATATTATGCTACAGCGTGTGAGGAGGGGCATGAACCGTTTCTCCTCAAAGAAACTTTATCATCCTTTCGTGCCACCGTGTACGTGCCTGTGTTGTGACATGCATGTGTGTGTTTATGTGTGATAATCGGTGACAACAGCGAGACAGTAATTAGGGATATGCCATTTCAAGTCTCCTCGAAGCTGCATTGTCTTTAAAGGTGCCTCTGATCATGATTGATGTGCTTTTTATTCAGTGTGTGTATGTGTGCGTGTGTATGTGTGCTAGATTGAGATAACGGGTTATTGTGTTCGGACTCAAGCTGTGCTGCATTGAAAGGGGGCTGTACTGAGTCATTACGGTCAGTAAGACATTCATTGATCAAACTGTCAAGCATCTATGCTTGAGCGTATATGTGTGTGTTTCGTCTCAAGAGTGTGTGTGTGTGCTTGCCTGATAAGCTAATTGCCCCTTGGCCAATGGATACGCACAGTCTAATGGCTCAGAAACATTAAGTCAATTAGCGCATAAAACAACAGCCAAAGATAAAGTCATTCACTCACACATTTCCCCTCATCAACCACTTTATTCAGCTCCCTCGTTTTTGTTGTTCTTTTTTTCTTCCTTTTGTGTGCGGTTGGTATGAGAACACACACACACATCTTAACATTTACACATGTACACATCCATTTATGCTGTGTTGCTATACTATCATGTGCTTGTCTCTGCACACCAGCCAAAAATGAGAATAAACCACCCGTCCAGAGAGAATAGGTGACATAAAACCCTCAGCCCCCACAGATGATCAATTTTTTCAATGCAGACAGACAGACAAGCAGTTCAAAAAATGCAGAGGCTTTGGAGTTACACTATCCGCATTATGGAATGCTAATTGGTTGAAAGTTAGCTTGAGCCAGCTTGAGGGTCCGACAACAACTGATTTCATAAGAAGGACAAAGCACCAAAATCCATAAATAGCTAAGACGCTCAGGTGAAAACACAGATAATAGCTTCAATAGACAATTTTCATTTTCTTAACACTGACTTTCACTCTCCCACAAAGCCGCTCTCTACATTGACTGAAGTCTTTTCCACAGCTGAGCAAAGCTAAAGGACTAGCAACAGATATCACACGGTCCCGACAGCCCGCAGTTCAGATCGTTCTAAATATTTCTGAGACTAACCCAACGTGGAAGCAAAAGTCCATAACATGAGGATGCACGTTTGACACCAACAGAGTGTACAAAGGTCTATGTTCAGCCCTTCAGATGTATATAGTCACACAAGTTTGACTGTACATTCACTATGACTAACAGAGCCCAGATGCCTATCACAATGAAGCATATCCACATATCTAAAAGCACTGTGAGGTATTTGCAACAACATAGGATCAACTGTGGCTGCAGTTGATCATGTTTATTAGTCTGATTTTTACTTCAGCATGTTCGCAACAAGCTCTGGTGAAAACTTGTGGTTCAGTATTACTATATTGAGAATCTAGAGAATCTAATCTTATCTCATCTGTCAGAAAGGAGATTACATTCCTCAAAACTTAACAAACTCTGTTAAACATATCATTCCCCTGGTAGCTTCAACATAAAAGAATGAAACTGAACTATTCTGGTTCAGCTCCCAAGGTCAACCTAATGAAAAGTGTGCACTTGAGAAAAGAATGAAACAGTTAGCACTCACATGCTTCAGTGGAGCTGCTCAGCCATCAGTGGTAGCAGACAGAGGTTCAGTTTCCAGGTGGGAATATTTAGAAAACCAATGACGAGTAATCTGTGCAAATACAACTGGTGTTCCTCACAGTATGGCCAGTGCCGACATACTAGAAGAACTGCTCGCTTAGAGTTAAGATGGGTCCTCTTGCAAATAGCAGATTAAAGGCCCCTTTAAAAGTTACCACAAATATTTTGCCTTATAAATTCACTCATTTTCCATACCCGCTTTACCCTATTCAGGGTCACAGTGGGGCTGGAGCCTATCCCAACAGCCCGTGGAGACGCAAGGCACACCGTAGACAGGTTTGCCAGTACATCACAGGGCCAGAACAGAGACAAACACCCATACATGCTTTCACACACCTCAGGGTCAGTTTAGCCAATTAAGCTAAGTTGAATGCTTTTGAACTGTGGGAGGAAGCTAGAGAACCCAGAGAGAGCCCACGCATGCACAGGTAGAGCACACATGACTCCACACACATTCAAACTACATTCAAACTGGCAACTTTTCTTTGCTGTGAGGCGACCGCCTACCACCATGGAGCTCTTTCCCCTTTAATTGTACTAGTCACATAGAGACTTCTCTGTGCACGTCCTGAAACAGATGTGTCTTTGTCTGTCAGCATTTACACCACTAGTAGATGGCACCGTATACAACTATAACATTTTAGTTTACTTCAGTGACTAAAAGTAGTAGTAGCTGGGCGCCGCTCAAATTCAATGAGCGTTTGTTTCGGCCAAGTTGGAGCTAAAAAATGTTTTTAAAAAATGCAAAGAAGAGATGGGAGGCAGATGGTGTATTCTTGTCTTGGAAGAGCAATGGAAACTGGCATATGCATAAGCAGAGTAGCGGCTACTGGATGCCAATCGTCAGTTATTTGTTTCCTAAAATCGACAAAAAAAAATGAAAATGCTTGGCAGGTTGAGAAAGTGTTAATCCTTTGCATTTTGTTAGGGCTGTGTGCCTTTTCTTTCATGAGAATGAATGTTTAGTTTTGAATTGAACCTCTTTACAAATGCTTCTTGCTGTTTCCGTCCCCTGTTCTATTTGACTCGATTTATCTGTCAAACTTCTGGCTGTCTAAGCCTTGCAGCTTTCTCTATGATCTTGTCTAAATTTACATCTCTCTACAAGCCTCTCTAATCGTGGCTGAGAAGAAGTTCTCATTGCTGCTGATGAAAGAGTAAGAGGTCGATCAAATACAAAGCAGCCTCTCTAAAGCCTCTTTTGCATCATGCCTTTGTGGCCTCGAGCTAAAAACCCCACCAGGATGGTCTGACTGCAGCACTCCCATGAAAATCAGGGACGAAAATTGGGCATTACCGCACAAACAGTGGTCACACACACACACCCCCCCCCCCCCCCCCCCCCGACATCACCACACCAGCCACATGGGTCTCCCCCCCACCCACCATGGCAACTAAGTTTGAACTTGAGTGATTGAGTGATTGAAAAGTTGGGCCATTGTGTTGCACCAACACATCTGCAGCACTGGTGGTGAATGTTTGTCTCGCTTGTATTTTTGATCTGTGCACACTGTCGACATTTAGAATGAGAAAAAAAACAAAACAATTCAACACGTCGACTGGCTCAAAAGCTCAAAGGTTCCGCCACAGTCACGTCTGTAAGCTCCCTCTGACTTGCTGTTTGGATTTGCGATTGAGTGTACAAGAAGCAAAGCGGCAGTGACAACGGAAGGCAAATGGCAAACTTAACATGTCGCTCACAATCTCTTCTCATTTGTTATCTTCATTTCTCCAAAGCAAGCAACACTTTCACAACAACACCAGGAGGAGCAAAGAACCTTGTGACCAACATAAAAACATACATGACTCAAGAGAGACCAGCTTTGTATGATATTAACCAAAAACACAAACGCTTTTTCTTTTCCCCCCTTTTTTTTCGACGTGGTTTCCCTTATGGTATTACAGATATACCACTGCACTTTTTCCACTGGCAAGCTATGTCTTTTTGTGCAGAAGTAGATTATGCGTCATGGTTGCTGGGTGTACTTTTATGTTTGCCCAGATGCTGGCCACACAAAGAGACCCAGCAGGGGTGTCTCATCTCTGTTGTTTTTTCATGTCAGTTTGGTCTACTGAAGGCCGGACAGAGGACCTTTATCACAGTTGACATGTTGACATGTGAAACAGTGACTAGGAAAAGCACAAGAGAAATTACGTGAAATGAAATGGATACTTCGTGCAGGTATTTACATTTACGTGATCACAGTTTCAGATTTTCAAATCTTAATAAGTATCCTTACAAATGAAAATCATTACAGCAGCCTTACTAAGCTCAACTGTGTTGAATGTCATGCCATTAATGCAAAGGCTTCAGTTGCACAAAGGTACACACATGGAGAGAGAAACTGTGTGAAATGCAGGTATTTTCTGAGTTATTAAAGGGAACAGTTTCAGACTAAAATAAAGAGAGCAGTTCTTGAAGTCAGATCACTTTCGTGCTTTCATTACAGCACCAGCAGGCGGCCTCTTAAAAAGAAGAAAGAAGAAAAAAATAGAAAGAAAGCTCCATCTGGTTCAGAGGTGACATCAGAACTGCAACTTGCCAAAACTCCTTATATAACCTCTGCTGGTGTATTCTTTTTTATGTCTCAAGTCTTTTTTGTAACCCTGGCCTCAACCTCACAAGTTCTTTCCACATCATTGATCCCTCATTAGAGCAGGGATATAAACTGAAACAAACGTCATCCAACTCTCCAAACAGGTGAGAAAATCAAAGCCAAATGTGATTATAGCTACAACATGCCTTCCAAACTAATCCAATATGTCAACTACATTCATCCTGGCTTCCAGAAGTAATTGACATGCTGTGGAGTGTGTAGATCATCTTAATCTTCCATCTTAAAGTGATACTCCGGAGTAGATTCAACCTGGGGTCATTTGAACCGTGATATCCAGCCAAGTAGCCCACCCGCAGTTTTTTCGATATTGGCTGAACATCAGCTGAGTTACTGAGTTATCCCGAATAGCTTCGTACTAGGGTTAATGGATCCTGGCAGTATCTCCAAAATTACTACACTAAAATCACATGCCATGACACCAAACTCCTACAGTAGTACAAATATGGTCTCTACTCACAAAACGATGCATTTGGAAGTTTGTACATAGTCCAGGAGTTTATTATTATCAACACAAGCCTGATAGCTTCTCTGCAGCTAAAGCTGCGTTAACGTCACTTCCTTGATCTGGGAGCTTCAAAGTAAGATGAGGGTTGATCTACTACTGCAGACAACAAAGCAAGGCTGCTCAATTTCTCCATTGATAAAATAATTTCACAACTCTACAACATAAAAATTCATAAAAAAAAACATGTAGAATATAGCATATACTTTGTTGTCTACAGTAGTAGATCAACCCTCATCTTACTTTGAAGCTCCCAGCTCCAGAAGTGACGTCGACGCAGCTTTAGCTGCAGAGAAGCTATTAGGCTTGTGTTGATAATAATCAACTCCTGGACTATTTTCAAACTTCCAAATGCATCGCTTTGTGAGTACAGACCATATTTGTACTACTGTAGAAGTTTGGTGTCATGGCATGTGATTTTAGTGTGGTAATTTTGGAGATACTGCCAGGATCCATTAACCCTTGTACGAAGCTGTTCGGGATAACTCAGTAACTCAGCTGATGTTCAGCCAATATCGGAAAAACTGCGGGTGGGCTACTTGGCTGGATATCACGGTTCAAATGACCCCAGGTTGAATCTACTCCGGAGTATCACTTTAATGAACCCTGATTATAGTCAGTTTGTTTCTAAGTGGATCTGAGTGACAATGTGGATTCAAGCATCCTTACTAAAAAAGCAGGTTACAGTTCATTGAAACCATTACTTGATCCAGTTAACTGGGAACTATATTACTAACTGTGAGCTCCCATTGACTTTTATGGTTGGTTCATTTTTATGCAGGGCCACTATAGGGAGCTCTGGTTTTTCAAATGATTAATGCATAATTTGCAATGATAGGCTCTTTTTTGTAACATCAGTACGTGCTTTGGAAGTGACAAAGACAGGCGCCGCACCTTTTAATATCCAAAGTACAGTTTCACAGAGCGGTAGCACGGCTGAAGACCGTTACTGCAAGCAGACAGATCGCCACACACACACGTGTAGATCTCAGGAACAGGTGTGTGCACTGGAAAAAATCTAAATCTTACCAAGTATATTTGTCTCATTGAGTATCTCATTACACTTGATATAAGACACAATTGCCTAACAAGTACCATTTCAGCAAGATATAGGGACTTGTTTTAATACAATACATCTGGAATATCTTGTTAAGTGAAAAAGTCTTGAAAACATCTTGTTTTGAGTCATATTTCACATGAAACAAGCTTTTTTTCATTTAAAGAGGTTTTTAAGCTAATTTCAAGATCACTTTTAACTCAAAAGTCCTAAATATCACATTTTATTTCAAGAAATCTTGACAAGCCGATTTTCACTAGTTCCATTGGCAGATTTTTTTGCTTATTTCAAGCAAAAACATCTTGTATTTGCGGTTTTTTCACTTATTTTTAGAGGGGCATTTTTTTCCAGTGTGAATATATCTTTAGATGGATTTCCAACTGTACTTTTTTTTTTTTTGCATAACCATTTACAAATCCTAGCACACATTAGACATTATGTAATGTCTTGTGTCCAATTATCTAATATCTATATCGAAAAAAACGAGCAATAATACTGTCTACAAGTCCACCAAAGAGCATTTGTGGTTTGATGATGTGATACAATTTATTTTCACCTCTCTCTAATCCGTTTTAAAGATTTTTAATATTTCTGTTTAATATTGTGTTGACAGTGGTCACATGTATGAATGAAGTTCTGCTCAAATTCCCTCAAACAAACTATTACACAGAAAATCAGAAGCAGGTATGCCAACATACAAGTGCAGGTAAGTCTCGTGTCAAATAATGAGGTTGTCATTAATAGTCTGTTTTGTGCTCCGTGCAACATGGAGACTTAGAGGTGACAAGAGATGCTTGGGGGAAGCTTTATCCAATTTATTATGTTGTAAGGATTCACGTTTTCACCCGGTCTGTGGATGATGTCCACTGGGTATGTTCTTTTGCGTTCAACAATATGTGTCTCACAATCAGATCTGACTTTTAATGAGATACAGTTTTTATCTTTCATATCTAAGATGGCTGTTTTTGAGTGCCATCTGTCATGTGGAGAGCACAACAACTACATCTCAGCCAGGCCCTAACAGGCCCAGCAACAGGGACTCATGGTTAATGTTTGCTCTCTGGTGACATCTGCTGCTTGAAAATAACATCAGTTTTTTTGTTGTTGTTGTTTTGTTTTTTTAATGATTATTATTATTATTATCTAAAAAACAAGAACTAAGTTTACAACTAAAAACCAATACAGTAGGCGACAAAAATAGAAAGACACTGAAAAGAAAAATGTATAAATATAAAACACAAAAGACACTAAACATAATGGTAGCGTAGTTCCAGTGTTGTACGAGCAGTTTGGTTTTTTTCCACATGAAAAGGTCACCAGCAGATTGAAATAAAGAAAATTGTTTTGTTTACTTGCTGCTTTTTTTTTTTTTAACGGCTCCTGTTTCATAACATAGCCTAATGGGGATTTCAATAAAATGAGGCTTTGCCTGAAGGCTTACAAACTTTTTTCATCTATTTTGCTCTGTGCATAATATGAAAAGTTCAGTTTGTTTTGGAATTTTATTTCCTTTAGTGTTTAAATTTTTTCTCCATGCATCCATATCAAAACACAACCATTCATTTCTTTCTCTCTCTCTCTGTTTATTTAGGGTGGTTTTTTTGGCCAGCTGTTGTTCATATTCCTGCACCAAAGTCTCTTTTCTTCTGATTGCAGTTCATTTACTGAATAGTCGGTCACTTGTTTCTTTGGAGATGAAGAATTTACCCGGCAAATGAAGATTAAAGAAGTCGCCCTTCCATCTCCCACTCCCACTGTAAATAAATATATGATCTTGTCATGTCTGTGGTCTTTAAATGTCTGAGGTGGCACACTTTCCCTCTTCACACCTGATGCTTTATTCAAAGTGCGTGAGGTAAAATTCCCCAATCTCTGTCAAAAAATAATAATGTCATACAAACATCCAAGTTACAGACTAGTTTAGCCATTGTTTGTTGCTCTTCTGATTTCCATTACTTAAATCACAACCCCTCAGATTTACCTCGTACAGGCCAGATCTCAGGGCTGTATGGCTACAGCAGCCAGTTTACAACCAGTTAAAACAGCAAAGGGTTTTATATGTTTACCTTTAACACAGCAAATATTTTGACACGACAGAGAAGTACAAGCAGACGTATGTTAATAATCATTGTGTGCTTTTCTTGAGGCGGGATTACTAGAAGTGAGGTAATCGTTCAACTTTAGACTTCCACCTGCGCTTTCCCGGTTGTAAAAAGTTAGGTTCAAAGTCAAATTTGAACCATTCCTTGGTTTAGTCTGTTTATAAAAGTCTAAGCTGCCTGTGAGGTATGTGGCATATGATAAGCAACTTAAACTTCGGCACAGTCTAAGCAATGCAAAAAAATGTTATGTAGGAGGTGCCTTCATAGGACCAATGATTGAGGTTTAAGCTTTAATATCCAGATCTCTAATAAAATAAATGGTACAACTTCTGCTGGTTAAACTCCAAAATAAAGCCTTTAGTGTAACCTTTCTGTTTTGCATTACCAATATATAACACATATACTGCTAAGCCCAGAATACTCATACTCTGATGAGTGATATCACGTACAAATAACAGATTTGTTATTTGACAGTTTGAAATGATCCATTGATTAAATAGTGCGTGATACACTATTGGCTGCAGTTACAATTACAGTAATTTTAACTACCCAATCTAGCTAAAACAGTCTCAGACTGACAGTCAAGGGGAGAGGCCTGTTTGTGTGCAGACCCATGTGCTCAGATGCATGTTAATGAAGAACGAGAGAGCCTCTTAAAATGAACATTTGCAATCAAATAAAGGTAATTGATCATTTGGCTCTGAATCTGCAGTTTTTTACTCACTACTGAACCTTTTTTAATTATACTCCAAACACTTTAATCATATTATGTGAATGCTTAAAACATTGCCTAGCCTGACTTTAACAGTGTTTGGTTTAGTATTGCTACAGGTCAGTTCATGGATAATCAAATCTTAAAGACAGCCGACCGCAGAGACTGTCCTGCATAAGATTCTTTCTTTAAGTGTAATAATATGAAGACAAAAGGTAATAATTGCAACAAATTCGCTGATTAAACAGCAGTGTACTCTTTTTCAAATTTGCCATTGATTGTTGAATTTTAAACAGGCTTTTTAATAATTGGGGATTGCTTTGAAGTAAAGTTGAATCAACTTTTCAGGTGCAGCAGCAGACGTGCTTTTGACATCTTAGCAATGCCTTGGTGCCTGAAATGCACTTAAATTAACACTAATAACAGAATTCAGTCAATCAGACATTTTTGTAAAATGCTACGCTACACGCTTCCAAAAGTTGGATATATTCTGTGTACATTTGAATAAGACACACAATACCAGGCCATAATATAATGCCAGAGTTTAATAATCTGTTTTACATCGAAGTATCCCATAAACGAGACTTTTAAAGTGCAGCCTTGTGAGTATGAGCATAATGGGCAGCAGCCTGTGAATTACGGTACTTGTAATTGTCCATGCAGTTCACAGCACAGCGGAATAGACTTTGGTATTTGAAGCGCTTGAGAAGTTGAGGAGAGTAGCTCAAGATCCAGTTCAAGTCGTGTCATAATTAAGTCTGCACTGAGCAGAGCCTCTGTTCAGCCACTGGAGAAAATCCATGTGCACACCCAACTGTGGCTCTTCTTAGATGGGCTGATACTAAATGTGAAAATATTGCTGAGGAGAGCAGGGTCCTTTCAGAGGGGCAGAACTGATCGATGAGACTGACGAGGCGAAGGGATGGAACATTTTAGAACTGTATGGCAGGATGTGCATATGAATGGCAATTTAGTATCTGACAAATCCTACTAACTTTTGCGATTCTAATTGGTCTTTACTTAAAATTTACTCATGATTTTTTTTTTTACTGTAATTATGGTTATTCAACCTTACATTCACAGTGTTAATACTAGCTAAACTGCTGAGAAGTTTCCCAAGATATTAATGTCATGTTGTCACTTGAATATTGCTTCTACTATTGCGGCCTCAAGTTGTTGCGGGGTGGGATTTCCTCCTTATGTTTCATGATGGATAGCCTGGTGTTTGCTGTGCTAAAGGAAAAAAAATATACTCCCTCACAGGGATGGTGATCCAAAATAAATAAATTACAGTTCATTAGACATTACTGATCCCTTGTGAAGCAAATACATTGTCTATACAGGATTCATCAGACTGCAGTGTACATTTACTCAACATCTTGAGCTTTTTTTTAGCTTCGTAAATTTGCTTAGTTCTGCATAGGTTTTGTTTGCCAAGTGCTGCCTGTGGTTTGATTTAAGCTGCGAGTACACTTCATTAAAGCCGTCTGATTATTGAATAACTTCAATCCTTCGTGTCCTCTTTCTGATGGTGTTAAAAAAAAAAAAAAAAAGGTTCAAGATGTATCCATATGAAAACCAATACTTAAACTTGAGCCTCACGTTTTTTGTTTTCCCACCCTTTACAAAACTACACTGGGAAGGTTGTGTTTCCAATACAAGGTTAATTTTCGAAAGCAGGAGGAAGGAAAGCCACACAGGCACAGAGCTGTGTGTTAAGACTGAATGACCTATTGGTACACACATGCCAACATAATGTAACTTAGCTTTTTCAATCCATCGCTACAGCTCTTTGCTTACACTGTTATTGCTGTCCTTATGTAACTTTTATTCTGTTTTTAATAAATAAATGTTTCATGCATCAAAATTCCATTTCCGGCAGTTTTTACCACTTAAGAGCTCGTCTGTGTTCTTTTCAACTGTGCATTTTCTGTAGATTTTTCTAATTGCCTTAAATTGTCATACACATTCTTCCTCATTTTGAGGATGAGAATTTAGAAATCTGATAGTTTAAGTTAATTGGTCGTTTTTTTTTTTCTAAGCCGAAGACAAGTGACAACTGGAATCTGGTAGCCTGCCTCGGTCCAAATCGTAACAAAACCCGTGAACCAGGACCTCTACCGCTTACTCAATTAACAATGCTTGTTAAATCTGAAAAAAAACAAGCGTTTCCACCAGCTCACTGTATTTGACCAAGACATATTTTATTGTTTGTACGGTGGTAATGTGAACGATGATAATGCACAGGCGAATGTAAAACGTTAAAATGGA
Organism: Odontesthes bonariensis; assembly: GCF_027942865.1. Taxonomy (NCBI): domain Eukaryota; kingdom Metazoa; phylum Chordata; class Actinopteri; order Atheriniformes; family Atherinopsidae; genus Odontesthes; species Odontesthes bonariensis. Next base: position 20,220,798 of record NC_134522.1, read on the forward strand.
CTTTTGAGGGGGTAAATTCTAGCCTGACTACGTCATACTCACGATTCTAGTCAGAATGTGAGTCTGATACCGCTCAATAGAGATTTGGGTATGGGGCGTGTTTCAATAGCCTGATTAACATAGACTTTCAAATCTCTTCGAGATTCTGGTCTGACCAAGACCATAACGAATACGATTCGAAATGGCCTGGTCAACCCGCCTCCCTCGGGTTGCTACTGGTTGTGGCCAGAAAAGGCTGTGCCTAAGCTTAAGCCAATCACACCACTCTTTCCTCTGACGTATGATTTAGCTACCAGCGGGGCTAACTGGTAGATTAAACTCTTACCAAAGCCAGTAGGGAGCAAGCCAGGCAAAAACGTCTTTCCTGTCAAGAAACGATTCAAGGGCTGTTCTTTGCTCGATTTTTAACGAGAATTTCCCGTCGAACACTTTCATTACAGCATCTACAGCAGTGTCAAAAGCTTGATGCTGCTCCATGTTGATATTGAATGAAGCGCTTCCGTGTACAATCCATGGGTTGAGTGGCAGTTCAACCACGTCACTACCTTGAACCCGCCTTGGTTGGCGCTGCTCAAAGTTGATTGCTTCCCGACAAAGTGGGTGGAGTTCCCATTTTTTCGGGAACTCGAATCCACCTGAATGAGCAGTTGGCCTGAGTAAGTGTAGCAGAGCCGAAGGTGTTGCGTCACTGCGAGGGCGGAGCCTGGGTAGTGTTTCAACCGAACCAGGAGAAAAAATGCCTCTTCGCTCAATTGGATAGACCTACAACCAATCAGAGCAACGTAGTATGTGACGTAGATTAAGCAACACACACTTGTTGTAGGAAGGACGGCAAAAACATCTTTTCTATCGATAAAAGCCTTTATCGCGTTCCTCTGTTCGTCTTTCAAAATGAATGCAATGTGGAGATCCTGTAGAACAGACTCGATGCCAGAATCTACACGCCCTAGCTCTCCAGCGGCAGCCGTGTTCAGCTCTTTAGTGACGTAGTCGATAATGTCCCTGTTGATCATCTGTCCATCATCGTATAAAGCCCGCCCTGGCAATCTGATTGGTCCGACCAATTCTTGGTCGGGCATAATGATTTCCCAACTGAGCAGAGCCAGACCGAACTTCCCGACCAAAACTTTTATGGGCGGGGCTAAGTTCGGCTGGCACCCAGGCTAGGTAAATTCCAACCAAACCCACAAATTTACCAAACATGCACCTCACTTCTCTGTTGTTTTTAACCAAATGAAGGTGTGTGCACAGTAACATGTCACAGCTTGCAACTCTTTGAACGTCACTATGGGACATAATGTTCGTGGAATACCTAAAAGAAGCATAAAAAACATGCAGTGTGGTGCAATTGTATTTTCTCTCCCTCACTATTAAAGACGAGACATGTTGGACATAATACGAGTGTAGCTGACGGGGTTCATTCTGAAGTTTCTGTGATAAGCAGATATCACAGACTTCTGTCCAGGCTTACAGTGGGAATGATGCCAGACTTCAGAACGCAGCGCATCTGCTGGTGCACAGATGGACTTCTTCCTCGTCTTCACCTGTTGTTGACTGCTCGTTCACTGTAGAGAAATGGGAGCAGAGTTCGGGTCATGCAGGTGCTAAATGCAGCAGATGTGGCCTTAAAGGTGCTGGCAGTGGGCATAAGGGCGTGAAAGGCAATCTCCAAGACTGTGGATGAGTAAGGAGATCCACCTTTATAGTGACGGCTCTTGCTGGCCATAGGCTTTATTGAAAAAGACCAGAGCTTTTTCATTTAGAAGACAAGCACGCAAAACTAAATAAAAATAAGTAGTTACACCCTTCAGCATCCTCACTGGTCTTGAAAGTGTCTTTGAGTGTTGTATGGGCTTAATTGTTCTAATTGGCTTACCCATTCATTTAAATCAGGTGTGCTGGAGCAGGGAAACGTGGAAAACATGCAGGGAGGTGTGCCTTGAAGACAAGGGTTGGGAAACACTGCACTAAAGGAGAACATGAGAGAACCAAAAAAGGAAAATAAAAATGTCCCTAAGGAAAATACCCATCCCACTCAGAAACTAAACAGACAAAAAAAGAAGCTCTGTAGGATGGGAAACTTAGAGGTGTGGTGAAAATTAAGGAGAATGTTTCATGATTTAAACCCATAGTTGGTGTAGACCAGGGATCTCAAACTCCGGTCCTCGAGGGTCGTTGTCCTGCAGGTTTTAGGTGTTTCCCTGCTCCAGCATACCTGATGGTTTGTGCAGAATTAAACAATCTTTTGAAGAGATCCATTCAATCTAAAATAAAGCGAAGCCATAGAAACTTGATAAACCAGGTCCATGACTCTCTCCCATATTCTTCTATGATTAATTTGCAAAACAAGCTGCCATTTAAAATAGTTGTCTCAGCAGGTGTGGATCGTTTGTTTGATGCTCCTTTTTGTCCTACCATTTAGTGCTGACAGTGTCCTCAAAGGAAGAACGTTGATAGGTTCCTTTAAAGCCCTAATTTCCTGCAGTCAGCCCCTATGTGACTAACTGTGAATAATAAGCTAAAAACTAACAAAGAATACAGCACTGACCTGTAAAACCTCTTCTTCTGACAATTATTTTCTTTATCATTACCTTAACTACCATAACATTACCATAACTAATGGCAATGTTGTTAATGGCTTCACTCAAAGTTTTAAAGTCATTTAAACATAAATCCTCTATGTAGTTTTTCCTCACAGCCCCATTCAGACACATGATGATTACAGAGTGCGCCGTGGTGCAACATTCAGCAGTCGTTTCCCATTCATTTGAATCTGGCAGTAAAGAAATAGACAGGTCCTGCCTCTGCTAATGGCAGACAAACATGATACCTGATCCTAAAGGCCCCTCTCCATAGCCGCCCTCTGATAACAATACCCACAAAGTCATTCATTCAACCTTTTTGTCATAGCCGCTTTCGGACTGTAGGAACCTTTGGCAGTTCTAATAACCTTTTAATCCGCGGGGCCGTTTTCTCCCGTGTTCAGACATACAGGAACTCGGGGCTATCTCCCTCAGTTCCTATAACTATTTAGCTCCTTCTCCGAGGTCAGGTCTTTTCATGGTTCTATAGAACGCATCTAACTGAGGTGTGTGGTGGTCGGTAGCTACGCCCCATGTCATGCTGCCACGGCTGAAATGTTTCCTCATACGACAGACAAAACTTGTCTCATTTGTCTGCGGCGCTCTGCTCTCCTTTCTTCCTTCATGAAATGAAAAAGTATCGTCTCCTGACTCTCTGTGAGCTCTTCCAGCCTCATGTTAGACGCCTGATGTGATCGTCCATGATTAATATCACCATCATGCAGACCATGAACACGGTGGCCTCCCCGCTCTCCATATTAGCTTCTTGGTGGTGTTTTTTCTTCTCTAATTACTTTTACCGGGTTCTGTTTTGTTGTTGAATGTGGCGCTAAACGGCTAACGTAACACGTCACTGACGCAGACGGCTGCGCGCGGCGCATCAGTCCCTATCAGGTCCCGACTTGTGCGAATGCAGACTGAAACAGAAGGACAGTTATCAGAACGAAATTCGAGTAGGACAGTTCTGATAACTGCGTTTTTAGAACGGCTCTGTCCGAAAGCGGCTAATGTTATATCGTCTTGCTCTCCCAACACCCCTGGCCAGGTTCCCTTTGTCTCTTGCTCGATACTTGTCACGCTCAGCTCAGCATCTTTGATTTCTGACTAACTACCTTTGCAGCACCTTTCATTTTTGTTAATCTTAAGTAGTTGTTTCAACACCTCCCTTCCTCCAGAGTCTTGTCTGTGTTTGGGTCCTCCTTAAAGCCCCCCATCACACTCACATATAAGCGTATACTGGAAAAAAAAATTCTGACTCACAGTAGGTTTAAGTGACTTTTAGATTTTAACTTCAGGCCTGCAGAACATTCCAAAAAATTTTTGGAAAGTGAAGCTTTTACCTCTTTCCACAGATCCCAAATGTTTTGCGTTTGTGAACGTAGCTCCATGTTAGTGTTTTCCAAAGATTTCCCAAATTGAACTCTTGCCCAGTAGGTTATATTAGCCTATGATTATTAACGATGATTCTTAATGCTGTGCCATCTGAAGGATAGGAGATGTGTCCGGCGCCTGCACCCATAATGAAATTCTTTGAATTGTTCAATTGTAATGTGGAGTTCAGAGGGAGAAATGAACAAATCCCTTCAAATCTTTCTTTGAGGAACATTTTCTCACATAAGATGTTTAACATTGTTAAACCTGTCACCTGAGTGGCGACAACATGGCTCACTGCTTCACCTTCCTCCCCTGTCTGGGGAAGCTTTGCCTCAGCTCCCAGGTGCATTGTGACGCTGGTGGTCCCAGCTGCTGTCTTGTCTCTGCGCATCTTTTTCTCTTGTTTTGAGCAGTTTAGATATTTTGCATATGAAATGCAATATTTTGCATTTCCTCCATTTGCTTTGAGCTCTACTCACAATTTCTCCGGTCACACTTGTCAGTTTGGGGTGGGTTTGAGAAGGACACGGATGCGGATATTCAAAAAAGCAAAGTAGATTTATTATACAAAAACAAAGTAACAAAGCGCGGCTGAGCCGGATTCAAAAACCTGAACTGTGGAAAAATTATTTATCAAAACAAAACACTTGCATAGCATGGGAAAAAAAAAAAAAAAAAGACTTAACTGTGGCGTGGCTGGTGATGGGGAAGGATCTCACAAAAAATGAAAGGGAACCTGGAAACTAAATACTGTGGAGGGTGATTAGGGATTGAGTGCAGCTGATGGGGAAAACACAGGTGAGGGACGTGAGGCTGATGGCATGACATGAAACTAAAACATGAGAAAAGAACTAAACTAAGACATGATCTAAAACGTGAAAAACCCAGCATGACCTAAACATAGTCCCATGACAGCACTGTGTTCATTTAGCTAGGGTTGGGGAAGCATTCTGGTATTTGGATGGTGGTCCAGTTGTCAGGTTTTGTAACTGCTTTTACTTTTTTTACACTGAACTGTCATTTTAAAGGAAAATTAGAAATAAAAATGATTTTATGTTAATAAACTATTTATACGGGTGTGCTTTAGAATCTCTGTTTTCCATTTACCTTCAATTTCTTGGGCGTGGAAAACATAACCTCCAGGTGGCATTGTCGGGCAATCTTGCCTTAACTCCAAAAAGAAAACAGAAATTCCCTTTGTGGTGGGCCTCCCTCTGCCACATTAACAAATGAAAATGAGTTGATGAAACAAACATGAAATATCTTAGGCTCTGCTATCTACGAGTCAAAATAAATGTAACACCTGTTGCGAGTTTTTTTTTTTTTTAAACATTATATAATTGGGACTCCTTTATCTAAAAATTTTTATCATGCTGTGGAATTCGATGTTTAAAATACTTTTACAGTATCGTAGTGGGATTCCACTTTTTTTAATCTATTTATACCATAACCTTGCTGCAGTTTGGGCACATTTTTAAAGTTTAAATCATCTCCCTAACCTATAAGTATTTTTTCTTGCATATTCTATAGAATATTAAAAAAAAAAAAAAAAAAACATCTTCACTCAGGTGGGGATACTGGGTGTTATTTCAAATTAGAATGCAATTATTTTTCAATGTTCAATATATGCTTAATTGTGAAATACCATGCGTTAGAAAACCCAAAAGTTTTTTTTTTTTTAAAATAAAGGAAAATAGATATTTAATCCGGTTAACATGGCAACAGATCAGGTTGTTTTGAACAGAGCATCCCAGAGAGGCTGAGAGTTTCAGAAGTAAAGGGCAGAGAGGTTACTTGTTATAAACCTGTGGATTTCATCATCCGTGGTGCATCAATGTGAAATATTTGAGAAACTCTGGAGACATTTCTGTATGTGTGGCAGCTGTAATCTGGCTGCATGTAGAATGAACACTCTGATGGCCAGAAAATAGGATCTGCACTTTAATGCCTATAAGAGCAGGGGGGCACAGTGAGAAGACTGCATCTTTAATATGTACAACACACTCAAACTTTGAATATCCCTCTAATAGCATATTTGCTGTATATGCATCATAAACTGTGCGTTGTAAATTAAGACTGTGGTGGGAAAACTGTACTTGTGTTCAGTTCCCCAAGTAACATTGGTCTTGATCTTGAAGATAGATAGGGACACACCTGTTCTGGTAGCGCTCATCCCACCATCTTGAAACGACTCGTGAACAGAGTCGTGTCAGGGTGGGTTGGATTGAGGGTGAAGGGGAAGGTAGGACACGGATGCGGACTTCAAAATAGAAAATGATGTTTATTCACAAAAAGTACAAACAAAGAAACTTGACTGTGGAAAAAGCAAACAAAAACTCTTGGCATAGCAATAAATATTTATCTTGGGAAGGGATGAGGAACATGGAACAAATAAGGTTTCTTGGCATGGAGAGCAAATAAAGATCCGGTTAACAGGGGGGAGACTAAATAGGGAGTGAGATTGATTGGGGAGTGAGTGCAGCTGAGGGGAAAAACACAGGTGAAGTGAGTGAACTAATAAACAGAGTGCAGGGAAACTAAGACATGACTAAACTAAACATGGACTAAGAACCAAACCCAAGACATGAACACAAAAACGTAACCCAAAACACAAAACTAAAAACGAGAGTCCATGGGGCGTAACAAGCAGCTCGTTCATGCTCGCACTATTTTCTTAGCGGTGGCGGAGTAATATCAACGAACATCCAGTACAAAATGTCAAATAAAACACGACAGAAGCAACTTTGCCACAAAATTTGATATGGATTACCAGTGCACACCAGTAACCACTCCGGTGAGTTGATTTTGAAAACAGACGTTTGTGCTTTTACGGACCATTCTAGACATGACTTGCCGTTCTGAAGCAGGTTGAGAAGAATCAAAATTAGGCAAATACCGGAGACAGCAGTAAACATCAAAAAAGCGGTGAGGGGGGGGGGGGTTCTAAAACATTGCAGACGACTCAGAAAAGAGGCTTAATGTTGAAAATACCGCAGTTCCCCTTTAAACACAAGACAAATTTAATAAAGTGTTTTTAATGACAAAGCTAAAAGGCCGGCTATAAACATTAAAAGTCAAATAACAAAATTAAATCAGTGGGCTGAGGTCTCAGGGAAGGAATGCTACCGGATGTGTGTCTCTTACCTGGGGTGCAACACTACAATTGAAAGCCACCACAAACACGCTAAAAGTGCCCCAGTGTACTTGCATGCGAAAACGGAAGTGAGGTCCTCACCACAGTGCCTAGCCTCCCACCTGATGACACCCAGACCACACTGAAACTCAAAAAAAAAGGAAAAGTTAACAAACCCAATATCAAATCAATAAACCTAAAACACAAAGAACTACAAGTAAAACAAAAGTAAAACCAACCAAGTACAGCACAATAAAACAGCACTAACTATCAAAACAGCACAGCAGAACAGAACAACAGGTATAAACAAACTAATAAAAATCAAGCACAGCAGCAAGTGAACCTACAAAGACAAAACACATATTAGTAGGACAAAGGATTGCACCAAACAACATGATGAAACAGGGACCCTACTCACCACCTGAATTAGGTCACAACACAAGCTCAGCAAGAGGCTGAAGGGAGCCATTTTGAGGCTTTATATACAGGAATGGGGAGGAGCTAAAGGAGGTGCTTACAGGTTGACTTGAGTTATGTTTAAGACCTATTGGTCCACTACACAGGTTTCACTAATAGACATAGGTTAGCTATTCCGCTGAGAGAAACCTTCTTTATAAACTTCATCTGGACATTTCCTGCTGGAATGATGAATGTGCTTATTACGCTCGGGTATCAAAAGAATATGACTTCTTTTTGGTGTGCAGGCTTTGACACCGTGTTTATCTGCTAACAATTTATAATATAAATCACCCTAATACATAGGACAAACATAGTGATCATATATGTTTTGCATATAAAAGACGTCCTATTATTTTGATACCCGAATTAACTATCATCTCACCTGATAAAAGCTTTGAGGTAGCCTACTTTTTTCCTCCAATCAGTTTGCTGTTTTGACTTCCTTCCTCATCCGTGATGGGTGCACTGCCAGATGATGCGTTCTCAAACAAATCCAATGCTGTAGATAGCCTTGTGTATATAATGACAACTAAGGTCATTTTTACTGTAATGTCCAGACGAAGCGTATAAAGAATGTTTCTCGCAGTGGAATAGCTCTAAATGTTTGTAAACGACAATAACTCCAGATAACCTATGTCCATTCATGAAACCTGCAAAGAATGCTGCACCGATTTGAACCCGTAATACGTCTCTGGGATTGTTGCTATGAGAGACATATAGGCTGTTTATACAGCTGTGCGCTCTTGGAGCGCGCATGCACTTCTCGGTTGTTGTTCGTTATGCCGAAAATATAAAGCCGGAAGCAAGAATTGGGGAGGAAATAAGAATCAAGCGTGGTAAGTGAGAGACCATTATGTTTCACAGATATGACAAAAGTGAAATTTGCCCCGCCAGACAGACGTATAGAAATGCCTGGGCAGGTGGTAGTTAATAGGGAGCCAGTGAGTGAAGTAGCAGACGTCACACAGCAGTCATATTGTGTATCAAGGCAATTGTTAAAAGTAGACATTGGATTGTTAGTTCGGGGTGTTAGATATCTGGGATATGTGTCAAGATCGTGGAGTCTGACAGTAGTTTCGTGTCTCTGAAACAATAGGAATAGGAATATTTTAATAGGGACCAAATATAGTTTTTCTTTTTCCCTCAAGGTGCTTGGCTGAAATGCGGTCCATCTGAAAAACACGCCAGCGAGGCTGAGGGGATGATTTGAATATGCTGCCATTCACTCTCTGAAATGTGATATTGGTTACACTGTCGCTCTTTGGAGTTTGACTCGGTGAATCCGTTTTTGTTGCAAAACGTCCCTGTTGTAGGCTACTTCCTCTGTTGAGCACTTGCTCTAGTATCTTATTTGTACTGGTGTCGGGGTTCGTGTGTTTTCTATTCAAACAGAGATTATAGCTGGTTTACAATTAGTTGAAGGATTAGTCTGTTGAGATGCTTTGCTGGGGATGGTGTGCGGTGAAAGTGTACAATGATCTGCATCAACATTGGGCAGATTGCTGTGGTTTTTATCCATTTATTCATGAACTGCACCATGCGGAATAATAATACACCTGTTGGGAGTTGCCTACGAGCAACAAGTTCCTGAGCTTTTCTCCCCTGAAGGGCCAGAAGTTAGTCATCCAGCAAATTTTGCAATGGGCTATGAAGTCATGCTCATTAAACTTATGGAGAAAAATTTGATTTGATTTGATAGTTTGAAATGACCAGAGAGACTATTTAAAAAAAACAGATCTTTCTGTTTATACATTTGACAGATGCATTTATCCAAAGCGACTCACAAATAAGAATGTAACAATGCACCTAACATCAAAGCTAACAATAAGCTACATAGAAGTAAAAATGCACTAGGCAGGTGACAGTGTAGAAGTGTAAACGGAAGTACAAAAAAAAAGGGAGGGGGGGATTGAAGGAAATAGTGCAATAGGGATAGATAGATAGGGACACACCTGTTCTGGTAGTGCTCATTCCACCATCTTGAAGCGACTCATGAATAGAGTCTGGATTGTCTTGAGCGTGGTGTAAGTACCTGTTTGCTTCTTTTTGCTATCCACACTTTTTTTTTGGGGGGGGGGGGGGGGTTCATTTTAAAACATTCTGTTAAGTTCTTGTTCCTTCATTTTAGCAGTGATCTTATTGTTTTAGGTTGGGTTTTTTTTAAAAAAAATTCAAAGTGAGATTTTCTTCATTGCCCGTAATAGCATATTCCTAATTTTAATTTCTTTCTCCACCATGTCACAACTTGTTCTCTGTGCTTTGTTTACACACCGACTCACATTAGACTTCCATGCCCATGGCAGTGTGTTGTTGGTCTTACTTAGATAAAGTCTTAGTTCTGACCTGCCCACCTTCCACCTTTTAGTCCTACGTTTGGGTCCCCCGGCTTCTCCATGCATCATGCCCCATGGTCAGTTCTCTTTAAGTTTAGGGCTTGAAACACATTTCTGTGATAATATCTTTTCTTTTCTTTTTTTTTCTTAAATAACCAAATAAGTAAATGGAAGGAATGAAGAGATCTGGACATTGGCTATTTGGTACAAATAATGTCCAATGTGGTATGAAAATGATTTTTGGGGGGAAATGTGGTAACAGTTTCCAACAATGAAACTCTAATTATGATGAATTGTGTTGCATTTACGTCTTTTCTAACACACCAAAAAGCACTGCAGTCTTTTTTATTTTTTTTTTTCTAAGTCTAATTTACTGTGACTGGACTCTGAACATGAAGTAAGCCTGGGAGGGGAAAACCTGCAGCAAAACTCATTCCCACATTCCTCAAATGAAGAGCAAATCAACATGAACTCTTCAGAGAGATTTTAATGGAACAGAACAAAATCTGAAAAAGAGACAGGGTGGCATACGTTTGCCTCTCGTACTTAGCTATCCCAACATAAGTAAACTTGTGTAATATAGATCTAACGGGAGTGTGTATATATATATATATATATATATATATATATATGATAAGTTACTTTAAAGCCCTAACTGTCTGTGACTAAAACAAAACAAAGAATACAGCACTGACCTGTAAAACCAGTTGAAACTTGGCACACATACAATACATACAAAGTCAATGCAAAGACGCGAATTCGACCCGGTGGCGCGGATGACGGTTTTGAGGCGCCGCGAATGAAGTGAATACCGCCGCGCGAATAACAAGACGTGAATTCGCACGAGTTCAGAAAATCCAACTTTGGCGAAATATTCGCGTCACGATAGCCTATCAGCGTTGAGATTCTGGACGACAGTGACGTCATGCGTCCCGGGATCTTTTTAATTGATTTATCTGCCACTCACCGGAGACAGATGGACAGGCTCTCCGCAGCTGAAATGGAGTCGTGTCTGGGTCAGTGACATCATCCGGAGGTGCACTCAGCTCGGAGAATTTCACCGCCTTCTCCAGGAGTTGCGTCTGGATGACGGCCGCTTCCAGCGGTATTTCAGGCTCCGCAGCTGAAATGGAGCGCCTGTAGTTGGTGTCAGTTCCTACAGGCGCTCCATTTCAGCTGCGGAGCGCCTGCAGTTGGTGTCCTGCCGAGAGATCACGGCACCGATCCTCCCAAGCAGGTCATCAAACTGGGTCCTGTTGAGCCTGAAATACCGCTGGAAGCGGCCGTCATCCAGATGCAACTCCTGGAGAAGGCGGTGAAATTCTCTGAGCTGAGTGCACCCCCAGATGATGTCACTGACCCAGACACGATTGCGTGTGCGTTTCCGACGAATCTCGGACTGCCACAGCAGGTACAAGGACGCGATGGTACTTATATCAGCCATGGTTGATGAGAGAATGAAATGGATAGCCCCTTGAGCGAAAATTCGCTTGTTGTTTACTCGCGCGAGTAAATTCAACTACACCCGCGGCAAAACTCGCGCGAGTAACGCGATGCGAAAATTCGCACCGCGTCCGGTCTGAACGCACCATTCAGTACACTCATTCATCATGCCCAGACGCACAAAAAAGTCTCCTGCCGCCATGGTCCCACATCCATAGGAAGGCGGCCATTTTGGATGGAAAGTGCGTTTTCGTGCCATTTTTGACCGATTCCACGACTTGCATATGATTTAATGCTACAGACTTCAAACTTGGCAAGGTTACTCTTAAGACATAGGGGGAAACTTTTTCAAAACTTAAAGGGCGTGGGTGTGGCGATGCCTCAAAGTTTGATGACTCGCCATCACTCGCCACAAAAAATTAACTCGTTTATAACTCCCACATACATTATCCGATCTGTCCCAAACTTCACACGGTGAATGCTGGACCCAGTCTGAACGCGCACATATAATCATAGTGACATCCACCTATAGCACCACCTGCTGGGGGTTGGAAACATTTTTTTTTTCCACACCTCGCATTCGATCGAACTCCTACATATTTAATGCAAAAAGCTTCAAACTTGGCCAGGTTACTCTTAAGACATTGGGGGCAAAAATCATGGAGAAACCTTTTCAAACCTCAAAGGGTGTGGCCGTGGCCAGGCGGTGAAAATCGTGTGATGGCGTTTGTGGTTTGAAAGCCTTATCGTCATCGTAAGGTCATGAAACTTGGCACACATGTCCACCCTGACAACCTTGTACGTATGTAAAGGGTATCATGTGTGGGCAGAGCAAAATGGCTCAGTGGCGCCCCCTGGAAATGTTCAAAAACCCATCCGCATCGGGGTTATTATGTGCTCGTACGTACGCAGAGGGTATCGTGCGTGTGGGCAGAGCTGCGCGACTACGATTTCCAGCGCATGCCCCAACGTGCGCACATCTCGGTCCCGCTCAAGGCTGCTTGCAGCTTTCTAGTTTTCTTTATCATTACCCCATTTATGACAAGCAATATCTAAGTAATGGCAATGTTGTTAATGGCTTCACTTAAAGTTTTAAAGTAATTTAAACATAAACTATTTATATATAGAGATATATAAAAAGATATTTTATAAAAATATATTTATACATATATATTACACTGTCAGCTATAATGGTCTGTTTGTCATGAAACAGGGCACTAAATAAAAAGGAATCAATAACAGCTCCTATCTCCTCGGAGTTAAAGCCTACACACAGAGCAGAGGGAGAAATGATCATGTTCATTCCCTGAATTTAAACCCGCAAGGCTCTCAAATTTTGTGTTTACTGTTAAAGAAAATGGTGATCGGGTTAAAAAAAAATTAAAAAAATGGTGATCTTTCAGCTAAAGAATTGCGTTAATAGATTTTAAATGAAGGCCATGGGGAAAAGCAACCCATATGGCTTTTTTTTGGGGGGGGGGGGGTCGAGCCAAAGGTTCAGCTTCCCCCACCATGAGGCATAAGCTGATTTAGTCAGCTGATTTAGCAGAGTAGTGCCACAACACTGATTTTTTTTTTTCTTTATTCATATTCCTTACCATGAAGTAATGCCAACCAGATAGCAGCAGAAAGACAGACTGGGGCTCAGCACCCCTTGAGGGGATGGAAAGACCAAGGGAAATATGGAAAATCTACAGGGATTTTGCCACCTCTTTTCTGAAAGACTGACAGGACGACACTGAACACACTCATAGACAAAGGAGGAAAGGAGGTAAAAAAAAAAAAACAGTAGGGTATATTGGGTCAGCACAGGTAAAGAGTATCTTCACAGAGATGGAAAGTGAGCTTGCAGACATTTGAGTCAAATTATACAGTTTTTGTCACATCTGTCATTTTTGTTTAAGCCTGCATAGTGTTACATGCTGCACTTCAGTGTTATTAAAAATCCCACACAGGTCTGGTCTTGGTTATGACCAATACCTCTATTGGCGCAACAATAGAATTTTCCAAACTGACATAGGGAGTAAGAAATGTCAGCCGATATGGATTAATGATAAGGTCACTGTTAATTTGGCTTTCTAGCAAACCATTTAATTAATATCAGAAAAAAATGTGAACTCATTTACCAACAGCAATTTGTCTTTGTTACCACAGAAACCTTTAGTGCTAACACCCTACACTAAGATGGTGGAGATAAAACATATTTTAAAACAAGCAGAACTAGTTTCAGATCAAGTCGTGTGAGTAAGACTCTTTTCCTTTTAAAGTTTTACTTATCGGAACATCATAGAAAAAAGAAATACTAATAACTTACCAGGCCTCATTTTCAGGCAAACCTCAGTTTAGCAATTTATGACGTAACGTGTCATTATTAGATGAACAAAAAACTAAGCCAAAATGTAGAAGTGTGGAAAAAATCCAGCCCGTGGTTTAATATCTGCTGGAACCATCTTTAGTAGTAACTGTTTTGTCAGACATCATCAGTTTCTCACACTGTAGAGGAATTTTGACTCCCTTTTTGTAGCTTTGCTTCAGCTTATTAAGGTTGGTGGGCATTTGTTAATCCAAGCAAATAGTGTGTCCAACCAATCCAAGTGTGTCCGAGCGATGATGACAACATTTTTATGGAACGAGAAATCATTTTAAAAAAGACTTTCAAACCCCTGTGTCTGACGGAATCCCCCGAAAAGAAGCTATTTGGTGTGTTGCCTATTCAGCACATTGCAGTACCTTTAGTTGCTGTAGTCAAATAAATCATCAAGACATATGACTTTTACATGTCCATAAGATGATTAATGAACTCATAAAAGACGTCATCAGCTACAGAGCAAGATTTTGCCATTTTTTTGTAAATGAATTATCTGAGAGGGCAATATTGTGAAGGGCATGTATGTTTTTGTTTTTTTAAGTGACATAGAGGATTGTGTATCGAGTAAGCTGCTTGGACCGTGTAATGGGAACAGTTGTAATTATAAATGTAATAATGATTACTCCGCTTACTGTTGTAATGTACATACTCAAGTACTTACAGTTAGAAGTACCCTGAACTTAAAAATGATTTACTTACGATATTATAATAATACTGCACAGGGGTGTGCACAGTTCTATGATTCTATGATGTATAAAGAGAGGTTGCAATGGCTGTGCTGCTAACCCTCTGCTGAGTTGAGACAAACTTTTGCTAGAACTGATCTTCATTTAAGGATATTGCATGAACCCTATAGTTCTGCTTTAGTGTCATTCATTTGTTCCATCTAATGTTTAATCACTCCCTTTTTCAGGTTGAAATGGAAAGAACCAGTTACTTCAAAAATAAGCTTTTCTTCCTCATCACCACTTCACTCATCCTCATGCTCATCTTAGCTGTGAGAACACCCAGTATGAACAGGCCCATCCCAAAGCCTTTAGGAGCTCCAGCTCCTTGCCCATCATTGGTCTCTGAGGAGTCCATCACCCCACTCCAAAACACAGCGCACTTACTGGTGTCGGCCTACATGGACCAGAGAGTGGATGGTTTTGATGTACGCATCATTGGTATATTTAAGAGAGACTCCATCCAACCTCTTGACTGCTTTTTTTGCTGTTTATACCAGTTAAGTACATCAACTCCTGCAAGGATCTTACCACATTCAGATCACTTTGGATTCCCCTACGGCACCACAGACGTCCTGTGTCAGATTCCTCAGAGCTGCAATGCAACACATGTCACTCTTCTGACTCAGCCCACCCCAGTGAAGCCATTTAACCAGACCTGGCTTCCTATTAGGAACAAAAAGACCAGCGAATCAGAGGAGAGACGTTTTGACTTCACTGTCTGCATCTCGAGCCTATTTGGGGACTACAACAATGTCCTTCAGTATACGCAGGCTCTGGAGATGTACAGGTCAGCAAAGCAACACTTTAAATCAAAATGTTGAGCTTGTGGGAAAAAAAACGTAGAGATTGAATATATTGCTTATTTTAGGAAATTTAGTCAATATGGTTAGGATAGGAGGGGGGGGGAATTATTTGCACGTTGTTTTTTGGCTGTGCTCACCCTTGTTTTCTCGATAGCACTTTTAATCCATTTTAAGTACGTTCACTTGTCAAAGTGAACGTAGTGGTAGACTAAAGTCGACCACTTTAGTCTAGACTGGTAGTCAAAGGCTCTATACATTCCATTCTGGGCACATATTCCCCTATTTTGCTTGTCACATCGACTTTTACCTGCAGGGAACAAGGCGCACTTTAATGTGATCATTCAGTACTACTTGCAAAAAGAAAGAGAACCAAAACGTTTATATACAAAACAAAATAAAAGCTTCCAGTTTACAAAATCTTCTCCCTTGTCACAGATTCTGCAGATTAGCATAATAATATATTTATATAGAGGTTACATTACATGTCTATCAAAGGAGTATGAGGGCCCATTTATTTTATGCTCCTTCTTGACCATTGCATTCCTCTGAGGAACAGTTTTTACCACTGCTATCCCTAACCACAAGCCAGTCTTAGTCCAGACTGTTCTCATTTATGCTTCCATGATATTGGAAAGAGCTATGAAGTGCTTCCAGAAAAGGAGCATCCCTCTCTACCTACCAAGAATCTCTTGACTCATCTCTTTCTAGACTGTAACATGCATTGATAATCACTTGCTTTGTACAGCTGCACCTGCTCTGCTTGTACTCTTGTCATTTAACAAGGTCATTCTGCATAAAGAAATCTGCCAAAAGACTAAATGTAATTTTGTAGAAAATCAAGAGCATCTACGTATCTATTTTCCACCTAGTGATAACTTAAGTTAGTCAAACATGTTGTAACTTATTTTGGGATAAATGTATTAATCAATCTTTTTGTCCAAGGTTGCTTGGAGTGGACAGAGTGGTGATCTATAAAACCAGCTGTGGCCCCGAGCTCAGCCACCTTTTGGAGAGTTACAGCCAGGAGGGCTTTGTGGAAATAGTTCCATGGCCCATCAGTGAGCATCTGAATCCATCTCATGGCTGGCTTCACTCAGAACATGGAGGGGATGTGCACTACTTTGGCCAGCTCACTACACTTAACGAGTGCATTTACAGATCCATGCAGCGTTCGCGCTACGTTCTGTTGAATGACATAGATGAGATCATAATGCCATACCAACACGATAACCTGACGTCTCTGATGAACATGCTGCAACAACAGCATCCAAACGTAGGTTATTCTTGGAATGCATTTGTAAAAGAAAAATGTGACAAGTTTCCAAATTTTTTTATTCATAATTGATGAGGTTATACCAATCAGCCATAATATCACAATCACCAGTCTAATACTGACTTAGCCTCCTCCTGTAGCCACAACTGCTATGATCAGTCAGAGCCCAAACACAGAACACCTGAGGGTGTCCTGGAGCTTCTGGTACTGGGATGATAGCAATATATCCTTTGAACTCTATGGGGTCTTTGTGATTTTTGCTTGCTTTCCATGATCGCTGTAAAACCCTATCATATAAGCATCTTGGGAGTTTTGAGGCCAGGGGAACACCTCAGATTATTTGATGTGTTCTTTTATCTGTTATAGCTGATCGGTGTGTGTACATTCTGTATGCATTCTCTTTCCACCTTTCAAACTGTATTCTCCTTCTGTAGGTAGGAGAGTTCCTCATCGAGAACCACATCTTTCCCAAAATTCACTTTGAGCCAAGTGGGAGGTTTCACCTGAGACAGTGGAGCAGGGTGCCCGGTGTTAATATTCTGGAGCACATCTACAAAGAAGACCCAGACAGAACGATATACCACCCACATAAAATGATAATTCAGCCAAGGTAGGCCGAAGAGTTACACACCTAGAACACATTCACTGGTTTTTTTGACTCAATTATACATTGTACTTTTTCTTTTTAAATACTTCTTTAGGTTTTTAATAAAAAATACTATTCATATTAAAGTAAAACGATGTTTACATAAATTAAAACTATGTTAAATGACAATATCCAGCGGATTTCAGCTGCTAGTTTGGGGAGGGGCTGTGCCTGCCTGCAGGTGCTGTGGATGAAGTTGTCACCAGAGTGGGCTGCAAAGAGGGCGAAACTGGAAATTGCAAATTAATTTCTATGTAGATACTAAATTTTAGTGTCGATTAGTATCTGGCTATTGACTTACTTGCTCAACCCTATGAGGAACAAAATTCAAAAAGACAAACTGCACTAAACTTACCTCTGCATCACAGGTTGGTGGAGCAGACTTCAGTGCACGAAATTATCAAGACTCTTGGACAACGGTACAAAGTTCCACCAGAAGTGTGTCGGATGATTCATGTTCGTGTCCCCCTGCGTGGAGGGTTAACGATAGAGCAGCTTGTGATTGACAAAAGACTCTGGGACTTTCAGGAAAAACTGATTCACAATGTGAACAAGGTGCTGACAGAAGTGGGGCTGCTTCCGTAAGAGTGGCAGAGTTGATGAATGTACTTACCCTAACTGAACAGATTGAACCCGACGGTGAATGTGCATTTCTGATAACTATTTAGCCACTGCCACTATAATCCAAGCCCTGCTCAACTGTTAACAGCCAAGCTGTAAAAACTGCTTTTTAATCTAACCCCATTTTTAAGTAAATGACAGTGAATTTCCCCCCGCGATGGAGAATGCGTTGTTGTGCATCGCGTTTGTGCAACAAGCATGCTCATCACAAACAAAATGTAGAGGGACGTAGCTTCATTTTCCTCTTCGTTCGCCATTTTTGCGAATGCCTGAGTTTGTTGTTGTTGTTGGTGGTGGTGAAGCGGTCAACCGGAAGTGGCTCTATTAGCAATAGTTGAAATGGGTACAGCGCCACCTATCGTATCGGAGTATGACATGCTTTGTGACTATGATTCGATTCATTCACCGCCATATATCCAAGGATAATTACCCTTGCTCAAATAAGGAGCAACTCAGTCTTTTTAGCCTATAATCCGATCCTTTCAGTGCCATGTCTTGAACCCCACTGACTGTTCAAGCCATTTACCAGAGAGAGGTGATTACAAGCTGGTATGTCTGAGAATTCATACATAATTCACGTTTGAATTATTAGACAGGGGCAGATAGCCTTCTGGCAGCAGAGTTTCCCAGGCTTGCTGTTCTGGCTGACCAGGGCAAAGTGGCACAGATTGGTGTCTTCTCCTGGGAGAGACGTCTCTCTCACTGGCAGTGATTCTTCTTAAATCTGACTTAAAGAACAGGAAATCGGTTTAGGGATAGCCCCTAAACAAATTTGAAGACTAACACCAGTGTAACCATTTATCTGTGAGACACCACAGTTATGGCAGGGCTTGTTGGTCAAGTTTAGTTGTTTTTTTAAACATGTTTTCTCTTTGTCGCATTCTCAATGGGCAGTTCATACCGCCGGGGGAAAAGCCACAAGCAACTCCTCTAGCAGGCTGTATATTTACAGGCTGTATCTGCCATTTTCTCAGGAAAACACACTGTTTGTGGCACAAGATTAAAAAACCTACAGGGTAGCAGGCTTTCCCTGGGGAGATGGCTTAACATCGGGTTAGTTTACTTACATGAGCGCTTCACAAATGATGAGTCTCGAGCAGACTGTTGACGAAGAATCAGGAAGAAGTTGGTGAATAAGGTCCCATAGAGGATTAGGTAGATTTTTTTTTTCCCTATGGTAAGAATTGAATAGTTTTCAGGAAAATATGAGTTGTTAGAGGATTAGGAACTGCTGAAGCAGGACTTTAAATGATTGTAACTTTAAGTGATCCTCCAATTACCGTGATTTTCTACAAAAAAAGTCGAACTGGTCTGTTTCAAAGGTGTCACCCTCAATCCAATGTTGCTGGACAGTTCAATAGTCAGAAACTATGGATTTAGTTTAGTTTCGAAGTTTTGTCAAAGTTCAAATCTACATGACCCCCTTTTTAAAGTGACTACAACAAAACAAACATTTTCTTTTTTAATTTTGTTTAAAATTTAACAATGTATTCCTGACACAGTTAAAGCAAGACTGGATATGTTGTGAACTTGTTTCTGACTCGTTTTATATCGACCTTTGTTATATTCTCTGGCCTGAAACTGCCCTGAAGTGCCTCCCCTCCTCTGCTCTTCAAAAACTGCAATATGTTCAAAACTCGGCCGCCCGACTGCTCACTCACTCCCCCTCCAGAGAACACATCACTCCCATCCTTCATCAACTTCACTGGCTTCCAATAAAACAGCGAATCAACTTCAAGATCCTTCTCATCACCTACAAAGCCCTCAATAACCTTGCACCTCCATACCTTACAAACCTCCTCCACCCTTACTGCCCCACTCGACATCTCCGCTCCTCTGATGCAAACCTCCTCACTCCCATCACCAAGACCAAGTACCGCACCCTTGGGGACAGAGCGTTCTCCATCGCTGCCCCTACCCTTTGGAACTCCCTGCCCCCCGCCATCCGGAACTCCGATACACTCCCCTCGTTCAAAATCACCTACAACACGTGATAGAATGTTCCTCTCCCCCGCCATCTTCCAACCCCCCCCCCATGTGCCTAAAGTCTGTAACAGTGTTTTTCTCTCGTCTTTTTGTTTATATTGTCTTGTTTTTGTCTCTGCTTTCTGTTTGTTCCTTATGTAAAGCGTCTTTGAGCATTTGGAAAAGCGCTATATAAAACTTATATATTATTATTATTATTATTAAAGTCTGAAATATCACACTTCAAAATTCTGGTTTCCTGCCCAGAACACCGCTCTTTTACTTTACAGTGCCACGTAATGTACCAGCAACAAGATAAGAACACACTTCATCCATAATAAACAAAGTTTAAAAAGAAAAAATTGGGCAGAGAGAACCACGATTGCTCTGAGGAAGAAGAAATAAAGTATACAGGCAAGACGTGGAACAAAAATAAACATCACATTGGATTTTACTGCTGGAAAGAGAACACAGAGAAAAACAAGACAGCAGACTGGTGCAGAGTTAGCTTCATTGTTGCTATCGGTGAGTAATAACTGATCCCTGCTTTTGCTTCACTTGGCTTTGTTGGTCAAGTTGCTGACATGCTGGTTTCATTTCTTTATAAGTAAGCAGTCATGATCATTTCTCCCTCTGTGTAGGCTGTGAATCCGAGGAGACAGAAGCTGTGGTTGATCCCTAAAATGAAAACTATTGAAACATGTTTACATACTCCAGACATCTTCCTTAGTGCTCTGTAACATGACTATCAGGAAATGCTCATCCCAGTTGTTTTTCATCAGAAACGCAAACAAAATTCTAACCTTATTGTGATCATTCCTGCCTCACAGATGAAGCCTCATTTAGCATCTGGTAATGACTGATAGCCGTCTCTGGACTCATGGTCCACAGGTTTTTGTGTTTCTTATGTGTTTTCCTTTTATTCTTGATGTTTTCTGTATTAGTTTGGTGATACTTTGTCCTTTGGTTAATTTGTGCTATCTTTCCTTTGTTGTCTGATATTGAGTCAGTCAGGTCTTCTGTTGTTTCCTCTTTTGTTTTCGTTTTAGTTACTTACCTTTATTAGTTTTTGCTTGTCCTGCCTAAGCAGCAACTTCAGTCGTTTCAATAAAGCCACCTAGACCATCTCTGCCTTTCTTCGCGTCCTCCCTCTGAAAGACCTGCGTTTGGGTCCTAACCTCAGTGAAACTCAAAGCCTGACATATTGACTGAGATTGTGATCTACTGAGACGCAGATACAGAACCCATCTTGGCTTTTTTTTCTCTCTCTTTTGATACCCATCAACCTGGATTTAAAATGGATTTGTTTGAGATTTTATACAGCGGGAGACCGTATAAAACGTACAAGCAACACAGCTGTGTGCAGATGGGTTGCATGGGATGGGATGTATGCTGTGTTTTGCAAAAGCATGATCAAAATGTTTGTCATTTTTTTGTATTTATCTTTATATTTAAGTATGTACTTTGACTGGTGAGACCAAAGACATTTTCTGCCCTGGCTGAACAATAAAGTTCTTCTATAGTTTTGTGTTTCACACAACTTGGTCCAAATTAGTCAGGAATCTTTTCCTCAAATTAGGCCATTTTTTAGAAAAGTCACTGAGGCAATGATTCATAGTTTTCTCATTAAGGTGCAAATAGATTTTTTTTTTTTTTTAAAGAAAGTAGTTTATACATATGTATTCACTCCTTTAATGATCAAGCGATAAGACATTAATTCAAGGTCGTTAAAATGTCAAAGCGGTGAATACCTTTGCAAGGCGTTTGGCCATAAATAACCCTGTCTCCTGGGATGATTGAGCTTTTTGCTGAGGTGTAGGAGGAGTTCAGCACTATATTGGCACTTGCACTCGAGTCTCTGTTTTCTTCTCACCAAGGCCTGTGTTGGCTTCTGTGTGAGTCCGGCATGATGTCGCACAAACTGCTTGTGCAGCTGATGTCTCTGCAGTCCGTGCAACTCAAGTCACATCACTCATCCGATGTTCCTGCATAAGAACCTGTACCATGGTCAGCTCTCTTCTCAAGTTCCCGCTTTTGAGTCCACTGACACCTTCACACAAGAACATGCAGAGGACTCGGCTTGCATACTAGCAGCAGAGCCCGAAGCAAAAAAAGTCTGCACTTCCTTAACTGTCAGCAGCCCACTTCTTCCAGAGCCAGCAGACGCTGAAGCTCCAGCAGACGTTGCTGAAGCTCTCTTCTGAGGAGGCAGAGACAGTAAAGTAAATAAAATATATTTATTGAAAATAATATTTATGAATAAAACTTAAGTAAAGCTGCTGCTGCGAAGAAACAAGAGAAAAGGGTTAAACAAGACGAATTTAGTAAAGTGTTTTTATTAACAGAAAGCTAAAAGGCTGGCTATAACAATATTAAAAGCCAAATGACTTCGTCTTTTGGTCTGACGCTAGATTTTCTGCTCCCGTCTCATAACGACATGTACACGTTGCTCCAGATTTGGTAAAAACACAAGAACAAATAATTACTTTTCATATTCTGTTGAAAGTAATGAAAGGTATTTTATTGTGGTTCGCTCCGTGTTTTGTGTAATTTGTATGTCACATGCATGACTGTCACTGAGAGATGTGGAAGATAGGCTGCTAGCAGACAGAGCTCAAACTTAGCGCCCTTGGAGGCAGAAGGAGGTAGGAGGAGACAAATGGTGTATTTATCAAAATGAGTGATTTATTTAATTTAATACAAAGGGAAATTGTCATTATTATATTATTTTCAGTTAGAGCTGTGACTCATTAGTGAATTAACTCATGAGTTAATTTCGTGTAAAATTCATTACTTACGTTTACTAAAAATGATTCATTTAAGTTTAAAATGAAATTAAAAGAAATAAGAACAATAGATAGAATCAGATAGAATCAGTAGTTAAAATATGATTAAGTTTTGAAACTCAAGCTTCAGATTTGGAGCTTTATTCAAATGCAGCTGAAAATAGGTGTGTTTTCAACCTGGACTTAAATACACTGAGTGTTTCAGCTGGTCTGAGGCTTTCTGGGAGTTTGTTCCAGACATGTGGAGCATAGAAGCTGAACGCAGCTTCTCCATGTCTGGTTCTGACTCTGGGAACTGATAGAAGACCGGATCCAGATGACCTGAGGGGTCTGGAAGGTTCATACTGGGTCAGGAGGTCACTGATGTATTTTGGTCCTGGACCATTCAGAGCTTTATAGACCAGCATCAGAACTTTAAAGTATATCCTCTGATGGACAAGCAGCCAGTGTAAAGACCTCAGCGCTGGACTGATGTAGTCCACTTTTTTGGTCTCAGTGAGGACTCGCGCAGCAGAGTTCTGAATAAACTGCAGTTGTCTAACTGACTTTTTAGGTAGACCTGTAAAGATGCTGTTACAGTAATCAAGCCTACTAAAGATGAATGCATGGACTAGTGAAAAGAAGTTCTAACTCAAAGGTCACAACAATAAGGCCTAAAAAAAAAAAAAAGTTTGGTTCCTGTTGGTTGTCAGTTGATGTCATGGGTAGGTTGAGAATTTATTTTATTTATTTATTTTTTTTTTTTTTTTCCAGTGGCAGCGAGTGATAGGTAGATTTTTTTTTTATTATTACAGCAGCAATGGATACTCCCAGCATGTTACACACACACACATTTTATATGAAGAAAATATGCAGTCAATACAACCTGGACCATTGGCATTGAAGACATCTCAAGCAATATTTATTTCATAAATAAATGTAATAGTTTAGTTAAAGTGTCACTCTGGTGTTCTGCGACTCATAGCCCTGTTGTCCAACATTACTGCCTCCTATTAGTAGGAAACATATAATCATTGTTATTTTTAGATCATTATCATAGATCTATCTATAATAGGATAATTCCTGCCATGTTTAACCCATATCATTTTCCTGAGGGTCTCCCAGTGTTGGGGTGACCCTTTAATCTGATTAAAATCTATCTGACCAAACTGCGGTCTAGATCTCCACAGAACGTCAGAAGTAGCCTAGTGTTTTTGTCTCTCATGTGTGTAATTATAAAAAGTGTAATGAAATTGATTTATTTAAGAGGGTAGCACATTTTGATAGTCCAATAACACCCTGTCAAATAATGCTCCCCCTTCTCAATGCATTCTTGTAAGATGACTTATCACCTCACTGCTACTGTAGGATGAATGGTGGCATGTTCATAACATTTTCTAATCAATATTTAAGAGGGTAGCACATTTTGATAATCCAATAACACGCTGTCAAATAATGCTCCCCCTTCTCAATAAATTCATGACAATGATGGAGCAGAGTCACCTAAACAGACAGAAGTGTTCCAAATACAAAACTCAAATGGTGAATGACACCCCATTTGTGCATGTTAAGCTAACTGCTTGTTAATACGATGAGTGTTTTATTACTTTGCATGTCTTCCAAAAGAGAAAATAATCAGACGCAGGGTAGCAAAACATTATGGGCGTGAAAACGAAACTTAGAAAATCGTCTCGCCGCATGCGCAAAACCACAAAGTAGCAATTCTCGACAAGTAGGAGAAACACCAGCTGCTGACGCAAATGAACAAGTGCACTGCTTGACTTCTTCAAGGACATTTTCGAAAGATTTCCTACCCAATCTTACAATTTTGTTTGTCACGCTATTGCATGGACAAACAATGGCGACCACGCATATATCAATCTTTCTCCCGCAACCATATAACACGCGCTACCTATCCAGTCTGCATGCAGATCTCACGTGAAGTCGTTGTTTTCACGAGAGCATGCGCTCATCAGAGCATGTGAACGGAGCGGAGCGCAGCGCAATTCCCGCTCCCCGCTCAGGAGGATGTTCGCTCATTCGCTCCCCCGCTCAAAGTTGCGCCAGGACGCTACGCTCAAAACTCGCTCCGCGCTCACCTTAATTTTCCTGCTGCTCGGGCGAAATCGCTCCACGCTCGCTCAAATTTGCAGGAGAAGGAATTTTCTGACATTTTTACTTCATGTAATTATGACAGGGCCCTGGGACACACGGCGTTTGATTTAATGATGTGACCGGTGTATAGTCTTATTTAACTGGCTGTTAAATTATCGCCACTCTGACGTACAAAATATAATGTTTAGAAAATGTTGGGCGCCAGGTAGAAAACTACCACGTCA
Organism: Odontesthes bonariensis; assembly: GCF_027942865.1. Classification (NCBI taxonomy): domain Eukaryota; kingdom Metazoa; phylum Chordata; class Actinopteri; order Atheriniformes; family Atherinopsidae; genus Odontesthes; species Odontesthes bonariensis. The sequence goes on from NC_134522.1 coordinate 20,245,630, forward strand.
GGACGTGGAAGGAAGCCCACCAGATTACTCAGCTTAAATATGCATCACACGACACAGCAAAGAGAGAGCCCAGGCTGGGCTAGGCAGGAGGAGGGACAGGCGTGTGTGTGTGTGTGTGTGTGTGTGCAGAGGAAACGAGGGTCACGGTTAGAACTAGCACCTGAGCAGTCAGCTTAATTCAGACAATCAGAAAGGGGAATATGTCTTCACGGTACCTGACCTGTTCCGAGCGTTCCCGTGTCCCAAAACTCCAGATGAAATCCACGCTCGATAGCGTTTGTAGGCCCTACAGTTCGGGCGTTTCCCTTTTTATTATCCGCACTCTCTCTGCAACTAATGCTAGCTCCGCCACACATTGAACACACCATTGCGCCCTCGACTTGAATTGCTCACTTCCTCATTTACTACGGGTGACAAGGCCCGCGTGGCTGCTTGTCCCCAGCTGTGAACGTAACATCTCGCTCCATTCATGTTGCCCCGCGTGTACACTAGACTACATTAAATCAAAAATGTCATTTTACAAATTTTATAATCCGACATGTTTAATTGACGTTGTGAGCGCATCGGAGCGAACTGGAGCGGAGCGAAATCCTCGCTCCGGCTTTTGAACTGACCACCGCTCTGCGCTCTCACCATATTTCACCGCTCCGCTCCACCGTCCGCTCCACGCTCCGCTCCGTTCACATGCTCTGGCGCTCATCCTTGTACAGGATGAACAGGTGCTGTACAAAAATGTAATTATAGTTTGCATTAAAAAAAATGTATTTGTGTTCTTTTTCTTTTTTCTTCCCTAAGCTCATAAAATAATTTGGGTCGCACGTAAATTGACAGGGTCGGTCGGAAACCGGAACCAAAAAAATTTTTTTTTTAGGCCTAAGGATCAATGGAAATATGTGTCCCTGTATAGGTCCCTCACTGTTTCAGGAGAAACTGAGTCCTTTCAGGCATTGGAACCTCCAGGGACTCAAGGAAGAAAAGACTTGAGCCTGAAAAGTTGTTCACAAGACAAAATGTATCAAATATGAAGTATACTATCAAATATGAGATGGCTCTGTCAGAAGTCAGCCATGTTGCCTGAGAACTTTAAGTAATGAACCTGTATTTAATTTGGCCAAAGGTCATTTCTATCCGTGCTCTTGTTTTAGCATGTGCATGGTGGAATTTCCTCTCTGCACTTGTTCCTGGATCAGGATATGGCGTGAGAAGGTACGGCCAGCATGCATATTCTCTGTCCCCAAGCAGGACACCATTGAACTCTCCTGCAGAATAAGAGAAATGTTGAATGGATATACATGTGTTAAGACTTTAGGCAATTTGATGCAATATGTGCCTTATATGGCTATCTATAATAAAGTATGACGAGCACTTTAAATTCCTTAAGATGACCTCTACACCTGACCTCTCATTAGATGATCAAAATTATGCCTATGCTACACCTTACTTCAAAAGTACACTACTTCGGGGAAGTAAAATTCTCACGCCTTGTGCAAACCTCTGTGCCAGTGAGGATGCTCGGAAGATCCTAGAATCATGAACTGATCCCGGCCATTTAGCCTCAATGTTGGAAATGAAATGACCTCCATCACAGATCATCTGTATGCACGGAGGATAGGAGTCAATGATAAGGTTTCACAGGGCATAAATGTAACATGACTTAGGCTACGTGCCCACGACAACGGTAACGACAGATAAACGCAGAAATTTTCGACAGATGTGCCTAGGCGTTTTTAGGAGTTCAAAACGGAGAAAACGCAAACGCCCTCCAGAGTGGAGATCTTGAAAACGATCCATCCTCTCGTCGCCGTAGGAACAGTTCAAAACGCAGAAGTGCGTTTTTTGCACACTTTAAGTGGGTAGTTCTCCATGAACGACTCCCATATCTCACTATATTTATTTTGGACACTCTCCCAATCAGGGTTGGGGAGTAACGGATTACATGTAACGGCGTTACGGTAAAAGGATACAAAATAAAAGTAACTGTAATCCGTTACAGTACAAGCAAAAACGATGTACTCAGATTACATTTACATTCAGTGAGAATGGGGGTTACTTAACAGGATTACAATTTGTGCGAGGTTGCAGTGACAGAAGTACAGAGCGGCAGGTCGGACTGGGGAAAAAAATCGGCCCTGGCAATTTTCCCCGGGACCAGCCCCCCCTCAGTATAAATTAATATCGCCAATCTAATTAAATAAAAATAAAAAAACGAGCACAGACCGCTCATACAGTCAATGGCATGTACCCATAGAAAAAATACACACACACACATCACACAACCTGACTATCGACTGCTAACAACCATGATCAGTAACCTACACAAACCCAGACACATAATGGCTCGGCGGCCAGCAATCGGATAAACCAATGAAGTGAATCAATCCTGTGAAAGAATGAAAACAAGTGAATGAAACCTGCACTCACCCATTATGAAGTTAACTCTGCCAGCCCCATACTCTTGCCCCTGCTCAGCCAACTCCTTGACGTCGGGTATGGTTGGTAACGTTACGGCGGCTAGCATTAGCAACGAGGCTGCTAGGCTTGCTAAATCGGTAAGCATTAGGCTACTGAAGAAAGCTAGTCTTTTTAGCTACGTTATATTATCATCTTTCTTCTCGGCTATAAGTTAACCTTTCTTTACGGCCACTGGCCCTAACCTGACGCGCTAGCTGTCAAATCACCTGGAAGTTTTCACCGGAAGTACAGGCGCACACACACAAGCAAGGGTGTGCAAAGAAAAATAAAATGTGATGTAAAAGTCTTACTTTGCTGATTTATTACTAAAGTAGAGCACTTCATTGTCATTGCACATGTATTAATGAAATGCAGTTTGGCATCTTATCAAGTGTAACGCGTGCAGATTGTATAGCATGCAGTATTTAGAGATAAAATGCAGTTATTTACAGCTAGTGTAAGGAAAGATGGTTAATAGATATGTGCAGAATAGATCAATTACCTAGGGAAATGCATGTATGTGCAGAGAATGTATAATGTAGTTATGGCAGTACAATGAAAAGAAAAATATCATGGTATAAATAAATGTGATAAATACAGATGGAATCATACAGATAATATACAGATTATCCTATACCATAAATAGGTAAAAGTAATCCAAAAGTAATTAGTTACATTACTTTTTAAAAGTAATCCAAAAAGTTACACTACAATTACATTTTAAACAAGGTAACTTGTAACTGTAACGGATTACATTTTTAAAGTAACTTACCCAACACTGCTCCCAATCCACATTATCCACTGCCTTCCTGGCTTTGTAGTTCAGTGTCGTGTTCAGGAGCAACTGGACCTCATCATCTGTCCAAACAAAGTTTGAAGGCGTACTGTTGTTGCCGCCGCGCTTCGCCATTTTCTTCCACCTGACGCGGAGGAAGTAGCCACAAAACAGGCATTTCTCATATTTATTAATATAACAATATAACTCATATAACAATACCAAAGGTATTGTTGCTACTGCCACCTACGTCCGGGGCGTGCATACTACATCGGCACACTGCGAGTTTTATACGTTTTCCCTGTTCCCATGGGTAGACAGATATCCACCCCAAGACGCTCGTGAGAACGCAGATAAATTGTGGAGGAAAAAAACGGACATCTGCGTTTATGCTTCAGAGCGTTGTCGTGGGCACGTAGCCTCAGCATTACTCAAAGGGGTTGATGTGGTGTTTTTCAAAATGAGAAATCCAGTTCAGAGTTTATGGACAATTATCCCCAAGTGTACCTGTACATTTAGGATATGGAAAAATGTTCGGTTTACATAGTCAGCCTCCACGGGTCCAGCAGGGGCCTGGATGTGTACATGGGTACAGTGTGGTGCACCGATAATATTAGGGAAGCCTGAGGTAGATGTAGCCTGAGGTAGATGTAGCCTGGCTGACGCGTCCACAATCTCGATGAGATGGTGGTCTGGGAACTAGGTGTGCATTTTCTCGTATTTGAGGCGTGGTTTACGAACGCCTAGAGCCATTTATTGGGCCCTACGAATGTCTATCAAATGACGTCAGGTATTTCCCATGCTGCTTTGCGCGCGATTCATAGCCAATTGTATCACTTATACCAGATGACGACAGAAATTCGACGAGGAAGAAGAAAAAAATGGAAAATAAAAGTAAACTTGCGCTCTAAGCTACTTAAATTGACAACAAAGTAGGCCTATATGCTATATTCTACATGAATTTTTATGTTGTAGAGTTGTGAATTTATTTTAATAATGGAGAAATTGAGCAGCTGTAGTGCTCTCAACACTGACGGCATAATTCACTTTCTTATATGTGTTCTGTTATCTGTTATGTTGTTGGTCCATCGTCTTTAATGTTATGATGCATTTAATAGTTGCGATCTCTTTAAGAGATCCGGTGACGTTTCATGATAACAGCTGTTCTGTTGATGCGCGAGATGTCAGTTGGAACTGTCAGTTTTTGTCAGTTGGAACTGTGAGTTTTTGGTCAGTTAATAAACGCGACTCACAGAGTCTTAATGTGAGAAGTTTTTGGCTCATCTTTTCGCCTAAAGACAACTTCCACACAGCCTTGCTTTGTTGTCTACAGTAGTAGATCAACCCTCATCTTACTTTGAAGCTCCCAGAAGTGACGTCGACGTAGCTTTAGCAGCAGAAAAGCTATCAGGCTTGTATTGATAATAATAAACTCCTGGACTATGTACAAACTTCCAAATGCATCGTTTTGTGAGTACAGACCATATTTGTACTACTGTAGAAGTTTGGTTTCATGACATGTGATTTTAGTGTGGTCATTTTGGAGATACTGCCAGGGTCCGTTAGCGCTTGTACTAAGCTATTCGGGATAACTCGGTAACTCAGCTGATGTTCAGCCAATATCGTAAAAACTTCGGGTGGGCTACTTGGCTGGATGTCACGGTTCAAATGACCCTAGGGTGAATCTACCCCGAAACACTTTCTAAGGCTGCATTGAACGGTAACGTTGTGTCCGCTGTCATGTTGAATTAACACTCTACAAGCTTCGGTGTAGCGCATAGACGTCGTCATCGTCTTGCTGCCCCCCCCCCCCCCCCCCCCCCCCCCCCCGTTCTGTGATTGGTTCCCAAACTCTGGCAAAAATAAGGGCGGTGGTTTCCAGGCTGACTTTGCAGTGAGAATGAAATCGAGCGCAAAGCAGCATGGGAATTCCCAGGCTGAGGTAGATGATGAACTCAATACAAATACTTCAGCCAGTAGGTTGTTTTACATTATCAGCTACGTAACTGTGTAACTGTGGAGCAGCAGCCTGAAAGGACAGAGGTCAAAATTCTTCTGTACACATGCCATCCACAATCTTGCCCCCCCCATTTTTTAATTCCTGTATTTTTATCTAATATCTTGTTTGTACAGTGTCCTTGACTGTTTTGAAAGGAGCTGTCAATAATTTGTATCATTAACATTATTACCTATCCTCCATTTTTCTGAGTCTGGTCCTATGTGGGTGTAGATCGGATGTTTGTTAGGTGTTGATTAGTTTTAATGAATACCATGTTCTTTCTCATTTAATTTCATGCTCACGTGTGTATAGTTGCGTTTCTTTAGTTGCACTGGCACGGACTGATTGATTTTTTGAGACAGTGAAAGTGGTGATATGATAACCACAGTTTTTGCTTCGTTTTTTAGACAAGACATGAGTTGCGGGAGCGCAGAATTCTAGGTGAACATTTCTTTCCGGAGTCCGTTTCAGCCGGTCGGACATTTTTTGAGATGCAGCCAAGCTAAGCTTCAACTTTAGCCTGCGCGGGACCAGTGTTGTTTTCGTCAACGATGACGATGACGAAATCATTTCGTTGACGCCACTTTTTTTCATGACGATAACGAGACGGTGACGAGATAAACATATCTCTCTGATGACGAAAACATGACGAGACGTGATTGAGTTTTCGTTGACGAGACGCAAATGGACGAAAATGTTAGTGGGTGATCTGTCAGACGTTTAAAAGGCATGACATTTCTGCTTATTGTGTGTGTCAATTAAAACCTAAAAAGTATCTGCTGCTGCCTACAGTAAGGCTGCTGCATTCTGTCCTTGTTTGGTCACGCCCACCACCTGGCGTACAGCGCTCAACGTGCTCAAGACGTCACACTGTTTTTACTCATCAGACAATGGACCATGATGGCGGCGGCAGTTTCAACTCAAGGGCTCGGAGGTCACAAACACAGAGACGACATATGGGTATATTTTAAATATAACCAGAGAGTCTCTATTATGAGGAGAGGGAAAACTGGCGGCTATTTCCGGGTGGTACTGCACTCTAGGGGCGCCAACGAAGCAGTGCAATGCACGCCGAACTCTATGGTGGTACTATGAAATCCACCTTAAATCCAGCCATTGCTTTGGATATAATTTTTTTGTATTTTTTCATTTTATTTTTCCTAAAGGCAGGATAAATTATCCTTTCAAACGGCACTTGGTTTGATTTTTTTAGACTCACTAGATTTGTTTAAAATACACATTTATTGTCAGTATTGCATTCCGAGTGACGTCACGCATGTGGCATCACTTTACGGCATGGTCAGTCCTAGCGCTGAGCTAGCAGAGAGGGGTTAGCTCAAATAGTTACAGATTTCAGCACAGCCCTTTTACATACTCTCTGACTAGCCTCTGGATTAGCTTTGGTTGTTGTTAGCAGCACCAGGTTAGCACTCTGGCACAGTGGACGAGTGCCGTAAAGCAGCCGGTCGTAACCTGCCGTGCGTTCTTCAGATTCCGTTAGCTAGATGCTAGCGGATACTGACTCGCAAATGCCAGACCTGTAAGAAAACAGAAAGCTATAACTCCCAGGTTATTGTACTTTCGATATAAATCCACATCACTCTGTCAGAAATCACAGTATTATTTTCAGGTTTCAGCCGCTAGCGGGGACATTTTTTGAGTTATTAGCGCCAGCCCTATGGAAAATGGTCATTCTGCACTCGCTCGCCAGCGCCCCCAGAGAAAATCAATTGAACTGCGGCCAAATTTTTTATAATGGGGCGAATAGGAAGTGGAACGGCTGTCTGTAAAGGGGCTGTGATATAACCCAGCAGATAATAAAACAGAGTGTATTGTGAAGGAAGACGGTGACAAATGTTGCCAAAAAGTAGGCGGAAAAAATACGACCAATCTTAAGCGGCACTTTAAGGCTTGCCACAAGGATAATCGATCAACTTCATAGTAGGCTAATACATTAGTACGTTTTCCACATACACCTGGCGCAAATGGGCTGCTAACTTCAGGCTAAAGTTAGCTTTTGTTACGCTAACGTCAATTCATTATGTGTGTGTTACTTTAGCAGCATGTTTAGCCATGTTTACATTCAGTGAGGTGTGGCTATCTCTTTGTGTGTACGTTCTGTCAGCACGTAACTTGATATGTTAAACAGGTCGAGTTACTGTTATACGTAGAGTCTGCTAGCTTTTGCCTAAAAGGCACAAGTGACGTTGTGCAGCCAGGACCTGTGCGTTTAGTGCGCTTACAGTAAAGTTGGGACACAAGCACAGTACAGAATGAAAAATCAGAAAGCTTTAGTACAGGGTCAGTTAATAAGCTATGTATTTTTGTTCTGCTTGTTTGATAGTTAAGACCATACTATTTTATGGTGTAGTATTTTTATGGTATACATTTGATTGTTTTGTATTCACCTGTAAATCTTTACAGGAGGTGTACGTTGTATACAGAGAAAGAGTAATTGTATCCCTTCTTTGTTTTTTCCTCAACCAGATCCCAGAGACCAAAACTACTAAAGAGAAACCTGGGGTCCGTTTCACGTAGCAGGTTCAACCAACTCTGAGTCTATTCCTGATCTCTGAGTTGATCTACTCTGAGATAGAAAACCCTGAGTTTTCGGTTCCACAAACGCTGATTTGAGTGAGGTTAATCAACTCTGAGTAAGTTCAGAGTTTAGTGCGTGCACCACAACTTTAAAAAGCCAGCATCAATGGAGCCCCGATTCGACGAGTCACCTTGGCAACGGGGAAGAGGAGGGGCTACGTTTTTCACCAACCTCGAATTAGAAATCTTAATGCGCTCATGCGGCGAGTTTCAATACGTTTTTAGAAATAAGTGCAACACCGTTGCAGCAGCAAAAGTGTAAGTTTAAATGTAGTCCTTTGCAATCCCAATAATATTACAGGGAAACTGCTTGAATGGTAGCCCATTCATTTATTTCATTTAGGTGCAATCCCGCAGGGGAGAAGCGCTCTTGGCGTCAGCAGTTTAAGATGAAATATAAAAACATTGTTCAAACAGGTGAGACCTCGGCATGGAGGTACCTCATTCTGATCATGTTTTACACTGTAAAATAAATATTAAGTGGCTATTTGACTGTGCAGTTATTTTATTCCCAACATAATGCTGTTTTCACACACATAAACTATGTCTTCTCATCTATATCATCCATCCATCCATTATCTATACACCGCTGAATCCGTCGGTCGGGTCGCGGGGGGGCAGGAGCCTATCCCAGCGGTCAATGGGCAAGAGGCGGGGTACACTCTGGACAGGCCGCCAGTCCATCACAGGGCCACATAGAGACAAACGAGACAAACAACCATACACACTCACAGTCACTCCGAAGGACAATTTAGAGTCATCATCTATATCATGTTCTGTTAAATAATTAAGCCTATTTAAACTAACACAGACTTCTACTGAGCCAACAGAAATAAGGCAGATGCCCGTAAAACGGGTGGTGGCCACCACCTAACGGGAGGGCAGTGGCTGAGAGAATCCCCGGAGGGAATCCACCCCCAAGACACGAGTGCCTTTATAAAATATAATAGGCCTATATATGTCTTTTTTAAGCCTATTCATACAAATATTTATTTGTCTTTTATGTCTTTTTTTTCTTTTGTCCCAACACATTCTGATGGTGCCGCTCAAAAAGATAATTGTCTGTAAATGCAAAAATCTATGCGCGGTCTGATAACCATCTCCGACGAATATTTATTTCTCTGCGCGATAATGCTGCACCTTCATCCACGGGATCATTGTCAAAAGGACATGTTCGTGAAAAAAGTTGCCTCCTACTGTGCCTAATGGACTTCTAGAAGTAGAAGAACTCGCTCTGCTGACTGAATGAATGAGGAAATCAAATGGCGTGTGTGGCTGAAAGAGGGCGGAGACAGAAAGAAACTCAAGGTTTCTTGAATAAAACCTGGTCCCGACCAGGTTAGGTTCAGAGAGTCTGTTACTATGGTAACTGACCGAGAGGTTAAGTTACCTCTCTTTGTGAAACAGGCTAGAGTTACCCCTCTTTCTCGGGGTTGAGTTACCTCCCTTTGTGAAACGGAAAACTCAGGGTTTCCCTCATTTCAGGGTTAACCTACTCAGAGTTTTCACTAAACCTGCTACGTGAAACGGACCTCTGGTGGTCCAAATAAAACAGCGCACCATCTATCCTAGCATATTTACATCTATCCTCATTTTTTTGGGGCATGTGTATGTTCATTGTACTTTAATTCTGAGAAATAAAGCCACAATTGCTGAAGTAGAATGTTTTTGTTTTTTGGCTTTTTTGGAGTAATGAACATTGATTCCACTGTTACCACTTTATCTGTGTGTAATACATAATCCTTAGATCAGAAATTTGCCGTTGGGTGGAAACCTTATATGTCTAAAACCATTCCTTTATTATTGTTATTATTTGTGAAAATAGCAGATCTGCAAGCTTACAATGTGTTGAACTTATAGATCTGCTGCTATTTTCACAACTTATGTGTGACACACTGCCCAACAGCAATCTCCACTACTTATTGACCTAAATTAATTTGTTAAAAGACTATACTTAGTTTTTTCTTTTCGTCGACTAAAACTAGACTAAAACCCTTTTGAGTTTTTGTCGACTAAAACTGGACTAAAACTATCACATATAGAAGTGACTAAAATGTGACTAAAACTAATAAGCATTTTAGTCCAAAAGACTAAGACTAAGACTAAATCTAAGATGGTTGTCAAAAACAACACTGCGCGGGACCAGGCTAGTTCAGCAGCATAAATTACCATGGTTACTCAGCGGGCATTCAAATAAGCCACGTTCGTGGAACGGAACTCTCTCTAAGATTAGCCAGAACAAGCGAGGAAAGCCAGGCTTTCCGCTAAGCCAGCTTCGTGGACCTCAGAGTCGACCCCCAGTGGGGCTGAGCTACACAACTGCCTTGCAGCCTGTGTGGCATTTCTGGCTGTCCTCATCAGCTATCTTTAAAAAAAAACATTTGAACAACAAATTTTAATTGTCATGGGCACGGTGTCATGATCCGTGTTGTTTTGATGTTTGTCTTTCTATTCTGTTTCTTGTGTGGGTTCTGTCACTTCCTCACTTGTTTCCTCAGTCTCTCTTCAGTTCAGTCATCAGCGCCACTTCCTTCACCTGTGCTCACTCTAGTGATGGGAAGTTCGGCTCTTTTGACTCGGCTCCCAAAGAAGAGCCGGCTCTTTCGACTCGCGAAGGGCTCTTTATTTAGGATCTTTTGTAACCTATATTTTACCTTAACTTTGCAAAAAAAAAATCATGGTTTATGTGTTGAAAACCCTTTTGCTTTCAGTGTTTTTATGAGAGACCTTATAATTACCTAATTATTTGCATTTATTCTGTGACAAAACCACTTTTACATTTGTTTATTTCAATTAAACTTTTTTATTGCATAAATTAACAATAAACTTCAAACACATCCACAGAACAGAACCAAACTCAAGCTAACATTAATAATGTCCTCAATTAAACTTTTTTATTGCACAAATTAACCAAAAAAATTAAAAAAAATCCACAGAACAGAACCAAAACCAGAACTCCTTAATTTTCACGTGAATACCGCATGCTGGTCGCCATGGTGGCCAATCATAACAAATCTCTGTCGTAACCAGAGCTGGGACTGAGCACTGGAAGTGAAACCTAAGCAGCGAATGGAAAAAAAACTTGGAGTCAGCTCTCACTCGAGGCGAGCCGGCTCTTCTGATTCACTACAAAGAGCCGGCTCTCAGAGCCGACGCTTGTGCGCATGACCCATCACTAGCTCACTCCTCAGCTGCACTCATTCACCAATCATCCTCCTCTTTATTTAAACTCCAGGATTCCTTCACTCTTTGCCAGATCCTCACCGTAAGCTCTATTCTATTTCTAGTTTGGGCAGTCTGTCACTTCTAGTTATTCAGCGTTTTGATTTTGTTTTCCATGTTTTAGTTTTGTGTATTCGCAGCTTCGCCGCGCCTTTATTTAGAATGAACAGCTTGCCTCCTGGGCTGGCTCTCAGTCTGTCTGTCTGTCTGTCTGCACCTGGGTCCTCCTTCCTCGCCACCACCCACACATGACACACAGAACAAATGTGAGAATGTAAAGTAGCTATTATTGTAAACAAATTTACTTTTTTCAAAAAAATTTTATCCTATCATCAATTGTTAAAAAAGGTTCATATAAGCCCACACTCTAAACGGGATCATTTCCTCAGTAAAATGTCTGTCACGTTTGTTCACTTTGATTCTCTTCGCCTTCTTTAAAGACCTATAGACTATAATATAGCTGATGAAGCCTTTCAAAGTTGTGTTGTTTTTGTTTTGATATGCAGCACTATCCCTCCGCGGCTCCTTGGAAAATGCTCGGTGCATTGATCCAGTCTTCATTTCGACATTTTTCCCCGAGGCTTGCGGCAGGACCCTGGGCTAGGGCTGGGCGGTATACCGTTAAAAAACCGTGATCTCGGTTCACATTTACACAAGGTTCGCTTTTTGATGAGAGACGGTTTTGTTCTGGGGGTTTTTTTTTCATAACGAGCCGCGTAAAGGGCCGTGTATTATACTCTCGCAGCAGTGTGTCGCAGTGAGCTTGTCGCAGACACGACGCGTTTTTTTTTTTATTTATGCCTACTTTTTAAGCGCTGTCTGCGCTATGTAAATCCCACGCCACAACACAAGAGGGACAATCACGAACAAGCTAGGATTGTGGGAGTTACGGTTACGGAGGTCATTCAACAACAATGGCGACTGGACGAATGCGCACTTTGATTGAGATGCAGCTGATCGATCTAGAAATAGAAGAAATATTGCTACTAATGGAGCTGGCAGAGGCGAAAGAATCGTCACGGTTAGCCGGTTAGCAAACCGGAAATACGCATAGTGTAGAGCGGATGTAGAGTTGACCAATCAGAGGCCTCCTTTCTCTCCTCCTGCGGCGATGTCTGCGGCACTGTCGCTCAAATTAATAGTTCTGAATAATTTCCCCATTTTTGTCAGAATTGTTGGTAATAGTTCAGTCAATGGGTCTTCTCTGTTTTTATTACAGTGTTCTGGATAACACAGTGTGTGTAAATGCCTGTTGTAGGTGAACTTCATATAGTTCATTGCAGTTCATTTTAGAAGTAAATGGGTCTTCTGTGCTTTTTTATTTTTTATTTTATAGGTGTTCTGGCTAACAGAATGTGTGAATATCTGTTCTAGGTAAACTTCATGGAGGTTATAGCCATGGACATTGTGCACATTGCACATTACTAAAACAGCCTTGGCCGTATTAGTCATGCTGTATTTTATGTTAAATATTTTTGTTAAGCAAACTGAATAATAGCAGAAATTGACTTTGGATTTGAGTTTGCAGAAAACCGTGATATCATTTTTTATAAAAAAAAACGTGATACTCATTTTTTCCAGAACCGCCCAGCCCTACCCTATATACAGGAATGGGGAGGAGCTAAAGGAGGTGCTTACAGGTTGACTTGAGTTATGTTTAAGACCTATTGGTCCACTACACAGGTTTCACTAATAGACATAGGTTAGCTATTCCACTGAGAGAAACCTTCTTTATAAACTTCATCTGGACATTTCCTGCTGGAATGATGAATGTGCTTATTACGCTCGGGTATCAAAAGAATATGACTTCTTTTTGGTGTGCAGGCTTTGACACCGTGTTTATCTGCTAACAATTTATAATATAAATCACCCTAACACATAGGACAAACATAGTGATCATATATGTTTTGCATATAAAAGACGTCCTAATATTTTGATACCCGAATTAACTATCATCTCACCTGATAAAAGCTTTGAGGTAGCCTACTTTTTTCCTCCAATCAGTTTGCTGTTTTGACTTCCTTCCTCATCCGTGATGGGTGCACTGCCAGATGATGCGTTCTCAAACAAATCCAATGCTGTAGATAGCCTTGTGTATATAATGACAACTAAGGTCATTTTTACTGTAATGTCCAGACGAAGCGTATAAAGAATGTTTCTCGCAGTGGAATAGCTCTAAATGTTTGTAAACGACAATAACTCCAGATAGCCTATGTCCATTCATGAAACCTGCAAAGAATGCTGCACCGATTTGAATCCGTAATACGTCTCTGGGATTGTTGCTATGAGAGACAAAGGCTGTTTATACAGCTGTGCGCTCTTGGAGCACGCATGCACTTCCCGGTTGCTGTTCGTTATGCCGAAAATATAAAGCCGGAAGCAAGAATTGGGGAGGAAATAAAAATCAAGCGTGGTAAGTGAGAGACCATTATGTTTCACAGATATGACAAAAGTGAAATTTGCCCCGCCAGACAGACATATAGAAATGCCTGGGCAGGTGGTAGTTAATAGGGAGCCAGTGAGTGAAGTAGCAGACGTCACACAGCAGTCATATTGTGTATCAAGGCAATTGTTAAAAGTAGACATTGGATTGTTAGTTCGGGGTTTTAGATATCTGGGATATGTGTCAAGATCGTGGAGTCTGACAGTAGTTTCGTGTCTCTGAAACAATAGGAATAGGAATATTTTTAATAGGGACCAAGTATAGTTTTTCTTTTTCCCTCAAGGTGCTTGGCTGAAATGCGGTCCATCTGAAAAACACGCCAGCGAGGCTGAGGGGATGATTTGAATATGCTGCCATTCACTCTCTGAAATGTGATATTGGTTACACTGTCGCTCTTTGGAGTTTGACTCGGTGAATCCGTTTTTGTTGCAAAACGTCCCTGTTGTAGGCTACTTCCTCCGTTGAGCACTTGCTCTAGTATCTTATTTGTACTGGTGTCGGGGTTCGTGTGTTTTCTATTCAAACAGAGATTATAGCTGGTTTACAATTAGTTGAAGGATTAGTCTGTTGAGATGCTTTGCTGGGGATGGTGTGCGGTGAAAGTGTACAATGATCTGCATCAACATTGGGCAGATTGCTGTGGTTTTTATCCATTTATTCATGAACTGCACCATGCGGAATAATAATACACCTGTTGGGAGTTTCCTACGAGCAACAAGTTCCTGAGCTTTTCTCCCCTGAAGGGCCAGAAGTTAGTCATCCAGCAAATTTTGCAATGGGCTATGAAGTCATGCTCATTAAACTTATGGAGAAAAATTTGATTTGATTTGATAGTTTGAAATGACCAGAGAGAGACTATTTAAAAAAAAACAGATGTTTCTGTTTATACATTTGACAGATGCATTTATCCAAAGCGACTCACAAATAAGAATGTAACAATGCACCTAACATCAAAGCTAACAATAAGCTACATAGAAGTAAAAATGCACTAGGCAGGTGACAGTGTAGAAGTGTAAACGGAAGTACAAAAAAAAAGGGGAGGGAGGGGGGGGGTAGAAGGAAATAGTGCAATAGGGATAGATAGATAGGGACACACCTGTTCTGGAAGCGCTCATTCCACCATCTTGAAGCGACTCATGAATAGAGTCTGGATTGTCTTGAGCGTGGTGTAAGTACCTGTTTGCTTCTTTTTGCTATCTACACTTTTTTTTTGTGGGGGGGGGGGTTCATTTTAAAACATTCTGTTAAGTTCTTGTTCCTTCATTTTAGCAGTGATCTTATTGTTTTAGGTTGTTTTTTTTTTTTTTTAAATTCAAAGTGAGATTTTCTTCATTGCCCGTAATAGCATATTCCTAATTTTAATTTCTTTCTCCACCATGTCACAACTTGTTCTCTGTGCTTTGTTTACACACCGACTCACATTAGACTTCCATGCCCATGGCAGTGTGCTGTTGGTCTTAGTTCTGACCTGCCCACCTTCCACCTTTTAGTCCTACGTTTGGGTCCCCCGGCTTCTCCATGCATCATGCCCCATGGTCAGTTCTCTTTAAGTTTAGGGCTTGAAACACATTTCTGTGATAATATCTTTTATTTTCTTTTTTTTTCTTAAATAACCAAATAAGTAAATGGAAGGAATGAAGAGATCTGGACATTGGCTATTTGGTACAAATAATGTCCAATGTGGTATGAAAATGATTTTTGGGGGGAAATGTGGTAACAGTTTCCAACAATGAAACTCTAATTATGATGAATTGTGTTGCATTTACGTCTTTTCTAACACACCAAAAAGCACTGCAGTCTTTTTTTTTTTTTTCTAAGTCTAATTTACTGTGACTGGACTCTGAACATGAAGTAAGCCTGGGAGGGGAAAACCTGCAGCAAAACTCATTCCCACATTCCTCAAATGAAGAGCAAATCAACATGAACTCTTCAAAGAGATTTTAATGGAACAGAACAAAATCTGAAAAAGAGACAGGGTGGCATACGTTTGCCTCTCGTACTTAGCTATCCCAACATAAGTAAACTTGTGTAATATAGATCTAACAGGAGTATATATATATACATATATATATTAGTACTGACAGTGTCCTCAGAGGAAGAATGTTGATAAGTTACTTTAAAGCCCTAACTGTCTCTGTGACTAAAACAAAACAAAGAATACAGCACTGACCTGTAAAACCAGTTCTTTAAAGCCCTAACTGTCTCTGTGAATAACTGAAAAAGAACTGAAACTTGGCACACACGTCCACCCTGTTGACCTCGTATGTATGCAAAGGATATCGTGTGTGGGCGGAGCAAAATGGCTCATTGTCGCCCCCTACAATACTTAAAAATGGTCCCCGCATTGGGGTTACGGTGCGTTCAGACCGGACGCGGTGCAAACTATTTATATATAGAGATATATAAAAAGATATTTTATAAAAATATATTTATATATATATATATTACACTGTCAGCTATAATGGTCTGTTTGTCATGAAACAGGGCACTAAATAAAAAGGAATCATTAACAGCTCCTATCTCCTCGGAGTTACAGCCTACACACAGAGCAGAGGGAGAAATGATCATGTTCATTCCCTGAATTTAAACCCGCAAGGCTCTCAAATTTTGTGTTTACTGTTAAAGAAAATGGTGATCGGGTTAAAAAAAAAAAAAAATGGTGATCTTTCAGCTAAAGAATTGCGTTAATAGATTTTAAATGAAGGCCATGGGGAAAAGCAACCCATATGGCTTTTTTTTGGGGGGGGGGGGGGGGGGGGTCGAGCCAAAGGTTCAGCTTCCCCCACCATGAGGCATAAGCTGATTTAGTCAGCTGATTTAGCAGAGTAGTGCCACAACACTGATTTATTTTTTTTTTTTTCTTTATTCATATTCCTTACCATGAAGTAATGCCAACCAGATAGCAGCAGAAAGACAGACTGGGGCTCAGCACCACTTGAGGGGATGGAAAGACCAAGGGAAATATGGAAAATCTACAGGGATTTTGCCACCTCTTTTCTGAAAGACTGACAGGACGACACTGAACACACTCATAGACAAAGGAGGAAAGGAGGTAAAAAAAAAAAAAAACAGTAGGGTATATTGGGTCAGCACAGGCATAGAGTATCTTCACAGAGATGGAAAGTGAGCTTGCAGACATTTGAGTCAAATATTACAGTTTTTGTCACATCTGTCATTTTTGTTTAAGCCTGCATAGTGTTACATGCTGCACTTCAGTGTTATTAAAAATCCCACACAGGTCTGGTCTTGGTTATGACCAATACCTCTATTGGCGCAACAATAGAATTTTCCAAACTGACATAGGGAGTAAGAAATGTCAGCCGATATGGATTAATGATAAGGTCACTGTTAATTTGGCTTTCTAGCAAACCATTTAATTAATATCAGAAAAAAATGTGAACTCATTTACCAACAGCAATTTGTCTTTGTTACCACAGAAACCTTTAGTGCTAACACCCTACACTAAGATGGTGGAGATAAAACATATTTTAAAACAAGCAGAACTAGTTTCAGATCAAGTCGTGTGAGTAAGACTCTTTTCCTTTTAAAGTTTTACTTATCGGAACATCATAGAAAAAAGAAATACTAATAACTTATCAGGCCTCATTTTCAGGCAAACCTCAGTTTAGCAATTTATGACGTAACGTGTCATTATTAGATGAACAAAAAACTAAGCCAAAATGTAGAAGTGTGGAAAACATCCAGCCCGTGGTTTAATATCTGCTGGAACCATCTTTAGTAGTAACTGTTTTGTCAGACATCATCAGTTTCTCACACTGTAGAGGAATTTTGACTCTCTTTTTGTAGCTTTGCTTCAGCTTATTAAGGTTGGTGGGCATTTGTTAATCCAAGCAAATAGTGTGTCCAACCAATCCAAGTGTGTCCGAGCGATGATGACAACATTTTTATGGAACGAGCAAGATTTTGCCATTTTTTTTGTAAATTAATTATCTGAGAGGGCAATATTGTGAAGGGCATGTATGTTTTTGTTTTTTTAAGTGACATAGAGGATTGTGTATCGAGTTAAGCTGCTTGGACCGTGTCATGGGAACAGTTGTAATTATAAATGTAATAATGATTACTCCGCTTACTGTTGTAATGTATATACTCAAGTACTTACAGTTAGAAGTAATCTGAACTTAAAAATGATTTACTTACGATATTATAATAATACTGCACAGGGGTGTGCACAGTTCTATGATTCTATGATGTATAAAGAGAGGTTGCAATGGCTGTGCTGCTAACCCTCTGCTGAGTTGAGACAAACTTTTGCTAGAACTGATCTTCATTTAAGGATATTGCATGAACCCTATAGTTCTGCTTTAGTGTCATTCATTTGTTCCATCTAATGTTTAATCTCTCCCTTTTTCAGGTTGAAATGGAAAGAGCCAGTGGCTTCAAAAATAAGCTTTTCTTCCTCATCACCACTTCACTCATCCTCATGCTCATCTTAGCTGTGAGAACACCCAGTATGAACAGGCCCATCCCAAAGCCTTTAGGAGCTCCAGCTCCTTGCCCATCATTGGTCTCTGAGGAGTCCATCACCCCACTCCAAAACACAGCGCACTTACTGGTGTCGGCCTACATGGACCAGAGAGTGAAGGATTTCGATGTACGCATCATTGGCATATTCAAGAGAGACTCCATCCAACTTCTTCACTGCCTTTTTTGCTGTTCAGACCAGTTAAGTACAACAACTCCTGCAAGGATCTTACCACATTCAGATCACTTTGGATTCCCCTACAGCACCACAGACGTCCAGTGTCAGATTCCTCAGAGCTGCAATGCAACACATGTCACTCTTCTGACTCAGCCCACCCCAGAGAAAGCATTTAACCAGACCTGGCTTCCCATTAGAAACAAAAAGACCAGCGAATCAGAGGAGAGAAGTTTTGACTTAACTGTCTGCATCTCAAACCTGTATGGGGACTACAACAATGTGCTTCAGTATACGCAGGCTCTGGAGATGTACAGGTCAGCAAAGCAACACTTTAAACCAAAGTACAAATATTTAAGTTTTCCAGAGAGCATGTATATTGAAGTGCGTTTGCATTGCATGACATCATGGTGGCGTTTCTATTTCTGCTTCCGGTAAGGTCCTGCAAAGGAGGTGACTATAGAGATTTGCCTTAATGACCAGTATTTTCCTATGCAGGGTGGCTAGGGCTGCTAACTTTAATGCACTCACTGTGAGACTCACGCAATTTTCCCATGTGGTTAAAAACTGATGGCTAACATCTAATGAGATTGCACAAAGATAGGATGAGTACAGAGAACAGCCAGGAAGATGGTGAGATAAGTAACTGTAGGACTAAGACTGATACCAGTTATCAGAGCATTGCGCTGCATAACTGTGAAGCCTACTTATCTGAGCTGTGCCAGTCAGCTGTTGCCATGTAGTGATGTGCTGTAAGGCGTTGTTTGGACTGGGCATCCGGGGCTGCCACTCAGAAAGCTTTCTGAACAGCCTTGGATGGCATGATGCAAGAAATATCAGAAACAGATCTATTGCAGTCCTGTTTGAAACCCCTTAGAAATGATAAAAGGACTCATTTGCACAAAAAGTAGGCAGTTTTTGGTTCTTCTTCTTCATACAAGCAACATCTGCTTCATGCAACCTGGAATTACATGCTGTCTATTTCTGGCATGTGTGTATTTTGCCACCCTGAGAAGGAGAGAAAGCAAAAGCTGATTACTGTTTTCACCTGATGCTGCAGAAAGTGCTGCTTCACCAGATGTACAGAATTTTTACCTAAACATAACTTAGCATTAAAGGACTTGAAGGGCTATTGAGTCACCTCAGCCCCCCAACTTCCTACCCAATTTTTTTATTTTATTTTTTCTCCATCACCCCAAGCTGAGCTCAGAAGTTAGCCGCCCTGAGGGTGTTACAATCATTTTTAGTGAGATCTGTCACAAGCTACTGAATAATTAGTTTTGAAATGAGCGTTCATGGTCCCCACCAGATGTTTACTACTAAACTCTGGCGAGCCCTAGGTTTTTTCATGGTTAGCACATTAGCATCTTAGTATTATTGTCATCAAGAGCTTAGACTGTACTGGAAAACTGACACACTTGGAAAGAAAATAGTTACGTTAACATGTCAAACTAAGCTGCTATATAGCATGGCCTCCATTGCATTGGCTGTAGATTATCTGTGAATTATATCTCGAGGGGCAACAGTTGGTGTTTAGCTACTGATAGACAGCCGATATGTAGACGGATAAACTGACTAGGACAGCAACGTTGAATCCTTGCTGATGCTTCAAGTTTAATAAGTACAATTTCATTTTATTCTGGAAGTAACACCTTTGCATTATTTGAAAGAGAAAGTTGGGTACATGAAAATCATCATCCGTGTCCAATGTCAGTGAGCTGTTGAGAGCTGGTATTTCCCCTTTTTAGTGCTTTAACTGGAAAACATGTCTCGTTTCTGAAATATGGATAAAAGTTTTAAATATAAATCTAATTTAGATATAAAATAATAATAATCTATATCCATATGGCTATGAACCACTAAATGATCAAAAGTTAGATGAGTAAAACATGTTATGATCAAAATTAATTAACTGATCTTTTTGTTCAAGGTTGCTTGGAGTGGACAGAGTGGTGATCTATAACACCAGCTCGGGCATAGACCTCACTCGTGTTTTGCAGAGTTACAGCCAGGAGGGCTTTGTGGAAATAGTTCCATGGCCCATCAGTGAGCATCTGAATCCATCTCATGGCTGGCTTCACTCAGAACATGGAGGGGATGTGCACTACTTTGGCCAGCTCACGACACTTAACGAGTGCATTTACAGATCCATGCAGCGTTCGCGCTACGTTCTGTTGCATGACATAGATGAGATCATAATGCCATACCAACACGATAACCTGATGTCTCTGATGAACATGCTGCAACAACAGCATCCAAACGTAGGTTATTCTTGGAATGCATTTGTAAAAGACAAAGGTGACATCATACTCAAAATTTTGTAATCGTATTCTGTAGGTTGGAGAGTTCCTCATCGAGAACCACATCTTTCCCAGGAAGAAATTTGAGCCAAGTGGGAAGTTTCACCTGCCTCAGTGGAGTGGGGTGCCAGGTATTAATATTCTGGAGCACATCCACAAGGAAGAGCCGAACAGAAATGAATACCATCCTCACAAAATGATAATTCGGCCAAGGTAGGCGGAAGAGTTGCTTATTCACATTTGGTTTATTTGAATTTTAAAACAAATACAGTTTCTAATACATCTATCACCCCCTCGGTCTAAAAATTTAATCAACTTTTTTTTCAAAATGCTTTTCACCTTTGTGTCTGCATCAAAGGTTGGTGGAGCAGACTTCAGTGCATGAGGTGCTCATTAAGTCTGGAGACCGGTACAAAGTTCCTCAAGAACTCTGTCGGATCATTAACGTTTCTAAATCTGGTCGTAACTCAACTATGGATCAGCTTTACGTGGACAAACGACTGTGGGACTTCAAAGAAAAACTGATTCCTAATGTGGACAGGATGCTGAAGAAAGTAGGGCTGCTGACATAGGGGTGGCAGAGCTGAAAGATGGAACGGACTGGGGGCTTTGTATGCTCTTCTGTGTTGTGCAAACCAGCTCCAGTGTGTTGTTTCCCTGTGATGGAAAGTCAATGTGTTGGTACCACTGAGGAAGTTCTGTTTTGAGATTTTTATAGTTGAAATCTTCAGCCACGATCAGAAGCCCCTCTGGATGGGCTGTCTGTTGATGGCTGATCAGTACAGTATATACTTATCTTATATACTCTATATACTTATGTTACAGGTAGTCTTATTTACTCATAGTTACAGGTAATCTTATATACCCATGCTGCTTTGCAAAAACATGATATTAATAGAATAAAATCTGCCTTGCAACTTGCAAAATCTGCGAACATCTGCATCCTTAGCTGTCAGTTTCATGCATGGGATGCGCAGGCCTTATTGTAAGGAGACCCTCGCGGCCAGATAGGAAATAACTCCCTTCTGCGTAACTTGTTTGTACCACTGTATAAAAGCTTGTGTGATGTGCCGCAGCGGCAGAGATCTCTCCGTGTTCTGAATGAGCACGTATTTTAATAAATCAACTACCAGGGCACATAACGGACTTTGTTCATTTATTTGACTTGAGAAAGATTTTAATTCCTCCACAGTACCACTGAGGAAGCTCTGTTTTGAGATTTTTATAGTTGAAATCTCCAGCCACGATCAGAAGCCCCTCTGGATGGGCTGTCTGTTGATGGCTGATCACTACAGTACAGTTCACTCAGTGCCTTGTCTCTATCGTTGTTGTTGCAGCTGGGAGGGATGTAGACTGCAACAAGCAGGATGGCAGAAAACTCCCTCGGTAGATAGAAAGGCCGACACTTGATGATCATAAACTCGCAAGGGGTAAACAATGTCTGCAAACCACCACAGTGCCCTGACACCAAGCATCCCTGATCCCGGGTCTTACCTCCTTCAATGAGGGCTCTGTCTGCTCGGTAGCATGCTAGCCGGTCGAGCTGTATGTTGTTCTTGTTAACACCATTAACAAGTCAGAGATTTGACACAAAACAATTTAATTTAATAACCCTAACACAGTTCAAGCAAGACTACATACATTGTTGTTTAAGAAAGTTGTGGTGGAATGTTGGAAAACTAGTCAAATTTTTAAGCAACAGCAGGGGCCCCAACCAATCAAGTTATACGACTTACTGGGTGTCTTTTCTCATGATTGTAGATACTTTTCTTTTTTTTTTTTTTTCTTTTTTTTTTAACCCCTTGTCCTGTCCAGCATTATGGCAGCAGAATTGTAATCTGATTACCGTTTATGCCAAACACATTTGCTATGCCCTTGATGCCCATCAATTCCTTATTTATTTATTTATTTTTGTTATTACTTATTACAATATTAATATTGTCATTACAATACTTAACATGTGATAGTGCCGAACCGGACCGGGGGACAGAGAGAGAGTGGGGAAAAAGGAACAGAAATATGAAGAGACAAACATAGAAAACAATGAAAAATCAGACAACCAGCTCCTACACCTGTAAAAACAAAACTGAAGACAATGCACGGCTTTGTGGGGCAGCCACCAGGAGCACTTGTAGGCAGACAAGCAGAGAACAAACACACAAACAAACCAACAGAAAAGCACAAGCAGCAGCAATCACATGTAATATAACTGTGGATACAGATGACCTTCAACCACAGGACAACACAACAACTGCTTAGGGAGCATGCTACTGGGCTAGTGTGTGTGTGAGAGTGAGTGTGAACAAATATGGTCCCATATGATAACCAAGATAGTCAAGGCGTGCCCACAGGTGGGTGAAGCAGCGGGGAGAGGCCCTCCAGGCAGCCTACATACCCAAAGAGCCCCGCCCACCAGATACCACTCAGTGCTGGCACCCCCCAAGACCTAGTGTGTGTGTGTGTGTGTCTCATGAGTAGTGATGTCAAAGATGTAATTGATACTGTAGATACTTTTCTAAATGTCAGGCCTCACCCTTGTTGAACAATACATTACTGCAATTACGTGAAACCTACCTAACAGGACAGACCTAACAGTCTGTTGGGTCACACTGACTTAACCAGTTATGTGAGTGTGCAGTGAAAGTAACCATGTTATTTTATATATATGTGGCGGAAATTTTAGTAAGGCACAGAGTCAGTTATTTTCTGAGGAGATAAGATGCTTTTAATAATATCTTGCAAGAGAGAACAACACAGAACAGAGTTCAGATTTGCTCTGACTCTTAGATGAAAACAAGTCAGTTAATATACAGGTTAATACGTAGTCACTCCTTTGATATGTTCAAGACTTTGTTATCTATCTTTCCTCCCTTTCTACAGCCAAGGCGCCTCGGTATCGTGCCATCTTCCCTGTCAAACCCCTTAAAGTTGTTAAATCATAAGAGCACAATACCCTCATTGAAAGAGGGAGAAAAGAGAAAAACAAGTGTCTTAAATGAGTTATTACCGGGTGATACAGAGTAACACTCATACAATATATATGTGAATTGATTTTCCCCTTACATATACATATATGTATATTGCATATTGGCGATGGGAAAGTATTTTATTCCATTATTTAATACATATTAATTTGAAGATAAGAGATGATAAGAGGTATTTGTCTTGGCAGAATTTGAATCTACAGAGACACTGACATGGTGCTGTTTGAAAGTTAAAACCCACCTTGGCATTTTGTCTATTTGTTACCTCAATAACTCTTCATTTCCTGCAACACCACTCGAGTCTTTATACCCCTATCACCAAAGCCTTCGTTAGCCTCTGTGTGAGGCATGATGACACACCAGCTCTGTCTGTCCAGCTGCTGTTTCTGCAGTGCCTGCAACTGAAGTCCCATCACGCAGGTGCTCTTCCTGCATACAAACCTGTACCAGGGTCAGTTCTCTTCTCAGGTGCTGAAGGTGATAGTCAGTGATTAATCAAGAATCTACTTTGGACAAGGAGATAATGCTTTACATTGGCGCAGGTCCAATGAAACACAGAGAGACGACTGTTGGAATGGAACAAATTTCAGCAATCATTGATGATATGGTGTCGATGTTGGGTAAAGGACAACGATGATGGCAGTCATTAACCTCTACAGTAAATGAAAAAGTGCACTTTTCTTCCTATTGACAGGAGACACTGAGGTCATTTTTTTTACATCTTGCCCCAGAGGAAAGAGCTTTCCAAATTTCTTTTGGGATTTTTCCCGAAAGAAATTTCCGACATGGCATATTCAGGACTGCACAAAAAAAGGCCCCCACCTATAGAGCTGATCTGGCAACGTAAAGTTGACATGAATTATTGAAGAATATTGTTTTTCATTGGAGAAGTCCGTGCCTGGAAAAAAAAAATCAAGCTGTAACATCTCAGGTTTATCTTGAAATAAAACAACTGAATATGCATCGTCCAATTGTGGTGAGTCCAGGGATTGTAACAGTAAACGCAAAGCAACATGGATGGTGTAGAATCTTTACTGTTGTTCCACCAAATTAAATTGTGTGCAAACCAAAATTTTCACTAAATGGCAGCTTGCTCTGAAATGTCTGTTTGGGGTACATGGATCCTTGTGCCAAAGGCAATATGATCGGTTTTCTTGATCTAATGTCCTGTATGTGTTATTTGAAGATGATGAAGAACTAACAGAGGGTTTCATTGCGTCCGTCTTTTACTTCACGATAAATGGTCATAACTAATTGTTTATGAATGCTTATGCGATTCTCATTTCAGTATAAAACTCATAATTACTCTAAATAATCCTTATACTCAAATAGCCAAGCCACAAGCTGCTGGGTACTGAACGCTACAATATTGTTGTTACTTGAATGTAAATGTAAATGGACTTTATTTATACAGCCCTTTACAGACAATCCTTTCGGTGTACTGAAGTGCTTTACAGCAGGTAATAAACAAAGAGAAGAATAAGTAAAAACAATAAAAGAACAGTGAAAGCAATGAAATCGAATAAGATAAAAGTGTCATCATACTACTGGGTATTAAAAGCAATCCTAAATAAGTAGTTTTTTAGCCTAGATTTGAAGAGGTTTAGGAATTTGAATCGTTTAGGATTTTGTTGTCAGTATGTGTTTGTCAATAAATTGTCACTAAATTATCAGCACGATCACTGTTGGATAGGACGCTGGGTACAGGTTAGTTATGGCGGATAATTTCTGCAAATCGGACTTATTTACTTTACGTCAGTCTTCACTTGTGCATACCCAGGCCACCAACTCAAGTTGTGGAGCCCACACTCAGCCCACAAATTCTGGCACCGACGGGGGAAACTGCTTTCTTCGGTCATATCTGAGGATCAAGATTCATTTTCCAAAATCTGGGAACATTGTAATATTGTCCTCCGCTGCTGTACCTTGCATGTCTATGGGACCATATAAGTTTGGGTGTGAGCTGCTTATCAGTAGTATTCAGGCCCGGGGTGGGTAATCGCGAGAGTTCCCGGTGGGTCGCTTCACTTCTGGGCCGGTGTTATGCCGAGAATTGCATCCCCTGTGGCGGGAACGCGCATCGCTTAAACTCCTGCATATCCCAACTTTTAAACTTATTCGTAATATAATCGTGTTGTTTCACTATGAATGCTCTATAAAGGTGGAGTTTTATGGAAGATTAATTTTAGAAAACACGACTTTGACACTTTAATCTGAACTCGTTGGAGGCGAATGCTTTACAGTCACACTGTCTGATGAATAATTTTCTGTTTCGTGGTTTGCAGTTACGGGTGACATTCCTCGCTTTTTCTACCAACACAATAATAGTTTAAGCCTTGTGTACAGGGCCGCCGATAGGGGGGGACAAACGGGTATTTTGTCCCGGGCCCAGGAATGGAGGGGGGGGGGCAAAAAAAAAAAAAAGGAATACACGCGGGTGTGGCGATAAATAAAAGTACCCTTAACATGATTCCCTTGGTCAAGTGAAAAATGGTTGATGAAATGTGCAGTTTATGATCTCTAAATGAATAAAATAGCGTGAGTTTTATTGTGGTAGGATTCTGAAAGCCATAACTCCACTCAGTCCATATCCATATCCAGGCAAAGTGGTAAATAATCCTTTTGGTTTATCCGCAATAAATGAGAAACTGGGAAAGTAGAGGTGGGTGTGGGTGGGTTGCTACGGGGGGGACCCATTCAGAGAATTTTGTCCCGGGCCCAGCCAAACCTGTCAGCGGCCCTGCTTGTGTAACACCCAAACTTTTGAACTAGTAATAAAACGCTGGAATGGTTGCAAATAGAAAATGGTCTGAGTGAGAAAATAACTGCGTTCCCTTAAATTGCACAATGGTTGTCAGTAGCCTAAAAAGTCATTAATAATACATAAATTAAACAGTGTAACTAATATGTAGAACGTGTATAATACATTGTATGTTCCCTAACTGTGGCTTAATGTTTTGTTGTTGTTGTTGTTTTTTCCTGCAAGCATTTTATCACTATGCACCTGCAAGGCCATTATAGTAATGCATGATATAAACTATCGATAAAGAATAACACAACCATGATTCTTCGTTTGGGTACCCCTCTTCAGATACTCTAAATAAACCTACTATTGTTCAAGTCTCACTAGAATCCTTTCTATTTTAACACCAAATTAGATGATACAGACAAAAAATTATATCCAGTAGCACAGAGGGCATGTATCATCATGTGAACAATTTGATAACAACTTTAACTGTCTAATTATGTGATATGGGAGGGGATGCATATTTTTGGCAAGGCAAATTCTGAGCCTGCCGATATTTGCAACCCCTGTCTATTTTCCCCAAATATTCTCCAAGTGATATGAAAGTCACACCAACAGCTCAGAGGACATGTCTGATTATGTACAAAAGGTTATATCATTCTGAATTGTCTATATCTTTGAGTTAGAAGGGGATACATATTTTGGCAGGCTCAGAATTTGCCTTGCCAAAATATGCACCCCCTGCTAACTCAGAGAAGTAGAGAGTTAAGACAGATATAAGTAGAAAAAGCGAGGAATGTCACCCGTAACTGCAAACCACGAAACATTATTCATCAGACATTGTGACTATAAAGCATTCGCCTCCAACGAGTTCAGATAAAAGTGTCAAAGTCGTGTTTTCTAAAATTAATCTTCCATTCTTTATAGTGTATTGAAAGTTGCCTCGCCGGTCATATTTATATCTGTTTTCTCATCGATATTAGTGATGGGTCATGCACACAAGCATCGGCTCTGAGAGCCGGCTCTTTGTAGTGAATCAGAAGAGCCGGCTCGCATCAAGTGAGAGCCGACTCCAAGTTTTTTTTCCATTCGCTGCTTAGGTTTCACTTTCAGTGCTCAGTCCCAGCTCTGGTTACACAGAGCTTTGTTATGATTGGCCAGCATGGCGACCAGCATGCAGTATTCACGTGAGAATTAAGGAGTTTGGTTCTGGTTTTGGCTGTGGATGTGTTTGAAGTTTATTGTTTATTTATGCAATAAAAAAGTTTAATTAAAATAAACAAATATAAAAGTGGTTTTGTCACGGAATGAATGCAAAGAATTAGGCAATTAAGGTCTCTCATGAAAACACTGAAAGCAAAAGGGTTTTCAACACAAACCATGATTTTTTTTTTTTTGCAAAGTTAAAGGTGGGGTAGGGAATCTTTTTCAGGAACATTTTTTTTACATATTGCTTGAAATACTCTTCACACCCCCATTGCAACCAATTAATTAAAAGTTTTGACACAAATATGAAAAGTTTTAGTGGCCTCTAGAACGTACAATCTAGGAAAAACAGTATCCAATCATTGTGAACGGACCGTTCACAATGATTGGATTCTGATGCGTCTATCAAACTGCAATCTGCTCCTCCCTCCCCCTCCTTCCCCCTGTGCGCGTACCCTGCTCCGTAAACGAATTACGCGTCCAGAAGCTTGGCAGGAAGCTAAACTAGAGCCAGCTTGGCTAGCACCTAGCATTATTAAACATAAAGTTATCATATACTAAATACTAAATACTAAATACGGCAACGATCGATGCTTGCTGTCAGAACAGCGCTCATCCACCTTCGTGCTCGTGCACGTTCATGTACTCTAGAGGCGTGCCTTCGGGGGGAAAGTGAAGAAAAGGGTTGGGACTTTTTACCTGTGTATTTTCAAAATGCAGCTTCGCTGGACTCAAAATCCAGGATCTCCTACCCTACCTTTAAGGTAAAATATAGGCTACAAAAGATCCTAAATAAAGAGCCGTTTGGGAGTCGAAAGAGCCGGCTCTTCTTTGGGAGCCGAGTCAAAAGAGCCGGCTCTTGGAAAAGAGCCAAACTTCCCATCACTAATCGATATGCAGGAGTTTGAGCGATGCTCGTTCCCGCCACAGGGTATGCATTTCTCGGCATAAAACCTGTCGAGCATTTTATTTTTTTACATTTGTCACGTTAATCCATCTTCACTTAAAGTTGGGCTCAGTAATACGGGGTTTGTTTACCATGCAATACACACCCCAAAGCTGTAGGGGGAGCTCCGTAGAAAATAGGCGACAGTCTAGCCAGACTGTCGTAAACCCACCAGAGGCAATTTACGGTTTATTTTTCAAGACACTGGCAGAGAGTTGGAGAGGACGACGGAGGTTCGCGATGTCTTCAAAGGTATGTAGTAAAAGTAATTATCAAAGCAGTATAAAAGCAAAGAATGAATTGTAAACCATATGTGCATGTTTGTCTTGTACTATATCATTGTATGCGAAACGATGCAGATGCACATGAGCCCTTTACGACCTGCCGTGAAGCAGTAGTTCTCGGCTCTCGTGTGTCGCGAGACTTCCAGAGCTAAACAAAGCATGCGGCGCCACAGGCAAAGTTGCAAGCGCTGTTTCGGGCTAGGGCCACCAGATGGAGATGGAAATGTCACCGTTTTCATCGGAACGGGTCAGCCAAGCAAACTGATAATTGCCAAGCAATTTTATGACCATGAAAAAGTTGCATAGCATGTGTTTAAAGCAATACAATGTAACTTCTCAAAAAGCCCATTATGGAGCTCCCCCTACAGGCTTGGAGGTAATGTACGGTTACACTGTTGTAAATACAACACCCTTTCGCTTTCACGTTTCACGTTTGTTGACGAACCGGCGAGGAGGCAGAAGGTGCAACCGAGAAGGTAAGAGTAATCAAATGTACCTGGGAGCGTGAGAGCGGTCTATTTGTTTTTGCGGTAGGTGTGCCAGAAAGCAAGTCGAAGTACTTCCGCTCAGCTCCCGGGCCGCTCCAGCAAAGTTCCATAGCGCAGTTTTTCCAACTCAGACCCCCGAAGGGCATAGGAGACAGGCCAATCGTAATATTAAAACTCATTCCAGCCGCACAATTTTTTTCAAGCTGTTATTTTACATGAAATGTTACATAGTATTACTTTAAAATAGGCTACACACGTCCCGCATTCTGACACTGCAGCCTCTGCATGGGTTGTACCATGCGAGGGAGTTTTCCCCTCCCGAATAGAGTTGGTTGGTTGGGTCCATATAGCCTGGGCCGGTATCGTCACAGCCCTTTTACAGACAGCCGCTTCCTATTCGCCCCATTATACAAAATTTGGCTGCAGTTCAGTTGATTTTGTCTGGGGGCGCTGGCGACCGAGTGCAGAATGACCATTTGCCATAGGGCTGGCGCTAATAACTCAAAAAATGTCCCCGCTAGCGGCTGAAACCTGAAAATATTACTGTGATTTCTGACAGAGGGATGTGGATTTATATCAAAAGTACAATAACCTGGGAGTTATATCTTTCTGTTTTCTTACAGGTCTGGCATTTGCGAGTCAGTCTCCGCTAGCATCTAGCTAACGGAATCTGAAGAACGCACGGCTGATTACGACCGGCTGCTTTACGGCACTCGTCCACTGTGCCAGAGTGCTAACCTGGTGCTGCTAACAACAACCAAAGCTTAAAGTTAGCAAAGCCCACAACTTTAATATGCTTTATAGTACCTATTCTAGCCACGTAGACCCATAACAGGATGCATGAGCTGAAATCTGTAACTATTTGAGCTAACACCTCTCTGCTAGCTCAGCGCTAGGACTGACCATGCCGTAAAGTGATGCCACATGCGTGACGTCACTCGTGATGCAATACTGACAATAAATGTGTATTTTAAAAAAATCTAGTGAGTCTAAAAAATCAAACCAAGTGCCGTTTGAAAGGATAATTTATCCTGCCTTTAGGAAAATTAAAATGAAAAAAATTCTATCCAAAGCAATGGCTGCATCTAAGGTGGATCTCATAGTACCACCAGAGAGTTCTGCCTGCTCTGCACTGCTTCGTTGGCGCCCCCTAGAGTGCAGTACCACCCAGAAAAAGCTGCCAGCTTTCTCTCTTCTCATAATAGAGACTCTCTGGTATCGTGCAGAAAAGGTATTGTCTGCTAGAATCTGATTTCCGGCCGCGGGAGCGCGCACAGCAGGCCGTTGAGCTGTAGTGCAAAACCGTCTGCTTTTCTCTGGATTAAGCGGTCATAATATGCAGATACACACAACTACCTAAAAACTTTCCTGAAAAGGTCCTCTCTTGAAGGTTATACTGTCAGGGCATGTAGTGAGGTGGCACAGGAAGGTCAAGAGGATAGTGGCGAGTCCGCTGGGCCACAGCCCTTTTACAGACAGCCGTTCCACTTCCTATTCGCCCCATTATAAAAAAATTGGCTGCAGTTCAGTTGATTTTCTCTGGGGGCGCTGGCGAGCGAGTGCAGAATGACCATTTTCCATAGGGCTGGCGCTAATAACTCAAAAAATGTCCCCGCTAGCGGCTGAAACCTGAAAATAATACTGTGATTTCTGACAGAGGGATGTGGATTTATATCGAAAGTACAATAACCTGGGAGTTATAGCTTTCTGTTTTCTTACAGGTCTGGCATTTGCGAGTCAGTATCCGCTAGCATCTAGCTAACGGAATCTGAAGAACGCACGGCTGATTACGACCGGCTGCTTTACGGCACTCGTCCACTGTGCCAGAGTGCTAACCTGGTGCCGCTAACGACAACCAAAGCTAAACCAGAGGCTAGTCAGAGAGTATGTAAAAGGGCTGTGCTGAAATCTGTAACTATTTGAGCTAACACCTCTCTGCTAGCTCAGGGCTAGGACTGACCATGCCGTAAAGTGATGCCACATGCGTGACGTCACTCGGGATGCAATACTGACAATAAATGTGTATTTTAAACAAATCTAGTGCGTCTAAAAAATCAAACCAAGTGCCGTTTGAAAGGATAATTTATCCTGCCTTTAGGAAAATTAAAATGAAAAAATATAAAAAATTATATCCAAAGCAATGGCTGGATCTAAGGTGGATTTCATTGTACCACCATAGAGTTCGGCGTGCTCTGCACTGCTTCGTTGGCGCCCCTAGAGTGCAGTACCACCCGGAAATAGCCGCCAGTTTTCCCTCTCCTCATAATAGAGACTCTCTGGCTGGGCCAACCTACCGCTGGGCGGACTACCATATAAAACCAGAGATGGAGCTTGAAAGCAGGAACTGTTCCTCCTGCAAAAACTGTGCCATTTGTGTCCATTTAATACTCTCACAGTACAACCTCACAGATGCTTATCATGTCATCGGGTTAGCATATAAGTTTCTGTTGACTTTGTCCATCACACAGGTTGCATGTGAGAGAAGCTTCTCAAGCTTAAAATTTGTGAAGAATAGGCTACGAAGCTCATTGAGTCAGGAAAACTTGGAGGCTTTCATGATAATGTGTACAGAGAAGGAAATCCTCATGTCTATAAGCAATGAAACAGTTATAGATAAAGTGGCTGAAACTAGTGCACTGCTTAGGTGGTAATTGATGCTGTTGGTGCTAATCACAATGTAACTGTATACTGAACTATAAACATTAGGTCAATATGCCTCTTTGTTGAAGAGTGGGATACGTTTCAAATGCTTTATTTATTTATTTATTTATTTATGCTTTTGTTAATTCATCAACCTATCCTTGTGGAATAGTGGAATAATTTTTGTTAACTTCTATTTGTTGAACCATGGTATCAGTTAAAAAAAAACTACAGGATAGTAAGAGCTGAACTGTTGCTTCATTTATCCAATTTCCACTACCATGGAAAAAGTCTTGGGCCTGAAAAGTGGCCCCACTCCGGCCCTGGTAGTATTACAATTTATTTTTTATTTTTTATTTATGCTATGAGGAATACGCTTGTTCTGTTTGTAGTCCTCTTATTTTTCCCCCTTGATCCAAAGAAAACCTCTGTTTTTTGGCTTATATGAATTTTTAACACAGAAGGGCATGTTGTGAGAGAACTGTCGCCAAACTTAATAAGTAAATTATTTTTATCATCCATGTACATAAAGAGACAGTCAGAGGTGTTCACATCAACAACTGTTCCAATAAGCTTAAGCCTGCAGAAAAGATGTATTTGTAGATGCTCCGATTCACCCCTGGTTTTAGATAACCGCCCCACGCTTGGCGTGCTGATATAAATTGTTATGCCGATCTGACACACTGTTGTGACTTTATTCGGACTTATACCTCACTTGATGTTCCATCCCGTCACGCATGGATGTCAAATGCACGAGTCGTGTCTCTCTCCGGTGCAATTAGAGGTACAGTATGCTGTTGCAAACCGTTTGTGGGGGCATGTAAAGTTTTGTTTGGGAAAGAGTATCTCAATTCACGTTGGACTAAACTGCTGACAGTAGCACCAGAGCTGAGGGCGTTTCCCCATTACAACCAGGAAATATCTGTTTATAAGGACCATCAAAACTAGGGGAAAATAAAGCTGAAAAGCTCTGCAGTTTCTGCTTTATGTCCGATGTTTTTCTTTAAGGTCTGGAGGAGTGAGGCTGCAAGGCCTCGGTAACATGCTTGTTTGACAAGAGCCCAAACTCGGGTGAGTTGACAAGGAAATGTTGTGAAACAAATGTTGAGAAAGAACAAGGAAGTTGAAACCATTTTTTCCCCTTTATCGTCATGGGTTATACTGAGCAAACAAAAAGGCTTGTAAACAGGTCCTTTAACGCTGTGCTGAAAGGAGCATCTCTGCATCCTGGACTTTGAACTGCTGGCTGAGTTTCCATCCATAATTGTCTACTCAAGAGTTAATTTGTAATGATGAATCACATCTCCTTCTTCTACACTTTAACTTTCAAAATTATTTTTCTTTTTTTTCAAATATTGTCATCCACACTAATGGCATGTCTATTACAGTCATCTATACTGCATTGATACAACTTCCCTTCAGGGGATTAATAAAGTCTTACTGAAGTGAATTAAATCCTTTCTGCTTTTGATGCTTTGACCTGCTAGAAAATGTCACACTGCTGGGGGGTCATGTTGCATTGTGGGTAAAGAAGTGACTTCCTTTTCAATGGGTTTCCATCAAAAAATTAAGATTTCTTTGGCATCCTTTTTGGTAGCAAAAAAATATCCAATTTCTTTGATGAATAATTAAAAAAAATTTTTAAAAAATGCATTTTCCTTGTGATGCTCTTTCCAAACAGCACAAGCTCTGCTAACTCAGATATGCTTAGTGGTATGAAAAAAAAAAAGAAAAAGACAGCCCACCCACACAATATTACATTCAAACACATTTATATAAAAAAAAAAAAAAAAAAAAAAAAAAAAAGCATCATCAGTTGGAAACTATTTATTGAACATTTGCAACCAGATATCAGTTAAATACAGAACTTTAATTTTTCTCTCTACATCCCCTAAACAGCAGGGACCGGCTTCACTTCATTACACTGAGAGGAGGGAATGTTATAGGACTTTGTAAGGCGCACACTGTGCTGGAAGTAATTTGGCTTTCTGTCTTCTGACAATAAAGAGAAACTAAATCTGAGTCTGCCTCTCAAATGTCCAACACTGCTTCCTCTCCTCACGATTGTTTCATCTGCAGTCAGGTTGACTGTGTTGTCAATCCTGTGCATACACACCGTGGCAAAAATGACAGAAATGACAAAAAAAATAAAAAAAAGGAGGCGAGAAGAGAAAACCAGTATAGACGGCCGAGACCTGCCCACCCCCACCCTCACCCCCACTGAAGGTGGTCTCAAATGTGGAGCCATGACTGAAAAGCTAAAAGTTAAATGATCGACATGAATATATTAGAAAAATGGCAATTAGTCTTTAATCAACACCTCGCCTCACTACTTCCCACCAAGACCTGGGTTATAAATTAAAACTGTCCAAATAAAATCAATTAACCAAAACTCTGGGGCCCATTTCAGTTTCATTTCAAGACTGGAAAATCCTTATTGAGAAAATAAATGGCACTTTTCAGTCTCTTGAACTGGAATCTAGAATCTCGACTCCAATGAAATCGACCCCAACCCTAAAATCAACTCTAATTTACATATATGGGTGAGGCGCTCTTCAAGCTTCCGCCACTCAAGCACTTGCTCCCCCCACAGGATGAGGGAGGCCCTCTGTGGTCTCTGCAGGCTAGGCCACAGTTTTGAAGGTCTGCAGTATGAGGTTGGTTTGGTGGATGAGTCGGTTTGCACTGATGAAGACATTTATTGCCCTGGGAACAAAGAATATCACAACTTCAGATGACTGGTTACGAATAAGCAAAGAAGGGGAAAATGTTAATGAGATCCAGGTGGTTTTGGTTGCCCGGGATACCTGGAAGTCAAACAGCACGCTTTAAAAAAAATGCCTGCAAAACAAACGACCAGCTGAGACACTGCAAACATTCCTGCTTTTGCGGCCCTCTTTTAGAGTCTTCATTGGCTCAACAGCGACACAATGCAGGACGTCTTTATGAATGCACAAGGAGTTGAGTGATGTGCAAGAAGAGTCTTTTGTTGCACACCACCACAAAAGAAAAGGTCAAATAAAACAGAAAAAAAAATAAACAAAACAAAATAAACTCACTGGATAGATTGAAATACCTTCTCTAAATGAGTTTAGAGAGTTCATGTGATCAGAACACACGACTGATCACAAGAACAATCTGCAGTTTCTTCTAGGGGAGGAAATATGTCCAAAAACTAAACACTGGAAACTTTTCTCACTGTAAAGAATATTTAAACAATGGCTTGGCAGTTATAGAAAATAATATGCTCCTTCTTCTTGAAACTTGACGTGCGCACAACAAACATGGCTCCACAGTCCGGAATCTTGTTCCATAACAACAGCGTTAGTTCCACCTGTGGCTCTGATTGGCTAATCGTAGATCCTAACAAGGTTATTTAATAAGTTTTAGCAGAGATGAGCTGAGGCTTTATGTGGCAGCACTTACTTTCCGTCTTTGAAGTATGTTTTGAGGGTGTCGCTGAAACTTTTGGAGTATTTCACAAACTCCTTTTTCTGGTGCTCCAGGGCCTTAGGGAGAAAAAAAAAAGGAAAGAAATGTCTTAGAAACAAGGATAATGTATGTGCTGAAGAAAAAAAACAAAGAAAAAAAAAAAACAGACGCGACTCCTGTATCTGTTACTCACTCTGCGATTCTGGTATTGATATTTCTTAATGACGTTGTTGACTGTGTCCAGGAGCTCTTTTATGGCGCTGGCTATGTCTCTGTGAACAAAAGCCAACACCTGTGAGAACACAGAACTTGACACCACACATCAAACAGAAGAGTAAATTCTGAGAATGAAGCTGAATGCTCCGCCTTAACCACACTATCTCAACGCCATCTCGATGCGATTCAGCTGTTACCATCCGGCTTCCCCCTTTTCATTCATTTCTCACAACGGTGGCGCTTGAGATGAATACAACCCCGTGAATCCCTTCACAATGGAGATCATCTGAAAATGTGTACTAACAACCCCCTTTTAAATACATGTCGCTGTGAAACAGCCACTCGAATAAGTGTAGAGCTCATGGTGCAAGATGTACTGTGTGTGTATTTACCTTATCGTGCACCATTCATGAGGTTTTCTAACGGCCAGTTGTCAGTAAAACGGACACAAATGTAAAGCTAAGCATCCCATTGGGACGACCCTTCCTACAACACTGTTGTGCAGTGGCATATGTGGGCTTTCAGGTGTCTACAGAACTGAAACCAGTTGGTCCAATAACATTGACCATTGGTCTAATATTTGCTAAGTACACAATCACACCTCTGCTGTACGCAGCCAGTTTAAAGATTAGAAAACAGAGTTGATACTAAAGAAAAAAAAGTGGTAAATATTGACATTAGAGCCAGACTATAAATAAACAGCATGAACAGCTCATAAATGACGACTCTGCTGTGTAATGCTGGAGAGACTCAAGACTGCACCCTGTATGACAGATCAGCAATTGTTTGAAATGTGCTGATTTACTATAGTTTTGTCTCTTAGTATGACAGAGAATGTGTGTGTGTGTGTGTGTGTGTGTTGCTCACACTCACTTGATAGTTTGTAGGAAGCGTACTCTGTCATTGATCTCGTCAGGGATTTTGCTAAGGATGTGTTTCAAAGCTCTGGCCTTCTCATTTAGGTCCTGGAACTCCTGCTCAGGTCGGTCAATCATGAACTCTGCAGGATAAGAGAGCTTAGTGCATTCCTGGAGACTCAGAACGCAACACATGTCTGATAAACCGGACAAAGAGATCATTTCTGCCACGATATGTCTTTTTTCTTATACGCTCACCTTCCACATCATCAGATGCCATACGCAGCAGCGATTCAGTGAAGTTGATCTGAACATTCTTCTTCTCCAGGATCTTCATTATGATGTCCTGTGTCAGACCAGGGTTCTCCCTCTCCGCCTAACGAGAGACAAACAGGATGCGGCGTGTGGAAGACAAAGTATACATGTCTTATATGAGGAAAATGACAACAGCTCAGTTTTTTCTTATCCAAAACTGGAGGGGTGGGGGGGGGTCTAAAGGAGGCTTAATTGGAGCTGTAGAAAACAAAGCTCACACTTTGTTGACTGTCAGGCATCAGCTTTGAGCAGTTCAGATGAATGCGCAAAAGCTCTCCTAGTGAATAATTCAACCTCCGTTACACCAGCCAGGAAGCAGAGAGACTAATCAGAGGAGCAAGTGAACAAAAGGCCCACAAATGTCAGTTGTAAATTGATCTTATCCTCCTTTAGTTTGTATAACGACAAAGCTGCTTCTCCTTTATTAAAACCTAATGTGCACACGGCAAACATAAGTGCACATCCTCCGCGGTACAGAGGCAATCTACGGCAAGTGTCCCTTAATTAATTCAGTGAAATCAGAACAGTGTAAGGACACGAAAGCCATAACATCAAAATTACTACACTGGTCTGAATATGACCACCACTGATGCTTTAGCAAGGTCTACTGAGTTCATCTCACTATCAATCATAGAAATCAAAGCAGTTGAGTTAAATGGACATCATGCATTACAGACTGAATGCGTCACTTCTAACACATGTGAAATTAGAAAACACTTTTAACATCACAACAGAACATTCAAATGCCACAAAGGGTGTCAAGTTTGGTGTTGCCAGCTTGGAAGCAGTGCAGAAATGATTTATTTACTTGGCATCAGCCATCAATTTTATCTATCATCACTGAATCAAATTAGTCTACGCTATTGTTATTTCATGAGTGTGCCACTGAATGGCATAAATGCAGAGTGACGGAGAATTGGAAAGCAGTCAAGAATACCTGATTGACTACAAGGAACGTGATGTTATCATATTGTTATCACATGTTTCATCTAAATTCCTCACAGTCCTACCTTTATGAAGGCTGCTCTGAGTGTCTGAGCTGCCGATAGGTTGATCCTCTCCAGCTGGTTGGGGGGGGGGGGGAAGCCAAAAAGGAAGACTGCATGTTACTGGCGAGTCCAAACATACTCACTGTGTGACCAAGCATCTGATAAGTGTTACTTGGAAAATCATTTCAACATTGGCTTCCAAATTTCTGACTAAATCTAGATGCCGTGAAGAATCAACTTGCTTAGTGAAGTATCATTTTGTCCTGAGATTCAGCTCAGTTCGGTTTCATTTATAAAGCGCAAAATCCCAACAAATGTCATCTCAAGGCACGTCGCAGATACAGTCCAATTCATTGTAATCCAAATCATGATCCAAGTTTCGCTTTAGGGGAAGCAATAATGAACACTTAATTACACACAGATAATGTGCCCAAAACACATTAAATTGGCATCAATGTCGGTCTTACAATATGAAAAGTTGACAAACCAACTAGAAATCACTTTCTTTCGTATGTCTTTTGTTAGTAAAGTAACACTTTCGAGGTCAGATTTATTCAGTCATTTTTCTCACCTCATTGAAAACTGGGTACATCACTGCATACAGCGTCATGGATACCATGGAGTTTGTCTCCGCTTCATTCTTCATCTCCTCCATTGTCATCCTCCAGGGAGGAGCAGCTCTTGTTAAAACGGTGAAGTGGTCACAGCAGCTCGCACACACTCACACACACACACTCACACACACACACACACACACCCTGAAAACCACACGTTCCCAAGTGGCGAGATCCTGGAGGGATGAAAAAATTTTTTTTATTAAACGGTGCAGATCAATTAAGGTTAAACTGTCTTGCTTTAGGTGTGTAGGCAGTACAGTTTATTCTAATCACGTCTTATATGCGACAGCAAATGGAGATGCGCTGACCTGTTACTGACTCACTGAAGTGGACTGCATATAAACTAGGATGTTAAAGAATTAGTAGTTGATCTGTTATCGTTCAGTTTTCAGTTACAATTGTGCAGTCACAGGTGGCTGCAGACAAGTGGCATTTCAAATACTGGCTTCCTGTTTGATGACATTAAAAATTAGCCCCCGGAATTCTAGTCAGATTCTAAATTTCACAGGACACTGGTTTCATGTGAACACTTGGTATGAGACTGAATTTAGGCACTGAACCTGGTACTGGAAGAGGAAGTTAATAGAATAGCACTTTAGGTGTGTGCTATTTACGTATTAGGACTTGAACCTGAGTGGAGATTTAGCTCCACCTGCTGTCCATCTCACTGCACTTTGCTGACATTAATCTAATTACAAAGTGGAACACCACAGCACTGCTGTTGACACGCACCGATTTTACGTCAAATGAGTGAGAGTCCAAAAATTTGGAGGAGGTGAAGTGCTAGAAAAGGAGGCAGTCAAAGAAGCCAAAACCATAATTCTAAAGGCACGTTCTGATGATCCACTGCCCACTCAGTCAGCTGCAGCTATTAGTTATGTCCTATGTGCAAGTTTTGTTTGAGGGCTTAGGAAGAAACAATAGGAGGTAGATTATTCATGCTCATATGTTACAATGTTCAGTGCCAAAAAATGGTTGTTTGTGCAGTGTACATTAATTACCTAACTATTATCAGGTCCTTCTAATAATAGGAGCAAACAAAAAAAAATCCCATTCATCACAGTTATTTCAGTTACCTCAACTGAAATGCCATGATCAAAAATACTTGTACAACATAAAACAATCTAACATTGTATAAACTGTCAACTTTGTTACCATAAGCACGTCATTGCCATGTCTGTTCTGCACCTTGTATTATGCTCACCAATACTGTGGCCTGCTTCGATCATGTGCCAGTTAGGAACAAAGAGGAGGTAACTTCTTTAATTAGGAGAGGTGTGGCACATGTTACCTGGTTGATAACAGCAGTGTCTAAATGCCCAAACAACAACTTTAATATATACACCCAGACGTCAGAAATTTGTTTTTGGACACACCGATTACACTATATGTAAAGGGGCAAAAAGATAGACTGACAAATAGTTGGCAGAGCAGCTCACTTCTCAGCTGTATGTGAAAGGGTTAGAATTTGATTTTGTTCGGGTGGCCTTATTAAACACTTGTGCCACTCATGGCCCGTTTCTGAATATTTTCGAAGGCATAAAGTAGATAAACGTTCATATTTCTTAAATACAGCGTCTGACGCGATGGTTGGCTCACTGGCAGGTAAAACTGACCAGTTGACGAGTTAAATGGAGAAACACAGTCCCAGGTAATGCTACTCGGCTAAGATAAATGCTAACTACGTAGCTATCGAAACGTCAATTGGGGTTTGGCATTTTATTAAAGCTTACAGGTTACCATACTTCAATGACAGCTTAGTAAAGTAACACATC
Organism: Odontesthes bonariensis; assembly: GCF_027942865.1. Taxonomy (NCBI): domain Eukaryota; kingdom Metazoa; phylum Chordata; class Actinopteri; order Atheriniformes; family Atherinopsidae; genus Odontesthes; species Odontesthes bonariensis. The sequence continues at coordinate 20,285,570 of NC_134522.1, forward strand.
TCACGTAATATAATATAGATATTAACTTGAGGCCTGTTACCAAGCTAATCGATCATAGCAAATAGCTAGCAGTGAACAACGTAGCTTGAGTGCTAGCTCAAGTAAGCTGTATATATTTATTAGCAATAGGCTAAAACACGCCAATAAATTGCTTTAAGACAGATGTGTGAGTTTGTGGATGTGTGTCAAATGTGTTCTTGCATCTACCTTTGGCGTGACTTCTTAAGTTGGCTGGTTATGCCGTCGATTACCTTTTAGCTGCTGTGTTTTCTTTACAACTTAAGGCGGAAGTTTTTTAGGACTGGCCTGAGCGACATCTTCCGTACTCTTACCACGTGACCAATGTCCTCCAATTAGACAGCGGATAGCTCAAACAGCTCTGACGTAATTCGGATAGTTCCATTTCTGTTGGAGCAATTCCTTATCTGCCATTAAAATAAGGTTATCATAATATCTGTGAGGTCGATGTGATCTTTCACTATGGAAATACTTATTCATCATCTGATATCACACCCCTAAAAGAAGACCACTATAACTTTAAAAGAATAACATTATTCAAAATCAACAACATAAAGTAGACGCAACGATTAAACAACTGACGAACAACACAACGGATTTTCTTTAATCGTCTATTTTCCAAGAATAAATTCCAAAATTCTCAGATATCAGATTTTAAAATATTTCAATGCTGCTGACTGCAAAATGTTATCGCTCAGCCTGTGTTACAAATAGATGGCACTGGTTGGAGTAGGCTGGGTCAAACAATTTCACAAATGTCCAGCCGTTTGGTGTATGTACACATGCAGAACTGCAATAGCTCTTACTGCACTTGATGGTAACTTTGAATTGGCCTTGAGGGTCTTCCACAGTCCCACTGGAACTTTTTAAGAAGGCTCTTAATGTCAGCTTTGAGTCGTAGGGCTTGGTTGCAGTCAATACATTCGGTGCACAGATTCATACTCTTATTTAACAGTGGGGACTTCCAGCTATTGCAATGCGTCTGCCCGTCAGCAATGCTTTTACTTCATACCATAATTTAGAAGGGGACACCAGTCTGTTGCCATTTGTTACATAGTATTCTTCTAAGTTTGTTTTAGCTCTTGAATGATACATGGATCTGTTAGCATAGAAATATTCTCTCCAGTAATTAAAGTGTTTTCCTAAACCCACGTTTATCCTCATCCTCATTAGGCTGTGATCAGATAAGATGGCTTAATTGGACATTTCTCTATATTATGTAGATCTAGTTTTTAAGATCAAATCAATTCAGCAATATGTCCAGTGTACAGCTGACAAAAAAGTTACATCCTTTATCGCTGGATACTACAACGACTAAACTCAATGCTTCTAGTATGCATTTTATCCTGTGATCTTTCAGTTTTCTGAAGGCCACCTATCTAGTTTTCCATCTGACACAATCAAAGTTACTCCTTAAAATGATGGTACCAAGAGCTACCTTAACGGATTGATTGATAGAATTGATCCTATGTTATTAAAGAACGAGGGGTGATCTTTGTTCAGAGCAAAGTTGCCACTTCTCTTTTTCTGCTGTTAAGGACAGCCATTTTATCCTTAACTTTCAATGTTCTGAGTCACCTCAATGTTTTTTTTTATTTATTTTTTTATTTTTTTATATAATGCTACAAGATCAGGTGTAACATTTCAACGGACTCAAAATCTTTTTCACTTTGTACAGGGTGGTTAAGCCCTTTTATATTATAACTATACCAACTGCTGAGTAAGACACAGAGTAACACTGATACTAGCTTTGTCAAGGTCTATGTCTATATAACATTTTTACATTTCTAGCCAAATTGTATGTAAATTTAACCAACAGGTCAAAGATTTGAGAACTCGGAAAGAAGACTTTTAACAGCACAGGAGATTCAAATGGAATTCTGAAGGCGTAGCTGGTTGCAAAATAAAATTAAACCCATAAATAAAGACTAGTGCCACCCAGCTGCCACTGAAATGCAGGCAGAGAGTTTAGACCATGAGTTCCCCTGGGCGACTTTGCACTAAGCGCTATTAGAACTTCAAACCAAAGAGGTACGGCAAATGCTCGGCTAGACTTTAGCCCCACTGTGGGTTCCAATAACAAAAGAAACAAGTGTATTTTTCGCTCCCTTGTAGCCAAAAGTGTTATCCAGAAATTACTTTTTATTGTCGTTTGAGAGTCAAACATTTCAGGGGAACTTTCCTCAGCATTAACCAAAACAACTACTAACGTTTGTCTGGTAAATGTATTCAAACATATTTATTAACCCTCTTAATCGTGAATGAAAACTTGTAGATCCATATCTGATCCATATGCTGTTTGAAGCAAACAGCAATCACACCATGACCCATCTTGATTTCTTGTCTCCATCTTTGATCATCAGTGGGAGGGATGTGAAGAGTGACAATGATCATGATCTAATCATCACCACTCAAGGCTCTATGCTATGTTAATCACATCACTAGAGCCCTTGAGTAGAATCAATTAATGACAGGCTTATATTCTTTGCATTTTTTTTTTGTTTGTTTAATCAAACCTGGAAAATTATCTGTCTTTTTTTTTTTTTTGGTTTTAAGCTAAATAATCCAAATACAGTAAGGCATCTTATACTAAATGTTGACATTGTGAACGTTTTTGTGCTCTCATTTGTTGTTGTTTTTTTGTTTTTTTTTGTTATTGGATTATTGTGTGTCACATCACGTGACCTGTCTAATTGAACACACTCGTGTACAATAAAGGGTGTGTCCTTCAGACAATGAGGAACAACACGAAAGCCAAACCGACTCTCATTGTGTCACGTTGAACGCTGTGCCGAAAGATGATTTTGCTAACAGGTGGGCCCATCAATGAAGAAACGGGTGAACGTCTAGACAGACAGTGAGCACCTGCTGTGTAAGTAAACCAGGAAAATGAACAGAAGAGAAAAAGACATGGCATACAGCCGCTGGTCAAGACTTCTCTTTGATGGAGACGAGAAAAATTATGAACTTATGAAATTTTTAGGACATCTTCAATTGCAAGGGCTGAAACAGACAATTCTGTCAAGCACCACCGAGGATGAAGACGAAGACGCAAAGAAAAACGCTGAAGCTTATGCAGCGCTCATTCAGTTCTTGGATGACAAAAGTCTATCACTCACTCTGCATGACGCGGCAGACGACGGACGTGCGGCGCTTGGAATCCTGCGGGCTCATTACGCCGGCAAAGGAAAGCCCAGAGTGATCAACCTGTATACTGAGCGATCACAGCTTTGAGAAGTGTAGGTGAGGAGCTGAGCGACGGACTTCTGATAGCCATGGTCCTGAAAGGACTTCCAGAGACATTTAAGCCATTTGCTATTTATATCACTCAAAGCGAAGTTGGTGATCAGTTGACTTTTGCAGAGTTTAAGACTAAACTCAGAAGTTTTGAAGACATTGAAAATATGCGTTCCACATTATCTGAGGACAATGTGATGAAAGCTAAAGCACATCCTGGCACAAGATGCGCAACAAGAGCTGTAAATGATCCTAGAGCGGGAAGTTCTGACAACATGTGCTTTAAATGTGGGATGAAAGGGCATATAAGCAGAACCTGCCAGCGGAAGCAGTGGTGCAGTCACTGTAAGAATAGCAGTCACAGCAACGCAACCTGCAGACGGAGAAAACAACGGGATAACGCATACAGAGTAGCCGCTGAAGAGACGGGCGGCGACAAAGAGTTTGCTTTCCGGGTAAGCGACGCTGACACGGGAGTGGACGACATCAAGAGAAGAGGTCTGATGGTGGACGCCGGTGCGACGTCGCACATAATCACCGACATCAGGAAGTTTCGGAAGTTTGAACGTTTCCGGGCCGAGACGCACTGCGTGGCTGATGGACCCAGGTGTCTTGGGGTTGCTAAGCAACGAGGAGACGCGGAAGTGTGTTTGATCGACAGCAGAGGTCGACGTCTTAAAACAGTGCTGAGGAACGCACTGTACATCCCTTCATATCCGCAAGACATCTTCTCTGTGAAAGCAGCAACATCCAGCGGAGCAACGGTGATCTTCAAAGAAGGAAAGAACGTTCTTCTCAGAGACGGTACCAAGTTCCCCATTCACGTATGTAACAAACTGTATTACTTGCACACGATGGACAACGAATGTGGTGATCAGTGTAAAAAATGTTATGACTTACAAAGTTGGCATGAGATTCTTGGACATTGCAATTATAGAGATGTACTGAAGCTAGAAAATGTTGTTCAAGGCATGAAAATTAAAGGGAGAAGTGAACCAATGCCATATTGTGAAGTCTGCACAAAAGGAAAATTTGTTCAAACTAGGAACAGGGAGCCAGATGTAAGGGCTAAAATACCACTAGCAATGGTCCACACAGATTTAGCAGGACCTATAGACCCAATGTCAAAAGGTGGTCACAGATACGCATTATCCTTCACAGATGATTATTCTAGTGCAGTCTTTGTATACTTTTTGAAGAATAAGAGTGACGCAGTACAAGCTACTGAAACGTTTATTGCTGACATGGCCCCACATGGAAAGATTAAATGTATGAGGTCAGACAATGGTACAGAATTCACAGGAAAAGATTACCAGGCATTACTGAGAAAAAATTGTATCAGACACGAGACCTCAGCACCATATTCTCCACATCAAAATGGTACGGCAGAACGAAACTGGAGAACTTTATTTGACATGGCTAGATGTATGTTAATCGATGGTGAGTTACCAAAAATGTTATGGCCATATGCAGTACAGACAGCTGCTGTAGTGCGAAACAGATGTTTTAACAATCGCACAAAGCAAACACCTTACTTCATGCTGACAGGCAGACAGCCTAACATTTCTAGGATGCACAGGTTTGGATGTGTTTGTTACACTTACAAACAAGAGAAAGGGAAGCTGGACTCAAGGTGTGAAAAAGGGTATGACAAGAATAGCCCAGCCTATATGGTTTACTATCCAAATAGCAGAAACACAGGCTTGTGGAATTCATATCCAAAGAGAAAAATGAGATGGATGTAACTTTGGATTTGGATATGATTGAAATGAATCCCAGAGCAACCAAAACTCCAGATGCTGACCCAGTAAATGTTTCTAACCAGAAACTGAGCACAGAAGACAAACCGATGGCGAGTACTAGCCACACAACAAAACATGAGGAACCTGAGAGGCGATACCCTGCCAGAGAGAGAAAGAAGCCAGGTTATTTAGATGACTATGTATGTAGCATTGATGATGAAGAGCAGATAGCTAACATTGATTATTGTTACAGACTGTTAAGTGGAGCACCTCAAACCTATAATGAAGCTGTAACATCTGTGAATGCAAAAGAGTGGGTTACAGCAATGGATGATGAAATGCAGTCATTAAAGGACAATGTTACTTTTTCCCTGACCAACTTACCTGAGGGTAAAGCTGTAGTGGGGGGAAAATGGGTGTATGCAATCAAAAAGAGTAGCGATGGAACAGACAAATATAAGGCCAGATATGTTGCTAAAGGATTCAGTCAAAAGAAAGGTGTGAACTATGATGAAACCTTTTCACCAACAGCTAGTATGACAAGCATCAGAGTGTTGATGCAAAAGGTAGCACAGGAGAACATGTTTGTTCACCAGATGGATGTAAAGACAGCATATTTACACGCCCCGATCAAATGTGAACTTTATATTGAACAACCAGAGGGCTACAAGAAGGAATCTCAAGAAAATGAAAGACTGGTGTATAAACTGCAAAAATCTCTGTACGGACTTAAACAGTCGGGCAGAAACTGGAACAGAATGTTGCATGACTACCTATGTGAAATCAAGTTTGTTCAAAACCCTGCTGATCATTGTGTTTACACAAAGATGACTGATACTGAAGCTGTGTTCATCATTGTATGGGTTGATGATCTGATTATTGCTGCCAGTGATATGAATATCCTTAGAGATATAAAAGAAAAACTTGCATCCAAATTTAGGATGAAGGACTTAGGAAAGTTGACATATTTTCTTGGCATTGACTTTGAGCAAGATGCTGACAGTATTAAAATGTCACAGTCGAAGTATGTGAGAAAAATACTGGAAAGGTTCGACATGCAGAACTGCAAACTACCCCTTGTGAGCAGAAACTTAACTATTCTGATAAAGCTGAAGTAATGAATGATGTCAGAAAATATAGAGAGGCAGTAGGAAGCTTAATATATTTATCAACATGTACAAGACCAGATTTAAGCTATGTAGTAAGTAAACTGGCACAGTACTTTGCAAACCCAACCACAGAGCAGTGGAATACGGTAAAGCATGTTTTTAGGTATCTAAAAGGCACACAAAATAAGGAACTATGTTTTAAAAAGGGTGCTTGTGATAACCTTATACATGCATATAGTGATGCAGATTGGGCAGGTGATGCATCGGATCGAAAAAGTACAACAGGTTACTGTATAAGCCTAAATAAAGATGGTCCGCCAGTCTCATGGAAGACCAAAAGACAGCCTACAGTAGCACTATCTACATGTGAGGCAGAGTACATGGCACTAGCTGCTACTGTACAGGAATGCTTATACTTGAAACAACTGTTATTTAACATGGATAATAAGGATTATTTAGCTAAGATTTATGAGGATAATCAGGGTACCATATCCTTAGCCAAAAATCCTGTGGATAGACAAAGATGTAAGCATATTGATATTAAATATCATTTTGTCAGATCAGTCATAAATGAAGGAAAAGTTTTTCTAGAGTACTGTCCAACTAACGAAATGGTTGCAGATGTACTAACTAAACCAGCAACAAACATCAAGTTGAGGAAGTATGAAATGTTTATGTTTGGTGTATAATGAATGTATTTTGGATAAAATATTAAGAGTTGGAGGAAGTTACCCAAATGTGAGCAAGTGGGGGTGTTGACATTGTGAATGTTTTGTGCTCTCATTTGTTGTTGTTTTTTTGTTATTGGATTATTGTGTGTCACATCACGTGACCTGTCTAATTGAACACACTCGTGTACAATAAAGGGTGTGTCCTTCAGACAATGAGGAACAACACGAAAGCCAAACCGACTCTCATTGTGTCACGTTGAACGCTGTGCCGAAAGATGATTCTGCTAACACTAAAAAAATTTTTTTTTAAAAATCATGTAAATAATAATCAGCGCTCTCTTAATCAAACATACCAGGTCAGTGGCGCTTCCCCTGCTCTTTTGGTGCTTTGCTGACTCTAGTGCTTTGCTGGCTGCTCTAGTTAAATTTGCTCAGACTGTTGCTCTCATCCCTGAATCTGCACTGCCACCAGAATCCTGAGTCACTGACATCTCCGCATTTGGTGGCAGAAGTTTGCAGCACCAAAAGGAAAAGTTGGTCATTTTCAGGCATTCTGATGCACCTGCCTCGCGCATCTCGTCACCTTTACCCTTGCGTCTCGGCACCTGTTTGTTTATCCATGACTTCCACCCGTTTTGTTCTGACTAACGGAGTGATTGCCAGAAGCAATTAGGAAATGGGGCTGGGGACTAACTCGCGTGGATCAAAGTTAATTTGCAAATGCACAAATGTAAAACGGCCCCCTCCCGAGACCCACCCAAATGCACAACCTGGGCCACTTAGGTGAAGTTAGTTTTAAGTTGGATATTCAACAGACATTCGCAAGCAAGCCACTCCAACATTTCAAGTGCACCCGTATTGCAGACTTTACAGTAAACACACGGAGAGGACGACTGCAGCGTGTTCCAACTTCCTGTTTTCAAAATAAAATAAAAAGGAAAAAAAAAATTATATTTAAAGCAGAGATGAGCGACTGTGTATAAAGTTATTGAAAATTATGGACAGAACTGAATTGTAAAAATAAAAGGCATATCTCATGTAGCCAGTGTAGTTACATGACCCCACACTGATTTGGAGTCAATTGATCACATTACCTGGAAGCTATTGAGCAAAAAGACTAATATTTTCATATAAAAATTCATTAAAATTATGGACAGAACTGAATTGTAAAAATAAAAGGCATATCTCATGCAGCCAGTGAAGTTACATGACCCCACACTGATTTGGAGTCAATTGATCACATTTGCTGGAAGCTATTGAGCAAAAAGACTAATATTTACATATAAATATTTATAAAAAATATGAACAGATCTAAAATGTAAAAATAAAAGGCGTATCTCATGCAGCCAGTGTAGTTACATGACCCCAAAATGATTTGGAGTCAATTGATGACATGACCTGGAAGCTATTGAGCAAAAATGCTAATATTTACATATAAAAATTAATAAAAAAAATATGAACAGATCTAAATTGTAAAAATAAAAGGTGTAACTCATGCAGCCAGTGTAGTTACATGATCCCAAACTGATTTGGAGTCAATTGATCACATTACCTGGAAGCTATTGAGCAAAAAGGGCCGTTTTCATTTGGAAACTAAAACCGGGAGCTCCGTCGACAAAGCTGTGATGCCAGATAAAGGCCACAAAAATGCAATAATTGACGGTTGTAGATGAGTAAAAAGCCTCGTGTGTTTTCATTAATGCAGCTTTTTTGAGATAATTCATTTTTAACAGTTCACTTTCCTAACATGGGCTGTGTTTCCCTCTTGACAAACATCCACAATTCACAGTACTCTTTGCCGAAACCCGGGAATTAAACGAGTGACCTTCAGATCTTCAGTCTGACGCTCTCCCAACTGAGCTATTTCGGCTACACTGGGCTAAACTGGCCGTTTTCATTTGGAAACTAAAACCGGAGCGCGCTCCTTGGAGGTTAGGAGACAAAGCTGTGGAGCCAGATAAAGGCCACAAAAATGCAATAATTGACTGTTGTAGATGAGGAAGAAGCGTCATATGTTGTCATTAATGAAGCTTTTTTGAGATAATTCCTTTTTACCAGTTCACTTTCATAACATGGGCTGTGTTTCCCTCTTGACAAAGATCCACAATTCACAGTACTCTATGCCGAAACCCGGGATTGAACCAGGGACCTTCAGATCTTCAGTCTGACGCTCTCCCAACTGAGCTATTTCATCTACACAGGGTTAAACTGGCCGTTTTCATTTGGAAACTAAAACCGGAGCGCGCTCCTTGGAGCTTAGGAGACAAAGCTGTGGAGCCGAATAAAGGCCACAAAAATGCAATAATTGACTTTTGTAGATGAGGAAGAAGCCTTGTGTGTTTTCATTAATGCAGGTTTTTTGAGATAATTCCTTTTTACCAGTTCACTTTCATAACATGGGCTGTGTTTCCCTCTTGACAAACATCCACAATTCACAGTAGTCTTTGCCGAAACTCGGGATTGAACCAGGGACCTTCAGATCTTCAGTCTGACGCTCTCCCAACTGAGCTATTTCAGCTACACAGGGTTAAACTGGCCGTTTTCATTTGGAAACTAAAACCGGAGCGCGCTCCTTAGAGGTTAGGCGACAAAGCTGGGGAGCCAGATAAAGGCCACAAAAATGCAATAATTGACTGTTGTAGATGAGGAAGAAGCCTTGTGTGTTTTCATTAATGAAGCTTTTTTGAGATAATTCCTTTTTACCAGTTCACTTTCCTACCAGCCTTGTGTGTTTTCATTGAGATAATTCCTTTTTACCAGTTCACTTTCCTACCAGCCTCATATGGTTTCATTGATCTAGGTTTTTTGAGATAATTCCTTTTACCAGTTCACTTTCCTAAAATGGGCTGTTTTCATTTGAAAACTAAAATCGGGAGCTCGCTCCGTGGAGCTTTGGCGACAAAGCTGTGGAGCCAGATAAAGGCCACAAAAATTCAATAATTGACTGTTGTAGATGAGGAAGAAGCCTCGTATGTTTTCATTAATGCAGGTTTTTTGAGATAATTCCTTTTTACCAGTTCACTTTCCTAAAATGGGCTGTTGTTCCCTCTTCAGATCTTCAGTCTGACGCTCTCCCAACTGAGCTATTTTGCCTACAGAGGAAACTAAAACTTATGTTTTCATTGATCTAAGTTTTTTAAGATAATTCCTTTTTACCAGTTCACTTTCCTACCAGCCTCTTATGTTTTCATTGATCTAAGTTTTTAAGATAATTCCTTTTTACCAGTTAACTTTCCTACCAGCCTAATATGTTTTCATTGATCTAGGTTTTTTACCAGTTCACTTTCCTACCAGCTTCGTATGTTTTCATTAATGAAGCTTTTTTGAGATAATTCCTTTTTACCAGTTCACTTTCCTAACATGGGCTGTGTTTCCCTCTTGACAAAGATCCACAATTCGCAGTACTCTTTGCCGAAACCCGGGATTGAACCAGGGACCTTCAGATCTTCAGTCTTACGCTCTCCCAACTGAGCTATTTCGGCTACACAGGGCTAAACTGGCCGTTTTCATTTGGAAACTAAAACCGGAGCGCGCTCCTTGGAGCTTTGGCGACAAAGCTGTGGAGCCAGATAAGGGCCACAAAAATGCAATAATTGACTGTTGTAGATGAGGAAGAAGCCTCGTGTGTTGTCATTAATGAAGCTTTTTTGAGATAATTCTTTTTTACCAGTTCACTTTCCTACCAGCCTCGTATGTTTTCATTGATCTAGGTTTTTTGAGATAATTCCTTTTTACCAGTTCACTTTCATAACATGGGCTGTGTTTCCCTCTTGACAAACATCCACAATTCGCAGTACTCTTTGCCGAAACCCGGGATTGAACGAGTGACCTTCAGATCTTCAGTCTGACGCTCTCCTTACTGAGCTATTTCAGCTACACAGGACTAAACTGGCCGTTATCATTTGGAAACTAAAACTGGAGCGCACTCCTTGGAGCTTAGGAGACAAAGCTGGGGAGCCAGATAAAGGCCACAAAAATGCAATAATTGACTTTTGTAGATGAGTTTGTCTGTCAAGTGGGAACAACAGCCCATTTTAGGAAAGTGAACTGGTAAAAAGGAATTATCTCAATGAAAACACACGAGGCTGGTAGGAAAGTGAACTGGTAAAAAGGAATTATCTCAAAAAAGCTGCATTAATGAAAACACACGAGGCTTCTTCCTCATCTACAACAGTCAAATATATAGTTTTTGTTGCCTTTATCTGGCTCCCCAGCTTTGTCGCCTAAGCTCCAAGGAGCGTGCTCCGGTTTTAGTTTCCAAATGAAAACGGCCAGTTTAACCCTGTGTAGCCGAAATAGCTCAGTTGGGAGAGCGTCAGACTGAAGATCTGAAGGTCCCTGGTTCAATCCCGGGTTTCAGCAAAGAGTACTGTGAATTGTGGATGCTTGTCAAGAAGGAACAACAGCCCATGTTAGGAAAATGAACTGGTAAAAAGGAATTATCTCAAAAAACCTAGATCAATAAAAACATATGAGGCTGGTAGGAAAGTGAACTGGTAAAAAGGAATTATCTCAATGAAAACACACGAGGCTGGTAGGAAAGTGAACTGGTAAAAAGGAATTATCTCAAAAAAGCTGCATTAATGAAAACACACGAGGCTTCTTCCTCATCTACAACAGTCAAATATATAGTTTTTGTTGCCTTTATCTGGCTCCCCAGCTTTGTCGCCTAAGCTCCAAGGAGCGTGCTCCGGTTTTAGTTTCCAAATGAAAACGGCCAGTTTAACCCTGTGTAGCCGAAATAGCTCAGTTGGGAGAGCGTCAGACTGAAGATCTGAAGGTCCCTGGTTCAATCCCGGGTTTCAGCAAAGAGTACTGTGAATTGTGGATGCTTGTCAAGAAGGAACAACAGCCCATGTTAGGAAAGTGAACTGGTAAAAAGGAATTATCTCAAAAAACCTAGATCAATAAAAACATATGAGGCTGGTAGGAAAGTGAACTGGTAAAAAGGAATTATCTCAATGAAAACACACCAGGCTGGTAGGAAAGTGAACTGGTGAAAAGGAATTATCTCAAAAAAGCTTCATTAATGAAAATACACGTGGCTTCTTCCTCATCTACAACAGTCAATTATTGCATTTTTGTGGCCTTTATCTGGATCCACAGCTTTGTCGCCAAAGCTCCAAGGAGCGCGCTCCGGTTTTAGTTTCCAAATGAAAAGGGCCATTTTGGCCCTGTGTAGCCAAAATAGCTCAGACTGAAGATCTGAAGGTCCCTGGTTTAATCCGGGGTTTCGGCAAAGACTACTATGAATCGTGGATGGTTGTCAAGAGGGAACAACAGCCCATGTTAGCAAAGTGAACTGGTAAAAAAGAATTATCTCAAAAAACCTAGATCAATGAAAACATATGAGGTTGGTAGGAAAGTGAACTGGTAAAAAGGAATTATCTCAATGAAAACACACGAGGCTGGTAGGAAAGTGAACTGGTAAAAAGGAATTATCTCAAAAAAGCTTCATTAATGAAAACACACGAGGCTTTTTCCTCATCTACAACAGTCAATTATTGCATTTTTGTGGCCTTTATCTGGCTCCCCAGCTTTGTCGCCTAAGCTCCAAGGAGCGCGCTCCGGTTTTAGTTTCCAAATGAAAACGGCCAGTTTAACCCTGTGTAGCCGAAATAGCTCAGTTGGGAGAGCGTAAGACTGAAGATCTGAAGGTCACTCGTTCAATCCCGGGTTTTGGCAAAGAGTACTGCGAATTGTGGATGTTTGTCAAGAGGGAACAACAGCCCATGTTAGGAAAGTGAACTGGTAAAAAGGAATTATCTCAAAAAACCTAGATCAATGAAAACATACGAGGCTGGTAGGAAAGTGAACTGGTAAAAAACCTAGATCAATGAAAACATATTAGGCTGGTAGGAAAGTGAACTGGTAAAAAGGAATTATCTCAATGAAAACACACGAGGCTGGTAGGAAAGTGAACTGGTAAAAAGGAATTATCTCAAAAAAGCTGCATTAATGAAAACACACGAGGCTTCTTCCTCATCTACAAAAGTCAATTATTGCATTTTTGTGGCCTTTATCTGGCTCCCCAGCTTTGTCGCCTAAGCTCCAGGCAGCGCGCTCCGGTTTTAGTTTCCAAATGAAAACGGCCAGTTTAACCCTGTGTAGCCGAAATAGCTCAGTTGGGAGAGCGTCAGACTGAAGATCTGAAGGTCCCTGATTCAATACCGGGTTTTGGCAAAGACTACTATGAATTTTGGATGTTTGTCAAGAGGGAAACACAGCCCATGTTAGGAAAGTGAACTGGTAAAAAGGAATTATCTCAAAAAAGCTTCATTAATGAAAACATACGAAGCTGGTAGGAAAGTGAACTGGTAAAAAACCTAGATCAATGAAAACATATTAGGCTGGTAGGAAAGTTAACTGGTAAAAAGGAATTATCTTAAAAACTTAGATCAATGAAAACATAAGAGGCTGGTAGGAAAGTGAACTGGTAAAAAGGAATTATCTTAAAAAACTTAGATCAATGAAAACATAAGTTTTAGTTTCCTCTGTAGGCAAAATAGCTCAGTTGGGAGAGCGTCAGACTGAAGATCTGAAGAGGGAACAACAGCCCATTTTAGGAAAGTGAACTGGTAAAAAGGAATTATCTCAAAAAACCTGCATTAATGAAAACATACGAGGCTTCTTCCTCATCTACAACAGTCAATTATTGAATTTTTGTGGCCTTTATCTGGCTCCACAGCTTTGTCGCCAAAGCTCCACGGAGCGAGCTCCCGATTTTAGTTTTCAAATGAAAACAGCCCATTTTAGGAAAGTGAACTGGTAAAAGGAATTATCTCAAAAAACCTAGATCAATGAAAACATACGAGGCTGGTAGGAAAGTGAACTGGTAAAACGGAGTTATCTCAAAAAAGCTGCATTAATGAAAACACACGAGGCTTCTTCCTCATCTACAATAGTAAATTATTGCATTTTTGTGGCCTTTATCTGGCTCCACAGCTTTGTCTCCTAAGTTCCAAGGAGCGCGCTCCGGTTTTAGTTTCCAAATGAAAACGGCCAGTTTAGCCCAGTGTAGCCGAAATAGCTCAATTGGGAGAGCGTCAGACTGAAGATCTGAAGGTCCCTGGTTCAATCCCGGGTTTTGGCAAAGACTACTATGAATTGTGGATGTTTGTCAAGAGGGAACAACAGCCCATTTTAGGAATGTGAACTGGTAAAAAGGAATTATCTCAAAAAACCTAGATCAATGAAACCATATGAGGCTGGTAGGAAAGTGAACTGGTAAAAAGGAATTATCTCAATGAAAACATATGAGGCTGGTAGGAAAGTGAACTGGTAAAAAGGAATTATCTCAAAAAAGCTTCATTAATGAAAACACACGAGGCTTCTTCCTCATGTACAATAGTAAATTATTGCATTTTTGTGGCCCTTATCTGGCTCCACAGCTTTGTCGCCAAAGCTCCAAGGAGCGCGCTCCGGTTTTAGTTTCCAAATGAAAACGGCCAGTTTAGCCCTGTGTAGCTGAAATAGCTCAGTTGGGAGAGCGTCAGACTGAAGATCTGAAGGTCACTCGTTCAATCCCGGGTTTCGGCAAAGAGTACTGTGAATTGTGGGTGTTTGTCAAGAGGGAACAGCAGCCCATTTTAGGAATGTGAACTGGTAAAAAGGAATTATCTCAAAAAACCTAGATCAATGAAACCATATGAGGCTGGTAGGAAAGTGAACTGGTAAAAAGGAATTATCTCAATGAAAACATATGAGGCTGGTAGGAAAGTGAACTGGTAAAAAGGAATTATCTCAAAAAAGCTGCATTAATGAAAACACACAAAGCTTCTTCCTCATCTACAACAGTCAATTATTGAATTTTTGTGGCCTTTATCTGGCTCCACAGCTTTGTCTCCTAAGCTCCACGGAGCGAGCTCCCGATTTTAGTTTTCAAATGAAAACGGCCAGATTAGCCCAGTGTAGCCGAAATAGCTCAATTGGGAGAGCGTCAGACTGAAGATCTGAAGGTCACTCGTTCAATCCCGGGTTTCGGTAAAGACTACTATGAATCGTGGATGTTTGTCAAGAGGGAAACACAGCCCGTGTTAGGAAAGTGAACTGGTAAAAAGGAATTATCTCAAAAAAGCTGCATTAATGAAAACATATGAGGCTGGTAGGAAAGTGAACTGGTAAAAAGGAATGATCTCAAAAAAGCTTCATTAATGAAAACATACGAAGCTGGTAGGAAAGTGAACTGGTAAAAAACCTAGATCAATGAAAACATATTAGGCTGGTAGGAAAGTTAACTGGTAAAAAGGAATTATCTTAAAAACTTAGATCAATGAAAACATAAGAGGCTGGTAGGAAAGTGAACTGGTAAAAAGGAATTATCTTAAAAAACTTAGATCAATGAAAACATAAGTTTTAGTTTCCTCTGTAGGCAAAATAGCTCAGTTGGGAGAGCGTCAGACTGAAGATCTGAAGAGGGAACAACAGCCCATTTTAGGAAAGTGAACTGGTAAAAAGGAATTATCTCAAAAAACCTGCATTAATGAAAACATACGAGGCTGGTAGGAAAGTGAACTGGTAAAACGGAGTTATCTCAAAAAAGCTGCATTAATGAAAACACACGAGGCTTCTTCCTCATCTACAACAGTCAATTATTGCATTTTTGTGGCCTTTATCTGGCTCCACAGCTTTGTCGCCAAAGCTCCAAGGAGCGCGCTCCGGTTTTAGTTTCCAAATGAAAACGGCCAGTTTAGCCCTGTGTAGCCGAAATAGCTCAGTTGGGAGAGCGTCAGACTGAAGATCGGAAGGTCCCTGGTTCAATCCCGGGTTTCGGCAAAGACTACTATGAATTGTGGATGTTTGTCAAGAGGGAACAACAATAGGGTGACCATACGTCCGTATTTCCCGGGACATGTCCGTATTTCACGGGACGCCCGGGACAGGAAGTGAAATACGGACGTGTCCCGGGAAATACGGACGTATGGTCACCCTAAACAACAACCCATTTTAGGAAAGTGAACTGGTAAAAAGGAATTATCTTAAAAAACTTAGATCAATGAAAACATAAGTTTTAGTTTCCTCTGTAGGCAAAATAGCTCAGTTGGGAGAGCGTCAGACTGAAGATCTGAAGGTCCCTGGTTCAATCCGGGGTTTCGGCAAAGAGTACTGTGAATTTTGGATGTTTGTCAAGAGGGAACAACAACCCATTTTAGGAAAGTGAACTGGTAAAAAGGAATTATCTCAAAAAACCTACATCAATAAAAACACACGAGGCTGGTACGAAAGTGAACTGGTAAAAAAGAATTATCTCAAAAAAGCTTCATTAATGACAACACACGAGGCTGAGCGAGCTCCCGATTTTAGTTTTCAAATGAAAACGGCCAGTTTAGCCCAGTGTAGCCGAAATAGCTCAATTGGGAGAGCGTCAGACTGAAGATCTGAAGGTCACTCGTTCAATCCCGGGTTTCGGTAAAGACTACTATGAATCGTGGATGTTTGTCAAGAGGGAAACACAGCCCATGTTAGGAAAGTGAACTGGTAAAAAGGAATTATCTCAAAAAAGCTTCATTAATGAAAACACACGAGGCTTCTTCCTCATCTACAAAAGTCAATTATTGCATTTTTGTGGCCTTTATCTGGCTCCACAGCTTTGTCGCCAAAGCTCCACGGAGCGAGCTCCCGATTTTAGTTTCCAAATGAAAACGGCCAGTTTAGCCCAGTGTAGCCGAAATAGCTCAATTGGGAGAGCGTAAGACTGAAGATCTGAAGGTCACTCGTTCAATCCCGGGGTTCGGCAAAGAGTACTGCGAATTGTGGATCTTTGTCAAGAGGGAAACACAGCCCATGTTAGGAAAGTGAACTGGTAAAAAGGAATTATCTCAAAAAACCTAGATCAATGAAAACATACGAGGCTGGTAGGAAAGTGAACTGGTTAAAAGGAATTATCTCAATGAAAACACACAAGGCTTCTTCCTCATCTACAACAGTCAATTATTGCATTTTTGTGGCCTTTATCTGGCTCCCCAGCTTTGTCGCCTAACCTCTAAGGAGCGCGCTCCGGTTTTAGTTTCCAAATGAAAACGGCCAGTTTAACCCAGTGTAGCCGAAATAGCTCAATTGGGAGAGCGTAAGACTGAAGATCTGAAGGTCACTCGTTCAATCCCGGGGTTCGGCAAAGAGTACTGTGAATTGTGGATGTTTGTCAAGAGGGAAACACAGCCCATGTTAGGAAAGTGAACTGGTAAAAAGGAATTATCTCAAAAAACCTAGATCAATGAAAACATACGAGGCTGGTAGGAAAGTGAACTGGTAAAAAGGAATTATCTCAAAAAAGCTGCATTAATGAAAACACACAAAGCTTCTTCCTCATCTACAACAGTCAATTATTGAATTTTTGTGGCCTTTATTCGGCTCCCCAGCTTTGTCCCCAAAGCTCCAGGGAGCGCGCTCCGGTTTTAGTTTCCAAATGAAAACGGCCAGTTTAACCCTGTGTAGCCGAAATAGCTCAGTTGGGAGAGCGTCAGACTGAAGATCTGAAGGTCACTAGTTCAATCCCGGGTTTCGGCAAAGAGTACTGCGAATTGTGGATGTTTGTCAAGAGGGAAACACAGCCCATGTTAGGAAAGTGAACTGGTAAAAAGGAATTATCTCAAAAAACCTAGATCAATGAAAACATACGAGGCTGGTAGGAAAGTGAACTGGTAAAAAAGAATTATCTCAAAAAAGCTTCATTAATGACAACACACGAGGCTTCTTCCTCATCTACAACAGTCAATTATTGCATTTTTGTGGCCCTTATCTGGCTCCACAGCTTTGTCGCCAAAGCTCCAAGGAGCGCGCTCCGGTTTTAGTTTCCAAATGAAAACGGCCAGTTTAGCCCTGTGTAGCCGAAATAGCTCAGTTGGGAGAGCGTAAGACTGAAGATCTGAAGGTCACTCGTTCAATCCCGGGTTTCGGCAAAGAGTACTGCGAATTGTGGATCTTTGTCAAGAGGGAAACACAGCCCATGTTAGGAAAGTGAACTGGTAAAAAGGAATTATCTAAAAAAAGCTGCATTAATGAAAACACACGAGGCTTCTTCCTCATCTACAAAAGTCAATTATTGCATTTTTGTGGCCTTTATCTGGCTCCCCAGCTTTGTTGCCTAAGCTCCAGGGAGCGCGCTCCGGTTTTAGTTTCCAAATGAAAACGGCCAGTTTAACCCTGTGTAGCCGAAATAGCGGTAGCGGGGGACCGAGCGTCTGTATAATCTCCTCCAATCACGTTGGCCCATTTCCATCTTTCTCCATCTTTGCTGTCAGCCAATCACAGTAGTCCTTCTCCAACATTGCTGGGACGGACCAATCGCAGCCCAGAAGTTCCATCTTTCTGACAGCCAATCACGATGCCGCTTCTCCAAAAATTCATCCCGCCGAACTTCAAATGTCTTTACCGAAAGCTGTGGAAAAAGGTAAATATATCGCTAATATCATTGTATTCTGTCAACTATCTAACTTGGTCGGTGTGAAATATGTATTATAGAGAGAAAAAAATAAATAAAAAAATACGATAACAGAAACGACTGCCGTTGCCTCCCCAGACGTTAACATTAAATTGATTTTTCATTCGCCGCCAAAAGGAAACACACTCGTTATAATACTCAGACACTCGTTATAATATTGTATTAAGTTAGCTAGGTAGCTAGGCAAATATTAATGATATATTAAAAAGAGAAATTACGGTTAAAAAGAAACGACGTTGACGTCGCATCGCCGTCGACGTGTCCAAACGTGACTTTTAGAGCCATTTTGTTTTGGCTTTTCAGTATCGTCTCCATCATCGTCACATACTGTTGCAGTCACCGTTGTGAAACTTATTTTGACCACTTTTGGACTTTTTCTATGTGCGAGTTTCCTCCAAGAGCAACGACTAACGGTAATGCTGGCCCCCTCCCCGGTTACCGGCATCGGTATAACGTATAACGAACGTATTCGTAACGTATAGCAGTATGTTAAACCTGTATAGTATTCATTTCTATTGTCACAAAAGTCTTGACTATGCACTGCTACCAGTTGATAATAAGCTACAGTACGAATTAAATCTGTCTACTGGTAGTATTCACTTCACCAAAGTCTTCAATATGCACTGCTTCTATTAGTACTAGTTGATAATAAGCTACGGTATGATGAATGAAATCTGTGTAGTATTCACTTCTGTTGTAATAAATATATAATATGTAGACTACTGCTCTTTGTTAATAATTAGCTGTGTGCTTGTGTGACTGTAAGAACTTGTGTGTGTGCATAAATATATGTATATTAGTAAGTTAAAAATATTGCACATTGTTCATATTTATGAATAAATATTAGCCGTTTTGGTATAAATATTCTTTCCCTGTTAATGGCAGATGGCTTGCAAACAAAAAAAGCACAGGGCCATGGGAGAGGAGGAGTGGATACGCCGCCTTCGTAGATTTGCTGCCTCAGGCGTTTGGCCCTCTGAGGCAGGAAACAGACCAGCACCTCGGCAGAAAAAGTGGCATGATCTGTATCTGAAGGTAAACCTGGACAGAGTGATATGTGTATCATATTAAATGTAAAGCTATGACATATTTAAACGGAACACCTTCTTATTCGCTGTCAAACATTAATACAGATTGAGAAATGCCCAATGCAGACGAGGGGACAAATGTCACTGTTTGGAGGTGCACAGAGCTGTAACTGTGGTTTCCATGCAAAGAAGGTATCAGAAGTTTCTCATATAATTATGACGTGCTGGTGTTGAATTCTGTAGTATTACAATTTTTTCATCTTCTCTGTGAACCTGTAGCCTTCCAGTTCGCTCCCTGACTCAGGACCCTCATGTACAGTGGCACAGCAGCCAGGGCCTTCATCTGCTGGACCTTCATGCACGGTGGCACAGCAGCCAGGGCCTTCATCTGCTGGACCTTCATGTACGGTGGCACAGCAGCCAGGGCCTTCATCTGCTGGACCTTCATGCACGGTGGCACAGCAGCCAGGGCCTTCATCTGCTGGACCTTCATGTACGGTGGCACAGCAGCCAGGGCTGTCATCTGCTGGGACCGTACAGTCAGGACCCTCACCTGCTGGTGAACCTAGAAGGCCCCTTTTGACTTTGGCATCAGTAAGTAATGAGGATTTACTTATGCTGATATTTATCTTGATGTTATTAATATACTCAACTATAAAAAATGTACAAAGCCCCAGTGAAGGTCATTTTTTTCTTTTTGTCAGTTTACAAAGCCACGGTTTGGTGGCTCTCATGGTGCCATGTTGAAGCCAAACCTAAGTTCGGCTGGGAAGCGTTCATCTAAGGTAATGTAAAGAGAATGATACATAGACTGACTTTGATTTTAAAAAACATACACTGTTATTGTTTTCATGTAGCAGTAACTATAGTGGGACTTTCATGCATCCGTTTCATGTTGAAATGATCTGGTTTTATTGACTGCTATACCAATAATGGATAGATTCATTCATTCATTCGTTATCATCTAAGGTTATCCTATATTGTGAACTGTGCCTTTATTCCCTCAGACCTCTGACATATCCAGCCTCATCATCAGCCCACCCAAAAGAACATTGTCACCGCCTGGCCGCAGTTCCAAGTTGTTCCTGCAAACTGTCTCTCCTCTGTCTCTTCCTCCCTCTCCTGTTCCTGTATCACCAGCTCCTTCCATTCTGCCCTCCACTGCTACAGTTGTAAGAAGATATTCTACTACACTTGAAACAGGAACTGCTCTTAAGTAGATTGTTATCATATCTATGTATTTACCTTATTTTATTTTATTTTATTTTTCATAAAATAGGAAGTGTCATCTGCCACCTCCTCCTGTGTATCCTCTGGAACCCCCTCTGCTCCTCTCACCTCGCCATTTCCTGAAAATATGGAGATTCCACACGTTTCAGATGCTGCCTGGCTGCCCACAAAGCTGCTGAAGACAATACCACCGCAAGACCAGAAGTGGATTTCAGCAGCCCTGTGGAAGAACCAGCGTCTGCGCACAGACCTAAAACTGTGGTATGATCCACCAGAGCCGTCCCTTATTTATCATCAAGTCCCCACTCCAGAGCGCTTTTTCCATCACCGGCTTCTCTTGTGGATGCCATACCATCTGTGGAAGGTCAGGCTGTCCTGTCCTGCTTGTGGCACACAGCTCACAAGCTATGGAGCTCACAAGAGAGCCCGACACATTCTGGATGTGGACAGGTATTACCTGATGATCACCGAGACTCTCTGGTGCAGTTCAGCTGGTTGCAAGACAACATATCTTTCCTCCAGCAAGACAGTCTTGGACCAGCTGGACTTGGCTCACAGGCTGGAGTTCAGATTGATTCTGACTCGAAAGTAAGTATACGTAGATAATTTTGCCTTAGTTTGTTATCAAGAAATTAGAAGGTTTTGATGTTTGTCTCATTCGGTCTCTCGTTTCCTTTGTTTTATACAGATTCGCTTGTGATGTGCGGGTGATCCGTTTCCTGAGGGAGAGGGCCCTTGGAAACAGTCCCACCCGCTTGGTCAGACAGCTGAGGGAGAACCACAGCGAGGAATGGCTTAAGCGCCTCTGCCGTTACCTTGGAGCTTGCTCTGACTTTGCTGCCAGGCCAAGCCTTTTTCCCGTAACATTCCAGGATCCCCCTGAGCCTGTGGATGTTCCATCGCACCGATGGATGCTGGCTGTGTATGGGCGGGACATTTTGTGCAGGCTGGACCACATCAAAGCCAGCATAACGTCCACCTTTGGCAGTATCCTAAAAATGGACTCCACAAAGAAGGTAAGTATTTTAACTGCTAATGCTGTGAAATTCAGTAAATACATGTAAAATAAATACATAATTATAACCCTGATGTTCAGATACAAATTCAACAATTTATTTAGGCATTCACTGTGTTTTCTGTGCTATTGCAGATCACCAAGAAGCTCTCAGGCACTGCTAAGGGGACAGCCTTGTGGCTTACTTCTGTAAGCAATGAGAGAGGGCAAATCCTGATCAGTGTCCTGTCTGCTCAGGAGGGTCCTGCCCTGGACAGAATGGCAACTGGCCTCATCTCCAGGTACAGTAATGCCGGAGTGGCTCCACCTCAGCTGCTGTACGTCGATTGTGACTGTTGTCGGGAGGGCAGAGGACAGACCAAACTGAAGGAGAGATTTGGTGGGTGGCCAGACCTCATAATCAAGCTGGACATTTACCATTTTATGCGCCGACTGGCATCAGGGTGTACAAAGGATGCTCATCCTTTGTACCCTGTCTTCATGGCGAAGCTGTCGAGCTGCATCTTCGAGTGGGACAGAGGAGATGTTGCCTTGCTGCGTCAGGCCAAGCGGGAGCAGCTGAGACAGGAAGGCATCCCTGGCATCACTGACACTCTCGTCGATCAGCGCATCAGCAAAGACGAGCTGGCACTGCACTGCAGGAGGCAGACAAGAGGAGAGCGGCAGACATTGGGGATGATTGAGCAGCTCCTCAATGAACTGATGGGGGCAAAGGGCAGGGATTTTCTTGGTGTCCCTCTTTTGGACCACGAAAGGATGCAGCACATCTGGCAAGTCCAACAGAGGCACGTGAAGTGCATACAGGACGAACCAGGTGTGCTGCTTTACACCAAGACTGGTACCACCACCAAGGCAGGCATTGTCCTGCCAAACTACAGGTGTGCCAGAGGGTCCACATCGTTGGAATCCTTTCACCTCCATGTGAACAGGTTCATTCCAGGTCAGTATGAATCATTATTCATCAGTAAGATTCTTTAACATCGCAATTCTGTTGTTTGTCATTACCATTACCCTGGAAACAGTGGCACAATTAATAATTTTCAGATGACCAAACACAACAAATAAATGTATCATCGTGTTTACCTTTCTACTATCTTAAGGAACGAGTGCCAACAGTTTAAATTTCCAGCTGTACCTCCTGGAAGGACTGAACAGGTGGAACCAGGACCGAGAAGCTGCATCTCTAGCAGTCAAGCCTGCCCCCCTGCTGAGTTATTCTGGAGACCTTGTTCACTGCGTCAACACCCTCAGTGTCAAGGTCTTTGGAAGGCACCTTGTCCCGTCCTTTCAGCCACCTGCTGTTTACACTGGTAAGTTTAAGCTTTTCATCCTGATGAAGCTATTTGCTATATTTACTATATATTCATCTTTTTAATGCATTTTCTGAAAGTGAATTTTCCACCCTCTATTGTTCTCTCACCTGTCCCAGGTGAGCTTCTTGGCATGGACTACCTGTACAGCCAGACCGGAAAGGCCTTGCAGGATGTACATCCTGACTCAGAGGAAACTGAGGCCCTGCTGGAAGATGTAGGCACTGAGGAGGAGCTGGAAGATGAGGGGTTTGAAGAAAGTGGGTTAGACCCCACCGTAGAGCTGCTGGACCTGTCTGATCCAGCCCCTGTCACCACCAGCTCGACTCCAACTCCCACCTCTCTCCAGCCCTCCCCTAGTCCGGCTGTTTCCACCTTGACAGCACCTGAGCAACAACTGGTAATAATTATAGAATTATAATTATAGTAAATAAATACATACTAATAAAGTAATTATGCAAAAAGATGAAGTCCAATTGAATGCATTTTTATAATCACCTTTTTGTATTACATTTTACAGCCTGTGCATGAGTCCACACTCTCTGATCCATCAGCTACCTGCTCTGCTCCTGCTCTCCACACTTCCACCAGCCTCCCAGCAAGTACGCCTGCCGAACTGTCACAGCTGGTAAGTGTTCTTATTATGTGACATATCATTTGTTGCACTTGTAATATGATGTAATATGTTTTTTCTTATTTTTTATTTCTATTTTTTTTTTCAGCTGTCCTCTGGCCAGTCAGCCACTATCACCAGTGCAGCCTCTGCCCTTCCTCTCTCCACCGCCTTCAGAATGACTACCTCTGCTGCTGCAGCTGCAGCTACAGCTGGGTCAAAAATGGCCACCGCCACCCCAGCAGCCCCTGAGAAACAACTGGTTAGTCTTTTTGCATCAAAAAGGTGTCAGTGGTCTTAATGTCCTGCTTGTCAATGTATTATATATCACTGATATTAATAATTGTCTTATTACATTTAACAGATTGAGCACATCCTGTCCTCTGGACCAACAGCTGTCACCTCCAGAACAGCCTCTGCCCCCCCCCTTAACATCCAACCAGCCACTCTCCCCACAGCAACTGTTGGTCCCTCTGGGGCACATACCTTGGCTCCAGCAGCACCTGTGGAACAGGCGGTAAGTCTTAGTTCAGTGAAGTTCATTAAGACTTAATTTAATAATCACCAATGTTCTTCTAATCAGACATATGGATATGGATCAGTGTTTTTGTGTTACCTTGACATGTTTTGACTGCATCTGATGTCTTCCTCAGAAGAGTCACCTGATGTTGCTGTGATGTGTCACACCAGCTGATGTTACACAGAAAATCAGCTGAGAAGACACATCACAGCAACATCAGGTGACTCTTCTGAGGAAGACATCAGATGCAGTCAAAACATGTCAAGGTAACACAAAAACACTGATCCATATCCATATGTCTGATTAGAAGAACATCCTACAGTAGTTGGTAAGTGTTTTGTGACTGTTGGACTGTGACAGCTGTACTTTTCTAGTTGTGTTATTGTGTTTTAATTTTGATGTATACTCCTACCTCTTTTCCAGGCTGTTGATGAGCGTGGCATCCCAGGGATGGACAGAGTGGATAGCCTGGCAGAATATTTGGTGGGTCTGAGGACAGAAACTGGTCAAACAATGAGCAATCAGCAGGCCAGTACAATAGTAGCACTGTGGCAGAACCTTCTGCCGTACGACCAGCAACGGGTGGCATATGCTGCACGTCATCAGGTGCGCCTTACCACAGGACGTTTCAGGTGCTCTAAAAAGAGACCTGAATTTACACCTGGTGTGGAGAGCACAACACGCTGCGTTTTAGCATCCTCAGGATCTCCTGCCCAGTGGCCAGACTGTAGTCGCCTTGTAGAGTCCATATGTGTCAAGCTGTGTAACATTCACAAGAGCCCCAAAAAACAGGGCACTTCCAGCCTGACAAGATGGACTTTGATTTTGACTGACTACAGCAAGATCAGGCAGCTGGTTCTGGGGAATGCCACAGTGATGCAGAGCACTACTCTGCAGTTGTTTGATATTAATCAAACAACACTGACTCAGTGGCACAATAAGAGACTGAAGAGGCAGGACAGTGGCATTCTGCTGCAAGGGGTCAACCTGCCTGACTCTGTCCCCATTGCTGCGAGGCCTCTGCCACTTGCGCAAGTGCGCCCTCCTGCTGTACCTCCACGGCCTGGTCCCCACCATCAGTACCACTTGCCCCGCAGTACAGTTGGACAGGCAGTGGATAAGCGGAGGTCAGCAGCTCAAAGGCAGTTATTCATTCAGCCACCACCTCCAGCTCCTGTTCTTTCAAACGCCAGCCCATTCTTTGTGCCAGTTGCGTTTGTTGCTGGAAACAAACAGATTGTGCCGTCTGGCCCCCTGCCCTCACCACCGCCGACCCGGAGAGCTTACACCCGAACGGTTGAAAAAAACAAATGCCGTCAGTGCCACCTGCCGCGCATAAAGGAAAATGGTCATGGGCAGTATTATGGGAGTATATACTGTCCCAAAAATAACAGAATGCCACTGGAAGAATGGATGG
Source organism: Odontesthes bonariensis (assembly GCF_027942865.1). Lineage (NCBI taxonomy): Eukaryota > Metazoa > Chordata > Actinopteri > Atheriniformes > Atherinopsidae > Odontesthes > Odontesthes bonariensis. The sequence goes on from NC_134522.1 coordinate 20,310,920, forward strand.
AGGAGATGAGGAGAAAGAGGGAAGAAAAAAAAATGGTGTGACATTCTTTGTCAATATGTATATAATATAATGTAAATAGTTTCAAAAGAAAAGAAATGTCTTCATTTACTCCTGTTCTAATTTTTCTAACTTCTTTTATTTTCTTCTTTTGTTAATATATTGTATTTATTTTACTTATACTTACTCTTTGGATCGGACTTGTTTGTCCAACACATCCCACGATTGGATTGAGATCTAGGAAATTTGGGGCCTTTCTATGTGGGGGCTGTTTATTCTTTGCATGTCTGCAGGGGCTTCCTCCCACAGTCTAAAGACATGCACTTAATAGATGACTAAAATGTTCATGTGAATAGTTGTTTGTCTCAGTGTACCCTGTGATGAGCTGTCTTGTCCAGAGTGTAACCAGCCACTCGCCTTAAGTCAGCTGGGACAGGCTCCAGCTCCAAAATGGCTGGTTGGATGTAATTTGGAGGCCATGTCAACACCTTTAACTTGTTGTGTTCCTCAAACTGTTCTTGAATCATTCATGGCAGGGCGTATTATCCTGCTGCATCCCACTGCCTCTGCTGGGGGTGCATCCTGGTGCTTGCCTATATTTTTTCTGCGTCAAACACGTCAACTTTGAGGTTCACTGGCGGCCTAATATATGCACCTTTTATGAGGCAATCTGTTAATTACTTCACCTGTCAGTGGCCAGGCTGATCGGTGTATCTAAAAAATCTGTTCTAATTTTTTTAAAATTTATTTTCTTCTTCTGTTAATTTATTGTATTTATTTTACTTATTTTGTTTTGGTTATTTATCTTTTTTTATTCTATTTTAAATTGTTTCTTGTTCTAAATTTTCTAAGTTTAAATATTTTCCATTTTTGTTTATTTATTATATTTATTTTATTTTGGTATTTATCATTTATTTATTCTATTTCAAGTTGTTACTATTGTTCTAATATTTCCTAAATTTAAACATTTTATATATTGCTTTTATTTTATTTAGGTTATTTATCTTTTTTTTCTACTTTTAATTGTTTAATTTATTCCTGTTTTTATTGCTTCAGGTTTTCTGGTTTAATTTCACACACTTGTTTGTGAGTGTTTGTGTGTGTGAAATTAGTAATAAATTTGTTACATTTCAGTGAGTGTCTTCAGTTTTTTCTGCAAACATGCAAACTCATTCATAGAAGACGATTGTTGCAGTACTTAATTCAGAAATCACTTTAAAAGTACATTTAGTTACATTTGATCACACTTGGTAGTAGTTTGTGTTACAGGCGTCATGTTCCAATGGTGGAATCGAACCAGCGACCTTTGGATCAAGAGCCTCCTATGCTATTGTACAGTAAAGTGTCATGTTTGGTTAGTTTTCTCAAATGAATAGACCAGAATATGTGTTCTTTTACTTGTGATGGACAGCAGAGACACAAATAACTACAAGTTCCTTTCATTTTTTCTCATTTTCTCAAAATTTCCTCTCTTTTCCTTCATTTTTTTCCTTCTCCCTTCTTCCCCCTTCTTCCCCCTCTTTCCTTCTTCTTCCCCCCCCCAAACAGACTATTGTTCCCCAGCTTTAGCTCAGTAAGGAGAGCGTCAGACTGAAGATCTGAAGGTCACTCGTTCAATCCCGGGTTTCGGCAAACAGTACTGTGAATTGTGGATGTTTGTCAAGAGGGAACAACAGCCCATTTTAGGAAAATGAACTGGTAAAAAGGAATTATCTCAAAAAAGCTGCATTAATGAAAACACACGAGGCTTCTTCCTCATCTACAACCGTCAATTATTGCATTTTTGTGGCCTTTATCTGGCTCCACAGCTTTGTCGCCTAAGCTCCAAGGAGCGCGCTCCGGTTTTAGTTTCCAAAAGAAAACGGCCATTTTTGCTCAATAGCTTCCAGGTAATGTGATCAATTTACTCCAAATCAGCTTGGGATCATGTAACTACACTTGCTACATTAGATACGCCTTTTATTTTTACATTTTAGATCTGTTCATATTTTTTATTCATTTTTATATGTAAATATTAGCATTTTTGCTCAATAGCTTCCAGGTCATGTGATCAATTGACTCCAAATAAGTGTGAGGTCATGTAACTACACTTGCTACATGAGATACACCTTTTATTTTTATATTTTAGATCTGTTCATATTTTTAATGAATTTTTATATGTAAATATTGGCATTTTTGCTCAATAGCTTCCAGGTATTGTGATCAATTGACTCCAAATCAGCTTGGGATCATGTAACTACACTGGCTGCATGAGATATGCCTTTTATTTTTACATTTTAGATCTGTTCATATTTTTAATGAATTTTATATGTAAATATTAGCATTTTTGCTCAATAGCTTCCAGGTAATGTGATCAATATACTCCAAATCAGTGTGGGATCATGTAACTACACTGGCTGCATGAGATACACCTTTTATTTTTACAATTTAGATCTGTTCATATTTTTTTATTAATTTTTATATGTAAATATTAGCATTTTTGCTCAATAGCTTCCAGGTCATGTCATCAATTTACTCCAAATCAGTTTGGGATCATGTAACTACACTTGCTGCATGAGATACGCCTTTTATTTTTACAATTTAGATCTGTTCATATTTTTTTATTAATTTTTATATGTAAATATTAGCATTTTTCTCAATAGCTTCCAGGTCATGTCATCAATTGACTCCAAATCAGTTTGGGATCATGTAACTTCACTGGCTGCATGAGATAAGCCTTTTATTTTTACATTTTAGATCTGTTCATATTTTTTTTATTAATTTTTATATGTAAATATTAGCATTTTTGCTCAATAGCTTCCAGGTCATGTCATCAATTGACTCCAAATCAGTTTGGGATCATGTAACTTCACTGGCTGCATGAGATAAGCCTTTTATTTTTACATTTTAGATCTGTTCATATTTTTAATGAAGTTTTTATATGTAAATATTAGCATTTTTGCTCAATAGCTTCCAGGTCATGTGATCAATTGACTCCAAATCAGTTTGGGATCATGTAACTACACTGGCTGCATGATATACACCTTTTATTTTTACATTTTATATCTGTTCATATTTTTTATTAATTTTTATATGTAAATATTAGCATTTTTGCTCAATAGCTTCCAGGTCATGTGATCAATTGACTCCAAATCAGTGTGGGGTCATGTAACTACACTTGCTACATGAGATACATCTTTTATTTTTACAATTCAGTTCTGTCCATAATTTTCAATAACTTTATACACAGTCGCTCATCTCTGCTTTAAATATAATTTATTTTTTATTTTTATTTTATTTTGAAAACAGGAAGTTGGAACACGCTGCAGTCGTCCTCTCCGTGTGTTTACTGTAAAGTCTGCAATACGGGTGCACTTGAAATGTTGGAGTGGCTTGCTTGCGAATGTCTGTCGAATATCCAACTTAAAACTAACTTCACCTAAGTACCTGGGCCAATAATCACACACAAACCAACTGCCGGTCCTCCGTTCGCAGCCCTGGGTCTATGAGCTGATGCGCATCTCCTCTACTTTGAAATCGACTTGTCTTTGTTTTTTAACCTCAACGGGGCCCTTTCCCTGTAACATAAACGAGTCGATCACTTCTTTTCCTCACAAATAAAGTTATCTCCTTTTCATTCACGAGTGTCTCAGTTGAAACTCAGTTAAAAGTGATCAGTTAGGAGAGTGGCTTGATTTTAGTTGATGGTTTAAAAAGGGTTAGTACGTGTGTACAGTTTCTCACAGACAAGCATAACCTTATACCGCCAGATCTGGTGAAAAGAATGCGTGCGCACATTTCTACCTTTGCAGGTATACACACGGTTTATGCTCGTCGTGGCCCCTGTGTAAATGTGTCACTAATCTATCAAAAACAACGGAATTCTTTATTGTTTGTGCAAGCTGTTTTTCTGGGGGGAAAAACAAGCACAGGCCGATTTCGACGGAAGATTTTGTTTTCGTTCAGAATCTTCTAGAGTGAAATATTTCAACTTGGCTTCAGTCCCTCCCCGAGCGTACTGGCCGGGAGAGAAGCCCTGCCATTCGCTGCTGCTGCTGCAGCGCGGCGCATCAGCATCCTCTCGGCTTACATAAGAGCGACGGGGAGCGTCGTGATTGGCCAACAGCGCAGGATCAGTGGCATGCGAGACAACTGCGTATCACATCCAGACCATCCAGCTCCGCGACTCCACCCGGCACTCTTCAACTTCAAGAGCTGGAACTTGTCATCCTTTCAGACGAAGAACCACCAGCGTGACGATACTGTGTTGTCTTCTTAGAAGCGGAAATACAGAAAGCTGCTTTTACACTCAAAAAGGGAAAAGGTGAGAGTTTCCGGGTAGGCCTATCACCCAAAACGGTCCATTAATTTTTTTTACATTCTCCGTTTCTCATGATTCAGTGACCAGAAAAAAAAAGGAAAAGCTGAGGGAAAGTTTGCAGATTGTTTAATAGCTGGTTTATTATCTGCGCGTTTTCCGTGTAATCTATAACGAGTTAAGGAAAATAGGACAACACTAATCTGCGTCTCTTCTGCTAGTTTGCAGACTCTGCAGCCATGTCCGTGAACATCCAGATCAACAGCCCCAATGTGAGGTACACGGATACTCACATCGTGGCTCAATATTCCTACCAAACCACATCAGTGCATCAAGAGGGAAATACCCTCACGGTAAGTGCCCCCCTTCCCCCAACGTGCAGTAAATCTGTGGAAGTTTTTCTGTGCCATCAGTTTAAATACGAATTTCTAATATTGAATTTTTACAGCATCAAAATCAGACTTTGAATTTGAAAAAACCAACAGTGTAAAAAAAAAAAAAAAAATTATAAAAACAAAAATCAGTGTAAAAAAATTCAACATCTAAAAAAAAATTCAACATCTAAAAATTCAGTGGAAAACAATTCAATGGAAAAAAAAATTCAACTTGAAGAAATTCAACTTGAAGAAATTCAACTTGAAAAAATTCAACTTGAAAAAATTCAACTTGAAAAAATTCAACTTCAAAAAAATTCAACTTCAAAAAATTCTGTGGAACGTGAATTAAATCTGAATTAAATTAAACCCCAACGTGCAGTAAAGCTATGGAAGTTTGTCTATGCCATCAGAGTAAAAATTCTAAAAACAAAAATCAGTGTAAAAAAATTCAACTTGAAAAAAATTCAACTTGAAAAAAATTCAACTTGAAAAAAATTCAACTAGAAAAAATTCTACTTAAAGGGATAGTTTGCCTCTTTTGACATGAAGCTGTATGACATCCCATATTAGCAATATCATTTATGAACATTGACTTAACCCCCGCTGCGTCCTGTGAGCCGAATTCCAGCTGAGTTTTGCGTTCCACGAAGGTAGTCCGGCTAGTTGGCTGGGGTCAAAAAAATAAAGCGTTTTGCTTCTCAGAAAAATATCCGTTCAAAAGAGTAATACATTTGCATCACAAAATGTTGTCCAGGAAAAAGTCAGACCTCACTTCGCTTGGCGCTATTTTTGCCTCCCTTGATATCAATGCGTCCAATGTAAAATTGTGCAGACCGAGCAGTAAACACCATAACAGGTGCAGCTATCGCTAGGTGGCTAGGGAGTGCTCGGTCTGCTCTATTGAATTTTTTTCCATTGAATTTCTTTGAAGTTGATTTTTTTTCCACTGAATTTTTTTAAGTTGAATTTTTTTCCACTGATTTTTTTTTTTTTAAGTTGATTTTTTTTCCCACTGAATTTTTAGATGTTGAATTTTTTTCCACTGAATTTTTTTTTGATGTTGAATTTTTTTATACTGATTTTTGTTTTTAGAATTTTTTTATACTGATTTTTGTTTTAAGAATTTTTTTTTTTTTTACACTGTTGGTTTTTCAAATTCAAAGTCTGATTTTGATGCTGTAAAAATTCAATTTTAGAAATTCGTATTCAAACTCTGATGGCACAGAAAAACTTCCATATAAATCTACCATCTGCTCAGTCTCCTTCTCACCCTGCACTGTGTGGCATTCAGGTGACTCCCCGCAGCACCGAGATGACATTCCGCACCGAGCGGCAAGTGCCGCGGCTGGGTGTGATGCTGGTGGGCTGGGGAGGCAACAACGGGACCACCGTCACAGCTGCTGTGCAGGCAAACAAACTGGGGCTCACCTGGCAGACCAAAACTGGAGTGAAGGTGAGCGGGGGGGGGCTCAACTGTGGCTGCCTGGATGGAAAATGTAGCTTGCGTTGACTTGAAGTGTGTGATACGAGAGTCCTTCTAAGTGTGTAAGCATGATGCCGACCAAGAGAAAATTTAGTCCGGGGCAGCCCAATTATTTAACGCAACCTGCAGGTCTCTGCATGTTCATTTCTGTGTTATACTGAAATGGATGCAAACCATCTGCCCGGGCCACTGGCTCATGGTGACCAAACTTTATAATTAGACTATAATTGGATGTGAAACCCCCTGGTTGTCATAAGGGGGCTCATAGAGAGGATTTTGTCCTATTTTATAAATATAACCTACCCTGTGGCTTCAACTGCATTGGGAGTGATTCTTAAGCTGGTTATGGTGACATGTTCAATGGGGTGTTAAGTGATTAACTTTGAATGTTCTAGGAAATTTTCCCATGTATAGGCATGCATTGTTACCTCTATGAACCTCTTTCTTCCTTTGTCATGAACCTTAATTTGAATGGTAGAGTACTTATCTAAGAACAGTAAATAGTGAACAGTTCCTTTTTCTTCTTTCTCAATTCTTAGAAAGCCAATTACTACGGCTCCCTCCTGCAGTCGTCCACTGTTTGCCTGGGATCGGGGCTGGAGGGCGACGTCAACGTGCCTTTCCGTGACATCCTGCCCATGGTGCACCCCGATGATATCGTCTTTGACGGTGGGCAGAGTTCCAGACAGCCAGAGCCAGAGCAGCAAAATCTGCAGAGCACAGAGCGTCTGCGCAGATGGCAAAGATTTATGTGCTCTTACTCTGTGCTCCAGAGCACTTTAAACAGTCAGACTGTTCATGGAGTTGTCACAGCTGATCGGCCTATGCTCTTTTAGACCTTTGAAAATGAGAAATATATCAGAGAGAGCTTGCACGTTGTATTCAACCTGTAATTGTTTCCGTTGTTTCTAGGTTGGGATATCTCCTCAATGGATTTGGGCAGTGCAATGGAGCGAGCCCAGGTGTTCGACTGGGCTTTGCAGGAGCAGCTGCGACCATACATGAGCAGCCTGAAACCAAGGCCATCCATCTATATTCCAGATTTCATTGCTGCAAACCAGGAGAGCCGGGCAGACAATGTCATCACTGGGACCATGGCAGAGCAGGTGATAAAAGACTCCAATCCCATTTTATTTGACCAGTTTAACATTTGTTTCCCTCTGTGTTTTGACTTAAAAGAGTAAATGTTCTTGCAGGTGGAGCAGATCAGAGCTGACATAAGGGACTTCCATCAGTCCAGCGGTGTTGACAAAGTCATAGTCTTGTGGACAGCCAATACAGAGCGCTTCTGCGATATCATACCAGGGGTTAATGACACGGCCCAGAACCTTTTGGCTGCGGTTCAGGTGAGAAAAAGCTTGAAAAATGGTTCACAATAAATCCGGACTTTTTGTTTCAGTGGGCATAGCAATTATAGAGGAGACGCACTTGTTGGTGGCTGGCAGGCATCGTGAATCACTCACTTGACTTAAATTTCATCCTAATGCAGAAGACCACGCAGTAATCCTCAATTACATTTTGATTAATAAAGCTTAAGAGGATGAAAATAGTAGCTCTTTCAGGTCACACAGTGGATGTATAATGAAACACTGTGTGTAAGTCTGAAATGGTCTGCACTGTCTTTTATAATTTATTAGATTTCTATCAGATCAAGAGTAGAAAATGATTTACCCCCTCTGAGTTTTTTTTTTTTTTAATTGAATTTCCTTATTACAACATACTTTTACTGCTTTCATTAATATTAATAGTCCAGGCTTAGGATCGTCTGCAAAAAGTTGAGTGTAATTCACAGGTTACTACTAAGCTGATGTGAAGAGTCTCGGGGGACATGTAGCCTTTTAAGCTTTTCCTCCTCAGTAACAACCCGTCATCTTTGTTTTTTTCCTCTTCATCCATCAGGCTGGAGCAGAGGTTTCTCCCTCCACCCTGTTTGCAGTGGCTAGTATTCTGGAGGGCTGTGCCTTCATCAATGGCTCCCCACAGAACACCTTCGTCCCCGGGGCTGTAGAGCTGTCTCTGCAGAGGGGCGTGTTCATCGGAGGTGACGACTTCAAGTCGGGTCAGACAAAGATCAAGTCGGTGTTGGTGGACTTTTTGGTCAGCGCAGGTATCAAGGTGAGAAAAAGGATCCATGCATGCAATAGACAGATTTTTTTTCAAATAGGAAGATGAGCCAAGACTGAAATGACACTTAATTGTTTGTCTTAACATAGCCAACCTCCATCGTCAGCTACAATCACCTCGGCAACAACGACGGGAAAAACCTGTCGGCCCCTCAGCAGTTCCGCTCAAAGGAGATCTCAAAGAGCAATGTGGTGGATGATATGGTCCAGTCCAACCCCATACTGTTCCAGCCCGGAGAGAAACCCGACCACTGTGTGAGTGATGCATAAAAACGATGAGGTTCATGTGTGTGTCTACAGAGGACAAGTGTTCAAACTTCTTTCATCTCGGCTTCCTTTCAGGTGGTGATTAAATACGTTCCGTATGTAGGAGACAGCAAACGTGCCATGGATGAGTACACTTCTGAGATAATGATGGGAGGGATCAACACTATTGCAATGCACAACACTTGCGAGGTTGGTGCTTATGTGATCTGTTACATGCACAATCTGTAACAAAACGAACACATGAGAACAGTTTCCAGTGCGAGTAGTTGTTGAGGAGGGAGGCTCAGGGGCAGCAGATCCTGCTGATAATCCCTAACAAGACTCAGAGCTAATACAAAGAGACACACATGCGGGTCACTCACATGCTGTAGTTATTCCGCTCGCTCCGTCACACTGCAACCCCTATTGATAAAAATGCAACAATTTGTTTACATTTACACTCTTTATGTGCGAAAAAATTAAGTAAACTTTGATTTATTCGTGAAGCCAATATAACAAATCTAGTTTTTCATGTATTATTATAGTAATGTTCCCCACACTAGTCTTGATATTAGAAATGTTTGTCTGTAGCGCCATCTAGTGGCAGAAATCACAAACAAACAAAAACTCTTCATAACTCTACAGTTATAAATGGGCCTTACCCAACCTAGAAGTATCTAATTCATGTTTAAAGATTCATCACCATCCTTTAGATCAAATATATATTTTTTTTAAACATGGACATAGAGCTGACTTAGCTGACATATTCAGAAAAAACTGTACCGAAATGAGCAATGCCGGCATGTGTAATGAAACCATGTCAGGTCAGAGTGTTGCCTTTCCCCTCTTTTACACAGTATGACTTTTTTTTGTCTTTCTTTCATCACAACAGGACTCTCTACTGGCCAGCCCGATCATTCTTGACCTGGTGATCCTGACAGAGCTTTGTCAGCGTGTCGGTGTCCGGCCACAGGGAGAGAAGGACTTCCAGTCCTTCCACAGTGTGCTGGCACTGCTCTCCTTCCTCTGCAAGGCCCCCCTGGTCCCATCGGGCACTCCCGTTGTCAATGCCTTCTTCCGCCAGAGAGCTGGCATTGAAAACATCATGAGGTGCGTGTCGCTTTCATTTTGAAATGTGACCTTTCTGACCCAGAAATTCCTCAGCTGTGCAGTGTTGATTTAACGGAAGAAACCCCGAGAAATTGAGTTCATGTAGTTAAAGCGGTCCTCCCTCCTTGTCTTTTTCAGAGCGTGCCTTGGTCTCCCTCCTCAGAATCACATGCTGCTGGAGCACAAGCTGCAGCGGAACTTCTTGCCTCCGCACACAACCTACATCAACGATGATGTGACCACTTTGAAAAAGGTGGCTCTCACCAATGGGAAACATAGGTCGGCACCTCAGATAAATGGCATATATGCGCACGAGGATACAGCGCGCGCGCTATGATTGCAATTATCCCGAAACAGCCCGACTTAGCTGAGACAGAAATGAAAATGACTGTGAGCTATTCTTGGGGCGCTAACAAAGGCCGTCAGTAATCAACATTTCAACGTCAGCTTGAAGCCGAGATCTATTTGAAGGCCACATATTGTAACAAATCAAGTCTGTATGTAGTTTTATAATTTTTTTTTAAACACTCACAGTTTTTTGTATTATATTATACAATGTAATTCTTCATTTGTTTTCCAGCTATGCTTGTTTAATGCACAACTGTACACTGTCAAATATGTGAAAACAGGTAAACAAGTCTTAGGAGCAAAAGTAGCTGTTAAGCTGTAAAAAATTAATCTGATCACCTCTGTATTTGCTGCTGTTGTCAACTGCACTGAATGATAACCTGCTGTGTTTTGCCTTTTTGTAGTCACCCAGAAGTTGTTTTTTCTTGTGTGTAAATTGGCTATTAATATACAGTAAACTTTGAATGATTGATGTTTGAACTTGGCATCCATTTTTATTTCATTTCCTCTATTGACTCATCACTCCAATTAAAAGCTTTCATTCAATCAGCCACAACACTATAGCCACCTGTGCAATGGCTTTATTATACAAAAACATGGTTGGTGACCAAATAATAACAAAATATTAATCATAACTTGATTACTTCAATGCAAAGTCCATTATAGCTTTATATAGGTTCATGTATCATCTGCACCAGCATCAAAACATATTTAAGCGATGCCTAGCTTTAAAATGCACACACACCCTTTGGGAGTATAATAATAAAAAATAAAAATTTAAAAAGCTTCTAAAAATAAAGACCGCCTTATCTCTAAAATTGATGAGCAAGGATAACTTCCATCATCCATCCATCCATCATCTTCCGCTTGTCTGGGGATCGGGTCGCGGGGGCAGCAGCTTGAGCAGAGAAACCCAGACGTCCCTGTCCCCGGCCACTTCCTCCAGCTCTTCTGGGGGGACCCCGAGGCGTTCCCAGGCCAGCCGAGAAACATAGTCTCTCCAACGTGTCCTGGGTCTTCCCCGGAGCCTCCTCCCAGTGGGACGGGCCCGGAACACCTCACCAGGGAGGCGTCCAGGAGGCATCCTAACCAGATGCCCGAGCCACCTCATCTGACTCCTCTCGATGCGGAGGAGCAGCGGTTCTACTCCGAGCCCCTCCCGGATGACCGAGCTTCTCACCCTATCTCTAATGCCCCTTTTACACCGCCAAGCTAGCCCTACTCTACTCGGTTCGATATAGCGCGACACGACACGACACGGCACCAGTACCATTTCCTTTTCCACCCAAACCGTGACCTGGAAGTGGGCGGAGTCGGCCCGTTCACCACCAACGTGACGTCGGTTTCAGGCGAAGAGAAGAAGAGGCGACACGAAATACACTTGAAAAAGAAAGGAAACTTTGGCAATACCTGCACCTCGCTCACTGTCCATGGGTTGGCTTTCCTTCTCTGGTCTTCCATATTCGTAGTTCTGTTTACTCTCTGTTGTTCTCGCAGGTGTGTTTTCATACATGGCGGGTGATTATTTAAAGCTCCCCGAGCTTCGTGGCGTGTATGATGTAATTTCACCTGACCAATCAGTGGACATCACTGATTACGTGACGTTTTAGTATCGGCTAGTACCGACTAGACAGGTACTAGCCGGTGCTAAAAATCGTAGCGGGTCCCACCTTCAACCCGCGATGGAAAAGCTCCCAGTCAGGGTAGAGTCGTACCGTGTAGAGCTGTACTGTTACAAAAATGTTCGGTGGAAAAGGGGCATTAGGGAGAGCCCAGACACCCTGCGGAGGAAACTCATTTCAGCCGCTTGTATTCGCGATCTCGTTCTTTCGGTCACTACCCACAGCTCGTGACCATAGGTGAGGGTAGGAACATAGGTTGACCGGTAAATCGAGAGCTTCGCCTTCTGGCTCAGCTCCTTCTTCACCACGACGGGCCGGTGCAGAGCCCGCATCACTGCAGACGCCGCACCGATCCGTCTGTCAATCTCCTGTTCCATTCGTCCCTCACTCGTGAACAAGACCCCGAGATACTTGAACTCCTCCACTTGGGGAAGGATCTCATTCCCGACCCGGAGAGGGCATTCCACCCTTTTCCGGCCGAGGACCACGGTCTCGGATTTGGAGGTGCTGATTCTCATCCCAGCCGCTTCACACTCTGCTGCGAACCGCTCCAGTGAGAGCTGAAGGTCACGGCCCGACGTCGCCAACAGAACCGCATCGTCCGCAAAAAGCAGAGACCCGATTCTGAGGTCGCCAAAACGGACCCCCTCAACGCCCTGGCTGCGCCAAGAAATTCTGTCCATAAAAATTATGAACAAAATCAGTGACAAAGGGCAGCCCTGACGGAGTCCAACCCTCACAGGAAACATGTCCGACTTACTGCCGGCAATGCGGACCAAACTCTGACACCGGTCATACAGAGACCGAACAGCCCATATCAAGGAGTCCGGCACTCCATACTCCCGGAGCACCCCCCACAAGAGTCCCCGAGGGACACGGTCGAACGCCTTCTCCAAGTCCACAAAACACATGTAGACCGGTTGGGCGAACTCCCATGCACCCTCCAGGATCCTGCCGAGGGTGTAGAGCTGGTCCACTGGTTCACTGTTCCACGGCCAGGACGAAAACCACACTGCACCTCCTGGATCCGAGATTCGACTATCCGGCGGATCCTCCTCTCCAGTACCCCCGAATAGACCTTACCAGGGAGGCTGAGGAGTGTGATCCCCCTATAGTTGGAACACACCCTCCGGTCCCCCTTTTTAAAGAGGGGGACCACCGCCCCGATCTACCAGTCCAGAGGCACTGTCCCCGATGTCCACGCGATGCTGCAGAGGCGTGTCAACCAAGACAGCCCTACAACATCCAGAGCCTTGAGGAACTCAGGACGGACCTCATCCACCCCCGGGGCCTTGCCACCGAGGAGTTTTTTGACCACCTTGGCAACCTCAGCCCCAGAAATGGGAGGCCCCACGTCCGAGCTCCCCAACTCTGCTTCCTCATCGGAAGGCATGTCGGTAGGATTGAGGAGGCCCTCGAAGTATTCCCCCCACCGACTCACGACGTCCCTTTAAGGATAACTTTCCAACAGATAAAAGCAGACTGTTGACCCAGGTCCACTAAAAATACTGCATTTAATAAATACTGTGCTATTTCCATATTATTCTGCGACAGCATAAGAGTGTCTAAGAGGTTGTGATATTTGATTTAAATCGAGGTTATTTTATTTTTGTTTTTATTTATTTATTTATTTATTTTTTAATACTTTATTTAAACAGACAAACAAACAACCAGGGGTGTTAGATGAAAAAATGCAAAGATGTACATATATAAATTGTCCTTAGAGCTTTTTCATTAGTAGAGTCTGTTATTGATTTAAAATATAGTCCTATATCTTTAATAAAATGAGGAAAAAATGGCGTTTTATTTGCAAATTTCCATTTATGAATAGAAAATTTAGCAAAAAGAATTAGCAAGTTTATTATAAAAAAAACATTTAGCATCCTTTCTGGGGAAGCTATAGAAACAAAATAAAACATTTTCCCAGCACAAGGGAAAATTCCTTAAAATATGGTCATTAATAAACCTGCTAAACTCCATCCAAAACCTTCGTGTGAAAGGGCAGAGCCAAAATTGATGCGTCACAGTTTCTGGAAGGCCATTACAGAAACTGCAATTAATATTTATGTCTCTTTTAAATTTTACTATATAGTGCTTAGCAGGGTCAATTTTATAGAGAATTTTAAATGACACTTTCTTCACCTTGTTTACAATTAAATATTTATGGGGGATCATCCAAACAGTTTTCCAGTGGATATATTCGGGATATAATGGCTCCAATAAAATGTTATAAATGGACGGGAAACGATAATTTCTTGGAACAACCTGTGTATTCCCTTATTGCTCTTCCCATTCTCCTGTGAAAAACAGATTTTTCCCACAGATGATTCGGCTGGATCAGGGACAGTGAGTGGAATAGTATAGTTAGTGTTTTTAAACAACATTAAAGCTGCAGTCTGCAGGATTTGTTGTTGTCATACGTAAAGTCCTGCTTTTTGGCATTTTAAGAGTTTACATGATCTATCAGAACGCTTGAAGTTGAAAACGGTGACCTCCGTAGTCGCAAAATGCAAGAAATGCTTATTTTTTAACCGAAAAATAAAAAGTTATTCAACTTCCTGTCCCGCCCCATCAAAACACATGAGAACTCGTGCACGTCTACGTGCACGCCAGATGCGCGTACACGACTCCTCATTCATCAACTCACCTGTCATTTGCGATCATGGAAGACACAGTAAGTAGACTAGCCCGTAATGAAGTTCAATAGTCTAGATAAATAAGCATGGGGACGAGCCTACCTTGTATCGCGCGTGCACAATCGGTGATTGACAGGCAGCAGAGCCCAGCTCGTAACCTGATTGGTTACCTTTTACCGGTCCGGTCTGCAATTTTGTAAACAAACCTGCTGGCTTTGGAGGGACCTAGCGGGACATATAGGGGACCTAGAGAACTCATTTTTTTTTGTATTGGGGTATTTAATGTACTACTTTCAGAATCCCCGGACAGTTCCAGGCATTATGCTTGAAAAAGAGTTGCAGACTGCAGCTTTAAGGATAATGATGGATATAATGAATTAATTATAACTGAGTAATCATCTTTCCTTATTAGCTAGCTGAGCCACTAGTAGGATACCATTTTGAACCCAAGAGTGACCTGTTTTTAAATAAAATATATCTGTTGTTCCAGATAAGGTATTTGTGAGGTGAGAAGTTATGTTTATAAATGAGCATCCACGCTAAGAGCACCTGCTTATGGAAAGATGAGAGTTTTACAGGAAGTTTCTCAACATTGTAATTACAGTTTAAAATGAAGTTAAAGCCACCAAAGCGCAAGAAAACCTGATAATGGCTTATTTTCTCTAGAAAAACTGCGTTCAAGTATTTAAAACATTACAACAATATTACTGGGCATGTATTGTTGTAATGTTTTAAATACTTGAACGCAGTTTTTCTAGAGAAGATAATTGTTTTGTTTATGGGAGTATCGTCCATTGACTGTTTTGGGCTTTCACATGCGCGAGCATACCGACAAGAGGTAAGTGACATGCTGTTTATAAAGTTGTTTTGTAACGTCCCCATGCCAGTAATGTGAGAACCATGCATATGGTTTTGATGGTAAGGCTTGTGACTTTATTGTCGGATGGTTTATAAAGTGGTGTGACGTTTCTGCAGTGTGCAAGTTGTTGTTTTACGTGGAAGGTTTAGCACTTGCCCCTAGCCACCACGTAGTTGGCTAGCATGACAGGCTGCGCAAACAGCGCAATCGCCGCACAGGGAGCGCCGATTTGCACCAGTCTGTGTCCTACCGTCAGTATTTGACAACCTCTAGCAATGGGATTGCGCTTCAAATGCCCCGGAGTTCCCCTTTAAGAAAGTGTTTAGCCCAATTTAGCCCAATGTGTTATTTAGGGTAGAGAAATCAAAAAAGTTAAGCCCATCTGATTCATAATTATTCATAATAACAGTTTGTGTGTACGATTTTTCCATACAAAATTAAGAAGCATACGGTAATTGTCTTTACTAATTTTGTTGTCTAAATGTAAGGGGAGAGCAGCATATGTCAGGATAATCCTTAAACTTTAGTAATTAATACTATACCTTTTAGAGATAAGTTCCTCTGCAGCCACTGGTTTAGTCTTTTTTTTGGTTTTCTGTATAATTGGTGTGAAATTATAGCCTGGGTGCCAGCCGAACTTAGCCCCACCCATAAAAGTTTTGGTCGGGAAGTTCGGTCTTGCTCTGCTCAGTTGGGAAATCATTATGCCCGACCAAGAATCGGTCGACCCAATCAGATTGCCAGGGCGGGCTTTATACGATGATGGACAGATGATCAACAGGGACATTATCGAGTACGTCACTAAAGAGCTGAACATGGCTGCTGCTGGAGAGCTAGGGTGTGTAGATTCTGCCATCGAGTCTGTTCTACAGGATCTTCACATTGCATTAATTTTGAAAGACGAACAGAGGAACGCGATAAAGGCTTTTATCGATAGAAAAGATGTTTTTGCCGTCTTTCCTACAACAAGTGTGTGTCGCTTAATCTACGTCACATACTACGTTGCTCTGATTGGTTGTAGGTCTATCCAATTGAGCGAAGAGGCATTTTTTCTCCTGGTTCGGTTGAAACACTAAGGCCGATTTCAGACCAGAGCATGGCTTGGCGGCAGCGAAACGACGGCAGTCTTACGCCGGTTATCAGGCGGTGTGTTCAACTTGGCTTTTCACACCGGACAGTCCGCGGCCGCGGTAGTTCTGCTCCAGCCCTGCTCCAGCCCTGTCTGCATTCCCCATTCATTTCAACGGGACACCGCCGGCCGCTGCCGTCCAAATTCCGCTCGAGTTCTATTTTCCAAAAGCAGCGCGGGACGGAGGCGTCTCCGCGCCGCTACCGCCCGACTACCGCCGCGTCGGTGTGCAAGGACAGATCTGTTTCCATGTATTTTCACCTCCGCCGGTGAAAATCGCTTCCGTTCCGCCACGCTTTGCCGCCCTGGTCTGAAATGGCCCTAACCTGACTCCCGCCCTCTGGTATTAAGGGAACGCCCCCGCGTGTAGCTGGTGAACGCAGCCAGATGACGTGAGTCAGGTTATTGAAACACGCCCCATACTCAAATCTCTATTGAGCGGTATCAGACTCACATTGTGACTAGAATCGTGAGTATGACGTAGTCAGGCTAGTGAAATTGGAGGAGCATCTTAACTGTTGGTCTTTAGAGATTAAAAGTCCTAAGTAAGTAACTTCTTGTTTAACAGGGATATTACAAATAACATTTGCTGGACAGTCTTTAATTGCTAGTAATTCACATTTTTTTTAAATTTAAACATAAACCATAGGTTTTGGAAAAGACATTAATCACATCTAAGGCAAGAGGGATCTGGTTTGTATTCCTTAAAAAAAATTGTGGTGTCATCAGCGAACTGGCTGATTATAAGCTCTTTATTAGCTATGCTGATTCCTTGTAAGGCAAGGCAAGGCAAGGCAAGTTTATTTGTATAGCACAATTCAACTACAGGGCGAGTCAAAGTGCTTTACAGATACATTAAAACAGTAGAAATAAAAAGCATGATTTAAATTTTAAACAAAAAGGAAAGAAATAAGAACAATAGATATTACATCACTATTGGAGACAGAAATTGTAAGAATTTGTGAACAAAGTAAAAATAAATATGGAGAAATGGGGCATCCTTGGCGAATACCACGTTTTAGGTCAAATCTAGGGGTGGAGCCGTTTGTCATTTTAATAGAACTATTGCTACTGGAGTATAATAAATTGAGTTTACGGGCTGTCTTTTTTAATTACAGACCCTGAATTCGATCTTCAGCACTTCAACACAACTTTAAAGAGTTTAAATAGAAAATAATCTTTATTTATCAAAACCAGTGATACTAAAGTCCACCGCAAATGACTCCATAAACCGTGGTAAAGGAAGGGCATTCCTCACAAGATGGCGCTGACGGCCCAGCATACAACACGGAGTCATGGATCTTCTTTACAGTTGGCAGTGCAAATAACAGAGAAGCGTAAGGTGTACTTAAATGTAAAACATCACCCGAGTCAAACTATCTGAAAAGTGTAGAGTAAAGTTCTAGTTGTCAATCTGAAATCAACCCTGCTGCATTAAGTAATTTTTTTGTAAAAAAAAAAAAAAAAATCATTTTATCATTTCTTTCTTTTTTTTTTTTGAGACGTCATCCACCACTTCCTGTTTCCCGACCGTCTCCCCAGCACTTCCGCTACCGTTGCTGCGACACTGGACGTCAACAGCAATGGCTGACAAGGAGAAGCGCCGGCCCGCGGTTATTCCACCGGGGATGCCCGCGGGGAGTGCTGTCAAATCGGACAGCGACAGGGAGTTTCTGACGCAGGCGGGGGTGGGAGACCTGCTCCGTGGGGCCATCCTGAAGATGGTCGAAGCCAGATCGGACGATCCAATCGGCTTTCTCGCCGACCACTTCTGCAACCTGGCCTCGGTAACAGAGAGCGGCACAGCTGGATGCGGCGATGAGGAGCAGCTGAACACCGGCCCCGTGAGCGCATGCGCCCAGGAGCAGCAGCATCTCAACCGGGCTCTGTGGCACCTGCGGCTGGCGCACCACTCTCAGAGGTCTGGGCTCTCCGTCTTTAAGAAAGGAGTACTTAGACAGAATTTCCAAGCAGATATGCTAAAATAGTGGGATGGTTTTCACAGGGACCTTTACAATAAAACAAGCTAATCTCTAATATCCCATGGCATCCATGAATGTCTCAATCAATCAATCAAATTTAATTTATATAGCCCTTTACAATCACCTACTGGTACTCAAAGTGCTTTACAACAGGATAAAAAACAACAATACGTAAAACAAAACATAAAACACGATTCAGAAATGGTAAAAGTGCTAAAAGTGCTGCAGGGCATTAAAAGCCTTCCACAAGTGCAATAAAATTAATTGAATAAAATTTGTATAAAATTAAGATATTTAAAAAAAAGAGAGAGCGGATAGAATGAGCATAGTGGCCCTAATCAGAGTTGGAACGCCAGTCTAAAAAGGTGGGTCTTAAGCTTCGATTTAAAAAGGCCGAGATCTCCACACATTACAGTGACAGACTTACAGTATACATAGTAGTATATTTCAGGCTTAGTTTGTTTTGTTTTGTTGTGCCACAAAAAAAAGAAACTACTAGCAAAACGACAATAACAATATGATATAGATGAACCAATACCTATTTATTGAAGTGTGGTGGCCTTAATTGGCCAAATATGTCAGTAAAGACAAGTGCTGGACAGTAGCGGCTCGTGGTCTGGAAAATAGGCGGGGCAAATGATCTGCGTTATCAAAATGCAAGCTTTTATGGAGCATACGCAATAGGCCAATAGTCTATGCAACCATACGCAGGAGGGGATGTGCGCACTCGCATAAAAGTCTGCCATACAACAAACACAAAAGCCCCATGAAAATGAGCGAAGAGAAAGTTTGTGAAAGGAATTAATACTGCCTACGTTTCAATTAGAGGGAAACTTTAATGCGCAAGCATGGGAAACAGAACATTTCATTCCTATTGGAACAACCAGAGAGCCAGGGCTTTTTGTCATACCACGTACGGGAAAACGTCCGATTGAAAGACCTACCCTTATCCATTGTTTGCTGAACTATATTAATATCAGGTTTATGGGGGCCGAGGTTTTTAATAGCCAATTTTGTTCCCAAATCTAGTCTTTCAAATGAGTTCTCCAAGAGAAACTCAATGCTATTGACTACAGGTTCGAGGCTAGCAGCCATGGTTAAAACTTCACCGGCGGATTACTGCTTTCACTCACTGTAGCCTACTATCAGACTGACTCGCTCCTGAGGTTGTGCAGAGTAATATAGCAGTAGGCGGGACAGTGTCTAGCAAAGATTCTCGGAGGAGATCCTTACAACGTTTTTAGCTAGTCTTGGGGAAACCTAAGCTAGCAGACAAGTAACCTACTGTACATGTACGAAGCTGTCAACACATTGTTTATTGTCTCAACATTGCTTTGCTCATCAAGCTAAGGTATTTCATTAAATCACTCCCAGTTTCCCATTTAGCAAAGACTTCATTCACAATCACTTAAACTTTGTAAGATAGCAACTATAAAGTAAAATCTTTACCTACCACAAACATGAATCCGGATTAAACAGCCAATATCCTTCATCAAATCTGACATAGTTATCCGTTTTATCCAACAAGTTTGTAGGTGAATTTGGCGGCACTGAAGTTCCCACTGGCTAGATGGGCGGAGTAATATATTTCTTAAACCCTTTGAGTCCTTTCCATGTCCAGTATTACATCATATCAGGGCAGATCATACACCTGCCCCAATAGCATCTATACAGGCGCGCTAAATGTTACATGATATTATGCTAAGTAGGGGCCTACAGTGATTCTGATTGGTAGAATGTGCTCGAGAGTTCTAAGAAGGGGGGGCGGGGCCGGGCTTAGCTGAGGGCAGCCAGGCATCTGCCCTGGCCAGTGGCCATAGATCTAACGTTAAGCAGCCACACTGGAGGTAGGCTATATTTCAGCGAAAATAAAAACAGATTCCACTCGCAAAGTCCGTCACAAGCCACAATATGGTGTAATACGATTCCCACTGTGATTGAAGTTGAAATAAATATTTTATCTATAATTTCGGAAAGGTTGGGGGTGTGGCGGCAGGCGGGGCTCTGCCCATCCTGCCCAAATACAGCGGCCGCGGCTGGTGTTGGACACTATTTTGTCTCCTTTTATAGACATAGGCAACAAATAGGAACATGTATACAAACCCTTGGAAAAAAGTGAATAAGCTCAAAGTTTTGGTTTTAGAAATAGTTATAACTGATATTTGAAGTGTATGTGACATGTTTTTGCTCTGAACTGATGTTATTCTCAAAACGTTTCAGGTCAAATATGATTTAAAAAAAATAAATTAATAATAATAATAATAATAATAATAATAATAATAATAACAGACTGACCAATGATTTCTACTTTTCACGCAGGTCAGCTTTCAGCAACAACGTCCGTGTGGCCTACGACCTCCTAAACCTCACCGGGGTTCAGAGACAAGCAGGCGAGGCGCCCGAAGGCTCTGATGGCTCTGAAGGCCCCACTGGAGGTGGAGGTGTCAGAGGAGGCCTCTACATGCAGACTTTGCAGTGCTTGTGCAGCGAAGGAGGAGTCCCTGCCTCCACCTCTGCCCCACTCCTCCGACGCCTTCATTGCCAGAACCATGAGGCTGTCCCATACGATGTCTTCCGTCACGGCGTGCTCACGTGTGCCGTTTTCTCAGACTACATCCGGCAGGCTCAGAAGCTTTACGCTGAGGTGTGCTGCCCGGACGAGGGGCCTGCCTCGCGGGCGCTGTGCCTGGCTGTGCTTGGGACCTTAAAGGAAGCATTAGAGACGTCCCAGGGCTGCGATTCAAATTGCTGTGCTAATGCTAATACTAAATCTTATAGCTGTCTGGAGGCTAATGTTAAAGCTATCCGCTACTTGGAGGCCAGTGCCAAAATCTCTCCCAACAAGCTAGCACAGTCCATGGCCGGAGCACAGACACGGGGCCCCGGTGGCAACATGGACGCAAAGGAATTTGAAAATGCAGCCGCAGAGCTGTTTATCACTCGAGTAAAAGTCGTGTCCTAACTTTTCTTATGATCCATGTATGTACAGCAACCCGCAGCATATCTTAGAGTAGTTAATTACCTTCTGTTACCTCTAATGCAAACTAGGTGTCCATGACACCTATATAAAAAAAATAAACTCTAAACGATGATGGACTCTAAACCCAATCTTCTCTCTGTAAAACATGATGGTAGCTGGACAGCTCTTAAACTTACTGTGGCATAAATGAGGAATTGTGCTAAGTCGCCTTGACCTTTCCTAAATCATATCTATTCCAGGAAATCTGTATTAATCTAGATCCTTTTTAGCAGTGTACAGCTGTTATCAAGAAGTCCTCCAATGAGAAAGTAGCTCTGTGTCCTCTGCATCTGTTGAAATAAAGGAGTATAAATCCTGTTTTGACCACCAATAAAAGATTTCCTTATATATTGATGATGATTTTGATTGTTTTCCTGCATATTAGAAACATAACCTGCCTGGTAACTGTTTTGCAGGAAAAAGCTGCAGTAAAATGAAAATGTATGCCACGTTTTGTGGCTATAAACCTTCTCCTATTATTATATGTGATTATATTGTGTTGCAGGTTTGCAATAAAGCTACGGTGCCATTTGACTGGACGGCCAAATTTGTCCCAGTATCCACGCAGAAGAGCGAAATCAAGTTTCTTACTTAAGTATGTCCAACACTGCCAAACTGTGGGCTGGAAGTAAACGCTGAAGACATTGTGCTGCTTCTAACTTTCTCTGTGGGAGAAAATTGTACACGACAAATTGTGATTTTGTGAGATAACGGCGCGGTTATAAAAACAGGTTTTGATTCAAGCAGACCAACAGTCCGGAAAAGCTTTAAATGACTATGGGTTGACGTGTAGTTTCAATGCGCTGATTTTCAGTCAGTTTCTGATGCTTTAAGTGGCCTAACAAGAGAAAAAGAAAATTATGTGACCGAAAGAAGCTTTATTGGAAATTCAAAAGGCTTAAAAACAACTAAAGCTCAACTATTTGTACAATAGAGTGATCAGATGGGGCAGCAGTATTTCAACTGAACATAAAATAAAGACTGAAATTGCTTCACACATGATTGTACAGTGATTTAAATCATACATGTGTTTTCATCTGTGCTCTGCTGAAGTAACATATAATTCCCTGTTGGTGGAATAATAAAGTATTATTCTATTCTATTAAATTCTATTCTTTTCTATTCTATTCTATTGGATATGTGTGAAACAAGAAGCATGAGAAGAGTCTTCAAACCTCACTTGCTGATATATGAATATCAGAACATGCTGCACACCCAAGTAACTATTTCGTTGTGCACAAGAAGCTTTTCCTTCAAAATTTTCTTTCGTTCACTGACTTGGTTCAGACGGTTTTTAGATTAATTTATCATTTATTCATTTATTAAATTCAACAGTCTGAAAAACAACTAAAGCTTAACTATTTGTACAATAGAGAGTGATCAGATGGGGCAGCAGTATTTCAACTGCTAAGAGGAGGAGACTTGTTCAACTGATCAGGAAGGTCAGCTCTGTTCTGCAATGCTCTCTTAACTCTGTACTGATCATTCATGAGAGGTGTGTGCCAGTCATCGCTCCAAGACAATTGTTTTCAGTCCATGCATGACACTGTGACATAACTGGAAAGCTTCTTCTCCTAAAAAAGCAGGCTCCGACAGCCCAAATGTGGAAATTCAGCAATATCTTAGGTCCTCCCTGCCTGTGGCTGTAAGACTGTACAACCAGCACTGCTTCTAAAAGACCAGAACATAAAATAAAGACTGAAATTGCTTCACACATGATTGTGCGGTATGATTTAAATCAAAGTACAATGTGCATTGATTTAAATCATACATGTGTTTTCATCTGTGCTCTGCTGAAGTTACATATATTTCCCTGTTGGTGGAAAAGGATTGTTCTATTCTATTAAATTCTATTCTTTTCTATTCTATTCCATTCTATTGGATATGCGTGAAGCCAGAAGCATGAGAAGAGTCTTCAAACCATATGAACATCAGAACATGCTGCACACGCAAGTAACAGTTTCTTTCCGCACTAGAAGCTTTTCCAGCACAAGTGCTGAAATTTTCTTTCGGTCACTGACTTGGTTCAGATGGTTTTTAGATTCATTTGAAATGATGTATTTCAAATTAAAAGATTCCCACCCACCACCTGTTGGGTTTGGTTTTATTTTGAAAAAAACAACAACCACCCAGTTTAGTATTACATCGCATCCTGTGATGGTGACATTATTGTGATGTCATTACTTTGTGACATCATTGTGATGTCATTACTTTGTGACATCTTTGTGATGCTTTCTTTGATGTATTATGGAACCAGGTTTTCAGGGTATAAGTTCTACATCCTCAAACATTTTCACGTTGCAGTGTGAGAAACACCAACACAGATCGTCGTCAAACAACTATCCAACAGAACATACAGAGAGAAATTTGCTATTTGAACCAATTTCTCAGTTGAAATGGAACAGAAGGAAAACGCCATCCAAGACACGGAGCACACTGTGGAAAATAATCCCGAAAGTGTCAAGGCAAAACGGAAGCAGCGTAGAGTTCATTTCAACCTGGACAACGCTGCTTCTGGTCCAGAAACAAGTGAGATGAACCCAGGGGAAAATACACAGCCGAGACACATGGCCCAGAACAACTGGAAAACTGGGAATCGATATTCTCCTCAGAATTTCAGACCCAATCAGTACAGGAACCCAATTTATAACCCACAGTATACACCCGATCAGTACTGGCAGCCCAATTATAATCCAAAGTACAATAGTTATGGGCCCCCCACCTATAACCCACAGCCAAGACAAATGACATACAACCACCATTATCCAAAGAATCCAAACTTTAGACCAAAGCAGCAGGGAGATCTTTATAATCCACATGAAAAAGCTGCCCATGGATCAGAACCTGGAAACACTGAACCAGCAGAGCCAGAACACATGGCACAAAACTCCTCACATACTGAGCATCTACCCCTACAAGAAATGAAACACGTGATGGATACAAATGCTCAACTTGAGGCAAGACTGAGAGAGGCTGAATCAGAGATAGGGATGTATAAGGCGCAGAGCCCCAAGCAGGAGAACAATGCAGAATCTGAGAAATTAATCAAACAACTTAAAGAGGAGCTGCAAAAGCTTCGCACGGAGAAAGAGGACTCCGAAAAAACAATCAAAGACCTCAAAGACAAGGTTGAAAATTCCAACATTAAGCTAAAGTCTCAGGTGGAGGTTATTTTGAAGCTCAAATGTGAGTTGCGTGAAACTCGTGCTGATCAGAGCAACACAGCTATCAGCTTGCATTTTGCAGAAAAATACAGCAGACACCTGAATGACGAGCTGGACGAGGCTAGCAATACACTGAGGCAGCATCGAGAGGCTTTGACCAAAAGAACAAAGGACACACAGACTGCGTCTACGCAGACAGAACTGGAAATTCCTGTGATTAAAGAGGCTGATTCAGAGTGGATGAAGCAGCAGGAGAAGATGGAGCAGCTCCAGCAGCAGCTCAAAACAACACAGGAAGACATAAAGCAGCAGGCAGCAAAACACGATAAGGACAAAGTGATGCTCAGCTCGGAAATTACTCAGCTGAAAGAGAAACTCTTTACAAGTGAGGATTTTCAAGAAAAATCTGAGCTCAAGGCCTTGAGCTTGGAGGAAGATCTTAAAAAAGCCAAAGAGTCCAGCACTGCACTTGAAGAACAGCATAAAATAGAAACTGATGACGTGGGAAATGATCCGCAAAGAGAGGAGGCTGAAGAGATGACAGCTCAACAGACAGAGATGAAGAAAGACGAGTCAGAAACGATCATCGACGACAAGCTGCAGCAACTAGAGGAAAAAATGAAAACAATTACAGAGAAGAAGACAAAGAAGAAAAGGAAGAAGTGGTTTCTTAGGTTATTGGCTTAACTGGCACTCACTACTTCCCAAAAAGGCATTAACCAAAAACAATAAACAGTCCATGAATGCCA
Organism: Odontesthes bonariensis; assembly: GCF_027942865.1. Taxonomy (NCBI): domain Eukaryota; kingdom Metazoa; phylum Chordata; class Actinopteri; order Atheriniformes; family Atherinopsidae; genus Odontesthes; species Odontesthes bonariensis. Next base: position 20,336,061 of record NC_134522.1, read on the forward strand.
AATAAACCAAATACATTTAAATTTAAATAAAAAAAAAAAAACTTTAAAAAATATATATGAATTGTGATGTTTCAGTTTGTTAGAACAGGTCTCATATTTAATTTTTTTTTTAATTATTGCAACTTTCTTGTGAATTACGTTTCGTCAGTGTAGCGTAAGGAGTTAGAGCATTTGTCTTTTATAATACGGTCAAATAATGCTTTCAATTAAATTGTTCCTATTAAACTATCATTAAGTTTTTCTCCTTTTTATCTAATATTTTTATTACAAAAATGCAGTACTAATTTTTAGGTCACAGTATTTTGTGTGTATTTATTTGTTTTTATATTCAGTATTTATATTCTGACCAATGAATGCATGAGTAAAAAGCACGTAAGAATGTACGTATGCTGCTCTGCCGAAAAGAAAGCTCTGCCCCAATTTCACTGTACGAGGCCTACGTATAGTGACAATGACGGAATCTTTATCTTTATATTGTCAATACAACTTTATGGATCTTTAATATTGTTTATAAATATTTGATTAAAAAAAACTAAAACTTCTTTTAAAAGTTTACTTAATTTGGTTACATTATGTAATATGGGAATTCAACGCACTATATCCAGACTCTGATATCAATAAACTTTTGGTATCCTCAGTTTTTAAAGGTGTTTAAAAGGTGTTTGTTTTTTTCTGGTTTGCTGAGGAAATCTGAATCTAAGGCATTGCAAAAACTTTTACATATTTTTGAAGATTTTCAGAAGTTGTTCCTCAGCTTTGATGGAATGAAGGACACTACTGCATTTTGAGAGATTTATTTTTCTTTTATGACCGTGCATATGGTTTTGACCAAAAGAAAATCATCTGCACTCAGATTTGCATTCAAGAAATTTAGTCTCAGTATCAGACAGAACACAAGTGTTGTTAAAAGTTAGATGGAGCCATTCAGGTGGCTAACTGCCTGACAAAGGGGTGGGTGACGGCATCATCTTCTTCCTTCAGCGAGCTCCAACTCACTTGGAGAAGCCTGGGAGCACTGTGAGGATCATGTTTTCTATTTCTTCAGTGTTCACCTCTTTACAGCAGTGTTCCTTTACTTTATTTCTTTGTACCCTACACATTTATAATGTTTCCTTTCTCCAACACAAGTGAACAGCCCGTCGTGGAGTTCTAAAAAAGCCTGCTCATGACTCATCAATTTAAGCCAGGTTTGTTGAATTAGGGAAACATCTAAAACATGCAGGGCAGAGGCCCCTGGCGACCGAAGTTGAAAACGCTGCCATAGAGGCTCTGCTTCTGATCGACGAGCACACAGGTGTGGACCACCACCTAAATACTACAGTTAAAATGTCCTGTGTGACTGGTTCAGTTAGAGGACTTGTTACTCCAAAGTGAAGTTATTTGAAAGCAACAGCAGCTGAAGTTCCCGAAAGACGCTAGTAGTTAGAATGAAACTAGCTCTCCAATCTCCCACTTGGCAGTAAGATTAACGCCCCCCTCCAGCCACTTCAATCTCAAAATGTAAAAATTTTTAGTCAAACGAATGTGATGCAACAATCAATATGTGCCTGTTCACTTTTTGTTTTTCTCTGGAGTTATTTTCATGTGCTGTAGATTCAAGGTAAACACAAGAAACTTGTGCTAAAGGAAAAAAAAGGCACAGTCTAATATGCTGAAAATATGCTCTTACTATGTTAACAGCTACTACGAGCACTCTAAAATACTCAAACGCTTTTCCAAATAAGGCACTGAACCAAATGCATTTGCTAGATCCAGAAATATAACATGCAAGTCTTTTTTCTCAATCTTGGCTGTCTGAATCTGATGCCAAATCATGCTAGTGTGCTCTAAACACCCTGCGAAACCTGGTATTCCTGCCTTCTGCACAGTAGTATCTATCAAGCTATTCTTTTCTAAATAATTAGCTAATCTCTTTGCAACTAAACTAAAGAAAATCTTCCCCTCTACATTTAGTAGAGAGTTCATCCGGAACTGACTCGGGTTCGAGGGATAAGAACGCCTCCTGCCCCACACCATGCTCTAGGAATAACCTGTTTCTCCCAAACTATTCTTAATTGCCTCCACAAAAACTTTAGGATATCAGGTGCACTTTTATAAACCTGGTAGGGGACTCCATTTGGCCCTGTGGCCGACGAAGCCTTTGCACGCCTGACTACCTCCTCAACCTCTTTCCACCTGGTCTAACATCCATCTTATGAGCTATCTCTCCTATGATGGCATGTCAGGTGGAAGGCCTACTACTCTACGCTGCTCAAGATCTGAATATGTATTTTTTAGATACTCTTCCACCTCTGACTTTGTTGCCTTAAGCTGCCCTCACTTTTCCTGGTTAAACAACCCTTTAACAAACTTGAACGGGTCCCTGTAAAATGCCGTCCTTACATATTCTTTCTTCTTTCTCTTTTTCCTAAGACATTCAGCCCTTCTGAGTATTGCTAGTCTGCCTCTCAATTCTTCCTGCAAAACATTAATTCCCTCCCTCTCTTCTTCTGTAGCTCTTTTCCACGGCTTTCTTAAATTTCTTCTTTCCTAAACCAATTTCTCCATCTCTTTTTGCCGTCTAGACTTACCTAAATGTACTCTTTCAACCCTCTTTCTATCTTGCACCTCAAATCTTTCTACACCATAGGAGTAAATTATATCTCCCATCTTCTCTAGCCTATCGCTTGCATTTCCTCCTAACCTACCCAATATTATCGACAAATCTTTATTGACTGCCTCCCATTCTTTGTTACTATTTGCCCTAGGCCACTTAACTCTAGCTTTCTGCTCCATATTTCTCTCTATAACTGGCCTGTTCACCTCAGTATCAGCTGCATCCCTTCTTAGAACCTCCTCCTCCCCCTCCGTAGCTGTGTTATTGATATCCTTTGAACTGTGGTTTTCTACCTGCCGCTGGACTTCATCCGACTTACTCGATTAACTTCTTAAAAAGTACTGATCGATACGGCCACACTGCCCTTCCTTTACCACACATCTCTTTCTTCCCTGATGCATTTTAAGGCCTCTAACTGATGTTACTTTCTGCCAGCCACAAGGACAAACCTGGAGCTTACTTCCCTCTAGTCTACCACTTTTATTTTGTCCAACTACGCTCTCTTTCCTCTGAGAACTATTCTGGTCAGTTCTAGCCCTAGAGAATAGGTCCGTGCCCCTATCCTTCACTGAGTCGCGTATCCACCTCTTAGTCATGTTCGTTCCAGTGTCAGTTGCCATGTAGTCTGCCTGTGAGTCATCTTCCGCCCCTGCTCTCGCTGACTCTAGAGGTATTCTCTTTGATCTATTTGTAGCTTATGCTGATTGTAACAAAGCTGCTAGGCCTCACTACCGCTACCATGGATTAATAGCCCATGGCAGCACCTTTGGGGTCTTTGCCTCCTGTCAGCTGTCTTTCCAATCTGTCACATGGTCTTTCCCTTGTTGTCAGCTGGCCTATTCACAACAGTCACTAGCTAGGCTAGATTTGGATTCAAGGTAAACACAAGAAAGCACAAGCTAAAGGAAATTTTTTATTTTTTTTACCAGACTCTGAGTAATTCCCTATACTCCCTATCTAGATCAGTGAGCAGTGCTGACCAACATATCATTGGGGTCATCAGGTGGGAACCTCCTTTCATCAGTGTTTCGTCTAGTTGGGCCCACGACACCTCCAGGAGGCTAGACAATGCCCACTGGCGTCCCAGAGTCACCCCCCTAATGCCAGCCAACACTGCTCCTCACACCACAACAACCATCTTTTTTTTTTTACAGCCACAAGCTACCTCAGCCTCTCACCAACTGCACACCAGTCACAGCGGGGTGGGGATGGAAACCCTGGTTCAGGTAGGGGGAGAAATAAAAGAGGTAAAGATAAGTAGGAATGGGATTCAAACCCTGGTTCGGGTGGGGGTAACGAAAATATAGAGGGTGCCAGAGGTGTAGGCAGGACAAGACACGCTAGCAGATTCAGCAGACAAACTCACCTAAACAGTCCTATAATCACTAAAAATGCCAGCAAAAACCAAGCCATACAACTCACTCAAAGCCAGCTCACCCAAAATTGCCGCCTGGTTTCAAAAGGCTCACATATAACAAAGACTAGCATATAAAATGGAGAAAATCATGTCTAAGGACACAAATAAATAAATAAAACTTACGTGTCAAGTTTAAGTCATGCCATGAAACTGATTTGGACTTTTACCAACACTGATTTGACCTGATCTTAACACCTGCTCAACAACTGTGTCTCAAGTCAATGCCAAAAAAAAGGAAAGGAAAAAGGTAAAAAAACAAAACAGCAATGACCTGAGAGGTACAGCTGGTAGAAGCCTCATCAGAAATGAATGAATTAATCAACTAATTAATTAATCAATCAATCAATCAATCAATCAATCAATCAATCAATCAATCAATCAATCAATCAATCAATCAATCAATCAATCAATCAGTCAGACTTTAGTCAGTGCTTTACAGAGCCAATGCAAAAAAAGGGAAAAAAAACACAAACATTTGAAACAACACATCGCAGACCATCCGAAATTAGTTGCACATAAGCCTCATTTTCATTTACATTTATGTTTGTTTGCAAGTCAACTGGAAGTCTTTTAATTTTGATGAAAAATCACTGATACGTGTGCAAAACTCAGCCTTCTATAACACCCCCCCCCAAAAAATAAATCCCCTTGCATGCTTTGAAATATTACAACTTAGTGGTGGATTTCGAAGAGACACTGTAGGCGTGCCAGGATTCACTCAATAAAGAAGTGAACAGACTAACAAACTACTAGCTTTACAGTTAAATTGATCACTAGGTTTCGAACACAATCAACTGAAAACGTTACAGTCTGGCCTGGCAGCAAACCGGCTATATATCCAGGCTGTGTTCCTGGGAAAACACTCTGTTTTTGTGGCAAACTGCTCAAAAACCAGGCTTTTTCTTGGTCTGTGATGGGTGATGGCCAGGGGTAAGGGGCCAGGTTTCTCATTCCATCAATGAAAAAAAGGTTTTGCGATGCTGAGGTCATTTTCAGGGTGAAGCATTGTGTCTCAGAGCACAGAGCACTGAAACCTTTTTTTAGGGAGGACATAAATGAGTTGAATGACAGATGAGAAAATTTAGGATGGAAATTGAAAAAACGTTTTATGACAAGACCCCATCCTATAATTTGATCTGTCAACTGCTATGCAGATGCTAGACTGATGAAAACATTTGTTTTTCACTAGTTTAGTCCTCAAAGAATTCAAGCTGTCCCAAAAGCCAGAAAAGGTACTAACTGCGGTTTTTCTGGTTCGTGATACCTTAACTTCTTCGTCATGATTTAATGATGTCCTTCGAGAAGCCTGGAAAGCTAGTCCTAAAGACTACTTTAAGAAATCACAAGAAATGCCTTCTAAATTGGTTCAGCAGTCGTAACATTGGCTTTCAAAATTGTTAGAATTTTACAAACTTTGTTTTTGCCTTATACACTGCATTTAGATTTATGTGTGCATATGTGTTGATGAATTGTTGCAACTGCTTACCGTTTTTCTGATCATATATATAAAAAAGTGAAGTAGATAAGACTTGCTAAATGGATTAAAGATCAACTGATGCCGTTTGTCTGTGCGATAAGTGGGCCCATTGACATAATGTCGAAATGACTAGTTTCAGCCGCTAGGTGGCGGCACCATTCAGAGGCAGACACGAACAAGCAAAAACCGGAAGTGAATTTAATGGCGGAATAAAACTGGCAGCGTAAGAGCGGGTTCATATGAGAACCTTTACGATAACCAGCATAATGGAAAGGCAGTTGTATAATAGAGGTTTATTAAGTCAGTAGCATAGACATTTGTTTAGTAGAAGAAGAACATGGGCAGCTTGGTATAGCGCTCCAAATACTTTTAGCTTAATGTAACTGGCGTTTTGTCTCCCGTTTGAGTTTGCCAGGCCAGGATGGAAGAAGAGGAGCAGCTTCGGTCTTTGTTATTCCTGATGACCTACGTGCTGCTGAAACGCAGGAGAGACATAAACAACGCTAATGTCCAGAGGCGCCATGAGATCCAGAGACGGATCCGACACCGACAGTACTTTTTCCAGAGACAGAGGAGGATGCTCATGGTCAGTGCCTCCATCTCTGTTGCATATCAGCTGTGATCGCAGGCGTTTGTGACGCACACGGACGCTGCCATTCGCATATTTCTCAGTCTACATGTACACAGAATCACAACCATCACAGACTAAACCAACCTCTCGAGTCCAAGTTTAGTTATGAATAAAGAAGGTGGAGAAATAAAAAGTAAAAAGCTACAGAGTTAAAAGCATGAATGGAGCAGCATACAGCATGAGATTTTTTAAATAAAAGCCAGTATCAGATGTCTAGTCTGGGCTTGTCAATAGTTCAAGGCAGAGAATCTGCCATTCAGATATGAAATATGCATAACTAATGATGGGTCACCACAGAAGACGTGATAAAAGAAAGCCAAAAGGAAGAGATTATTACAGATTAGAATGAGATTTTTTAATAATGCCTTTAGTCACTGCTGCTGTATCCCTATGTTCAATTATCAGTGCATCAGAAATGTGTGTCTTCAGACTGTTGGTGGAAGCATGAGTGCCTGGGGAAAAAAAACCTACACAGGTTGAACGTGAACATGCAAGTTTCTGTGAACCACAGAAAGTCTCCAGCATTTTCCAAACAGGAACCTCTGAGCAAACTCATTACTTTCATTTCATCTTTCTCTCCTCAGATGATGATCGCAGGAGGAATCCACTCCAACGTACGCATCCGCACACGTCCCTGGACCACCACTCCCAGCACCGATTGGTGGGAGAGAGTAGTGATGACAGAATTCCAGCCCTCTGATTGGCTGGACAAGTTCCGTATGAGTCGGGAGACGTTCTTCTACCTCTGTGACAAGCTGAGACCCCGTCTGGCTCGCCAGGACACCAGCTTCCGCTTGGCACTGCCTGTGGAGAAACGTGTAGCCGTGGCTCTCTGGCGTCTGGCATCGAACATTGAGTACCGCACAATCAGCACCCTGTTTGGTGTGGGGAAGTCCACAGTGTGCAGGTGTGTCAGAGACATGTGTCATGCCATCGTGGCGCTCCTCGGGTCCGTCTACCTGCGGCCCCCCGGTGAACAAGAGCTGGAGGATTCGGCTCAGCTCTTCCGGTCTTACTGGGGCTTCCCTCACTGTGTTGCTGCCATAGCGACGCTACACACCGCTATCATCACCCCATCGAGCAACGCGTCCGACTATGCCAACCCTGCTGGCTGGCTCTCCGTGCTGTCTCAGGTAGAGAATGCATCCTGCTGCATGTTCACAGTCACTGCAGATTTAGACCGCTTGCCTTGTTCTGTTTGCGCTGCTTCAGGTGGCTGTCAGTGGCCGCGGGCACTTCTGGGATGTATGTGCCAGTTTCCCAGGTGGGACGGACCCAGCTGACATCTTACAGAACTCATCGCTGTGGGCCACGGCTGCAGAGGGTGGGCTATCACCTGCATCACCCCCTGTCTTCATGGGAAAACCACTGAGGTAGACTTAAGTTTTCACACGTGTAAAACAGCATGTAGCAGCTTTGGTCATCACTTCATCTTTTGATCATTTCCCTAAAATTGGGGGAATGTTTTACTTTCTTCTCACATAATAGTCTTTGAAACAAGACATTTGAAGACATCTCTTGCACTGCCAAATGTTGGTACCACCTTTCCACTTTTGCTGTCACTTGGTTGACAAAACAATTGCATAATTAGAGATTAATTTGTTATTAAAATCAGTCATAAGGATCATCGCGAGCCGTGTTTGAATATTTATGCGCCACAATCTTTCTCTGCTCTTTTGATTTTGACCTCACAAGAGCCGTCTTCAAAACCTACAAGGAGAAGTCTTCTCTACAAAAAAAAAAAGAAACTAACAATAAAGCCATCCATAAAAAGATGCAAAATTATGGCGGAGACTAAAAATGGCCACCAAGAGATGCAAAATTACCATTAAAAAGGATATAAAGTGATACAAAGTGACTCATCTTAGACACGAACCAACCAAAATTAGATTCGAATTGAACAATATTGGACACAAAATTAACAAGACAAGGAACTAATTAAACAATGAAATCAGGCACTAAACAACCATAAAGAGATGCAAAATTACCCCAAAGTGCAAAACATCTGTGAGACACACAGGTGGACACACATAACACATCAAATCTGTAGGACTTTTTGAAACTCTTGAGTTTTTGTGTGTGAGTCCTCAGCAGTAGAATTTGAGGGCGCTTTACTTTCCTGTGCCCAGGGGCCTGTTGTTTTGTAGCCCATCTGTCAATGACTGAAACGTCATTTATCGTCTGCAGATATGTGCTGCTGGGGGAGGCTTGCTACCCGCTTCAGAGCTGGCTGATGAAAGCCTATCCTGAGGAGAGGAGCCGGAAGGCGAGTCACGCCGCGCCGACTGAGTCACAGCGGCTGTTTAATCGGCAGGTCGGCAGAGCGCTGCGCGTGTCTGAGGAGGCGCTGCTGAGGCTGAGGGCGCGCTGGCAGTGCCTGAGCAAAAGGAATGACTGCGGGCTGGACGTGGTGCCCACAATGATCCTGGCTTGCTGCATTCTGCACAACGTGTGCGAATCCCACGGGGATGCCTTCAAAGCCGAGTGGCAGGATGAGGTGGCCGAGGCAGAGAGCCCGCAACCCCGCCACAAGGCGCTCATCTCAACCGGCATGGACCAGAGTCACGCCGAGGAGGTCAGAGGCCTCCTCTGTGACTATTTTGCACAGCAAAGTAATTGACTTGGATCATATAAGATCAAATAAACCTGCTGTTGTGTTTGTAAATGTTGTTACACTCCTCGTGCGACACTACCCATCGTCAACATGAATCCTTAAGTTGACTATTGGCATGTTACACAGTACGCATTCAACAGATCAACTGTTGTAGTTGGAACAGAAGTATTAGTACTAGTTTACTAACTGTGCAGCTTCTTTAACAACCACAGCGTTGTACTTTGTCTTTACCTATGTTTTCAGTGGGTGACACTACTTTACCATTTTACTCAGAGAAATGTCAGTCATAAAAAAAGACATTTTAACCATTCTCACCCGTTTTGTGGATGTGTGCTGCATTGCTGTTTAAAGATTCACGTTTTAATTCATCTTTTATTCCCAATGAAATGTGTTGGCTGTCTATGAGTTTCTCTCATAATTATGGATTTTTTTGTAGTTTATTTCAGTAGCTTGTAACTATAACATTGGGTGGGGAAAGAGGTGAATAATTTCCTTACTTTCGAGACAATTTAAACCAAGCAATGGGATGACAGACAGACGTGGAGATGGATGAGAAAGCTCGATGATCTGCATCAACAGTGAAAGAATAATCAATCCTGCATACTGCATTTGTTTTTACACTGTTCGGAACGTGTTTGCATGTTTAAACTGAATACATAAAACTGTTGAGAGACACTTTTATACTTTTGTTAGCGCAGACGCTAATCCCACAGTTTTTAAAAAAAAAATGCCATTCGTCCTTATTTCCCACATGAGCCAACTCAGTACGTGCAGTTGCTTTCCATGGCCACAAGATGTCGCTGCTACCCCAGCACACCTGGATGGGTTCAGTGCGGTTATTGGTCAAATGGATTCGTATGTTCTCAGTCTTCTTATGAATTAACGTGTTGTGTATCCATTTTTCATTTTATGTCATAACTGTAGAGATGTGACACCACCTACGCTTCATATGATAATTAAGTTTTTTTTGTTTTTGTTTTTTTTACAAGCTCTTTTGCAATTTATATTCATTGATTTTATTTCCCCCCATCTCATCGACCCAACTTGAGCGCTGTGAGACAGATCCCACCCCGAGACCCGCCTCGTTCATTCAATTGGTCTGCCCCAAATCTGCTTCATGCAGTCCGCCGTCTGTCAGTCAACACCACGCTATCCTCCTCCTCCTCGCTTGGCATCATCCTGGTGTGCCCACCTTGTTCCAGCGACGAGCGACTCGACATCCTTCTGTTTGAAGTGAACACATTTACTGCAAAAGCCGCCGGTTCGGCTCGCGTTCTCTCCATTGTTGCTGTAGCTTTGTATTTTCACCGTGAAGATGAGTCAGGATGTGATGGGGTGCTGTCCTGTTGTTGCTAGCTAGGCGGACAAATTCCTTCAACCAGCCTGCTGTTTCAATCACTGCGGGCTGACATTGCATTAGCCGAGGCGCTGTTTAGTGAGCTAGCGGGCTAGCAGTGCAGTTTTCCAAGCGGTTGCGTCTAATTTAGCGAACACTCGCTGGTGTAGTTGGACAAACGTCGGGGAGACTGCACAGACATCAGCTGTTACGGATTTGGACACCGCGACACTGCAGGTTTGATACACCGTTGGCGGATTGGGAGGATTGAATAAGACGGCAGTGACAGACGAAAATATAGAATCGGACCTCCAAGTGACACAAGGGGTTAATGATATAAACAGATAGTAAGTGGCTAATCTGTGTTACAATTTTACCTCGAGCTGTATTCTGAGAGGTGCAGCCAGATCAACCCCTGGAGGCCACTCACGTCTCCTGGCTCCCTCTCCTGCCTGAATCCCCCGTGATTTGCGGTGAGCACCCGGGTGAAGTCGCAGTTTTTCTCGGCTGGGGGGACAACTTGACAGCGAGGCCCCTGGCTAGTCTCCCCTCCCCCAGTCCCGTCCATCCATCCGTCCAGCCCGACTGGCCACTTCCTCGCTTGAGAGATCCAAGCGAGGACCGGGGATTCGGGAGAAGCTGAAACCCGAGAGCAAGTGCTTGTCAGGTCCCGTTTGAACCGGGCTGCCAAAACCAGAGGGGATGACTCTGGAGTCCATGATGGCTTGCTGCCTGAGCGAGGAGGCGAAGGAGTCGAAACGAATCAATGCAGAAATTGACAAACAACTCCGCCGAGACAAGCGAGACTCCAGGAGGGAGCTGAAATTACTACTACTCGGTATGTAGCACAGAAATTCTCGTGTATCTTTTTAACTGTCATATTTTTTTGTGTGTGTGTGTGTCGGTAAATGCACCACCAACATTATTAGGCCTTCTTGGCAATGCTAGCAAACATGCTACAAAGGCTGCTAGCTGAAAGTCTGGTTTCAATATAAGGAACGTTTTGGTAGGATTTTTACTAAGTGCATGGCGTGTCGTCATGCTTGTCGAGTTAACATTAGTTAGCTGGCTTTTCCAGGTGCGTATCTAAAAGAGCCATGGACGTATTCAGAGACAACGGGCCCCTGGGCACAGGTTGGCGAAAGCCCCCCCCCCCTCCTTACTTGTCGCACCAAAAACCGAGACTATGCAACTTCAAAGCATGCGGATACGGTTTGTGGTTGTTTGTGTCTCCATCTGTGTATTTAAGCTGCTATAAGCTGCAATTGGAACATTTAGACTGAGATGTACCCAAGCACACACATCAGGGAACATCAGGATGTGGAATTTGATGTGGAAGGCAAATGAACTTTGGTACAATAACGCACCATGCAACTTGTTTCCTGCTTGATATGAAAGGCAAACTATGAACATTTCCCAATTCTATGAGACATTTATCTGATTCAACACAACTTTCTCCGATTTGAGGGTTCATGGAGATACAATTTTTTCAATTTTAAATTCTCATTCAAAGACTGGGCTTTTGGCACTGTTGACTGACATGCAGGTTGTATGTCACAGCTGAATTAGTTTAGAATGGAGGTGAAAAAGGGGACTTGGTTTCATTGAGAGAGGGAAGGTCCCCTATGGGGAAATATTTTACCTCCCTGAAGTAGGTGTCAACAATGTCTCACAATTTTTGAAACACCATGATGCAGCACAGCTCATTCGTGACATTAATGAATCGAATCTGAGAAATTCTGCATATTAAATTCAAAATGGCAAATTGACGATATCTCAATGCTATCATGCATGAAATTAGGAAATGAGCATTTAACTACTAAATTTAACCATCCACCCTTGTTGACGCCAAAGAAGTTTTTGAGCTGCATTTGCTGTCATTTTGGAATGATTTAAACTTTTGTAATATATCTAAACGAGTCGTACCTGTATTTCCTCTGATTCTTTCATTTTAATCATCGAATGATAAACCAAGATATTGAGGTGTTAGTCTGTCCAGAGGTTGGGGAGGTTTTGCATTATTGTCTTTTGTTTCACGAGGTTCATTTTCTTTTTGGTCACGTGTCGTCTTTTTTTGCATTTGCATCACATTTCCTGCCTTATTGTTGGCAGGTTATTGTTGTTATTGTATTTTTTTTGTGTGTGTGTTTTTACTTGTATCTTTTGCACCCCTTTTTTGGTTATTTGCACTCAGTTTGGTTTGTCTGGTCATTTCTGCCTTTTTGTAGTCATTCTTTGAGTTGGGTCATATGGCAGCCACATGAGACTAGGTTGTGCACATGAGTTCACGCTGCAGCAGGCCTCCAACTCTTTGACGCTCTGCTTAAATCTGTCATTTTCTTCGACAGTAGAGTTGCGTATCAGCAGTGATTAACGTCCCTGTTGCATTCGCTGCCGCTTTGGTGCAGGGAGAGGCTGCTGGAGCACTGAAGGGAGAAGAAGTTGCCTTAAGCTCTTGCTCTGTCTCATCCTGCTAATAGATACATTCGGGTGATACCACTGTTTGCGTGTTCAAATTGTTTCCACATGTGCGTCCCACCTAAGCTGAAGAGTTAAGTTTGGTTTCTTCCTCTGATGGCAGTGGTAACATGACCTTTGCTAATGTGGCCAAAACTGTAGCTGACTTATGATGTCAACTTTGGTTCCATGTTTTATTGATTCATATTTGTAATGTGTATTCTTTGTGCGTCTTCAAAGGCTTGCATCTCAGCTAATGGGTTGAGATGAAGCACATGTGCTGTTTCACCCCTGTTGGTCCCTGGAAGATGGAACAAGGAGAAGCATTGGGTTGCATAACGTTTGTAAGCCTAGAGAAGCCTTCTGGTGCCTCACGTAGTCCTCGAGTGGGACCCGACTCGTCCAACCCTGCTCATTTTCTATTGTTTTGTAAGGACCCAGAGTCGCGAGTCGACCCTTCCAGAGGACAAGGATGCTGAGGGACTTGCCCCCTCATCCTGGAGTCTAGCTGAGTAGGTTAGCTATTTTTATAGCCCGTGTGTGGGCAGGTGGGAGCTGCTGTTGAATAAGTTGCTCTGCACTGTATTGATTCATAGTTCTTGTGGACTCACAAAATTCAACAGAAAGCCACAAGTTTTTTGTGTTCCGTGCAGGAAAATGTATTTTGTATCTTCAACTGCTCGTGCATGATGGTGGCCTGCCGGCCACTCGAGAGCTTGTTGAGGAGAGGGAAAAGGGGGAAAAAAAGAAAGGTGTCCATTTTTAGGACAATTAGAATTATCTAGGTTGCATCCTTGGTTTCAAAACGTTTGCTCCCATTTCTCACCCTCCTAAAGCAGCCCTGGTTATTTGACATGTGTGTCTCCTTTTATTTCCCTGCTGAATACCTCAGCTCAGTAAAGTAGGCCACACTAGAGCAATACCGTTGATGGGACATATTCCGTTTAATATCGCACATTTAAATCGCCGCTGCTCTCTCTTTTACCTGGCTGCCAAGATAAGCAGGTGCTTGTTTTAATGCTGCTTTTGAAAGCTTGTGTGCTCCAATCGTATTTCTTTCGGCCATATCCTACGTGAGAGGGCTGAAAGTACAGATTTCAATGTATTTAAGATTCAGGCAACATTTAAACACTCTCAATTCTGCCTTTTTTAGCTTTATTCTTGGACGCTGTTTGCCTCTCCGTCGCCAACATAACCCTGATTTTATAGCCGACATTAAAAAGCATTTATCAAAGTGTCAGTGTGAAAGACGGAAAGCAAACAAGAACTGCAATTAGTCATCCTGTAAGAGGACCATCCTGCTCGAGTTAAGTCTGTTAGCGGATGCCTGGATAAGGACGTGTAGGGCGGAATTAGTCCAGGTTTTAATAGGCTTCGTTAAACACATCTGCTGCTCAGACTTTCAGATGTCACTGACTCCTATTATCCTGTGGCATTATTCTCAGGGCCGCAGTAAGCCGCCTGTTTCTCCACGCCTCACTGGAGGAAGAAGACCCTCTCTGTTTCTGAACGTTTAACCAAACGTGCAACAGTAGCAGCAGCTTTATAGAGCTTTATATTTGTGCGTGCGCACAGTTGGCTGCACCCAACCTGTAAAATGTAGCTCTGGTTGTTAAAACGGTGTCGTTTTTTTCTTTTGTGTTTTGCCTCGAGAGATGTTGACAGGATTGAAAAGACGAGCTCTTTGGTTAGACCGGCTTTATGGCCCTTTAGGTCACTGACTTGCACTCTGGTCGGTTGCAGAGTTGTTTTTTTTTTTTTCAATTTCGAGCATGCCATTTGGATGCAGTTTTTTGCAAGCGAAGGAGATGCATCTGTTTTGTGCATTTGAATGCCTCCCCATTGTAGTTTTGTATTCAATTTATCCGTTTATCTTTTTCTAAAGTTCTGCCACTACCCTCTCCAGCAAGAAGAAGAGAACTTGTGCCAGTGTGCTTTTCAGTTTGGGCTAATGATGAAATTTAGGTTAGTTCACCAATAAATAGCCATAACTCCCATTCATTTTCCAACCCATGTTGGGCCTGCTCGAATATAGCGAAAACCATAGTCATAAGTATTTTGGTCAATATTATATTCATGATTATTTAACACAATTGCTCAAGCTTTTAAATCAAAATGAATTTATTAGTCTTTTTTTTTTTTTTTTTTTCCAATGAAATTTAAACGAAACTACGTACAGGGAGTGACCCTACGTGATACAGGGAGCCAAAGGTACACCTGTGCGAAAGTTTCTTTGAGCTGTTACAGGTTTCATTTCCGCCAAACACCCAAACGCAACACCCACACAAGGCTTTATTGGCTTAGTTTGTCATAGAAGACGGCGCAGGGGCATCGCTGTGAGGTGGAATGCAGCGCCACAATCTTTTCATGCCGACCACCTTGTTTTCGTGAACATTTTCAAGCCGGTTTGGAGTCTTACTTGAGTTGACGCTGAGTTTGTTATGAAGGGTAATCGATGAACACGAAATGGCAACTCCCCAGGCACCGACATCAACCAGAAATCAGACCTACCTGACTGTAATGAATACTTACAAAATTCCCACAGTTTGAAAGATTTGTTGGGGATTCATGTGAACGTTACAATGCGCGAACGTGCGCAACGCAAAACAATTAAATCCCCAAAACCGATGACACCGCTGCAGCTTTAGTTTCAATGCACAGGAGAGGTTTGCTGTGCTTTCAGATAGTGGCCCCATGGGGACAGGAGAAATTACCACAAAGTTGTATGATTCATTTGAAGCAATTCAGACACGCACTATATCATTCTTTAAAATCCATTTGGACTTCTGTACTCGACTGGATTGCCGAAGTCTATTGGCTACTTGAGAATATGTCGCAATGTACCCTGATGCTACTCGCTTCTTGTCTGAAGGCAAGGCAAGTTTATTTGTATAGCACAATTCAACAACAAGGTGATTCAAAGTGCTTTACAGAGACATTAAAACAGAAATAAAAAGCACGATTTAAATCTTAAACAAAAAAGAAAGGTATAAGAACAATAGATAAAATCAGTAGTTAAAATATGATTAAGGGGCCGTGACGCAGTCACAGTCGCCCTTCAGCTCCCCATGAAGTGTGTTCTACTCTACAGAAGTTCAACAGGGGGGATTGAAGGTTTTTACCGTCATCACGTGCTCATTTAAGCAATTCAGAGAACCTACAGGAAATGTGTGCTTTTAGCGCATAATGTGTTACTGCTGACTGAGCTTTATGGAGAACAGGTTAAACTAAAACGATGAAATTAGTTGATTAAAATTGAATTTGTCCAGAACGACTAATTCACATTATTGATGGTTTTTACGTAATTCAACAAGAATGACCTCAGTATTAGGTTCCCCTTGTAGGAGGAACAGCACCCTTATGACATCGCAGATGGAAATGGTTTCAGTTTTTGGCGTCGAGTTGGAAGTTCAGGAATTGTAATGAATGGAAATTTGGCACGTTTTAGAATCCAATTCATCAATTTAGGAAAAAAAAAAAAAAAAGAGGAGAGAGGGAAAAAAAACTGCCTTACTAGAAGAATACCTATGTTCTGACAAAAAAAACAAAACAATTTAAAGATCCGAATTGATTTTCATACCGGCTCAAAAAGTTTCCAAACCAAGAATACAGTGAGTGTGAATTTTAACCACTTTTTCAGAAGCTAACAGCTCTGCCAGCCGTGCCCACAGTCTGCCTGCCTGTCACCGAGTGCCATATCAGGCTGTACCGATAACTTCCTGCTCCACAGGCCAGTGATTTGCCTCTACTTGGTCAAAACACAGTGGGCTCAGAGCTGTGACCTTTGCTGCGTTGGGTACATGAACTGTTGGAGCTGTCAGTGCAGTGAGATGGTCGGGGTAAATGGTTTTGGGTTTACCCAAACTGCTCGAAGTAGAGCGCTCGGTGTGTATCGGCCGGCATTAACTTCTGATGGGTCTCACATGTAACATTAAGTTTGAATTGAATCACGCTAACTCGTATATTTACCATCTTTGATGATGCCAGGAAGGCATGTTTAGTCATCAAGTCCTCTATGATTTTGGTGTCGTTGCTGAGGCTGCTCGTGTCAGCAGTGCTTCTTCTAGTTACCGGGTTCAGACATCCTTTACAGGAACAGTTTGATTGAACCAGGAAGAGGATCAGAGGTGTAGGCTCAGATGTTTATTGCTGACCTCGCTTCTGTTGCCAAGCCATGGTATTTTGTTCTTATATGGCAATAGGGATGTGTTGGCTCTTACTCCTCAGTGGTTGAGCGTGTCTTCCGTGCTTGTGTGCGAGTACTCTGCTTTTATTGGCAGCAAATGTTGAGCCACACAGATGGAGCGGCATGGCTGAAATCTTCTTACAACGTCAGATCCAACGCTTTGAAATGTTCTTCATATGTGTTCTTTAAAGAAAGAAAGAAAAAAAGACAACCATGTGAAGGGTGATATTTGTTTTCCAAAATATATTAAACTAATTTTTTTGATAAAGATCCTGTAAATTCGAATAAGAAATCTTGGGACTCTTGGAAAAGCTACATAACCCAACTACTGCTTTGTAATTCGATGGCAGTTGAATGTTAATGTAATGATGTAACTGTAGGGCTTTATTGTTCGGCTCAAGCTGAAATATTCCAAATAAGCAATGATAGATAATTCTGTGGATAGTGATGATGAAAAGACTTGAGGGGGGATGGAGGGAAGGAATGTCAATAAAACAACGGCCCTTGGCCGGTGAGCAGTGTAACAAAGTTTGTGTTCCTTGTGATTGAGGAGAAACAAAAATTAAATTTGTTTATTTGATGTTCTTTGTGCCTCTGAGAGAAATGAGTGCAGTTTTCTTTTGACTTTGTGGTGGGGAACATTTTACAGATTCTTGGTAGAAAAGGCGGAGTGCGTCCGAGTCTTATGAGAAACAAAAAAAAATATATATATATAGGAAGAACTGCGTGTCAGGCTACTCAGTACCCCAAATCTTTCTTAATAACAAAGTGACTTGTTATTAAGTTCTGTAAAAAATCTTTGTTTGCATGTCCCTTTTAGCTCACAGGGCCCACCCTCTGTAACATCAGTTTTGAGCAGTGAAGGACGCACACAAAGATTGCGCCTCATCAAAAAAGGCCGTGTCTCCATCTGTGCCCCTTTTCCTGTCTCTGCTTGTTTGCAATAGATGCTCAGGAACCTTCTTCTCAGCCAGGCATGCATATATTCCTTTTTTCTCTCCCTGTGACACGGTGTCTTTCACACAGTTGGCTCAGTGGTGCACATATAAACACACGCGCTCTTAAAAGGGGTCACTGCTGGTTCTCTGGAGATTCGAGGGCGAATGAGGCTGGATGGTGACTGTCCCATATACTGCTGGTACCCCGGTCCCCTGGAAGGACGGGGACATAGCCCGCATCTCTGTTCACTGCCTGTATCGGGGCTGGCGTGCACAGCGTATCCCGCACTTTTCTGTAAATCCTCACCTCGTTTTTCTGCCTCTCGTTGGACCACCAAGCTGTTTTGTTGAAGTGGAACTCCAGCATGAGGTTCCATAAAGTGAGTGCGACGACCAAAGAAATAATCTCACCATCAAGGATTTGGCCGCTTCTAGTGTGAGCAGCTGAGCACAGTGTGTGTGCGTGTGTGTGCGTGTACTAACTGATGCTGCGTCTGACTCTTTAACAGAACACTCGGCGCACGCTCACTCAACAGACAAGGCCGTCCGAAGGTGGTCCAGTGAAGACGTGTTTGTTCTGCGTGCGGAGCGTGTTACAGCATGTATCTTCGATTTACAGCTGCGACGCCCACGCGCGTGGAGCGCTCAGCAGATGCAGAGACATCAGCACAAAGCAGCAGATCCCGACTGCTGCCTGCCGTGTGTGCGCCTATTGTGTGTCTTGCAATTGTTCTCTTACTTTGTCTTCCTGCTCGTGTGTTTCAAGCCATGTACAGTCTGCGTGGCCTAGGTCGTTGCAGGGGGGAAAAAAAATTGGGCCGTGACTGTGGAGGTAACATCCGTGCCTTGAGGTTGACCACAGGATCCGAGTGTGTCCACAGTTGGTTAGGCAGGTGGTGTGTGTCTTGTGTTGCTCCAGGCTGTCTTGGCTCAGTCTCCTTTCTTTGTGTGCCTGAAAGAGGCCAGTTTCCAAGATGAATTTAGTGACTAAGATTAAGACTTTGTTAGCTCTGTGTCTGTCTGATTCATACAGCATCTTTCTGCCTGTTTGAGTCCAGTTCTGAGGGTTTCATAATACTTGAATCTCTGCTATTTATGCAAATATCTTTGCAAATATCCCCTGCTGAGATTGAATTGTCATGTGCTGCCTGAAAGGACAGTTCATAAACCCAGATAAGCCACCACCATTCATACCAGTGGACCATTATATTTGTGTGTATTTGCATGTGGGTTTCCAATGATGCTGATAATCTGATGTGCGCCGAAAGCAGTGACGAGCATTGCAGTAGGATGCCTGGTTTAGCAGAGATGGTGTTGTGGCCACCCATGTCTGCATTTGAAGCAGGATGGGAGAATTATAGGATGTGAGCAGGAAGTTTAACAGATTTGCTCTGCGCTCACACGCCTAACGGTGTGGCAATCTGGCCGCAACCAAAACTGCTTCCCTAAGACAGCTGTGCATCAGTTCTATCAGGTAATGTGTCACAAGCTGGCATCAGTCGCATTATGTAAAGACTTATGAAAGCTAGTCCCGCGGTGGAGGATGCAGGGGAAGTGTTTATCGCCTTTACGTGGTAGGTAGCGGTTCTGCTTACACACCGTTTTCACTTCCCCAGTTCTTCTAATAAGAGTATTCCGGGTAAGTTTTTAATTGAAAGCTCATTGTCGTCAGGTTCCCCTCGATAAAGACTCAATAGACCAGTGTTGGTATGTGGGCTGTGTGTTGTACCTTGCAGTGTTGCATTGGGACATCATCTCGGCTCTCTTAGAGAGCTAAGAACAGAAAAACGTTATCAAGCCGAAGTAGTGTCTGAGCTAATAAAAGGTGACCTCCTTTTTCTAGGTCATTACCAAAAAAGAATGGATGGATTCTACTTATGAATATCCAAAATTCTTGACAGAGAGGGATGAGAATGGAGAGGCATATTGATTGCCTTGGGGAAGTTAGGAGGGGGTGTGATGAAATGGACCAGGGGGAGTGTGTGTGTGTGTGTGTGTGGGGGGGGGGGGGGGGCGCAGGCTTGTGGGAGAGAGTTGGTAAGGGCAAAGAAATGGTTGTGGCTGGCGCTGGTGCAATCTGGGGAGGAAAAAGGGAAGACAGAGGCACGTAGTGTGTTGTCTGGTCAAAGGGGGACATGATGGTTACGAGAGCACAGCGGAGGGAGATCTTGTGACGGGGTCACGAGAAATAAATCAGACATTAAGCTGAGGAGTGATCTTCTTGCTCCTCTGCTGAAGCAGGCTGCCGTCACTACCAGCGCAGCCCCTCACAAAGAATACCCTCTCTGTGTTTGACTCGTTTTTTTTGTTTTTTTGTTCACTAAACAATCTGTTTTCATTGAGCCGACCACTCCCTTGTGTGCACCAGTGTGTAGCCCTCAATGCAATGACACATCCATACGATCCCCCCCCCCCCTTTATGCAGCGAGACTTGAAGACCGAACTTTGTGTTTGAGATGAAGATATCCCCCTCTCGTACGAACAATAAAGCAGCTATCATTCCCAACCTGCTGCTGACCTCAGAACATCCCCTACCCTCTTTAAAAAAAATAAAAATAAAACATTAAAAAAAATAGAAAGAAAGAAAATAAACAGAATAGAAAAATTAAATCTCAGTGGAGCTCAGGCCCTTCTTCTCTGTAGTACACCAAAAGATGAAGAGCAAGCCTGAGGGGCTCTCGGTTATATTTACCGTCTGCCACGAAAGAGAGGAGAGAGAAGGGGCGGATGGGAGGGGTTTAAAAAAAGAAGGGGGGGAAAAAACCCACACAGGAACGAAAAAGCAAGGGAGACAGAGGAGGGGTTGCCATGGTAACGGAAATATGGCTGCTCTTCAAAAACCTTGAATGTAGGTGGTTGTGAGATGTGTGTGTATGTGCATTCTTTTCTTTTTTTTTTTCTTTTTTCCCACCTCGTCTCTCCCTTTCAGTTTTGCAGATATTATAGATGTGCTGCATCCCTTTTCATGTCGCTGAGAACGAAATGCCGTCGCCTTATTTTATTTTATTTTCATGGCCTGAGGGTGGTGTATCCAGGCAGCATGTTAAAATATAGAGCCCCCCCCCCCCAAAAAAAACAAAACAAAACAAAACAAGAATAATTAAGCTATCATACCGGCGTTACTTTTTCACCAATTGCTCTTTTACACTGAAATCTAGGAAGCTGATGAAATGTTTTCAAGAACTTGCCTGAAAACAAACCTTTTCTTAAACTCCTTACCACGAGTGTAAAACTGGAAAGCAAAGCTGGAGATGTTTCAGTGATCTTACTTCCAGATACGGACCAAGGAGGGCAGGGGAGGGTCACTGAAGGGAGGCGGCCCGCTGACAGTGACCCCTGCTGTCACCTTTGGGCAGATGTAGTTCAGTGTCAGATCCCGAATATCTAGGGCAAGTTGTCTTAATTGTCTTAATTCAGTTACTAACCCCCCCCCCTCCCTTCGGGACTGTCTTATTCTTCCTAGAAGTATTTTTGATTCGTTCGCTTCCCAAACTGTGACACCACTTCCTGACGCCAGACAAAGGAGCTTTGACATGTTGGTCTTCATAACTAGTTTAGTTAATCAAGTTGGAATTTCAGTAGAGAGATTTCGTAACGTATAAATCTGACTCAGTCGAGTCATCAGACATTAGAGTTTTGAGAGGAGTACGCATTCATAGCTGGTTGTGCTTAGAAGCATTGCCTATTAATAAACCGAGATAAGGAAAGAATAATTACACATCAAACACGGAAAGTTTCTGCAGTTTTCAGACATATGTGGCTTTTATGGAACTGTTTATCTGTTTTTTTTTTGTTGTTGTTGTTGTTTTGTTTTTTGAATGCAGATGATATTCTTCCTACAGATGAGGAGTCTCATTTTAAACTCTTAACTGATAGCAGAGAACAGCAGTGATCCCTAAGAATACATCTATTGCTGAGTCAAGGATGGTTCATGTTATGTGCACGGCGACAGAAACCGACACTACACCACTTATGCTAGCATGTCATCTCCGTGGAAGTTCTTCACTGTGACCAAAGAAAACGGGACATTTTCTGCGCACTTTTTCGCAAACAAGAAATATGAAAACCCTTTCACTCCTAAGAAAGGCTTAAACGTCCCAAATCAATAGCTCAGGATGTTCAAACACAAATATAGCACGTCTTTACGCCCTTAGTAAGAGAGACAATGAGCCTTGGCGTCCATAACTGAGGGATGAATCTTACCTGGCCTCAAAATGTGATTACATTATTATTCATGTTAACTATACAAAGTATTTTGATCCACACATACCTACTTTTTTCTATTGTTAATCAGTCAGATGAATCATTATTAGGTTTTTACTTGAGTGCCTTCAATCAGATAACTTTCTTGAATATAGATGCGCACATATAAAATGTGAGTGCTGCTGCCTGAGTGAACCACCTCAGTGCAGAACATTCGTACAGGTGAATCCACAAATCACGTGTACGAGCTACTCGATGAGCAGTGGTATGCGTGCAGGGTATGCGTGGGTATATGGAGTGTACCCATTTATAGTTTCCGTCATCATAGAGTATACCCACTTCCACATTCCCTCTGATCTGCATTGCATTCAGTATTGTTCTGGAAGTCGAGACATAACCTGCCTTCTTCTGGCTAGTAATAGTTGCCTTCATTAGATGGGTCGGTAAGACTGAGGCACTAGTTTCACACTGGTCCTTATTTCCTCGTGTCAAGTAACAGAAGGTGTGTAACAATATGCAAATACCTCTGGCCCTTTTTCTTGTTGGCTCAAGTGACTATGGCAGAGTAACAGCCTTTGAAGATCTTTATTTTACTGGAAACATCCGTTTATACAGGTGTAAACTTTAACAAAGGAGATATCACTGTATGAAGACACCATCACTCTAACGATACTGCATGGACGAACCTTAAAAGTTGCTACCCTCAACCTAACTCTGCTTCCGCCTCTGTTTTGTGGTCTGTGCAGGTACGGGGGAAAGTGGAAAGAGCACCTTCATCAAGCAGATGAGGATCATTCATGGCGCTGGCTACTCTGAGGAAGATAAAAGAGGCTTCATTCGGCTTGTTTACCAGAACATCTTCACCTCCATGCAGGCCATGATCCGCGCCACAGAGAACCTCAAGATCCCGTACAAGTTTGAACAGAACCGGGTAAGGGCTGACCCACGGAAGTAAGAGCAGCTGTAGCGTTTCGCAAGCGTTTTCCATTCTTTGCCAGGTAGATGGATTTTGGGAAAAGCTGAATCCCAAATCAAAAATTGAATTATGTAGCAAATCCATCAGACAAATATTTGGCAACTTGAAGCCGCACTCTGTGTATGCCACAATAACAAGGAAATGATGTTAGTCTCTACTTTTATATAACGGTAACTAGGAGAGATTATGGTGTAATCAAAGCATTGATTAAAACATCTTCATATTGGAAAAAGAGACTGTCTTAACTTTGTGTAGATAAGCAGGTGGCCTCAAAATAACACTTTAATGCTTATTTAAGCGAAGCATGAAAGGTTAAAAGGTAAAAGATTAGCCAAAAGTAAAAGTCACCACCTGGATTTAACTAAGCAAACGGATAAGAGCCTCCCGTTGGAAAAGTACTGCGGTGAGTAATTTATTTCAACTGGCAACAATAACTGATACAGTGAGTAGCTTCTCATTCCTTAAACAACCATGTTTGTCACATCCCGTGGTTGTGGAAAAGACCTTCCTCTGAAACGGCTGGTCTGCATCAAGCGGCGAAAAGGAAAAGAGGCAAACAACTTAAGAGCTCGCTGAAACTTTAAAAAATTGGGTCACGTGTCCAGCGCGTTATTAAAACCTGGAAGGATGGTGCTGATCTTCCAGGAAGAAATGTAGTTGGAAGGAAACGCTGATTGAAGATCACTTAAACGTTTGGCAAAATGTCTATTTCTAAAAGCAGGAGTTTCCACATTTACACACACACACACACACACACACACACACGCACACACAGTGCTCAGAAGAGCTCAAGGTACTGGGACTAAACAGCTGCATAGTCTTAGCAGACCACTTATAGTGAGGCTGATATTGGGGAAAAAGGCTTCAATTTTATCGGGAGCCTACAGATTGGCGTGGTGGTCATGTGGTCTGATTTCAGATTTACCCTGTTCGAGAATGTTGTTTTACAACAGGATAAAAAGGGTGGTGTTTTACCCATCATGCCTAGTGCCGACTGTAAAACCCTGTGAGAGGCGGCGTTGAGAATCTGGGGTTGCTTTGGTTGATCTGATCGACGTTCAGCAGTGTTATGTGCCCCAAAAAATGAGGTCAGCTGACTGCCTGAATATACTGAAAGACGATGTTTTTCCATGAATAGATTTTTTTTTTTTTTTCATCCCGACTATACAGACGTGTTCCAAGATGACAATGCCTGGATTCATCAGGCTCAGATTGTGAAAAGAGTGGTTCAGGGTGCATGAAATGTCCTTTTTGATACACGGGGTTTCACCAGACTTTAACCCCGGTGAAAATCTTTGGGATGTGCCGGAGAAGACGTAACGTGGGGGTCCAATTCCTCCGTCATCAACACGAGATCTCAGCGAAAAACTAATGCAGCTCTGGACGGAAATGAACAAAGGGACATTGCGTAGTTTTTAGTTTTCTTTGTTCTCCATTTATTAAGCTGCACTGCAGGTAGGCAGACTGCGTTGGTTCTTAGTTTGGGAAAGCTTCTGGCGAACAGAAAGTCGTGAATGTAGATTGTCTAGCAAAAACATTTTGGAGGAAATGGACTAGGTGGGTGGTTAGAATTGGCCATGTGTGTAGACAGACAGTGAGGAAAGCTAAAAACGTATCCTAAGTCTTCAGCTCGGAAGTAACTTGAATCTGGTAACTGACTCTTCATCTGGCCTATTGTCTTATTCATTGCCCATTCTCTTCCCTCCTTCTTATCTTTTACTTTCATGCATCTCATTCTAGGCTAACGCCATGATCGTGAAGGAGGTGGATATCGAGAAGATCAATGGCTTTGACCATCCCTACATTGCAGCTATTAAAACCCTGTGGGCTGACCCGGGGATCCAGGAGGCCTACGACCGCCGCAGAGAGTACCAGCTCTCTGACTCCACTAAATAGTACGTCTGTCCATCTTTCTGCGTGTCAGTGTCCCTGTGAGCGCAGTTGGTATGATCCATGTCTAGGATTTAAGGATGGTATTTATGTCTCTGTCTGTGTGTGTGTGTGTGTGTGTGTGTGTGTGTGTGTGTGTGTGTGTGTGTGTGTGTGTGTGTGTATATTCTGGATATTTTGTCTCTGTGGTGCTGGTTTGGGAGTGTTTGTCAGTTTTGTGAAGTTAGTGTAAAATGACAAATAAGTGTCGGTTTCCAAACATGTATGCTCATGTTATGCGCATTGTTTGATAATGTGGAAATGAATGCATGTGTTTGGTAATGAAACCTGCTTGTGGGAGTTTATGGGATGTTTTTTGTGCTTTAGTAAGATATCGTATGCATGAAGGGGTTTTCAAAGGGTCAGTTCACCAAAATCAGAAAAGAAACGGGCAGTTATTCTATTCTTTTTGCTTTCATAGTTTCTGCTTAGCAACAGTACATACAGCCTGGGGTAAGCTGAAAAAAGGAAAGACATTTCTAATGGTTCTGTGTGAGCTGACTCTTAGATTTCATGTGCTTCAGTGTCTTGTCGACGTGTGTTTGAGTGGTATGTTGTCAGGTCGTGTGTGCGTGTTCAGCGTGCAGTATCTTTTTACAAATTCACATTCGTAATGTATGCTGGGCGGGGCATCACGTCAGCCATTAGCTCATGCGTAGTAACTGCTGTTAAATTTCACAATATGAGAATGTTGTTTGAAAAATCCACTACACCCAAAGCACAAGAGCAGAACTCGTATTCACATTTAATTGTCATTTAGATACTCTTGCGTCGTGAAATGTGTCATTGAGGTTTTTACAACTGAAGGGGAAGAATGGCCTGATGACGAGTTCACGGTGAACCAAACGGCTAATGTGGAGCAGAGCAGAGACTTTGAAGCCATGATCCTGCCTGTAATTCCACCATAGGCATGAACAACGTGCTGTTGTGTGTGTGAATGTGCTCCATTTTGCAGCAGAGATAAAATGTTGTTCATCATGATGCAATTTCAGCCAGCATATCCACTAAAACCGTGTGTATAATTTCCACATTTCAAGTGTCGCACTCCTAATCGTAAATTAATATTACGTGTTTAATATGTAACAGTGTGTGACCCCAGGCTACCCAACTGTAGGCAGTTGTCTCACTGTATAGTGCCCCCTGGTTGTGGTCTTCCTGTACTGCGGTTGAATTCTGTTTTAAGTCTGCATGTATGCAGGTGTGTTCGCAGTGTGTTGTTAAATGTGTGTAGTTCCTGTGTGTGTGTGTGTGTGTGTGTGTGTGTGTGTGTGTGTGTGTGTGTGAGGAAAAAGTAATATGAATAATTAATTGAATTTATCTTCATTTCAGTGTTACCCATATTGTTCATGAATATCTCCAGTTACCTTAGAGATATAGACCGTGTGACAGCGGAGGGATATGTTCCCACCCAGCAGGATGTGCTGAGGGTCCGTGTTCCCACCACGGGTATAATAGAGTACCCATTTGACCTGGAGAACGTCATCTTCAGGTACCACTAAGGCACCGAGACTGCAGCATCACCATGGCAAGAGGACATAAACCACAGATGACCGTCAGAATAGACACGCCAGCTCAGACAGAGGGGAGATTTATTGTAGTCTGATTG
The DNA here is from genome assembly GCF_027942865.1 of Odontesthes bonariensis. Classification (NCBI taxonomy): domain Eukaryota; kingdom Metazoa; phylum Chordata; class Actinopteri; order Atheriniformes; family Atherinopsidae; genus Odontesthes; species Odontesthes bonariensis. The sequence goes on from NC_134522.1 coordinate 20,362,427, forward strand.
AAATGAAAGACAAAAGAGGGAAACGTTTCCATTTTATCTTTGCCATTACAGTAGTAATTCTAAATTTGACCCCAAACTATTAGTCTGAATGAGTTCTTCTGAGGAGATAAATCGGATTTATGCAATCTGATGAGATATCTGTGGTTTGTGTTTCGAATCGTGCTGAGTTTCTGACTCCAGGATAAAGCCTCAGGCCAGACATGCTGCTCTGAAGCGAGTGGTGAGCAGCCGCAAACTGCCAGATAAAGAAGGATTAGGCAGTGATGTCAAAGATTCTCCAGGAAATCATGATTAAAAAAACGTGCGAAGCAGCTGCTCTTAAAATATCCAACAATTGAAGCTTCAATTGAAAACGCACCTTCCTCGTGCCTTTCTGAAATGGAAGCAGTGGTTGTGTTCCCTGCTGTCCTTGATGTCAACTTGTCCAATCCTTCTTTCATATTTATACAAGGTCTGCTAAGGCAACGCTGCTGCCACTGATTTTACCGCACTGTTCGCACCATAACCCACCAATGACTTGACTTAATGCAAAGCTGCAATAACAAGTTGATGGCAAGTCTCAAAAGTTTTATGGGTTCATGGAAAGAGTGCTGGTGGAGCAGAGGCACAAACTAACACCCTTTTGTTTCTGTGATGTGGCTTTTTCTCCGAATCTTCCTTTGCAGGACAGATCCACACTTTCCTGGAATGGCAGGGGGTTGCGGTAATTGCCTGTCACGCTTTATATAACTGTTCTCCTGTCTCTCTCTTTTTTTTTTTCTCCCTCCTCTTTTCTCTTCCTTTTTTTCCCTGATGGGCCTGCCTATAGTTATCTTTCGGATCTGGATCGTATTTCAGATTCCAACTATCTTCCCACTCAGCAGGATGTACTCAGGGTGCGCATCCCCACTACAGGAATCATAGAGTACCCCTTCGACTTGCAAAGCATCATTTTCAGGTAGAAAGAGCCCACTGTGGCTGCGTCCTTAAATGTTCTGTTTTAACATAATCAACTCATTCAGTGTCTTTCTTTTTTCTTTTTTTTTGTCCCTCTCGTGAACCCCATAAACCATGTTTTTATCCCTCCCAATTTTTTTCTTGTTTGTCTGTATCCAACTCCCTACAATTCTAAATCCTAAAAACTAGTCATTTTGTCTATTTTATAGTCCTACACTTACCTGCTGCCTCCAACAACAACCGCACCACACAGAACACAACCCCAAATAAAGACAAAGTCCTACATTCTGGTGCCCGGTCTCTGTAAATGGGTCACCTCCTCTTTTCCTCCTCTTCTCCTCCTTTCCTCCCCGGCTGTCACAAGAAACGAGGTCGTCCTCTCCGCTGTGGAGGAATGTTATTTTAGGCAGCAGGTCCTGGAGGGCCTATATTGGCCCTGGGTCTCTGTGGACTGCAGTGGACTGGGCCACCACCAGGGGGCACCATTGCACAGTGTATTCCAGCTGGTTTTTGTTTAGCTCTCTCAGATCATTTGTTGCACCTGGTCTGTCTGTCAGCACCTGTGCATCCAGAGGAGCCCAGAAAATTGCAAAGCGAGGCATTTAATTGTTTCGATCACGTCTATGTATGCTGCTTTGAGTGAAAAAAGGGCTCTTGTCTAACCGAATCAGGCGTCACAAATGAAGGCTTAATGAAACTGGGACCTGAAGTCCCTGATGAGTGAGGGGTGACATTGTCAAGGAGAAGCTTGCGAAATCTGAAGTCTTTTAAGAACTTGCACTTACTGTCAGTGTGCATATTTTTAAATGACTTGCAGAATTACTCCTGCATGCGCTCAACCAAACTACTTTTACTCATTTTTGGCTTCTTGGTAACTTTCACCACTGTTTTGTACTACTCCCCTGTCTGCCCTCCGTCTTTACCTCATGTCCCTCTTTTCTTTTGTCCTTCATTTCATGTCTCCTGTTGCCCCATCTATCTTTTCAAAGTGTGTTTCAGAACTTGACAGTTGGGCGTTATCATGCACAACGGGGAATGCCGACAAACCTGTGTAGTAGAGAAATCAATGCGCCACGACCTTCCACTTTAACACATACACACAAGTACAGATTGAACAGATTCAGATTGGATGTGGACTGCTTGGATGTCAGATCACAACAGATCTGCCATTCAGTTTGAAAATCCCAGCACAGCATTTTGATCAAAGATGTCTAGAAGAGACCATAGAATGTGCGGCACATTAATCAGCCACAGACCTGTGTTTGTGTTATTGCACCAACTTTGATGTGTATTGAACGAGGAGACATTTTTTCCCCTTATACACCTAATTTAATGAGACAAGACATGTCCTGCAGCTTTTTTCGAAGCGTACTCGTCTAGTTTTCGAACACAAACTTCCTTTTTGTGTCCAAAGAAGGAATATTCAGTATCTGCAAATGATGAACCACAATTTAGGTTAGTTTGATTGCTGAAGATGACGTCATTTCCCAAAGTGACTGGCGTTCCCTTTTAAAACTGATGCCAGATCTGTTTGAAACGTGGGTCTCAGTTGTGAGACACTTTAACACACACGTCAGAGAGGCGGATGAGGTGAATGTGATATAAGCCATCTTAAGGTGTTGAATCCATCAGGTGCGTTTTTTTTTCCTTCTCCTTTTAAACAAGTTGAATATTTATGTCATAGAATAAACACTCTTCACAATTATGTGATGCTGCTAAATGCATCTTGATGGATTCAAAACCTTTGTGAGAGCAGCAAGAGGGAGTTTTTAAAGACAATTCTGTTTAATCATCATTGTCTTTAGATAGATCCTTTAATGAAAACCAAGCTGCCCAGTCGTCCAATCTAACGTGTTTTCCTCCTTTTTTGCTTTTTCACTTGCTATCCTCCTCTTCACCTTCATGCTGCCCTCAGGATGGTGGATGTAGGGGGTCAGAGGTCAGAGAGGAGGAAGTGGATCCACTGCTTTGAGAACGTCACCTCCATTATGTTTCTCGTGGCGCTCAGCGAGTATGACCAGGTCCTGGTGGAGTCGGACAACGAGGTGAGCGCGGAGAGTTGAGCGTACCTTGTGTTTGTTGAACAATGTCATCCATACAGTAGAAGGGAATTTTCTCGTACACATTGAAGTCAAAATCTTTTTTTTTTTTCTATTTCCCAACTTTCCACATCAGAACCGCATGGAGGAGAGTAAGGCTCTGTTCAGGACTATCATTACCTACCCCTGGTTTCAAAACTCCTCCGTCATCCTGTTCCTCAACAAGAAGGACCTGCTGGAGGAGAAGATCTCCTACTCTCACTTGGTGGATTACTTTCCCGAATTTGATGGTGAGATGATGATCTTTATATTGCACTAGATTGGCTGTATATTGTACAACTGCATGATTCTTGTATGCTTCTGCCTTAAATTTTGTAGTTTAGGTGACCCATGATTTTAGATTTGTAACCAAAAAGAAATGATCTTTTTTCACTCATACTCTGGAAAAAGTCATGTGTAATGTGTAAGCTGACCATCTCCACGATTTTCTTTGGTGGCAAACTCTTTCTGACAACTACAGAGAGGAAGAATTGTTAGATGACTGTGGTAAAATGATGCCTAATTATGGCTGGTTTGAGTGCTGTATGGGTCCCATTAATGCATATGTCTTAAATGTTAAACACAACAGAACTTTTTGTATGAAGGTGGAATTTCTGTTGTTTTAATATTGACCCAGGTGTTAACGATTCCTTTTAAAGGCAGTCTGGGAAACATTTTTCATGTTAACTTGGACGTGTCTGTCTGTGCATTCGAAGGTCCCCAGCGAGATGCTCAGGCGGCGCGGGAGTTCATCCTCAAAATGTTTGTGGACTTGAATCCAGACAGCGACAAGATCATCTACTCTCACTTCACTTGTGCCACGGACACTGAGAACATCCGCTTTGTGTTTGCAGCTGTCAAAGACACCATCTTACAGCTCAACCTCAAGGAGTACAACCTGGTGTGAGGGCTCGCGTACGATGTACATCTCCTCTCCGTTGCACAAACGCACACCTCTTTGGGAATGTGCTGTCAACTCCACATGCATTACACAGCACACTACTCTGACACACACTCGCGCGCACACAGCCACACACAAACAGAACTCTTTTTTTTTTTCTTCTTCTTGTTCTTCTTCTTCTTCCCCCCCTAGTGCAGTGAAATCACAGATCCTCCCGCCTGCAATCGTGCCCCTCCTCTTTCACCAAAGCCTCTTCCTCCTCCTTCTCTCGGCAGCTTGCTGTGTCAGAGTCTTCGGCCCTCCCAAAGCTGCTCTGTGTGTCAGATTTGGCCCCGGCTCCTGGCTCTGCCACATTTTTTCTGGCACACATAACTTTTACACGGGCTAAACAGTGACTTGAAGATATTTTTTTTTTTTTTGGCTTTTGCGTACGTGCGCGTGTGTTTATATGGGGAGCAGTATCGGTCGGCGAGGAGCTGTGAAAAAAATCAAATCCCGAGCCCTTTTATGAGTCGTCGACCCCCAGCTGCGTGAGATCGGATCCTCCGTCGTCTCTTCCCCTGCCGGTGTAGAAAAGGAAGTCGGCACTTAATCTGCTGACATCGTCCGAGGACCAGCGGTGCTGAAGAAGAGATGCGTCAGAGCGACCCGGGCAGGATGCGAGGTCGCACGCCAGACGCAGGGAGCGGAGCCGAGGATTCCGTCTCCACCTCACGTCTATGAATGTACCCCGTGTGTGAGCATCGCAATCGCAAAAAAAAAACAACAACATAGAAATGTTTATTATGAAGGAAATGCATATGTAAACAGTTATGACAAAAAGCACGAGGGGGCGGGACACGGCTAATCGAAATTTGCTGTTGCTCAGATTTTTTTAAGGTGTTTCTAATGATAGAGATTTGTTGCTATGTCTAATTCTACTCAACAAACAATAACTACACGAAGAGGTGATTTAAGAAAGGGTAAATAAGAAAAAAGAAAAAAAAGCGTAGAAAAAATCTAGCAAAGCAAAAACTCTAAAAAAGAAGCAACGAAAGATTTACTTGACATAAGTATCCTTTTTAAGGTCTCAGTTTAAGTTAATCACATGCTTCCCTCCTTCAGATGTTTTCTGTATGGGTTTACAGGGACTCTCTTCCACAGTAACGGTCACAGCGTCTGGCTCCGCTGACGCACGCCGGCGCCCTCAGTACGAAACACTAGCAGCAGGGTAAAAAGAACCTGCCTTAGAACCCGCTCGTGCTCTTGATTGGCGGATAAGGATAGGAGTGGGATGGCATCGGTGTATCGCAGCCACACGAAGCGCTTCTGCTGCTCGGGCTGCGTGCAGCTTTTTTCCCACAGATGTTAAAGCTGTAATTTCAATATGCCCCCCCCACACCCTGCGGTGGCATCACTCAGCTGTCCAATGGGACGCACGTCCTGAACAGGATGCGTTTCTGTTTGCTGTCTTATTTCTTTTTTTTTTTTTTTTGACAGTATAGTCACTTTGTTAATACATAAATATATATATACATATGTGTATATATATATTTATGTATATATAAAACGATTGCTTGCTGTAGAGTGATGAGCAGAAAGGGAGGGGGGTGGGTATGGGGTATGAACCCTTCACAGAAAACACTCTGAAGTCTGCAAATGTTTGTGTATATTTGTAAATACATATACACAAAACACTTCTGTACAAAAATGCTCCGTGGTACACCATGTTTTTGGCAAAAGCAAAACAAACAAAAAAAGTATCAACTTTGATCAGCATACAGTTCTTTTCTTATGAATTTAATGGTAGTATTGATACTGTGATTATGGATTTTGTTCACTTGATTAATAGGATTACACAGCCGAGCGGCGCAGAGGAAAACGAAGGGGCGACAGTCCGAGATAAGCGGCTCCTCTCAGCCAGCCTCAGGACACCACACTACTGCAACAGCTCTGTCTGCAGACTACAACTTTTAACTAGGGCTGGTTTAAAAACAAGAAAAAACAAACAAAAAAAACAAACAAAGAAAATAACCTTCACAGTATGGTGACGAGATGATTTTAAGAGTTATAAAAGATTTTTTCTTTTTTTAATTTATATAATTTATGGACCAGATTTTTGAAGATGTTGATAATTTGACCCGCTTGTGATTCTGTCATGTCGAAGGGCTTCTTTTCTCATGGCGGAGCCTACTTGAGTCTGAACTGCTGAAAGAAGAGAGAAAAAAAAAAAAGGAAAAAAAAACACAAAAAAGGAGAGAGAGAGAAAAAAGAAAAAAAAATCACGACTGTCTGGTATAGTAAGGACTTTATCTCTGCTTTCTATTTCTTAGACATTTCCAGTTGTGCTTGCCACCACATCTCCATCCATGATTATGCTGTCTCGTTTATTTAGGAGCCCTCACATTTTATTTAATTTTTTTTTTTAAAAGAACGTCATTTCCTCTCGGGTTATAGATGCAGCGCTGTAATACATACCTAGAAAAATGTACAGTACAAACATAGGTTGATCTTGTTTTTTTTAAATCGGTGATTGAAGACCTTTGCGGTCCATGCTTGCTGTTTGTAACTTCTACATCTTTTTTTTTTTTTTCATTATTAATTTACAGTCGTTCCTTTCTTCTTTTTTTTTTCTTTTCCAGTGCTTGCTTTTTGAATAGTGCCAGTGAAGTGCAGATATACTTTTTTTTTTTTAGGGGGGGTCCTCTGGCCTTTTCTACAGATGACTTCACCCTTCGTCCTCATTAAGGGCTAAAAACACAGTGCATCCGACAGCGGGGAGTGGAGTACAGGACCACAGTGAACCAAGTCATCCACTGCTAATACTTGTTTATAAATGGAGATTATGTGCTGGTCTGTGCTGTAAAACAAAAGTATAGGCAGGGTTTTAGCACAAATGTAAGGTGTGCGTGTGTGTGCGTGTGTGTGTGTGTGTGTAGAAAGTTTACCAACACTAAGCAGTTTTCTTTAAGTATTTCTTTAGGTCCTTCGGCCCCTCTCTAATCTTCACTACATTTTGTTTGTTTGCATCGGTATCAGTGTTGCCTGTAATACTTCATGCAGTATAGAAACACTTAATCAGTAAAGACACTACTATAACTACCAAGTATTGCATGTTTCCCCAAGTGTTTGAGTTGTAGTTCACAGCCAAGTAATATTTTAAGACCATGCTGGTGTCGTTATGTTTTGTAACCTACGTACATTCCTACTTTTGGATGGCAGCCGTTGGTTTCAGCTAAAGCCAAAAAAATATATAAAGATTCCATAGATTTGGGGCTTTATTACGAGATAACAAATGCATGATGCAGAATGGGAACGGTTTCCATTTGGTTGGTGCCTATTAAATCTGTAAAGTTTTCTTAGGTACTTTGACACAAACTTGAGCGCATCAGCTGGAGCAAGTGTTTGCTGTTATTCTCTTTGCATTAGTTCTCTTAGAATAATTTTGGGGATCATTAACGGGCAGCTATTAAATTCATAAGCAGTGACAAATTTGACTCGATTTTGGTTTTTTCTTAAGTAGCAGAAGCTAAAGGCTGTTTTTAAAAGTTAGGACCTCAAGTTGAGACTTTAAATAGTTTTTTATGCGGTTGTATAAAGGTCGCACCAGTATGGTCCTGAAGTGCCATCTTGTCTGCTAAGAATGACACCGACCTCGTTCTAAGCAAGCCAACTATTTAGACTGTCACAGAGTATAAACCAGTGCGCATACCCAAGTATTTATAGGTAGTTGTGTTAATATTTACTGTGTGTTGAGTGCAGCTCACTTTAAATGGTGTCGCACCATGTATTTGTTAACTTGACTCTACAATTCTGGCACATGTTGAAGGGCGGAGTGGCTGATCGCGTGGGGTATGGCGGCGCGTTGACAGCCGCGCGGTATGTTTTTTGGCACATCTTTTATCTCAACATAATTGAGCTGGAAAGGGAGGGGGGGGTGCAGTTTGTATGAAAGTTTGATCTTCTCTTTCTTGTCCGTTTTTAAGCATTAAGCAGTAGAAAGAAGAAAAAAAAGAAGATGTGTCGGTTTTTCACTGCATCACTTATTTATTGCCTTTCATTGCCTTGAATAATGTAAGATGGCGACGCTGGCCCTTCTATGGTTTTGGATTGCGTTCATTGGCCCCTAGGTGCCCAGGGTTGTGTGACGTCCCTTCCTGCGAGCTTGTGGTTGAATTAAGTGGAATCAAATTAATCTCTCGGACATCACTATGGAGTTGGTGCACACTCAGCCTAAAGCTTGCCCACACTTTTTTTTCTTTTTTTTTTTTCCCTTTCCTGTACGATAAGACATTACCAGAACACTATATTTTAGGACCACTTGATTTCTTTCCTCACTCCAATGAAACCTGAAGGTCAATTGTGCAGTGGTGTGTATAAAATGCTGTTTTGTTGTTTTTTTTTTTTTTCTTCTTTATTTTGTATGTAAACCAAAATGTAAATTATGTATTATACTGAGTGTGCCAACCCCACTCTCTAGAGCCAGGCTCTCTTTAAGTGCCAACGCTGTGGTCATTATCAGAACGACCACCACCTGAGATGGTTCCCCTTTTTTGAAACACACCAGAGACTAAAAGAATAGATGATTAAGTACTCACAAAGACTTTATTCTGTATTTAAGATTGAAGATTTAAAAGGTAATCTGCTGTTTTTTTTGTTTTCTAAGAAACTGTAATTATTACTGCATGTGCTGTTTATTTTGTGTTGGAAGTGAGGGCTTGGATGTTTTCATTGAAGTAGAGCCCTCGATGAAGGGGGTTCAATCGGTTGGTTATTATCGATTTATTGATTTACGTAACTCTTGCCATATTTTTTATGTGTTTCATGTATTTGTTTCAACCACTGTTGCCTGATCCTCATTCAGACATGAACATGACTTATGATCATTGCCGCCTTCTAAGAGAGAAACATAATGACAAGGTATCTGTTTTAAATTGAAATAAATTTGTTCCTATACTTGCTGACGGCGTACGAGTGGGCTTCATGATTCTGTATGGAAGAGAGGGAACTTACAATTTCTGAGGAGGCTTTATGTATTACTCTGAGCTGAACTGTATAATGTCTTAAAAAAAAAAAGTTGGTTCAGACAACAAAAGGCTTTGGTCAGCCTCAAAGATATCTTCTGTAGGGAAATGAAAACAAACTGGGGGAAAAAAAACAAGAACCTCATTCTGAACTGCTGTGAGGACATGATCAGGGGGTTGGAGAAAATATGGAACGGTCCCAAAATCAAGCTATAAATGTCAGCTTTTATGCAAGGGATCAAGCAGTGCTTCTATTGTAAAATATTACCATTGTTTCCATCCCGCATTTTACAAATTGAAGTAGCAGGACCGTCCACTGAATCGAACATTCTCTTGAACAAAAAAGGCTCCTACGAAGATATGACCCGAGTCAAACTTACTTTGGTTATCACAAGATGGAGAGGTCAATGATCTTCATATTGGATGCTTTGGGCTTTTCTCTTAGTTTTAGACAGATATTCTAGTAGATATATAGATATATTTTATTGTTCCCAAGCTGGGAAATGACAGTGGAGCAGCAGCATTAAAGGGAATAAAAAAAATAAATTGGACAGCCCAGTGTGAAGCACTGCGGTTTATTACAGCTTTAAAGTAGCTGTAGATGATTTCCCTTTCTGCTTTTCGGTTCCCCCTACAGTTGTGAGATGCAACACCACTGTCATGAAAACAAATCTCCTTGGGAGCCCTGCACACACAGCCATACAAGTGAGTTTGTTGTCATGGTGAAGAGGCCACAAAAATGTCAAGCGACTGTAAAGCAAAGCGGAGTGGTACGGGCCGGAAACCAAAGTCGTATATCAGCCCCTGGGCACTCCAAGGCTGTTTCAGGAAATGTGCATTACAGAGGTCGGTGTACACCGTTTAATGATTTAACAACTTAAACTCTAGTGTTGTTCTAAACCACAGTGTTTTAAAAAAAGAAGGGACGCTGACTTTGTTGGTAACTAGAGAAAATAATTCTAGTGGAACATCTCGTGGAAGGTCACTGGTGGGGAATGACCCTGAACTTGTGTAGGATGTTTAGAGGTACTGGTTAGATATAGTCCTACTCGTATTGTAGCACACTGGAAAAAATCTAAATCTTACCAAGTATATTTTTCTCATTGAGTATGTCATTACACTTGATATAAGACACAATTGCCTAACAAGTACCATTTCAGCAAGATATAGGGATTTGTTTTAATTCAATACATCTTGAATATCTTGTTAAATGAAAAAGTCTTGAAAATATCTTGTTTTGAGTCATATTTCACATGAAACAAGCTTTTTTTTTTCATTTGAAGAGGTTTCTTTAGCTAATTTCAAGATCACTTTTAACTCAAAAGTCCTAAATATCACATTTTATTTCAAGAAATCTTGACAAGCCGATTGTCACTAGTTCCATTGGCAGATTTTTTTTGCTTATTTCAAGCAAAAACGTCTTGTATTTGCGGTTTTTCAACTTATTTTTGGAGGGGCATTTTTTCCAGTGCAGGAAAGGTTCTCCTCGAGAGGGGTTGGACTTTCTTACACTCTGGGTTTACTCATAACCCCCCAGTTTGTGTGCCCAAGGTTCTCCCAGGTGGATGAGCAGGTGGTTTCCCTGCATCTTTAGGTCGGAGGAAAGGGCTCTCACTGTTGCGTGCACTTATGTGTCTAATGACAGTTTAGAGTACCCAGCTTTCTATGGAGTCTCTGAGTGGATACATTGTTCAACAACTTAAGAATTATTCTCATCAAAACTTGCAAACAAATGGAGTATTTCTTAACCTGCAGTACATAGTATCCGTGGAATAAGGAGATTCAAAGGAGAAGACCAGAAACCAAGACTGAATGCATGGGCAGAAGCCATCAGGGACAGGAGGACACACCCGCCAATCATATTATATCATTGTAAACCTATGTTATTTTATAAAATGCACATTGAGAGACAGTTTTCTTGCATTTAATTGTAGTTGCAAAAAAATAAAAATAAAAAATCATCCCAGCTACAGTAGCACCAACTCTTTGCAGGGCAGGATTATGGAGACTAGCCAGACCAATCAAAAATGTTGTGACTGCCATGCATAAAAACTCAGTGCCAGTGTAGTGTTCAGTCATCTTAATTTAAAGAAGACCAATAAAAAAATAAAAATAAAAAAATGCATTACGACGTGGATGGGAAGTCAAAGCAGCAATGGAAGAACAGAAGGTCAGTGTCCTCATTTCCCTGCAGTTTAATGTTTTATATCACGAGTCATCTCCGTTTCAAGCAGGATCTATAAATTCCATTTGATGATAGTGAGCTGTCAGCCCTGTGATCCTCAAGCTCCTAGGTAGCACTGCATCAATGATTCTACAAATTATACGATTATGTTGTGGAAATCACCGCATAAACCAATGCAAGTTAATGTGTGCTCCAAACAAATGAACAAAGACATTATTTTTAAATACACTGAGAAAAAGTGAAGAGCTGTCCTTTGGTGGAATGAAACTAAAAAGTTTAACGTTATATTTGGAAATCATGGATGCCATATTCACTTTTATCTATCTGGGACATTCTGGCTTATGAGCACACAGTATGACAAAGCTGAGCAGCTGAAATCCTACATCAAGTGAGAATAAGAAAACACTTTGCTGTCAGAACTATAGCAATTACTCTAATAAGCTTGCCAATGCTTGGAGTTTGGTATTAGAGGAAGAGATGATGCAACAGTGGTAAACATTACCTATCCCATCCTTATCCCCCCATCATGTTGTTCAAGATCAGCATAGATATATATAAATATACATATATTGCAGAATACAATTACATTTTAAAGTTGAGTACCTGAGATCATATATTATCTGGTCTTGGCTCGGCTCTACAAAACACTTTACATGTTTTTCTCATTGTACACTCACACAGAGCTTATTCAAATCAAATCAAATCAAATTTATTTGTATAGCACATTTCATGTACAAAACAATTCAAAGTGCTTTACATAAAATAAAAGCATTGCAGCAGGGAGTGGAAGAAGCATTAAAAATACATGAATATAAAGAGAAACAAATATAATTGTCATCTCTCTCTCTAATATATATACTTATATATATAAATAAATATATAAGATATCAGGCTCGTTATCATAAATGTATGAAATATATAATATTTTATACAAAATATGACAATCCACAAACATGTACATTACACAAACAACTCTCCTACTTTTGTTGAGGCTGTAGTTTGATAGTAAAAAATGATCTTATTTTCTTGTTAGTTTATTTTTTCTATCAATAAACAACTAAAGCACTTTAAAATGGCGTTTTGGGGCGCCAGCCCGGGGTGTCTCTCTTTGTGCAGCCGCCCTGTCTCTGTGCGCGGCCCTGGCGGCAGTTCAGCTCTGCGTCACACGGGGCGCCCGCTCCTCCGCTGCTCCGCGGTTTGTGTTCCGGGTGATGCTGCTCCTCTCTTCAAAGCAGAGGAAAGTCTGGGGCTCATGTGTCAACATCCAGGGTTTCCCCCGGGGAGGTGTAGCATTATCGTTATTCCCTAAGACCTGGTGTTCCTTTGAAAATTCTTTTCTTTTCGTTTACCCCTTCGTCCTCGGAAACAGCGGCGTTTCTGACTGCAAAGATCAGACGACGATCTTCGGCTGCCGCTGCTTTGACTTTAGCTAATGTTATTTTAAAGGATGACAGAGTACAAAGTGCGAATAGCGTCTCCAGTCATTTAATATCATCTGGGGACCTGTTAGCTTAGCCAGCTAGCCTGGTTGTTCGATTTGACCAAGGAAACCCGGCGATACACACTGCTGACATGATGTTTCCTCAATCAAGGCACTCGGTAAGTTGGTTGGTTGAACTTGTCCCGGGTAGAAGCTGAGCTAACGCTAGCTAGCAGCCGACAGCTGATACAAGCAGTAGCGCTGCTGGTTGCAGGTAGCTGTCAGCAAGTCTCACAATGCCAGACCTCCCTGCATCTCCTTACCACGTCTGTACCGTTAAATTAAGGTATCTTAAAACTTTAAAGCATTGTAGATGGTAGCCATAACGCTTTTTGGGGCCTGTATTTGCGGCTGTAAACAGCCTGTCGTTAGCTAGCCTTAATTCAAAACAGCTAATTCAAGTCAATGGTTGGTCGGTGAGGTTAAATCAGACAGCGTGATTCAGTCGTGTTCACCTTATAGTGCTGGCAACACACCATGGCGTATGCAACACTGCAACTCAGTGGGTGAGTTTACAACAAAAAGGGAAATTAGCTCCAAAATGGATGTCTTGGTCTCCAAAATGTCAGAGAATGATACAAAAAAAAAAAAAAAAAAAAGCCACATTCACATGGAGTCTGTACATTTTACGACAGAGGAAAGGAAAGCTCAAAGCAGAGTTTTTGCTAAAGGAAAAACCAAAATTAAAAAGCCCAACATTTTACTGGCTTCAGCTGTGGGCACTCAGGGTTTTGTCTTTGTCTTCTTTGTCCACTAACCGAATATTTAACTGAATAAATGACTGAGTTTTGGATACTCAGTGAAACGAACCCTTTGTATGCTGACACATTGAGATTCACTGAGATAAAAATCACTAATTTTTCAGACCTTTCTTTGTCCAAAGCTGCTAATCGAGACATTAATCTGCAATGACCATCAACCTGTAGTTGCACCTCAACTCTTATTCTTGAATTAATACTGAATTGAAATGTTTATATTTTGACCTCAGAACAGCTGATTATCTGCATTAAACATATAGCATAAACAGAAAATGGCACCGGGCATTGTCCGAAGCACCACAGCCAACTCCAACATGCGTGTTAGGCGTGGGAACGTGTGATTAGAGATCAAGATTCAGAAGGCTACAATGCCATTATGAAACTATTTATGACACATCTTGCCATTTCACCTCGTCGTGTCACCACCAGATACTTTCAAAGCAAAATATTTGTAACAACCTATGCTTAATTTACACCCAGTGGGTTTTGTTTTCTCTTATCGATAAAGCAGATAGAAGATATGTGGTAAATTAACCAGAGTGTGCCCGAAGCAGCATACTTGCTGTGCGTTAGGACAGATTTCAGCACAGTCTGAATCAGGAACAAAAAGCAAGACCTCTGACTAACATCCTCCTGTTATGTGCAGTGAAATCAGCCATTAGAAATGAGATTCAGTGGCAACATGAATAATTCCATGGCTTTGGTCTTGCAGAGTGTGTCCTTGCTTGTGAAGCAGATGGTGCCGGTTGGATTTCATTGCACATTATCGGCTGACTGGGCGTTTCACTTCTGCATTTCCAAGTTCCTCTTTCGGTTTTTTTCCTCCATTTGATTTCAGAGTGGATCTCTTTGAACTTGTAATGCAATTCCACAAGAATTGATGAAAAGAAGAACCACATTTAACATATTAGCACTTATAAGCGAGTGAGTTTGGGCTTTTTAGGATGGGAGGCGCTTGGTCAATAACCAGTGATGGAAAAGATGTTAATATTAATCGAGGTGACCCCTCCTTAAAGGGCCCAGGCTCTCTGCCATCCTGTGACACGCTTAATTTGGTTCTCATTTGATCTTTTTTTTTTGCTTTAACTGGACCAAATAGCGTTGTGAATTCATTGATTCCGGTTTTGTACTTCCGACGCAGAGCTTTGACCTCTGCGACACCGGATGACTCCTTGTTTGCCGCTCAATCCCATAATCCAGCTGGAAACCTCTTGCCCTTGTGCCACTTATTTAGAGAGTAATGAGGTTTAGGGAACCAGATAAACCCTGGATTACAGCTTTGTGCTGATGGTTTCGGTGGAGTCTATACATAACCAGCCTGTAAATGCCACCCGCATACGGTCTGCAAGGGCACACTCAGCCTTATGTAAACAAATTTCCTTTTCCAACACACACTTTGTATTCCTGAAAGAGGAGGTTGGTGTTTCTGTGCCATCGGATGTCTCGTATCAGTTTCTTTTAGACCGCAGTGAAGGTCAACTCCACTCTGGTTGATGGTAGTTTACTGTCAGTCCAACGTACTGTCCCAAGATGAAGCGCAGTTCAGGGCTGACATTCATTTAGCCTATCCTCTTCAAGTGTTAATCTCAGAGATCAAGCTGCTGTTTCTGATTAAAACATGCACACTGCAGCAGTGTGGGCACATATGTACACGTGGCCAGCTGTCTGCGAAGGGCGAGTCTATTTCTTTCCTTGCTCACCAGTCCGTAACGTTGGAGAGCGAAGGTTGCGAATCCAAGTGCAGGTTTGAGACTCATGGGCCTGGATCTGGAGCGGTCCAAAGTGAGAGAACGCATTTCTGGGTTTGATGGAAGGATGTCTGTGCTGTGTTTCTCAAGGCGTCCTCTCAGTCCGGTCAACCTCTGAAGTTCACCACCTCCGACTCCTGTGACCGCATCAAGGATGAGTTCCAGTTCCTCCAAGCACAGTACCACAGGTGAGCAGTTAACACCAGCATGCGCGCGCGCTATGTTGTCGCTTTGAGGAGACTGCATTTCCGAGAACAAACTTTGGTGGAATAGCTCCATTCAAGGCAGTTTTCCGCTTATTTAGAAGAAGGGAAACCGCAAATCAGAAAAAGTTGGGACTGTATGGAAGAAGGACTGTCTACAAAGCATGATCACATTCATGCTTTGTAGACAGTATGAACCCAATGTATTTAATTTTTTTTCTCGTCAACTTCATTTCATTGGTTGATATACATCCCTTCATTTTTTTTTTTTTCATTTCAAGGCAGCGACATGTTCCAAAAAAGTTAGGACGGTAAAGCTTATTCTACTTGTACGTAGTGTTTTTCATTCCTTTTCGCAAAAACGCAAAAATGCATTTAGGATAACAAGCAATGAACAGTTTCTTTCTTCTTCTTTTTACCGACCCATTCTTCCTGCGTGCATGTCTCAGCATGTGCAGCACTGTTGTCACCATTTTTGTTTTAAAAATAATTCCGCTCTCTATTGGGGACGGACGGGTCAGTGAGTTGCCGGCCTGCCGGCCCAGTACCTGTACACTCTTCTTCTGCAGCCAGGCCCTTGTAATGTGTGCAGAATGCGTGCGTAGTCTCATTTAAAAATGCGTGGACGTCCCTGGAAAAGATGTTGCCTTACAGGCAGGTAGCACATGCTGCTCTAAAATCTTAGTGAACAGTAATGTGGCCATCGCAGGGGCATGAGCGAGCTTTTGCTGTTGCTGATAACAGTCTGGGTGGTCCTTTTTGTCTTTGGTCTGCAGCACGCGTTTCCGTTTCCTCCCTAGAAGATTTTGGATACAGGTTGATCTGACCTGACCACAAAATCAGGTTTCCACTGTGTGATGGTCCATCCCAGATGAAGTCCGAGCCCAGAGAAGTCAATACTGACTCCTAATGACTATAACGCAATGATTCTTCTTTTTTTGTTTTGGATGCAATTCTGTCTGAAGGAGCGAGGATCGCAGGTGTCCAGCTTAGGCTTGATGCCTTGCCCTTTACACACTGAAATTCCTCCCGATTGCTCTTATTTGAATTATTTGTTTGTTTATTTATTTATTTATTTACCTAGAATTTCCTCCGTCCCATTTATTTTCTTGAGTGTGTTCCAGTTTTGAGATCCAGAAATAAGTGTATATTAAGACATTCGATGAAGTTGACGAGAAAAAAAAATGGGCTCATACTTTATGCGAAGATGGAGTGTTTGTCAGATCACTTTAGGTTTTCTCTTATTTGTTTTTTCTTTCTTTTTTTTTTTTACCCTCTTCCTTAATCTATACGTCGAGCTCGGTTTTGGTCCTCTTCCATCAGCTGTAGATGTTGCTTGTTATGTTTTAAAGTTGACATTTTAAGATGATGTTTGTCTCTCAGCAGCATTTGCTGTAAACATATTTATCATTGGGCAGAAACATTTTGGTGTACTTTAAAAAGTTCTTGTTCCATCTCAGCTTCACTTGTGTTTTTATTTTATTTTATTTTATTGTTCTGGTACGAACAAACAAACATGTCTTCTGCTTTTTCGCTAAGCGGTCGCTCACTGTCTGAAGATGAAACTTGAGCTGCGTAACTTTTCCCTTAACTGGAACTGATCTTTACTGTTCTCATTCAATGTTATCTGCAGTTTGAAGTTGGAGTGTGACAAACTGGCCTCTGAAAAGTCCGAGATGCAGCGTCACTATATCATGGTAAGTGTGGCGCTGACTCTCGTCGGTGAGATGTGGCCTCATCTCTCACCCTGAGTCAACAACGGATTTTCTTTGTAAAGGAGATCAGCTGAGCAACACGTTTCGCTTAATAACTTCCACACTTTCAAACCCGAGCCGCAGACCTCGACAGCTGCCAAATGAAATGAAAATATCTACGTCCCAATAGATCGCTCATATCGGAAATGAAATGGGTTGATATCGGAGAGTATGCTCTAATTTTGAAGGATTATTTTTGTTAAAGTGACACAAAAAAAAAAAGATGTGGAAAATGCTTGATAATGACTCATCTTTGTCACCCTCTGTGTGTCACAGTATTACGAAATGTCTTACGGGCTGAACATTGAAATGCACAAACAGGTAAGTCACAGTTTCTTACCATTCATCCTCCTCTTGTTGGGAGATTTCTGGTGGTTTGCTGGTCTGAAGGTGTGTTTGCTGCTCTTTTCGTTGCAGGCTGAAATAGTGAAGAGACTGAATGGGATCTGTGCTCAGGTGCTGCCGTACCTGTCGCAGGAGGTACTGACCGTCACACCTTCATGTATTTCCCCCACTTTGACTTGCAGTGGATCACACAATTCAAAAATAAGCTGCGGGTTTCCTTGCGTTGTCTCCATTCTGATGCTACGCTTTCAATTATTTGACTCGCTCCACTTTTAATCCTTTTTTAGGACTAATATGAACAACTGGAAAATCAGATATGACACACGCTTATCATTGTTAGTCATGTGAAACACCCCTCTCTTTGCATCTGCTTGAACAAGAATCTTTATTTCAGCACCAGCAGCAAGTCATGGGCGCCATAGAGAGAGCCAAGCAGGTCACACCTCCTGAGATGAACTCCATCATAAGGGTGAGCAGAACCAATGATTTCCGACGCAGCCTTAACTCCAAGCGTCCACCAGATGCTGCTGCAACATATTCTGACACCGAAGACACCGAATCATCAGTAGAAGATTCACGGCGGTCTCACAACAAAACTCGGCTTCACAAGTTTTCAAATGAGCATATGAACAAGTGAAGTTTTTGCTTCAAACGTGTCTTTGGCGGGAAAAAAAGTATTTTAAAAAGAACTAAAAATTTTGCATTACTCTGGATGAATTTGGCCGTGCATACATACATACACTATGTCCATCTATTTTACATTTTCCCTTCTGCTTCACAGTAGTAAATTAAGTCTAGAAGTATTTCAGTATATCTTCTGCTGATGTGCACAGGAAATACAGATGTGAAACAACGACAGAATACTGTGTTGTGTGAATTGAAATGACTGTAGCTTAGCCACAGAATGTGTTCCAGAAAAAACAAGATGCAGGTAGATGACTCCTGTTTTAGTTATCTTTTACAGTAACTGGTAAACCTGTTATTGCCTCACTGCATCTTAACGCAGTGGCCCTTTATTGTTTGTGTTTAATGCAGCAACAGCTGCAGGTGCAGCACCTGTCCCAGCTCCAGGGTCTGGCCCTGCCCGTGACCCCGCTGCCCCTGGGCCTCACCCCACCCTCTCTGCCTGCCGTCTCCTCCAACTCCGGCCTGCTCTCCCTCTCCTCCATCCTGGCCAACTACTCTCACGGCCAGCCGCAGGCGGTGAAGGAGGACAAGGCCAGAGAAGCTGCGGAGAGAGCGCCCAGAGGAGAGGATGGAGACAAGTCAGACTAGCGAAGACACAGCGAGGAGGTTTGGATGGGGGACGGTATGAGGTGTCACAAGTCTTGGAAGAAAAAAACCCACAAAAAAAACACAAAAAAACAAACAAACAAAAAAAAGTTTAGGTTGTAACTGTAAATGGTGATTGATGTAAGTCTGGCTGCTGAATGTTGTAGAAGAGTAACCGCAGGGATGATGATGATGATGAGCAAAGAGGACGGAGCTGAAACTTCTGGATGTGCAGAGGAGGAAAGTCTGAAACTCAGAGTTAATGTTCTTATTCTTTAGTGGTAAAAGACTCGGTTCTGGCTTCTACGCTTTTATTAGATGCTTTTTTTTTTCTTTCTCTTTACTTTTAGTGTAAGCCACTGTTGTTAGGGTTAAGCCAAGAATAAAGTTTCCCCATTTGGAGACATGTGAGGAGGATACAAAATCGGCAGCCTCTTGAACACGAACCTGCCTCTCTCAGATTAATTTTTTTTGGGCTCGTCTCGGTGTTTATTTCCATGTCCTCTCTAGTCCCTCTGATTGTTTTTCACTCGCTGCCGTGTTCCAGTCACAATAAGAAGTTTCGAAGAACAACCCAGTTCGCTGGAACTTTTTTTTACCCCCTCAAAGTAAGACGCACAATAGTTCCATTTACTTTTCTTCCAAATGAAAAAAAAAAACATTAGATAAAGCTGTCCTATCATTAATTCACGCTCTATGAGCCAAAATACATTTTACTCTGATGTCTAGTGTAATGTTTTTGATTGGACTTCTAGCTTGTCAGGTGCATTCGTGCCCAGAAATCTGTAGTTCAGTTAATTTATGTTTAATGGGTTAGCTGTTGCTGCTATGCGTTACATTGGATTGACTCATCTTTAGATCAAAGAGTTGGAGCTCAGGGGGGGAAAAAAGAAAGAAAGATTGCAACATGTTTTCATGAAAGTACAGCTAGAGTCTAAATACACCTTTTAAAAGGTGCCTGCGTGTTCGACTGGACGCGACCGACTTTGTACCTGCGGGCCTGGCTGTGTACCCACGTTAAACCATCCCCTTTAAACACGCCACAGCTGGTTTGAAAACGGTTTTAGGCTAAACTTGAACAGGATCTGAATTTCAAAACCGAGACAGAGAGGAGTACTGTGTGTTTTTCAAGTTTTGTATAGCTCTTCAGTTTGTGCTAAGACTGTATCAAACACCTGCCTTTTCCTGTCTTGTTAGATATGTGTGAACTCTTCCTTAAAAAAAACAAAAGAACAAAAAAAAAATCCCTTTTTTTTTTTTTTTTTTTAAATGTCTTAAGTTGCTAAAGCTCTGCAAACAACAGGAACGTGCTCCTCGGTAATAAGAATAAACACACACACCCACTTTTACAAAGTTACTACAAACAGAACTAGAAACTGTATTTCCAACATTTATCTGTCACAAGCTGTGATACAGCACATGTTACTACACGGTGTACTGTATCTGGATGGTCTTACTTAGAGTTTTTCCCCTTGTAAAAACAGCCTGCACACTTCCTTTTTGAACTCGGTCGTTCTTACTTTTTTAGTTTTGCTTCAAATTCAGTCTTTCTTTAGCCTGCTCGCAAGCCTTGCGTCGTCACGCTGTAAACACGCCCCCTCCACGTGCGTTCTGTAGGCCGAAAATGGCTCATTGTCCAATTAAACATTACCCCTGTAAATAAATGAATTCGGAGATTGTAGGCGTGGGCATGGGTTTGAAACGCTGGTTTTCTGTTTGCTTTTTTTGAGTGCTTGCACGGGAGAAGTGTGTGTGTGTGTGGGGGGGAAATCAAGTATACTCCAACAAAGAACACCGTTTTACACTCTCCTCATTCAGAACAGTACACGAGCAGCTGCTCGCAGCTGGGGGGAAAAAAAAGAGTTGATTGTTGGCTTAAGCAAATCCGGGTGCACGTCTGAGAACAGGTAATTGTTTCTGTCATTGTCATCCGGTGAGTCGAATGTCACATGTGTTTAGTTGTTGCATACAAAAACTATGTGCATAATGCTTTCAGCTGGTATGTAGGACTGAACTGGGACACGGCCGACACCTCGCAGGAGAAAAGTTCACTGTGTAGTCAGCAGAGGGCAGCAGTGCTCTGGAGCCCAGCATGAAGTCAGCAAGGCAGGTGTCATTGGAAGCATCTGAAAAGGTCCAGGGCGGTCTGCTCTCTTCTCGACTCCTGTGCTCCTTTCCCCTATTTTCGTTTCCAGGCCTCAACAGTGTGAGCGCGTTCCAGAGCTTCGACAAACTGATTTTTCCGAGATGAGAGCGGAAAAATCCCCCCCCCCGTAATTTCATTTTTTAAATCGCTTCAGCTGGGGTTCCACGCGCTCTTTTACTGTTGTTCTTCCTGATTGCGCTCGTGTTGGAGGGGGCGAAAGGCTTCCCTGTTTGGAGAGTTTGACTGTCTGTCGTATACAGAGCTCGGGAACTGATCATTCGTTTGCACGCCACACTGCTCACGTTCGGTCTCTGTAGAAAACCTCCTTTTTTGGCAAAACTCGGACATGTGAATTGTTTGTGTGTTTGTTTTTTGCTGTGAAGGGCCAATTTGTATACATATGAATATATCAATATACATATTTTTTAAAGCATTTTTGTACGTTTCAAAGCTGCTTTTTAACATGTGTATCATGGAAGACTTTAGTGTTGGGTGTGTGTGTGCGCGCGCGCATAATGAGCCTACAGTATGGAGGCACAATGTTGTATACCATGTTTTTCCTGTTTTTGTCTCTCCTGTTCGCTCTCGGTAGATTGTAAAACGTAACATTGTTTCTAGGTTTGTAAATGTTTTATCCCTCCCCTCCCCCGCTTTCTTTTTTTTGTGGAAATGAAAAAAACTGTTGAATGTGTTTCTAAACGCATTTCAAAATCCCTGGGATGGAAAAAAAACAAAACATGTAAGCAAGCAACTGTGTACTCTTATGAGAATGAATCATACTTTTAGCAGTAAGGAAGCTTCTCTGGTGCCTTACAAATAAAAGACCTGATTGAGAGTGGTCATTTGTTCGTGCTTATGTGGAACAGCAAATTAACAGAATACAATATGAAGGATAAAAAAAAAATGTGTTTGATTTGCCTACCAGGAAAGTTTCATTAAGAGTGGTACACCCCCCAGTCAGCCTCGCCACACCCGGTGATCACTCATAGATTTACCCCTTAATGTGTCTTGCATTTAACAGAATTGGACTAAAAAACCCTTGGTTTTTGTTTTTGGCCCACAATTTGCCTTCAAATTATGCTCACCGATAAGGATGGCCTGATTACATCTAATAAAACATTTCAAGCTTAACTGGACTCAAATTAGTGGAGAACCATTGCTCACACGACTTTTGCTTAGTGTGTTGTTACGCATTTCTCGTGTGGTTCAACAGGCCCATTCCACTGGCAGTAAGGAATCTCACAACTGTCGGCAGCAGGTTCAGACATGAGTGTGTTGCACGTGCTCCTGAATAAGGACAAGCACAATGTAAAAAAAAAAATCTGTTGTTTTTACGGAATAATACTGGCAGCTGTGGTTGCCAGAATAATCCAGTTACAAATACGGTGAAACGTAAACACCATTACGGAATAACTTGTATATTTCATGGGGATTCCATGCGCAATTAACGATAAATAAATGTAAATTTTTCAATACACAACGGTTCATTTTACGGATAATACGTTTTCATACAGCTCAAACGCACACACACAAAAACATTCCTTTACCGCTTGTCACCACAAATGTACATTATGAGTCTTCTTGCTGTTTAAAGGAAGCCCCACACAGACGCACTGGCTAATGTTTATGAAGAAACTGCACAAAACATCCGACAGGCTGAGGGACAGAAATGATAACATTTTGTACAGTTCCACAACAGGTTACAGAGATATAAAGGGGGAAGGAAGAGGTCCGTCACTGAAGGTATTTATTCCCCCGTGACGTCTCTTTGAATGGAGAGGTTTCACTTTTAACGTCGCAGAAAACGACACAGTTAAAATGCTATAAAATTTATTAGATACACTAGTTATGGACAAGATTAAAAGCGTCAGCGCTGCACGTGGTCACATGGCGTCGGTATACGGCAAGTCGGAGGAAGCCGTTGTAAAATATGTGCGGGAAACAAAAGAACTAAAAAGTGTGAGGAGCGGGCACAGTTTAGCTCCAGTGTGGATAAAATGACGGGATTATCTGACTGACTAAATGAAAAAGACATTCGGCCTCCCAAGGTTTTGTTTCTCTTCTCAAGGACAGAGGAATCAAGAGATTTCTTTAGCTGTCGCTTTAGTGCACAAAATTAACTGTTGCGGACGAATACACGTTTTAACTCGTCAGCGCGGAAAATTAAAAAAAATATATACACAGTTATTGCATTCGGTTACAAAACAGAACCTCACAAAGAAAACAGTAAGGCACACACACACAGTCTCACACGCACACGCACTATAAAACAGACAGGGAGTTCCAACAGGTTTTGGGAATCCGAGTTTTCATAGCTGTAAAAGTGTTGGGAAGCCGCTTCAAAGTGAACTGTGTGTTTTCTTTTCTTTTTGATGTAGTTGTCACACGTCTTTAGGTAACGGAGCTGCTCTTAGAGCTCATACAGGCCCGGAGCAGTTGTAGTGGTTTCCGTGTTGCAAGTCTGAAGGCTGCGGGCTCGGTTTGCGCTCCAGGTGCTCGACTTCGGCCGAGGGCTCTTGTTCCGTGCAGAGCGGAGGCCGCTGCTTGAAGAAATCCGACAGGTATCGGACCTGCGAGCAAAAGAAGCGAGAAAGTCAGCTCGGAGCATTTGAAGTGACAAAGATGGCTGATTAGTTTCCCAACTAAGTCTTTTTATTTATATATTTATATATATATATATATATATATATATATATATATATATATATATATATATATATATATATATATACACACACACACACACACACACACACATACATACAGTTGCATTTAAATATTGAAAGCGATGCTGCGATAACTGCGAACTCAGCTTCATATCATGCCACAGAGCGAAATCAGATGGAATCCAGATAACTAAAAGAAAAGAACATTCTAATTGAGGTGCTACACTGATTATTTTATTGCAATGCATTTTTATTTACACTGATTCGAGCAGTCCCAGTGCACTGGTCCCATTCTTTGAATGCAGCATGAATTTGTTCAAAATGAAGAGCTAATTACTACAAGAAATTGAGAAGTAAGCAAAGCATCCTCACAAGACACATATAGATGCCTTTTAATTGGCAAAAAATGTGGTTTTATAAACGAGGAATGTGCAGTGAGAATGTGGGACTATTTTTTACGCAGGTTCAATCCTGATATGGTGAGGTGTAAGTGGTTCCCACTGACATGAGGTTCAACATAAAACTATTTCTACCTCATGGATAGATCAGCTGGGTTTATTGGCTCCTACCATGACAACAAGCCATGCATCATCTGTGCATCTGTGTCTCCCTTCTCTCCCTGCAAGGCTGCATGCTATGAAGACTATCTGTTGCAAATA
Organism: Odontesthes bonariensis; assembly: GCF_027942865.1. Classification (NCBI taxonomy): domain Eukaryota; kingdom Metazoa; phylum Chordata; class Actinopteri; order Atheriniformes; family Atherinopsidae; genus Odontesthes; species Odontesthes bonariensis. The sequence goes on from NC_134522.1 coordinate 20,386,561, forward strand.
AGATAAAGCAGGAGTTCCCAGTGCCCCGCCTTCAGTCCTGATGCTTCCACTGTACTAGCGGATAAAAAAAAACTAAAAAAAAAACCTATGCACAGTTCTGTCTTACTGCATACACCAAGGTTTCTCAGCTCGAAGCAAAAGAAAACCTATTAAAGGAAATATAACGTAACTGCCTATTACTTGCTTGTGTTCAGCTTGTCACGACTTGCCCGTGAATATTTGAATTAGATAAGTGAAAATGTTATTGCAGGTTGCTCCCAATCAAAAGAACAAGGTAATGTATTTACTATGAACTTTGTTCAACGTATACATCTAACTCCGGTGGTACCAGACACTAGTTTACCGTGAGTATCTACTGTTGACACTAGTTTCCTCCCTTAGAAACCTGAAGAAAATGATGTAAATGCATCGTAAACATTTATCTACATAATTCTGGTTTGTTAATAGGCCTTCAGATCCTGTGTAGGGATACAACCCCCCCCCCACCAAAAAAAAAAAAACCCACACAACTTGATTGACATTTTGTGGCCTTGAGCTCAATGATTTTTAGGTTTTTCCTGACTTCACATAGTCACACCAGCTCACAGACGGAAACTCACAGTGAGCACAGCGATGAGAGCTCCCTGCAGCAGCCCCACCAGGACGTCACTCCAGTGGTGTTTATAGTCAGAGACACGCGTGTATCCAACGTACAGGGAGAACGAGATCAGGAAAAACTGGATGGTGGGTCGAACCAGTCTTGTCCACTTCCCCTGCATCCTGGCGTGCACATAGAGCTGCGCACACAAAAAAAAAAACACATTTTGTGACTGTCAACTTGTAAATGATGAATGGACGACAGCCAAACACTAGTTTTTTTTTATATATATATATATATATATATATGGTCTTTACACTAAAATCCTTACTTGACACATACTCCTGATGGTTATATCAGGTGTCTGTGTAACATTTACAGTGAAATATGAGTGTAAAAGGTTTGATGGAAAATACTCAGAACCAGGATTAAATGCGTCACCTTCCGGCCATTGTAAAATGTGCAGTGTTACAACAATGATGTTATTAAAGCCAAGCCATGTCTGCCTCGACCCAATTCTCCCGTTTTGGCTCACACGTGTGTGTTTTTGGTAAACAGTCACGTCAAAGTCTCACTCACCGAGAGGAAGAGCATGCAGTACATCCCGAAAGACGAGTGGCCGGAGTAAAATGACAACCTGGAGAGCAAAAAAACAAAAACAAACAAAAAAACCCAGATTGTTTACCTTTTTTCTCAGATTTCAATCAATTTGACTTGAGAAGTGACAAATTAGTGGGGATTAAAGTCAGACCAATTTCACATGGTATTTATTGTTTTCTACATCACATCACAATGAACTGAAGCTTCAGCGCTAAATGCTGGTTTGAAACAACACGAAATCTATGACCTATGGTTATTCAGACGGCACAGAAACGAGCACATAGCCGTAGGGTGTTTTGGTCATTTTTTCGAGGTCGACTGATCAGTTGATGGCAGGAGCACTTTAAGCTTTCTGAATCTCAAAAGAGTGACGGACATGCGTTGCTCAGTTAGATTTTACTTCTTTCCGCCTCCGTGAATAAAAGACAAATTAACTTCTTGGAATATGCGTGCATCTTAAATTCTACTGGTGAGCTGGTCTCCAAATTGAATTCCATCTACTTTATCATTTAATTTAATTTCACTAATGTACCATTTGGTTGAACTTTTTCTGTTATCTTGAATGTAGTCTTTGAATGAAATATATTTCATTTAATCTAATTGTATTTATTAATTAATTTATTTTGTCCAATAGTAAGCTTTTAAGATTTTTTCGAGTTGAACAGTACTTTACAATTATTTTTCCTGCCTCTGGCGTTTGTCAGATTAGTGAGATTTAGGAGAAACCAATTTGATCTTCTCCCTTGCTTTTAGTTTGTTTAAATTCAGAACACCGTCCTTTAGTGCTTAGGCATTGGAGGAGGGCTGGGAGGTATTGTATGATCCTTTTTTTTTTTTTTTTTAAAGCATTCTAATAACAAGCTAAAGACAGGTTGTATGAAAAGTACTATACAAAGCTAGGAAGTCTGATTGATTGATCGATAAAATAAGAGTTTCTACAGGCGACTCCACTCAATACATCATTTCGAGTGACTTGCAATCAGTATCTATGGTTTTCATTCCAAACATTTTCTGTCAATAATATTAGAAAATATTGAATAGTAAGTTGAAAACATGCGATTCATAACATTAAAGTTGATACAATACTGTAATTAAACTATTGTGAATGATAAGTTAATAAATGTCAAATTTAATTCTGGGAATTTTTTTTTTTTTTTTACCATTTCCTCCTATTTATATCAATATGTTGTGCAGATCATCTACATAAAAGGGGCATCAGAGCAGTATAACTGACATAATGTTTATGTGAACTAGTTTAAATACAACATAAGTTGTGAGCCAAGAGACTGCTGCATCAGAAGCACCAAGTACTGATTTAATCTGGTAATCCTGCCAACTGATTTGTTTGATAAATGAATAGATAAAGTAACAGTGCTCGGTGTGCTCTCGCTGCCTGAGCTTTTTGTCTGGTACTGTGTGAGCGCAGTGAAGGAGATGCAGCAGCAGCTCACCTGGATTCAGTCACATTGCGCATGTGGCCCGTGCAGTTGATCTGCAGCATGTATCCGTTACAGCTAACTGGGGCGCACACAGATAAAAAGTTTGGACGGGGACGGCCGATGGTGAACTTTGCCAAATCAGTCAGCGACTGGCTGACAGCTGCCCCGAACAGGTAGGTGCCAACCACTTTGTAGAGAGCAGACAGGTACTGGTTGAACTTGGAGTTGGAGTGCAGACGTTTGCTGTGCACCAGGTAGGCCTCTCCTGTAGTGATCTGTCGAGGGACAAGAGACATAATAGGGGTAATTTGAGATGGGGTTTTTCTATTAAGTACCCCATTGAGTTCAAACAAAGACTCAGGGACTCACAATGACTAAGGAGCAGGTGATGGTGACTGCTGCCATGGCTCCATGGGAGATGGTGTCTTTCCTGTAAGCATAGCTGATGCTCTTGTCATCACAGTAGATTCCTCTCTGATAAGGATTGAACATCAGCGTGAGGATGGCTGAGGGCAGAGCCGCTAAAGAGGAGAAAAAGACGTTTGACCTTGATTTTGTGAGCAAAACACGTACTGTGCTGCAAACAGAATGATTGATCTGGCCGAAATATGAAGTAATCGGTACAGGGTTTTGTCCTAACTTTATTTTAAGAGGGGGCTCCACACCACAAAACCAAACACAGTGCAGCTCAAAGAAAACATCACTGTAGCTTCCTCTGAAAGCGCCAGTATATCCAGAAATAAACACACGCAGAGAAAATTTTTTTTTTGGAAAAAACAACACTGGAGGGGATTACATAGGAATTGTGTTACTAGAGTGTGTTTTTCTATTTATTCATAGATGATCCACACTTCCACACATTGTAACTCTTTGTATAACATGTATACCTGCGCCAACATTACAGTTTAAAAATCTCAATTTTTAAAACTCTTAAAACTCTTATCAGTTTTTTTTGCCAACTCAAGAGAAGAAAAAAAAGGCTTTTTGTGTCTTCTTCAAAAATCTTTATTGTGCTGTATAATAATACAATCCTGACCAGACGACGAGCATAACTGAGTGCACATTACGAAAAGAGGAGTCGTGGGCCAGGCTTCTGCTCAACTGATTTTTTCCAGCAGTGCTGTATGTTATGAAAGGGAGCGTCATCGACGCACACCAAAGCGCTGAAAGTTTTTTTTTTTAAATTCTATTTCTTAGAAGATTGAGAAGGACAAAAATAAACCTCTGCTAAACCCCGCGGGAACATTGTGTCAACAGGTTCCCATGGGAGAAATGCTGACAATCTCAGTCAGTAGGAACAGAAAAGGTCATTGGAAATAGTCACTGTGACAAACAGTTCTGCATACTGAACGTGGGAAGGCGCAGCACTACACACCAAGAAGGAGAGGTTCCTCTAAAACAATCAGTGGGAAACACCCGCAAGTTGATCGGTCGTATTATTTGATCGCTCGGGCACAGAACTTTTTTTTTTTTTTTCTCTAATAAGCTGGAACTAGCCAATAGCCAAAACAATAGACTTAAGAGTCAGCTCAGGGTTGATAGGTGCACAGCACAGCGAGCTGGGGCTCAGGAAACAGCTAAGAACACACTAAAGGACCCATTTTTTTGGCTTTGAGGAGAAAAACCCAGCTCTGCCAAGTGAATAAATTTGCTCTCATTGGCAACAGCTTCACTTCTATGGGTCATATTTACTCTCTATAAAGGAACTGCCCATCACTGTGGAAACATGCGGGACACAACAAGCATGACCTTTGACACCGGGGGCAGCAGCTACACCGTGAAGGGCCTGGGAGCTGAGCACTTCAGTAGGAAACACACTCACATACCTGCGATGACACGTGCACAGAAATGTGCCAATAAACACTCCTTACAAAGAGGCTTTTAACCTGCAGACTTTTAAAAGGATGCACGTATTCAAAGGGCTGGAATGAGAACTAGCTTACGTCTTTGCTTTTGTGTTGAACAGACAGAAAACGTTGGGCTTTAGCAGTTTGTCCCTGAGCAAACAAAAGAGGGCATAAAGCTGTCAGTTAAATCTGAGTGGGACAATTGTCCAATCCAGAAACTTTGTCAGAAACTTTCTATACAACAACCTTTAAATAGTTTTCCTGTTTTCAAGAACTTCCCAGCTGAATTGCTGAAACTAATAACAACAAGGACTAAATTGGAGTTTGTTTTCTCAAGCAGGAGCTTTGTGCTTACTGTGAGACACGATAAGAGCTGCTCTCTACCAACACATTGCTTCCTCCCCTCGGAGTGTGCACCTTTCATTCTGGCAAGCAGAACTAAACCAAACCACAAAAATACTAAAGGGGAAGCACATACCACACTGGTGGTGATGGGATACAGGTGACACGTCAGCAAGTCAATAGCCAGGTCTCCATTCGCTTGTGAAGCAAATCAGAAGTGATCTTTTAAAAAGCAGCAAAAATTAAATGCGACTCTGACTTGACATGTTTCCATTGACTGTCACCAGATGGCAGTGGTATAGGCTACACCGCTAGTGGTTATAATTCAGTAGAAGAAGTAGCAGTCCTAACAGGAAAGAAAAACCTTGACGAGAAAAAAAACAAAACAAAAAAAAAACAGTTGCAGTGGACATCCATATAAAGGAAATGGAGCGAGTTCTTCAGAAACGACTTTAATCTCTGAGAATACCGGGGATATTATTTCTGTAAAGATGCCAGTCAATCGAGTGAGTTTACCGTTCGCTTGGACAAGAAACAGCTGGTCAGTCATCCCTCCATTTTGTAGAAGTGATACGTACCCTTACCAAAAACAGAAGGGATTTAGGAAGGATTGGGCCTGAGATTGGTACATTTGTGACAAAAAGCTACATAAAACTTCCAATTGTACTCTTAAACTTCTCATTGGGTGACACACATTTAGAATATATATATATATATATATAAATATATATATATATATATATATATATAAGACCCTCACATTGTATATCGTGATTCATCTGACTGCTATATTCTGCATTAGTTGTAAGAACGATGGATTTGAATATTCTGACCAACTCTTTCGCCCTTGTGTCAAGAGTTATACCCACTCGACACAAGCCGCATATCTTCAAAGCATACTTTTTTCACATCAACGAATCATGAAATTTGTCAGATGCTGCCCCTCCAGTGCCATTGGAACTAAATTCCCCAAGGTCATTGTCAATCTTTAATAAGTAAAAAAAAACTGTTATTGTGATTAGTGATATTATAGCTTGAAAATAGCAGAACACCATATACACCAATTTAACCAGAGCTTCCTTAGCTATAGGTTAATTACTTTTACCACGATAGAGTTAATTGTACTATACAATAAAATGTTTATCATGGAAAGGTTTAAAATTCTGTGTGGACATCCACAGTTTAAACACGATTTCTCACCTGAAGAACTAGTAACACCACCAAGCAATGTCTTTTTCATGCCACTGTCTTTACAATGAAAGGATTGCGGCCCGTATTGTTCTGTATATTTCTCAAAAAACTCATCTTTCATATTTACATTACAAATACTTCCGATACAAGACAGAGCTGCTATAAAAGCAACTGTTTAAACCATTTCCTGGAATGTGTTCCTGAAATGCAAGAAGGGAAAATGGGATTCATATAACCACATTAAAAAAAGTTGAGATAAAACATTATGTACATTCTTTACTCATACATATTTTTTCTCCAACTGTTTCCTTAAACATCTTTCAGTTCCCTCGAGCTTGTCACAACACAACATGTGAACCATGCAGCAGTTTTTACTGATGTCAGAGATCCGTTTAAAAATACTTGAATCTCTGGTGGGATATTTGTGAGGTTGTCTTAAAAAGTGTCACTAACGATCTGCGACTATTAGCGGTTTCCTCATTAAAGACAATTTGTTTCCGCGAAAGGAAGCCTTTGCTCCTTGCATATCTCCAAGTTCATTATTCCAGTAGGTCAAGCGTGCTTTCGACGCTTTGAAGTCGAGCCCCACCAGTGTTTATTCTGCAGGGTGCAAGGATAACATTTAGATAAGAAACAACTTGTTTGGCACAAGTCTCCAGAGGCTCCACACTGCCCGGGTGGAGACGCGAGAGGACCGAGTTGGACATTGTTCACCAAAACACACGGATTAACAAGCACTAGGCTTAATTAACGTCAGACTCTGTGAGGAAGTCGATCCCCCTTCATATCAGCCTCCAGGAGCCGAGCCCATGGAGAGTTGCTATTATCTGAGGAGGATAGGCTCTTCTTATCTGCTCTATTATTACAGAAGGCTTGGTATGTTTTTATGGCCGATGTTGGATGCTTACCAGAGCCTGGGTCAAACTGAGCCTTGGCGGCGGGGGGGGCTTTCCCCAAATCAACACAAAAAAAAAAATTCTCCTAAATCAAATCATTCAGAGAACTAAACATTTAAGGTGGGAATTCAAGTTGAGTTGACATGGGATCTCCAAACCTTCATTTCTTTTGTTTTCTACCATCCATTGTGTATTATTTTAATAATAAGTAATAATTGCATTTAAGACATCTTGTCAGACCCCTAATCGCACAAGTGCACACTAAAAAGAGACATGAAAATTTAGAGAGAAATAAATAAATAAATAAAATCAGGAATCAGAAGGTTGAGTCCTTTAGATGACTCATGACCGCATGCAGGGCTGGGTGATTAAATGATCTGAAAATAAAATTTATTTCGATGACCGTGACACAAATGAGACATTCTTAAAGGAGAACTCCGGTATTGTCAACATTAAGCCTCATTTATGAGTTGTCTGCAATGTTTTAGAACCCCTCTCACCGCTTTTTTGATGTTTACTGCTGTCTCCGGTATTTGCCTAATTTTGATTCTTCTCAACCTGCTTCAGAACGGCAAGTCATGCGCATGTCTAGAAAGGACCGTAAAAGCACCATAAACGTCCGTTTTCAAAATAATCAACTCACCGGAGTGGTTACTGGTGTGCATTGGTAATCCATATCAAATTTCGTGGCGAAAAGTTGCTTCTGTCGTGTTTTATTTGGCAGCTCGTTCATGCTCGCACTATTTTCTTAGCGGTGGCGGAGTAATATCAACGAACATCCAGTACAAAATGTCAAATATATTTGAATGAATGTGTGCAAATCAATCAAATCAAATCAAATCTGCAGTCGCACAAACTTACGCCGCGTGAATTTACCCCCCCCCCCCCCCCATAGTTTCCAAAAATTCTGTGGGACACACTGAACTCACCTCCTCATTCTGTGTTTGGCAAGTGGCCCACATGCACTCAGGTTTCATCAACCCATTCCCACCGTATGCACAGATGCACCAAATCCGTATGTGTGGAACCAAGGCTCGCTGGTACACTGTTGCCACCGGAGCTCGTTTTTAAGCAACATCTAAGCCCGTTTCAGATCCTTTAAGCAGCACATAGTTAAAAAGCAACTTCAGGCTGCACGTTCCCACTGATGGCAGAGAAAAGGAAGAGGTCGAGTTATTGCGGGCATGTTGCAAATCTAGGGCCAGAATTTTACCAAGTAGAAATAGATACATATGAAATGTAGCTAAAACATTAGATTGGTATCATAAACAAGGTTGTAATATGTTTAAATGGACTACCCTATTCCAGCAAAGAACCTCAGTGGATTCTAAAAAAATTCTTTGCCAAACTGTGTGTGCTTGTCTCGTCTTAACTCGACATTTTACATGTAGCTAGTGAGCAGCCCTGTCTGAGTAAGCTTTTACAGCTGCAAACAATGTAACAATTGGTTCCAATTTCTTCTCTGAAGGGTATCACTCACACAAACACACACAAACACACACAGAGTTTCTGCTGACTTTTTGTCCTCAGAAACAAAATGTCCAGAAGAGGGATGAAATAAAAAAAAAAAAGGAAGAAGGGAAAGTATTGTTTTACGCTTTCACAATCACTTCTGGCAAAAAAAAAAAGCACACACCCCGATTCCACTTTGAGAAAATAAACATAATGGAATTTGGGATCAGACACAAGTACAACTTCCCCTTAACCTCTGACCCAGCAGGAAGAGGGAAGTGTTCCTGTTATTCAGCTCTCAAGATGAGTGGCTGTTGCACACGCTGTGGGGTCACACTGTTGGACCTTGAGAGCCAAATAACTGAGATATTTGTGAGGAAAAGAACCAGAAATGGGCAGCAGTGATGTATGGGTATATCTGTCTCAGGCCTTCGTGCCAAATCTCTACAGACGCCGAGAGATCTGTGTGTCTGCTAGGCATTCTCGCAGGGATTTGTGACCAGTGTTCCACATCTCACTGAGATGGGTCAGAAAACAAATATTTATCCTGTGGAAATCCGTCTGTTTATACACAATTTTAACAAACTTTTTATTTTTATTTTTTTATTAATCCTCATTGCTGTGTGTCTTTTCTTTGTTGCATTCTTATGAAATTACCTCAGAAAGAACAGTGTGAGAGCAACAGTGTGTCATTTGTTGCAGTGTCTTTGTGGGTGAAGTTTTAAAATGTATTTTTTTTTATCTATTCTGTCCATAATGGCCATCATTGTTTGAGTATTTTTTGGCCAGATAAGCTTTGGCCGTATTCAGCAATACTGTTGTTGCAGAAAGAGAGCATCGCTTCCTGTGAGGCTGGGGATTTTTCCTGGGAAAGTCCTGCACAACACTGGGTGATAAAGAGGGTTTTTCTTTTAATGGAAGTAGACAAAAAGTCATCTTTACAAGCATTAGTTAACACTAGGTGTTTTTAAATGACCTTTTAATAGAGTAGAGCCCATCTTTGTGCCAAGCTACCTACGGCAGACTCCAGCTTTAATGGTTAGAGATTAGAAAAGTAACAATTTTGTGCAATTTAAATGCAACTTATCAAAAAAGAAAGAAAAACTGAAGTTTTTAACACAATGTTAACACAATGATTCAAGTTTTTTTCCTGAAAAAAGAAAACTTTAAATAGAAGAAATTTGTTGCATGGAGCCCTTAATTATTAATGCCGTCCTATGGATTCAAGTAACTGTGAAAAACTTGTCGAAATGAAACCTTTTGAACTTTATCCTCATAGTACTTTTGCATCAGGCCGGGTACACGTAACTCAGGCCATGTTGTGTTGGGATGGGACCAAGTCACACATGTGCAAGTCTCAAGTAAGTCCCAAGTAATTTTTTCTTGGTCAAGTCAAGTCACCTCATTATTGCAATTTTACCTGCAGAATCTGATCTTAATAAAGTGAAAATACAAGATGTAAGTAACTGTCAGTAAACATCATTGGCCAACGTATCCAACCTGTCCACCCCGTATCATATCAAGCTAACGTTAGCTAACTACCAACTAGGTTAATAGGATAATTTTAGCGAATTATTAATTTCATATTCAAACTAAAAACATGAACTGAATAACACTCAAGTCATTCAAGTCATCGTGTCTCAAGTCAAGTCAAGTGCCGAGTCTTTAACTTCCAAGTCCAAGTCGAATCTCAAGTCTTTTCTTTTTTTGTCAAGTCAAGTCACAAGTCCTCAAAACAGCGACTCGAGTCGACTCGAGTCCAAGTCACAGTGACTTGAGTCCCCATCTTTGCTGCTAAGCATTCAGCGGCCCCACCTTCACATCATATTCATGGTTCTTTGAATGTGCAAATCAGCCCCACTTCTCTCTCTATCAGTAGCTGCTCACCCTTTGACTGCTTAAAGCAATACAATGTAACTTCTCAAAAAGCCCACTATGGAGCTCCCCCCACAGGCTTGGAGGTAATGTACGGTTACACTGTCGTAAATACAACACACTTTCGCGTTCACGTTTCACGTTTGTTGACGAACCGGCGAGGAGTCAGAAGGTGCAAGCTATGTCGACCGAGAAGGTAAGAGTAATCAAATGTACCTGGGAGCGTGAGAGGGGTCTATTTGTTTTTGCGGTAGGTGTGCCAGAAAGCAAGTCGAAGTACTTCCGCTCAGCTCCCAGGCCGCTCCAGCAAAGTTACACAGCGCAGTTATTCCAACTCAGACCCCCGAAGGGCATAGGAGACAGGCCAATCATAATATTAAAACTCATTCTAGCCGCACAATTTTTTTCAAGTAGTTATTTAAGGTAGAAATGTTACATAGTATTGCTTTAAAGCGGCGCTATGCAACTTTCAGTAATACGGGGTTTGTTTACCATGCAATACACACCCCAAAGCTGTAGGGGGAGCTCCGTAGAAAATAAGGCGACAGTCTAGCCAGACTGTCGTAAACCCACCAGAGGCAATTTACGGTTTATTTTTCAAGACACTGGCAGAGAGCTGGAGAGCCGTCGACAGCTAATGGAGAGGGGGTGTGTCTTATCAGGCTCCCTGGCTCGGCTCAGAGCCCTTTACGACCTGCCGTGAAGCAGTAGCCTAGTTCTCGGCTCTCGTGTGTCGCGAGACTTCCAGAGGTAAACAAAGCACGCGGCGCCACAGGCAAAGTTGCAAGCGCTGTTTCGGTCTAAGGCCACCAGATGGAGATGGAACCGTTTTCATCAGAACGGGTCAGCCAAGCAAACTGATGATTGCCAAGCAATTTTATGACCATGAAAAAGTTGCATAGTTCCGCTTTAATCTAACTGTGTGCTGCTCAAGCTAGACAAACCTCGTTTCAGATCACCAGTCCCTCTGCACAGGCTTTGCATAAAATGCATGCTGTCAGAATCTGCATTATTCAAGCCGAGCTTTAATTCTAGACTCCAAGTTGGATATGCTCAGCTGTCATGCTGACTATTTTTCTTGTGATTGGTGTTCTGGGACATATGCATACATTAAAAATACATAAATAAAATCTTTTAAAATGTATTCAAAGTCCTTGCGCAGCCCAGATTCGAGTGCATTTGTTGTCCGCATCAGATCCGGTCCACACATTTTCTTATCATGAGAGCAATCATATGTGTAGACTTGGGAGGCTTTCATCTAAAGGGATGTGTGACTTTGACCTTAAACGAATACAAACAAAAACAGAAATAATTCTTCCTCACATGAAACCACAATACTGACTAGAGCACTGAAGCCACAAGAGGAGAACGGCCCGTAAAATAAGCTTTGGTGTGTACAGTATGGAAACACGTACGTCTCTTCCATTTTCACACAGGACTGTCACAGAGCAGACGTCAGCTCTTCCTACTTGACTCGGACATGCATCAGGCAGAAAGGGGTGAATGACTTTGTGCATGTGTGATATAACAGATGGATGAGCATATTCTATGCATCAACAGCTTGTTAAAGAGGCACATAAATAACATTTTGCGGAGAGAAACAACAACAGCTGTTGTCAGTCACTGATTGTTCCGCCATGAGACAGAGGTATTTGACCCTTCAAACTTCTGTAGCACTTCAACAGTAATCTTACGACAATTCAGCACAACAGAGGCCACATTTCCTCTTTGCCGACTCCTATTTTCCCACATCTGTCGTTTCATGAAGTTAGAGCTAAAATGTCCGTTGCTGTATCAATTGTTGCAAATGTTGCAGCTCCTCTAATGAGGATGAATCATTAATGTGGGGTTCACAAACTGTTTGTTGTAAATACTTGCCGTTTTTTCATTCTCTTGAAAACAGAATTTTTTTTGAAGAATTAAAGATATTTCTGTACATTCCCTTGGCATCTGGAATCTGCAGCTTGTTTGGTAACATTTATGCACAAATTGACAAAATCTGCAATTCTTTGCAACACTTTCCAGTACCTGCACACTGCACGTTTAGAGTTCGTTCCGTGACATAACTGCAGGATAACATGAAAAGTTACAGCCTTAGCATAAGCGGAACGTGATAGCTGACAGTCTCCCATTACATAAATAGTCATGTTTCTTTTAAAAGCTTTGTTGCTCCTTTTTCCCCAGATTAGGTATCAGGTATAAGAAAACAGGGCTAAAGGGCGTGAAGCTGTGGAGACAGTGTGATACACTGCTGGCACCTGATAATAAATACTCAATGTGCTACAGATTTACTGTTTGTTGAATCCTTGTATGAAAACGCAGCCTCCTCTTAGTCGTGTGAATATTTCTCGAGGCTAGTGGTGGAAGCTCCCAAAACCGTTTCGGAAACTTTGCATGGGTTTTTTGCCCCTGCTAGATAAACCGGATACAAAAGAGAGTTATACAGTCTACACTTACAGAGATAGAGGAACAATACACCACGATGCAGCAACAGCTGGGCTCACTCTCGCGGATGCGTAGCTCAAAAGACAACAGCTCCTCAATTTTTCATTGTAAAACAGCTTTGAAACTGAGAACGTAAAAGTGGCCATAAAAGGAGATATTTATGAAAGAAAAAAAACGAAAAAAAACCCAAAAAAACACTATTAGTCTCATATTGCCATTGCTACAGCGCCTCACGTCGCCATCGGACACAAATGCTTTGTTTTACTTTGTGTGTCGGAGGCCTTGTGAAAGCCCCGATTTGTTCTACTTTGTGAAAAAAAAAAAAGCGGCTTGCAAAAAGACTACTCATTCTTTGTTGAACACCTACTAAAGGACTAAAGTAATTTGTTAGAGTAGTGAGATAACATTTTTTTGTTTTGACATGTAATGTAAATTCACAATTCAAATTTAGTGGTTAGTCTTGTTGGTTTAGTAACAAGACCCCCCAACTGAAATGTTCATATATGTGGTTTGTTCGCACCCTTAAATGTGACTCGTAATGGTGGAATGTATAGTACTGCCATGCAAGCGGCATGAAGGAATTATGTGTCATTTGAGATTTCACCTTGGAGCAGATATCACTGTCAAATGTTTTGTTCGTGAAGGCACAAAGACCACATCAGGAGGAGGGAGGGGTGGTTGGATGGAGCTGCTAAGCGCCGTGTTCTCAAACATGGGCCTTTGTGACAAGTGACATCGAGGACAACAAACGTTCCATCAGTGGCACAACGACATGTTTTGGTAAGGAAAACAGTCTCTACATATGGAATCCGTTGACATTATACTGTACTGCCTGTGCAGTTTGTTACAAAAGACAAACAAAAAAGAGAGGAAAGACAGAAAGAAAATCCCTTCACACATCAGACATGTCTCGCCAAACTCAGTTGATGAGATGGTGGGAAGTGCGGCGTTTAGGTCGTGAACATTCTCGCATTATTTTGAATTTATTAATGAAAAGAATAACATCATCACTGAAAAGCTTCTATTGGGCCGGGTGAATATAAATGTCTGTCGGCAGTGACAAACTGTAGTTCAGATTGGTAGACGCACTTGCATGAGCCACAAACCCTGAGATGATGCGGGTGCTGAAGCAAAGCTAGCGTCCAACGCAGTTTAAACTGCCACTCCACTGTTAGCAGTATAAACTCTAGAGTTTGTATCTTTACAGAAGATTATAATAATAAAAAATAAAAATCCTACAGCTGTATCCACTGAGTCCCACACTTGCCTTGATGAAAACACAGCACAATAACTGGGATTTTACTTCTCACAGTCACCAGCAGAGTCTCAGAGTATAGACCAGAGAATAGATTATGAAGAATAAGCACCGTCTTTGCTATGATAAATGCTCCAAGCCTAAATAACGTCTTTTTTTTAAAAAAAATCTAGAAAGAGCTCAACATGTGTTTCTCATTCACACAGACATACAGTGTTTTTCAATTAAAATACATATACTGTCACCCCCTATATGGACATATTAAGGGCAACTCTAGTGTATATGTAATGTTGATTTGGGGTCAGTCTTGCCCGTGGACACTTCAATGCGCACTGGGGATCGACCCGCTGACTTTCTGATTAGAAGATGACCGACCCCCAGCTGACAAGGCTGTTACATGATAATTTAACAGAGTTTGCAGAGTTTTCACAGCAAGTAACGTAATCAGTAACCAGTTAAGAGCAATAATCTGTTCATTTTAGAAATAATATCACCCAACGTTGCAAGTTAACTAACAAAGTGTGTAACAAAGACAGCGTTTTCTGTGGGAGAGAGAAACTGTCCTTGGTGCAGACTGCAGCTCTGCAGACCGCTCACAGGCACGCAAAAGCTGTGTAACACGGTGAAGGGAAAACCCCCAAAAGACTTCTTTAAAACAGCATCCCAGCTGAAAGCAGTGAGCTCAGAAAGTTTCTTCACATGGATTTGTTAAAGATACCCCGCACTGAAAAGATGCGTTGTACACTTAGAATCTCCTCAATGCTCAGCTCCAGGTGTCCTGAGCTCCCTGGGTCTCATGTTCCAATAAGAGAGGTTTTTTTAGTGGCCGATTTCAACCATATAGAGTGCATGATGGCAGATGTAAAGCATGCCATTATCATGCTGTTGTTTTTTTTAAAATATTGTCTAACATCCGATGAAATGCCAAAATTTAACAATAACAAATAACACATTGCTGGACTGAAAGGGACATTTATGTAACACAGTCATGTCTGAATTATTCCTCTTTATTGGAATCATAGAGACCCTGTTTCATGTTCAGGTTACATGTATATGCTATACACATCAGGGGAACGTGGTGCTGACTCTGAAACAAGAATATATAAATCTATGGAACCTGATGAACGCTCTGCGAGGTATATATGTGGAATAGTGAGTGTTATGTACACTTGTAAATCTTGTTATGTATATGTTGCATGTGCTGCATGCAGTGGTGACATAACAGACACAGGATGGAGGGCTGTCTGCAGAATATAATGCTGAGCAGTTGAGTTATAATCTGGACGCACACAATTCTGCCATATCACACCCAATCACGCACACACCTAAGACTTAAAGCTGTTTTGTAATTGAGAGGATCTAACCTGATGACAGTTTACCCTTACACAGAGATCAATGGCAGATTACTGCTTTGAGGGAAACGGGTGTTTCAGTCAGGGGAGAAGGTAAAAATCAGTGATTATGGTTCTATTGTAGCCCGATACATTTTATTGTGAAAATGAATCCACAGGCAAGAAATATATATATAACAGCTGGGTGGTAAATCTATCTGGCATGTTAAACACTGCGTTTTCTTTCAAGATCCATTACAGCACTGAGAGTTTTCAGCAAACTTTTGAAACTGAAACAATTGGTCAGTCATTAGCCTGCTGAAAATATAAACTGTATATATTTTCCTTTGAAAAACTGTGTTGCAGCTGTGCCTATAGAAAAGGCATATTTATAGTATACACTATATATAGTATATATACTGTAGCTTCAATTTCAAATGACTCATTAATCATTTAGCTTGTTTCGTAAAATGCTCCACCTGACGACATTTGTAATTACTACCAATTTTAAAATGTTTTTTGTCTACATAAAGAGGCAGAATATTTATCAAAACAGGATAATTCACAAACATGGTTTAAAAAAAACCTGAGATGTGGTTTAAAATGTAAATGCAAACAGAGTGCAATGATTAACAAATTATCTAAATCCTGTACATACATGACATTAGTGCATCCTCCATAGATGAGATGTTATATTTTGAATTTGATGCCATCGTGCGACATGAGTCTTTATGTTTTTAAGAGGATTTCACTACACTGAAAAACTAATTGAGCAAATGATTCAAGAATAATGATTTTCCAATACAAAACTGGAAAGAATTTGGGGATTTCCTTACCTACACAAAACATTTAATAATATAATTTAAAGACTCAGAGAATCTGAAGAAATCACAACACAAGGGACAAACACGTGTTGAATGGTCTTCAACTTTAAACCATCAAACAGCAGCGCATTAAAATCAGACATGATTCTGTTGTGGAAATCACTGCATGGGCTAAAAAACAAGATCCAAAAATGATGCCATCTTCTCTGAACCCAAATTGATGTCACACGGTGTGGTTAGACCAAGAGATGACAACTGCTACTCACCTGAGTTACATTCTGTAAGTGACACGACAACACTGGGAGGAAGCATTATCCTCAGAAAAAATAGAAACTAAAATAGAAACCAACAGTGACTCCGTCACTAATAAACTAAAAGAGGTTATGTTTTTGTTCACCAGCAAGGGAGGCCGCAGAGCAAAGAAAGAGACAAATCTACCATGGCTGGACCAGAACTGCAGAAATCTACTTGGGGACAGAGATGTATTACTTAAACAATACCTGAAAACTGGTCTTACCACAGACAGGTTGAAATTCACCCATGCCCGTAACAAAGTAGTGCATAATATGAGAAAAGCCAAAGCAAACTTCTTTGTTTCCATCATAGAAAGTACTAAAGGCAATGGGAAAAAAACATGGCAAATTCTAAACAAATTACTAGGCAGGTATAATAAACAAGAGAGCAAAGCGCTCGAACTAGAAGTAAACAATGATGTGGTTAAGGATCCAGCTGTGGTGGCAAATACTTTTAATGATTATTTTATAGATAGTGTAACTGACATCACAAGGCTATTTAGTCCCTCCACCATTCAACCTCATGAGATCAATGAAAATCATCCTATTTTCCAGCTTGAAAACATAACTGAGATGGAGGTAAAAAAGATAATTGCAGCCCTTAACAATTCTAAAGCTAAGGATATTCACGGTATCGACACCAACTTTGTTAAAACTCATATGGATGTCTTAGCAAAGCCTATCTCCCTCTTGGTTAACCAATCACTCAATGAAGAAGTGGTTCCAACTTCCTGGAAGACGGCCTCAGTGTTACCCATTTTCAAAGCTGGGTCCAAAACACAGGTAGCCAATTATCAGCCCATTTGCCTCCTACCGATTGTCTCTAAGGTTGCAGAGAAGTGGGTAGCAACTCAGCTAATCAATCATCTTGATAAAGGATTTACCCCACTCCACAGAATGCAGTTTGGCTTCCGGGCCAATCACTCCACTGAGACGGCGAACTGTTTTTTTCATTGAAAATGTAAAACTGTTATTGGATAAGAACCCCTGTGTGGGAGCTGTGTTCTTGGATCTCAGGAAAGCGTTTGATACTGTCAACCATCAAGTACTCTTAAACAAACTCACTCATTTTAACCTTTCTGCTGATGCTGTTTCATGGTTTGAGTCATATAAGTCAGGTAGAACGCAGTGTGTTAGGGTTGATGATGCTAAGTCTTGCTATCGAGATAGTCTTGTTGGAGTTCCACAGGGCTCAATTCTGGGGCCTTTGTTATTTTCCATGTACATTAATGATCTCCCAGATGTCTGCCCGGAAATTAATGTCTTGATGTATGCTGATGATGCTGTGATTTACACTCAGGGAAAGGATGCTATGTCAACAGCAGATAAGCTAACCAATGCATTAACCAGGGTGCAGGGCTGGCTACGCAATTCTTGTTTAATGTTGAATGAGAAAAAAAACTGTGCACATGCTGTTCTCCAAAAAAAGGAACAAGTCATAATATACCACCAATGTCTCACAGCAAAATGTCTAAATGCAAAGCCCATAACAAACACACAAGTCATACCACTGACCCACCAATGTCTCCAAATGAACATGCTGTCTTCTTGGACGGAGTGGAATTGGAGACAGTAACTGAATTCAAGTATCTCGGGTTGATACTGGACTCCAATCTTACTTTTAAGAAACACACCAAGAAGGTTACCAGCCCTTTAAAATTCAATATACAAAATTTTAAACAAATCAGACCTTTTATTACAAATGCAGCTGCAAAAGCCTACCGGCACTGTATGATTTTATCCCATATTGAATACTGTTTTACATCCTGGATGTTTGCGGGTATCACCACTCTTAAACCAATTAAACAATTATACAAGAAAGCCGTAAAGGTCTACGATCGGAAACCCCAGTCTTCCCATCACTGCCCAATTCTAAAAAAGCACTACTTATTAACCTTTGAGAATCTCAGAACATTCAAAAGCACCTGTCTCATCTATAGATCTCTGAACGGGGCTGGCACCACCGCCCCTGGGTAACTTAATTAAACAGAAAAACAGGGTGACAATGACAAGATCAGCCACCAGGGGGGACTGTGAGGTACAGTTTAGGAGAACGGCATTTGCACAGAAGGTCCTATCAGTCTTTGGTTGCTCTACGTATATGGAACACAGTTCCATTGGCCATAAGGGAAAATTCAACGTATGTAGCTTTTAAGAAACAACTAAAAACATGGCTTACAGATAACCAGGACTGTAAACATGAAGGGTAGTTTTAGTTTTAGTTTTATCAAGTGATATGGAATGTTGTACATTTTGTTTTCTTGTTTCCTGTTTTTATCTTTGTCTTGTCTTGATTTTAGTGTGAACAGCAGGACTACAGATGGAAATTAGCCTTGGAGCTAACTCTGGCATATTTACATTTTATGTTTATTAATATGCAGAGTCCTGTCACAAATAACTAACTAACTAACTTAACTACTAAACATTTCTGTCACTTCCTACATGGGTTTAGCTATCAGTTGCTTACTGTTAGAAACCAAAACTACGTGGTTAGGGTTAGGATTACACCATAGTATGGATGACATTTTGACACTTTAGATCCAGTTGCTTTCACCACCAGCATCTGTTATGACTGGTGGTGTAATAGTGCATAGGGCATGGGCGACATATCCTTTTCCAAGGTCAAAGTCCTGGCAGAATCCAACTTGCCAGGCGCAGCACCCAGTTATGGTTGATTTGAGGTGGTTTTAGGTGAGACAACAGTCAGGAGTGGTTGCTTTTATTAACTGACTGTCTCCATTTACAGTGCTTTGTTTATCTGATTATCTAGTTGCAGATGCTTCATACAATCTTGCATTACTTTCAGTACTTTTCAAGGGCCCTTTTCACAACAGATTGTTCTGTGGCACCAACCATCTTTACACAACATACTGATGTTGCAAATGGAATGAACCATGAAATGATGTGTTTCTGACTCATTTTGAAGTACATTGACTTTTGTCAAGCACATTTCCTGAAACTGCCCATAAGCATTGGGGGGCTGAGATACTGAGGTTCATAACTTTGGTTTCCAGCCCTGCACCACACTGTTTTGCTAGACAGTCGCTTAACATTTTTGTGGGCTTTTCATGGTCTTTCTGGCCTCTTCAACATGACAACACATTTATGTGTATGGCTGTACATGTGCAAGGCTCACACAATCTATAACCTATCATTTATAAGACCAGAACTTTCATCTACGTTTCCTATCCATTAGGAGTCTCTCAATCTATTTAAAAGAACATAGGCATACTATACAAGTTAGAACTGTAGTGATTTAGGCACCGGCCGCAACTGAGATTTGATCAGTTTAGCAACTTCCCATGGAAATCTCACACCAAAGGTTTTCACTTTTTAAAAAGCTGTGTAAACTTGTCATGTGAAACAACTCAAGCTGACTAGTCCTTCTAATCACCCCTTTAAAACGATGCCTCATCTCTGATTTCACAACAGCGTGCTGCGACATTGAATCAGCTTTTCGTTTTTACAGTGTACTTGTTTGCATTTGTCAGCATAGCAAACATGACTCTTCTTGTCAACTAGGGAAAAAAAACTGAACTACTTTTGCCATCATTTTTGACTTATCGATTACAAATCATTAGTGTGTCTTCCCTCCCTGCAAGCCGTCATCTCTGCAAGGTTTCACCAAGAAATACCTCTGCAACAAAGTGACAATTAAGGGGGCTTACGATGGACAGTCATTATCATTCCTGCCTGTCAAACACAACATGGGTCCACAACCGGGCAGGGGGGGTGCATTTAAAGTGTACACATGCACACAAAAATTATGTAAGTTGTGATGTTCCTGCAAGCAAACTTTAGTTTAATCTCAGAATCCTCCCACCGCCCGCAAGCATGTGCAGAAAATCAACCCAAGCGAAAATTAAACGGAGTCAGATGTCTCTGCTGTCGTTACCTCAGCAACAAACTGTCAGATGTAGGAGAACTGTGACACAAGCAGCTGGAAGATACCCATTAACGCCTTTTTTTTGTCAACCTGAAAGTGCAGAGCAAGTAGCAACAAGCCATTCTGTTCCTTGTACAGGACTCTCATACACAGTAGAGCCCACCCTCATCACATGCACTCACTCTTGCCTTTCTGTCTTAGTGAGGACACTGCTGCACACAGCATTCCGAAACTTCATATCCAATTTAAGATTAAATCGAACACAAAAACCCATTCTGAACCCTGAAATTGGCCTTCATATGAATTAAATTCAAAAACAGAATGTCTGCTCATTGCAGACACACCAGGATACCATATCCCTCCACCAACACCACACACCTGATCTACAGTTTCCAAAACAGGATTTTAACTGTCAGAGAGGGAGATTAATTGACAATGATCTCTGTTCTTCCTCCTAACCTTAAGTTTAAAAAAGGAAGGTTCAGAGAATATTCAAACAAAAAAAAAGGTCAGGAAATTCGCATAATGGACATTTTTCATAAAATAAACAAGAGTGACAGTGACGTATGTGCACACACAAACAGATAAAAAATATGGACCTCAGTCTCGGCCACTGGGCTGTCAGAAAATTAGCGCCTTTATATGCTGATAGATGAGATGAGATGAGAGACCAAGTGTCCCATCTTCACCCAGATATTTCCTTTGAAGAAATCGCTCAACTGACTTTTAGGGATCAACCAAAGCAATCCTCCTTAGTGTTGAGAAAGATTCTGTTTGGCTTGTTTCAACAAGGGAGCGAGCAATGAGCAACTGCAAGTTGACTGCTCAGTTTAAAATCACGGCCAACACAATCGTTTGGGGGGGGGGGGGGGGGGGGGGACACTTAGTCACGTCATCTGGTAGAACCCTATGAAGCAACATCTGTACTATCTGTAACAGATCTACAAGTCAGATGTGTCTGTTGAGCAGTTACGTGCGTCAGTGTGCAAAAAAGCTGATTCAACGCCACTTTAGAGTAACACTGCTGATTATTAGAAGTGAACAAATAGAATATCTCTGGAAAGACAAAAGCATGACTCTTATATATATATTTTTCAGCCATATTGCCGGCATGAGGAAGGGAAAATACTCACCAACAAAGACACAAAGAATATCCACCACGATCAGAATCAGCTTCTTTCCCTGCTCTGCCATGTTTCCTCCGACGCCGCGTTACTTTCATAAATGAAGCGCGTTATGAAAAAAGCAAGCGGCACACTTAGTGCTCGAGGAACACCTGGAGAAACCTTGGACTAAATTGCTACAATCGGAACAAATACACCTACGCCTTCTTCCGCCTCCGCTCTTCGGTGTACCTGTCAGTCTGTCTGTCTGTCTGTACGCTGGACTTCAGGTGGGCAGCGCACGCACTGTCCCGCCTATTTACGCACAGTGGGGCGCGGCCACTGAGCGCACGATGGATAATTTTGCCTTCCCCGAAAGTTTCTTGCGGCTTGGAAGGGAAATCGACAATCTTTCTCTGCTTTTTCAACTTTACGAGACGCGTTTGTTTTATAGGATGAAGGCAAGAAGCCATAAACAGCAGCAGGCTTGTTTGTTCATTTTTAACAAAAGAGGTGTGAAACTGTCTCACGAACTAGAGACTTGTCTCGTTAAAACAGAAGATTTAAATCGGAAATGATACTCCTCTTTCAGATGATAAACTCCTTTTTATGTTCAATATTTAGGGGAATAACAACGCCTACACTGTACAAGTAGCCTTTATGTTGTAGACGCAGTATTTCAACTGTTACTATATGAGGATGATCTTGAAAGTCTGCTCCGAGCCCTCTTTTCTACTCAAATATGATCTAAAACATGATCATATTTCTAATGATACATGAAATCCAATGAAAAAATTGTGGCAAAGTCCAGCACTAGGACTCCTATGAAGCCACGCTGTTGTAATAGATATACTGTGCAGTTTAGCATTGTCTTGCTGGAATATTCAAGGACTTCCTGAAAAATTGGCATTGATGGTGCCCTTCCAGATATAAAAATTGGCAGTTCCACCAGCACATTCGCCCCCATACCATCATAGATGCAGGCTTTTAAACTGAGCGCTGATAACAACCCAACTGGTCTCGCTCCTCTTTTGTCTGATGGGACCGTCCATAATTTCCAAAATAGAATTTCAAATATTCCCTCATCTGACAACAAAACAGCTTTAAATGAACTTTGGCATCTCTCGACCATGTCCACGTATGACCTTTTCTTTTCTTTGACAGAGCTTTGGGCCGGCGGGCTTGTGAACTTTTGCTTTGAGTTAATTCAGTCCAGTTTTCAACCTTAGAATTCATAATTTCCTCATGATTGTACACTGTTCTGGCCCAAATGAAACAAAACAGGCCCAAACATAATACAACCACGTCATGTTTCACTGATGCGATGAGTTTTCTATGCTGGAGTTCTTTGTGCAAAAACAATACTTCTCAGCAGCATTCTTTAGAGGTTGTGTTATAACCATTTCCAACCTCATGAGGGTCAGCAAGTATTTTTCTAAGTTTTAAGAAACACCTTTTTCTTCTGCTATTATACTGTAAAATTCCTCAAATGTGTTGCTGAGATGGATAAATACACGATCTTGAAATAAAAATAACAACTACACAAACCTAATTGACTGAAAACATATGACTCTATTGCCATTTTCCATTAAATGCTCATATAGTTTGGCTGTTCACAGAGTTGTAATAGATAATCAATTGTTGACTGGTGTTATGTTTCTGTGTCTGTTGTTGACTTGGATAATCTTTGACTACTTTCTAAAGTTTTACTTTAAAACTTGAAAAGTACAGAAGGTTCTTGAAGTTTAGTGCACCACAAGAAATCCCAAGCTTAGCTGCCAAACAAGGATAAAACTTGACTACAGTGTAACAGCTTTCTTTAATATTAAAGTCAAGTTTGAATCCATTTTAATTAAAAATGTTAAAATCAGGTTAGATGATTAAACATTTATCCATCTAATAGTTCTGACTTTACATGTCACAATTTTGACTCAACATGAGTTTTTCCTCATTTGATTATGCTATATTTGATAATAATTCCATCAAGTTACCCACCGTATAATGAATTTGACTGTCATGGCCAGAGGTTTCTGATGACCGACTGGTAGACCCAGTTCCTTCCAGTGCCCCACTTGAAAGTCATGCTGACTGTGAAAAGTTTTTATCCTATTTTAACAATAGCAGTAAATCAGAACCCCTACAAATACAGTAAATTATCATCTCAATTTTAAGTCCAGTTGATTTACTTCCAACTAAGTTCTTGATCAAAATTATTGAATCCACTGGGTCTTGTTGGTTGTCTGTTTTTTTCAATAGTTCCTTGGTTGTGTTCCAGACTATTTTTAAAGACCCTTGTGAGCAACCTCTTAAGAAAAAACAAAACAAAAACCTGGTCTTGACCCATCCTTATTTCACAATTGCATGATTTGATAATCTCCCAATCCCCCCTTTTTTTTAAAACTTTTAGAAAAATGCTTTTAACACCTAAAAACAATGTACAATGTAAAAAAAAAGAAAAAAGTTTCAGTCGGGTTTCTTTAAACATCACAGCACTGGAACCACGTTCTCAGCATAACTGATGACCTTTTTAACGGTTGCTGATGATGGTCCGTGGTCTGTCCTGGTTCTTTTGGACCTTGGTGTTGCTTTATACACAACATCCTCTTACACAGACTGAAGAATAAGGTTGGAATATCAGGTGTTGCATTACAGTATATCTCATCCTACTTAACAAATAGGAAATTTTGTGTCTCAGTCATTAATCACAGGAGAAGTTTTGCCCCTGTAAAATATGGCGTCCCACAGGGGTCTGTTATTGGACCACCTCTATTTTGTTTTTACGTGCTTCTTCATGGATAGATAATCTAGAAACATGTATTTCTTTTCACGGTTATGGTGATGATGCATGGCTTTGTTTATAAGTTGGGGCCTCTGATCCTGGTATGCTGATTGCACTACATGACTGCCTTCAAGATGTGAAGAACTGGGTGTCTCAAGATTTGATCATAGTGATTGGTCCTCAGCAAATGACAAAATAAATACTGCCATCTGCTGGCTTCATGCAAGAACACATAATGCCTGTGAAAAAAGAAGCACAATCTGAGGCTTGAGCAGCATCTTACAAAACTTATGCTGTTGTACTTTTTATCAGCGGTGAAGTGTTTCTAAAATACGATGGATTCTATCTTTTGAAGACACAGGGATCATTCTGCATACTCTAATCTCCTCAACCCTTGTAGATTACAAAAGCCTCTTTTGTTAACCAAAAATCCATTAATTGGCTCCAGACAGAACAGAATTCAGCTGCCAGACTTTTAACAATAACCAAAAAAAAAAAAAAAAGACAGTATTACTCCACATTGCTGTAAAGGTCCTCTGCAAGAGACACAGTTTAAGACCAGAGTTAACTGAGCATTCACAGTCAAAGCCGCTAAACTCAGGAAACAAGCTACCTGAGGAGATCAGTTCAGGTGAGTCAGTGTCTTCTTTTACATTTCTTCTTAAAACATAAAACTAATTAGAGAGCCTTTCCTTATTTTTCTGATGTAGTTTTTAATTGATTGACTGTGACACTTCTCAGTATAAGTGCCATGTTACTTTTATTATAATTATCATTCTTATATTTTTCTTCATCAAGCACACTTGTAGAAATTATACAAGAAACAAGTGACACAGCACCCTTCTGCACATACATGTATGCTCACACACACACACACACACACACACACACAATAATAAACAATACGTCTGGGAGAACAGGTACATTTTCTGTTTGCTTGTACACATGATTTTAAACTCAAATGAAGCGGTACTGATTAAATCAGCCAGCAGCTTGTTCCAGTGAGCCAGACTAACGTAGGTGACCCTCAGCATACTCGGACCTCAATCTGGGTGCAGCTTTAACGTCTCTGCCCCTGACCTAAAAAACCTGATCAGCTTATCATTATAATTAGCATCTTAACTTCTGCCACATAACTTGAATCATGTTGGGCTTACTTACTTGACCAAAGTTTAAGGGTGCACATGCAGTATAATCTGTACCCCGATGATAATCTTTCATAGTATGGGTGATATCATAGTGAGACTTTTGGCCCTCCACGGTACATTGCACTTTAAATACACCCTGTGCAAAGTGCAGATCTCTCTGTGTTGATCAAATAGGGAATTTAGAAAGAACACATTCCAGGACAATCAGTTAAGCTTCATTTATTTACAGTGACAAATCCAAGCTATGCCATTGCAAGGCATATTATATAGAGTATGAACAAGTTAAAAATAAATACAATTAATTATTATCCAGTTTAGTCCATAAATTTTCCATACCTGCTTCTTCCCGTTCAGGGTCATTGGAGTCATTGTTCAAATGAGGCAAACAGCTATGCATGCTCACACTTGGTCCTACGGTCAGTTTAGGATTGCCAATGATGTTTTAGGACTTTGGGAGGAAGTCAGAGTACCTGGAAAGAACCCACACATCATCAAATCAAATCAAATCAAATCAAACTTTATTTATATAGCACTTTTCATACAAAAAAAAGCAGCACAAAGTGCTTTACATAATAAAACCAATAATGAAATCAATTCACGCATTAACTCACACACAACATTACACCGACAACCACACTGCACACATAGCCAACATGGCCCCAACCCAACATGAGCAACATCAATATCAACAACAATAAACATCAACATCTGGCTTGATGCTGAAGTGAGGAAACGATATCTTGGGGATCTGTCCACAACGGGAGCCAAGGAGAACATGTCAACTCCACATAGAAACATAGAAAGGCCCCACGAAATTAGAACAAGGATCCTTCCTGCTGTGACGTTGCCAACCTCTGTTAACCACCGTGCCACTGCAAAGAACTACCAATTCATAGAAAGTGGCCTAGAAGGAAGCCAACAGATCGCAGCAAATCCTCAGTCCAATTCACCAGGCCAGGGGTACCTGCTATGGGAAGGATCTGCGCTCTCTTTAATTCCAATAACATGTTCAAACACCAGTAATAGGATGTTGTGATTAAATGCAGAGTCCAATCCCAGATGCCATGAGAAGATCATTGGTAACTTTCACCGGTGCTGTTTTGGTGTTCTCCAGTTCCAGCTACACACACACACACACACACACACACACACACACACACACACACACACACACACACACACAGACTGTTACAGTTCTGAAATAATACTAATACTATTGCATTTAAAGGTCATTATTTTTAAAAGTGCCGTATAATTTTGTTTGCACCTCTTGTGTCCACAGTACTCCTAACTGCCTTGTCCATAATCTACACCATCGTCCCTGTTCTTCTTATCACAGTCTGGATAGGACCTGTTTACAGGGTCCCACACGGCACCACTGTCCAAACTTAAGATTTAATTGTTTAGAGAGACATTTCTTAATATTTTACCTGGTGTTCCACAAGAACTGCCTTAAGGCTCTAGCATGGTTGCCGCGTCTGCTCGCGCGAGCGGTGTTGATGACGTCACGAGTTCGTGCCCGCCATAGGACCGCGCCAGTAGTTGCAATTTTCTCCGTCACAGAGGTGGCGCTGCTACGTGAAGGTTACCTCTACTCTACAACCACGAAAGTGGAGAAGAAAACAATGCCGCTGTCAAGAGCAAGAATACTGTAATTAATGATACTGCTGCAGTTTTCGGATCATTTTAATTTTTTAATTCAGTCAATAGAGGTGAAGGTTTGAAGCCCCCAGCATCAACAGAGTGTCTGCCCTCTTCTTTGCCTTCACGTATCTGCCCCGTAGCTTCTTCCACACATTCTTACAGAACTCTCCCTCTTTCCCCAAAGTTCTGCCCATCTCTGTGCACCAGTTTTGGGAGTTTACGCGCTCCCTGTGCTGTTTCACTGCAGTTTCGTACAGCTGCCTGTACAAATGCACCTCCTCACTGAGCCTGGTCTCACATCGGTCCATCCGGTTCGTTGTGCTTGGCGCCGCCAAGTTACAAAAATCGACTGGTGCACGACAACGCGCTGCGCCGTCTTTTCAAGGGAAGCGCCATGCCTGAAACGTCATTTTGACGTCACGGTCCACCACCGCCGTGACAGACGCGGCAACCATGCTACCACCTTTAATCACTGAAAGTTTCTGTCAGAGAGATATCATTGATTTACTGAGTTGGACTCATTGAAGGATTTGTTACCAGTAGTTTTTGGACAGTCTCTCATAGTGAGAATGGCAGGAAAGGCTGACTGAATTCAACCTGGGTCTATAAAACTGAATAGACTGTCTAAAATGTCTTATCCTCTTTGTGGTCCTGTCACTGTTCACCTGCTGTATGGCACAAATAGATTTTCTTTTTCTGAGATTAAGTGCACATCCTCAGAGTCCACAGGTTGGTTGAATTCAGTCATTGTTGATTGTTGGAGTAAATAACAAACACAGCTATTTGCTAATTCAATAAATACCACCAACCACGGCAAAGCCATTTGACCCAGACATGAGTGCAGCGGTGCACATTTCCACCAAAGACAAAAGCCAGATTTTGATGGGTGTTCTCTTTGTTGTGAAAGGGGCTTGAGAGCCAGTATGATAAGCTTTTAACATACTGGCAAATGAAAATTACGCTAAAACAAATGTGTGTTTATAAGGAAGTAAAAGATTATTCTAAGAAAATCAATTTAAAAAAAAAGAAAAAAACACACTGATTACAAACACTTTAGCCACCCTGAGCCATCAGTTATATCTTGATTAGCGAGACTACGCTTTTCCTAGTTTAAGAAGCTGAAATGTCTGATTTTACGAGCATTTTATACTCTACAAGTCTGGAGGAAAGTCAGTAACCTACCCGGCATACAAAAATTTTAGGCACATCGCATCCAGAAAAATCTGAGTCTCATAGCAAATACACTTTTTTTATGTCTACATGATGATTTATATGCTGTTCATATATTAATGCTTAAGTACACAAATGATGTAAACCAGAAAAAAATAAAATGCTGCAAAAGTAGTTTATTGCCCTTTGATGTTGAATTGCACTTAGCAGCGTTTTAGTTCCAAAACAGGTTAGACTCTCAGGTGTGAGTCTACAAACAAGACAACTAACTGAGACAACTAAGATTCACTGTTAAAACTTTAAGTTTGTAACAGAGACCTGTGCTAAATGTTGAGAAGGAGAGTCCAGCAATAACTGAATGAGGTCAAAAATGACACACAACCCATCTGATCTATGTTTGTATCACTGATACGCCAAAGAAATATCTTATTTATTCTTTTTTTTTTTTACAAACATCAAACGCCAACAACTCGATAGTAAAGCTCAGGTGGTTTAAGTGGACTGACTTTAGAAAGATAAAACAGCCATTTGTAAACATGAGAATAAAAGGTAATGCTACAAGGAAGGAGTTTGTGTTGTTTACATTCACCACGATCAAATATACAACTAAAAAAAAAAATGTTTACACAACTTTACAGTGGCTCAAACAGATAGGGAAACAGAAAACTCAAGAGTCCTTGTGTTTTGTCACGGCAGCATCATGGCGATGCGATTCATAAGAATCCTGGTTTGAATCCCAGCCCCTTCTGTGAAGGTGTGTGCATCTGCTCCGGCTTCATCACGCAGTCCAAAAACATGCACGTTATAATCGGTTATTCGAAAGTGTCCACGTGCGTCATTTGTGTTGGCCTTGTAAAATACTCTCCTGCATGCTGGATCCAATTCACATTTCCAAAGAATGAAGATGTTTTTCCGGGCCCTTACTGCTGCGGCCTGTAGTTTGTACAGTTATTCATAGGTTTATGGGTAACTTTTACCTCGTTTTGTCTCAAAGCACTTTCAACGGGTTGATCAGCATGTGACTGACTTGGCCAATCGAGAATATTCCAATTGTTCTCCTTTTAAAAACTTCTGTGTTGCCTTCTCTGTAGGTTTTGGGTCCTTGTTTATCTAAAGTGCCACAGTCCAGTCAACTTTGCTGTATATAAATAAACACTTCAGGATTCATACAGCAGTCACATCATCATAAAACACTAATAACTCGCAGCAGGAAGTCATAGAAACTATCCCATCACAGTAACATCAGCCTAAGGAATGCTGATTCAGAACAATCCTCTCTATTCTTTAGGGTTAGGAATGACTAACACCTTAAGTTGAACCCTCTGTTTTTTTACTATCATGAAGTTTTTTGCTTCATGGTATACACTTGAACATGAACTCTATTTCGCTGGCGGTTGTGAAGGGGGCTTTCTTTACCATGGTAAGGATCCCGATGATTCCTAAAGAAAGAGTCGGGTTCAAGTCCAGACATTGTACCTCTTTAAAAAAGAGAATAAAGCAACGACCCACATCTGTCCATTAAACTCATCTTGAGTCAACTGTTCAAGTGTGTTTCACCCCTTGATAAAGAGCAGTTCCTTCAATTGCTAACTCCTACTTGTTTCAACCGATTTCAATATTCTGCACCTCAAGCACATATTCATCACATAACTGTAAGATGAGTGGGTTTTGATGACAGTACGTTTATAAAAGAAAAACTCATGCTTATTCCTGACATCAATTAAACACCAGTGGAGGTCTAAGTATCACACTGTACAGAGCAATAGGTAAAATCCACAAAAATAGGGTGAGGAATATCTGAAAATGACGTCATAAAACTGTTAGAGGGAGTGTGTGGGTGGTTGGGGGTGTCGGGTTGGAGCGACTGCTCCGAGTTAAATCTGCCAACCTCAGTCAGGTGAGAAGGTAAAACAGAGGAAGGAAAGGCACTACTGAATTCAGAGAAAGACACAGGGCTGTGGTGCCCTTTCAGAAAATGAGGATGAATTTTCTTTTCGTCTGACAGATGTAAGTTATATGATTCTCTGGCGCCATCTAGCGGCGGCATAATGTCATTGAAGCAGAACGTTCCGGGCTGGCAATCATTGGATGGGTGATTGGAGGAAGGCGGGATGAATGTGGGAAGATTTTTGAGAAGTGGAGAAGAGTGGAGGATGCTGGAGTAGGTGCAGGAGGAGGGGGAGAGATCAGTGGCCGAGGTTGTCCTGGCTTCGGTCACGCTTCTGGTGGACGCCTTTGCGGATATTCTGTCTGGAAGTGGAGACAACTGATGGAGGGAGTATGTCTGGAAATTGCGGACACTCTGATATCCGTCATCCTTCTCCAGGTCCTGCAGCTTATCAAGCAAAATGACTTCGGAGTATTTGATGTCAGGCTTCTTTTGTACCACAAACGGCTCCTTTCTCTGAAGTGGTATAATCAACAAGGACAAAGAACAGCAATCAAGTCATTCAGTTTTGCTTGTAGAAAAAATGCTCCAGGGTTCAGTATATTTGCTTCATAGGGGCTGAGATGAGAGAAAAAAAGACTGAACAAGATTCAGCCAATATGCTTCCTCACTGCTTGTGTCTGTTTCTTCTTAATATACAATTAGAGAAAATTCAGGCCAAAATTACTTGAATCAACTCTCACGTTTGCATCACTGGATATTTCATATACAGTCGAACCAGGGTTAGAACCTCTTCTTTTAATTTTAATTAGAACCAAAGGGGATTTATTTATCCAGTTTTAGCCACTTTTGAGTAAGGTGGATAAAAATGACAATTTTCACCGAAACTAAACCTCCTTAAAGGAAAACTTTAAAAAGATTTTGTTTTAGAGGGGCTGATTGTTGTCAGAAAACAGGCATGAAAAAAACAAGACATCGCAAAGGTGTTTCTTTCTGAAAATCAATAACTCAGAATGTATAAAAGATATTAGATATCTTACAAATCTTTGTGGGGTTCCTAATTGATTCAAAAGCTATGAGAGATCAAATCTGACAGAAACTGGCCTTTAAATTTGGCTCCATGGTCATAAAAATAATGGAAAAATGAGGGCAAATACAATTCACATCAATTCCCATATGGTATAGAATGTGATGTTTAATTACTATGAAAAAGAAATAGGAGATGACTTATGAAATGTTCAGTTTCATAGGACAAATGAGCAATTATTTTGTACAAATAGCTGCTTATTAAAGGCTGGATTCCACATAAAACAAACAAATAACAAAAAAAGTAAAGAAATAATCTGTTAGTGAGCATTTTCAAATTTCCAGAAACGGGTTTTTCAGCATTCGCCAACAAGACCTTTATTGGTCCCCACAAAAGATTATTTAACTTTTATAAAACGGCAAAAAAATATTCAAAAGCAACTCTGCACTTCAGTTACATTCAGTCTTACAAAGAGAAGCACATCTATTCAGTGCTATTTTTTTGTTGTCAGCCTTGGACTGGTTCTTGCAATACCAGTAAGGTTTGTTAAAAAAAAACCCATCCTGGTGCTCTTTGGTAAACTGTGGAATGTGTTTGGCTTTCTTGGGGTTTGTTGAAAATAGAAAAACACTGACGACAGACTCAAAGAGTCTCCTAAAGATTTAAATCTTGAATTCAAGGACAGAAATGTTAACATGATGGTCAAAAAATGAATAGATCAATGAAAAGGAAAACAGGTTATTCTTTACCTTTAAATTAGTTTCAGGGATCCATCGAGACAAGCTACTGTTGGATGGATCGGGGATGCCTTGGAATGGCTTCTGTCTCATCCTAAACCACACAGGATGCGGAGAATAAAGATGAAACGGAATGGAAACTATATTCCAAACAAATGTTTTCCCAGTGTCATTTTGTACAGAGTACTAAAAGTAGGACACATTTTAGACAGAAAGTTATCTTACATCTTCATATGCGCTACGCAGGCCATCAGGATCAATGCCAGTGAAGTCAGCATGAGCGGAAAAATGACGCTAATTACGATCGAGAGCTCCTCAGATCCTTCGCACACACAAAATGGAGTTAAAAATACAGCAACTTCCGATTTATGAAATTTGACTTTACATCGTGTGTGTTCCATCTTCACCTATGTGCACATTAGCCAGGTTCCCAGCTGGTCCGGTGCCGGCGACAGTGTGGGCCTGCATGTAGATGTCATAATTACCTGGCAAGAGATTCTCCAGAGTGTAGCGGTGAACATGACCAGGCACAGACACGCCTGATTAAACATGAAAAGGTTTAAGGGGCCTTAATGGGATACATGAAAACATGACAAATGCAAAAAGAGAGAAAACCACTAAAGCAAGACAGTACATTAAGTATCCAAACAGTTTATATTTTTTCCTCTCTGCTAGTCTCTGCATCATTGAGATACATTTGTTTATATATATATTTTTTTATTTTTTATTTTTATTTAAATATGCACAATGATAAAACAATAAAATACATTTATTAATACAAAGGCCAAAATAATGTGCAGGAGAGGAAAGGAAGCCCAAGGGCTTATATAAATCCCCCCCCCAAATACAAAACACTAAATTAAATCAACCAATAAAAGAAAAGAAAAGGCAGAAAAGAAAAGAGGAGGAGACAAGGAAAAATACAGAGAGAGAACAAAATCACAATTTCATTTCAATTGAAATTTTGCCTGGACAGAAGATACCTCACCAAACTAGACTTAAAGCTGCAGTCGGCAGGTTTTCAAAATTGCGAGTCTAAAGTCGGAAAATTCGAACTGATACAACTTTCAGGTCCCTCCCCCAACCTCTAACAAGCTCCGAATCGCCCCCCAAACCCCTCCCCCTCTGTGGACGAGGTTGTGCACGTGAGTTCACACCAGTGTGAGCGCACACAAGCTGGGGCAGACTCACGCTCAGCAGCGTGTGCACAAGCTGTGATTGACAGGTAGGATTCCTCCGTCCTAACTTGATTGGTTAAAAACAGCCGGGAGCGCTCGATTTTTGTAAGCATGATTACAGGCTTCAGAGGGAGCTACAGATTTCGTTATTTTTCATAAACAGCCTATTAAATATTCTACTTCCACAATCCCATGACAGTTCAAGCTAATATGACTAAAAAAAAGTTGCCGACCGCAGCTTTAAACATTTTGTAGGAGGATAAAAGCTTGAGACTTCTGTCTAGGGAGTTCCAGAGCTGGGGACCATGGAATTTGATAAAACATTTATGTCTGGAAGTTCTACAAAGAGGTAAAAGAAAATTGTTCTGACCTCTTACTGAATATGAGTGAATATCTGATGATAACAAAAAGAACGTATGAAAAGTGCCTGGAATGTCTTGTTTACAAAGAATGAAATTAAACATAAACAGAGATGTTTGAAGCATATTAATAGAAAAAATTGACAAGAGTCTGAATTTACTGAATAAAGGTGCAGATGGCGCCTGATTTGTAGAGTTTGAAATCATTCTTAAGAATCTTTTCTGAATTAGGAGTATCTGGTTAAGGTAAGAAGAATATGAGGCACCCCAAGCAATATTACAATATGTTAAATATGGATAAATTAAACTGTAATATAATGTCATGAGACAAGATTGATTAACTAAGGGAGCGACTCTTCTGATAATACCATAAGACTTCATAATTTTTTTGCATACATACTCAATATGGTTTCTCCAGGACAATCTTTCATCGACTAATATCCCAAGAAATTTCATACATGAGACTTGTTTAATTTCCTGGTTATTAATTTGCAGCTTTAAGTCCTGCTTAGGAAAAGTTTTATTTTTGTTTCTGAAAAGTATATAATTGGATTTGTTCACATTCAAAGAAAGCTTGTTCATCTGAAACCATTTTGAGGCGTATTCCAGTGTGGTATTAGCATTTCTGATTAGACATCCAAAGTCAGAGTGAGATATGACAATGTTGGTATCATCCGCAAATAAATATATAGCTCTTCTTTTACAAATAAACCCAAATATATCAGCTTAGGATGAGAGAAAAAGTCAGTGGTTGTCAAGATATCTCAAAAAGGGGATGTTCAGTGTTGAATGCAGCATTTAAAAGCAATTGCAACTCCATTCTACAATATCAAACTCAACCCCGATCTTTTACTTTCCACTGACATGTCCCAACGAAATCTTTGCTATAAACGGATGTGTGACTCAATGTGCCTGTTTGTTAGCATTACTCACTCCTTGGCAACTGGTTTGCGGTTCTGTACCAGAGGGTATAGTTGCAGAGGGAACCATGAAGCAGCTCCACAGGTACAGAACTCCAGCTGACCTCCACAGTGCTGCCAGAGATGTTCTGCACTCTAACATTAGGACCAGCTGAGGGTCCTGTGAGGACAGCGAGATAATGTAGTGTGAGAATGATGAACCACAGGACACGTTCACAGAACATGGCACCGTCTCTTTTTGACATCTACGCTGATCTGACTTGTTCGCTTCTGCCTACTGAAGACAAACACAATTTTGGCTCGTGTGTTTATCTGTCACAAACATGCTGTGCTGGTCTGGAACTCTGTCATGTCTTCATTAGCACATCAGGATACACTCCTGAGCAAAAAACAGCAGCCAGAAATGATGTCAAATTACTCATTGTTTTTGATCCAGTGTGCAAAAATCTGTTAATAAAATGACCAGTTTTAGGATTTGGCTTAATCTTGATCACCAAAGAGAGGTGACGATCATTTGTGGATGATGTTCAATATGGGTATAAACCTATACAGCAGGATCATTTTCTGCAGTTGACCTTGCTCTATTTAGAATTGATGGATTTATCGAGCGCATATAAAAAGAGCCTCTAAGGGAACACAGATGAAAGTGTATGTTTTTTCTGTTCATGGTTGACTTCATCATTGCAAGGTGTTCAGGGTCTGTGGTTGCAAAACAAGCCCATATCATCACCCCTCCACCACCGTGCTTGACAATTGGTATGAGGTGTTTATGCTGATATGCTGTGCTTGGCTTCGTTCAAACATGGTGCTGTACATCATGACCAAGCATTGTTTTTTGTTGTTCATCGGAGTTTGCATTTACCTCATTATAAAACCTTACTGTGCTAATTCGTTAGAGTGAATGAGTGCACTATTGTTTATTTTGACACATCATGAAACAGTATGCATAAATAAGCCAAAAATGACTGTCGGTGTGTAATCTAGTTGTTCAAGCTCAGCATGTGCCAGCTTCAATATTTA
The DNA here is from genome assembly GCF_027942865.1 of Odontesthes bonariensis. Classification (NCBI taxonomy): domain Eukaryota; kingdom Metazoa; phylum Chordata; class Actinopteri; order Atheriniformes; family Atherinopsidae; genus Odontesthes; species Odontesthes bonariensis. The sequence continues at coordinate 20,421,787 of NC_134522.1, forward strand.
TTGTGCAGATAACTTACTTCCTTGTTGCGTATAAATGTAGAGCGTTCTGTTTTTCCCTGCTCCTCGTTCACCATATAGCGTTTTGACAGAAACCGCGTAACGCTCCATCGGCTTCACTCCCTCTAAAAGCAAAGCAGAGAAAAAATGCTCTTGTTTTTTCCTAAAAAAAGAAAAAAGAAAAGAGGATCATTCCCTTCTCTGCATTCTGAGCTACAGCAGATACTGTAGGATTACCTGTGATCACCAGCTTTGTGGAGGAACTATTCAGCTTTTCCCAGTGCAGGATGCTGCTGGTTTTCTCCCTGGCAGCAATCCACTCCACAACAAATCCACTCACTGATCTATTCCATGGAGACGTCCAGCAGACCTCAAAGCTGCTGTCATCCAGAGGAATGGCAGTGATTTGTTTCGGGGGTGGCGGCTCTGAGGATGCAGAGAGAAAAAGATGACAGCAAGCTTATTCACAATGTCTCTGCTTGATGCCATTCATGTTGTTGAAGGCTAACAAATATCAGAAGAAACCTTGGAGGCATGATTGTTGCATTGTCTGCTTCAGAATGGTACATAAACCAGTCATGTGCACATGCACAAAGAATCAATAGTTGTGAGAAAACACGACAGCTGCTTTGTGCCGTGTCCCACTCTGCCTTGATGTCCCGGCCAATGTAAAGACTTGGATGTGGCCCCACCTGTGTCAGAGGCGCTCAGCAGCGAGATTCGGGCCTTTGGCGACGTCCCCGCAGAAGTGGAGGCTGTCAGAGCACAGGAGCAGCGCCCAGAAGGGAGAAGCAAGCTGCAGGAAGCACTGGGATGGTGCAAATCCCTGCAGCTTCCATCACTCAGAACCCGAGCATTTTCTGTCTCACAAGTCACATTGTAGAAGAGAACTCTACCGTTCGCCAGAGAGCGAGGCAAGGGCTGTGTGCCAAGACCCAAACGAGAGAAAAAAAGACAAATATCACGTATGCGTCTTTATTTCTCAGTTCTGCACTAGAACCAAATCAAACCGTAGAGCAATAAAGGAGTCATTTCATGGGGACATAAAAACTAACTGGGGATGGTTTGTGAGGAGGAGGTGATTAAAAACTAATCGCATCCACAAATGATTAAACTTTTTACTGTGGGGCTCAAAGTGAGACTTCCAAAGGATTGCACCAGAAACTGTGACTCAAATTCAGTTACATACACACCTTCCAAAGCAGGGAAACAAGTCTCCCTCCATTCCTGTCAGTATGTTTCACTTGCCTCCAGAAGACTGGTGCAGCAGATGGGGCTGATGGAGGGAAACAAGGGACATCATTAGAACAATTAGAGGGGAAAACATTGGAATATGTTGAGAATACAATCAAGAAAAATAACAACGACATCACCAAAATATTTGTGAGGATCGTTTCTGAAGCAGAGAAAAGTACTGCAGAGTAACTTAAATTCCATTACGATTTTGGATATTGTTGAGCAGTCACTCCGGTGGCATTTTTCTACAATGTCTCATAGAGCTTGAGGGGGAGGCTTGGTCCTGTCAATAGCTGACGAAAATGTCAGTGTTGACTAGTTTAGCAGTTGGTCCACCAGTTTGGTCGACTTAAACATTTAAAAAACGATCTAGTAGTTTTTTCCTAAAACATTTGCTCACAGTTTTTGTTGTGCGTTTGTCTTCCGTCCCTCCCTGTTTCCGTCAGCTCATCACTGCTTGCTAGAAAAGGCTTTAGTTTTTTTTTTTAATAGTTTCTGAATGGGGAGGTCTGGGAACAGGGAATGTTTTAATAGTTTTGCCCTGAGCCACCCTTAATTGTTATAACTATTTACATAAAAGAAAATCCTGCCAGAACTTGTTGACAGTAGAGAGATCCGTTTCTACTCTCAACAGAACGCTCTTTTTGTTTTTGGCATGGGCTCTTTGTCTGAAGGCAAAAGAAATGGCGTGGAGTCACATCAGGACTTGGGATATCAAGCAGTTTAGGAGAAATGCAGAAACAGAAGACAAAGCGACTGTTGATTCCATTTGATGCAAAAGAAAGCTGAGGGCCATACATTGCAGGGCTGAGTTTACTACTCTCCTGGACCCAGATAACTGGCATAAAACAGTTGGATGGAGAAGAACTACTTAAAACAGTACCGGTAAATGCAGTCTTATTTATTTCTGCCATCTCTCCTCAACAAATGGAGGGAAGGATGAAAAACATAGTTAAATTTCTTTAAAGTGAGTTTAGGTTATCTATCCATAGTGACGACCATATCTTGAATTGAACTGGAACTGGAATTACATCTTTGTGTGTATATCTGTTAGCTTCTAATGAGCTTTAGCTGTCTGGCAAAGTTAGTATATAAGGGCCATGTTTACCACTGTGTAGCAACCTCTCTTATTTTAACAGTCTTTAAACATCTGGGAGCTGAGGATGCCGCTTGTTGGACCTTTGTGAGAGGAATGTTGTCCCATTCCTGTCTGATATAGGATTCTAGCAACTCATTGCTGTATTTAATCTCTCATAATGCACCAAATGTCTTCAGTTGGTGAAAGGTTTAGATTGCATGCTGATCAGTCCATCACCTGGTCTCTTCCATAACAAAGTCATGCTGTTGTAATAGATACAGTATATGGTTTAGCATTGTCTTGCTGTAATATGCAAGGACTTCCTGAAAAAGATGTAGTCTGGATGGGAGCATATGTTGCTCCAAAAGCAGTGCATTCCTTTCAGCATTGAAGGTAAATTTCCAGATGTGCAAGCAGCCAGTTTCAATGGCACTAATGCCTGCCCATACCATCAGAGATGCAGGTTTTTGAAAAGCCAGACATACCCTCTTCTCTTTAGTCTGGAAAAATGATCATTAGATCATTAGGTGTCTTTGGGAAGGTTTTAGGTGTGATGACAATCATCGGTGGCATCTTTATTCCCTGACAGGTACTGGTTCTGCTTGGTATATTTGAATGGTTCAGATTAGTCTGTCAACTTGATAGACAGATGCTTCATCTAATCACCTGGTAAAGTTTCTTTTTTTTTTTTGACCACACTTGCCCCTTTCATGGAGAAAATATCTGTCGGTTACCAGTTTACGACAGTATGTTTTTTGGCTCCTGTTCCTGCTTTTTCAGAACAAAGGAGTCATTATATTTTGATATACACCGACTAAAAACTTGTGGTTGTCATTGTCATTATTACATCACACTAGTAATGAATGTCAGCTCTGTTTCTTCTCACCATCCTCTGCTGTCCTTCCCTGAAGAGAGTTGCTCCATGGGCTCCACGGGCTTGCCGGGCCCTGGTAGCGATTGCGAAGTCTGATGATGTATGAGGTGTCGGGTTTGAAGAGGCAAACCTGGATCATTTTATCTGCCACTGTTACATTACTGACCTGAACATCTGGCTGTGCCTGCAACAGGAAAATAATGAAGTGAAACAAACGTGTTCCTCCATTGACATGCATGCGTTTGTGCGCATCCGGGAGCAGCTCACCTGCTCCTGTGCAGTGAATTCTATTTGGGAATTCAGTTGTCCGTCCTTTATTTCTGAGTCAGACACAAGAAAATCTGGCAAGACGCGGTGCCAGACTACACCCAGACACTTGGGTAAACCAGGAACCAGGTTCACACTGTCCAAAATCACTGGAGGCAAAATCACTGAGAAAAACACGGAGAGCAAAAGTGAGCGAGAAGAGTGATGGTGTCAGAGGGAAAAGAATAACAACCTCACCTTCTTTCCTACCAGGCTGACATCGCAGTTCTGATGTAATGTTGAGGCTTCCACCATGTGCTGTGACACGGATGCAATAGTCGATCCTCACTGTTGAGTCACCGATTCCTGCGGTGCAGCTTGTGCCAGACGTGGTGCAGGTGAAAGTCTTTAGAGAACTTGCTGCTGAGGGCTTGAAACTAAACATCCGCAGAAACACACATCATTGTAAAAGACTAATGGAAGGACAAGGTTCTAAACCAACAGATAACGGTATGCATGTTCTATCATCAGCAGGAAAATATGTTTCACGTGCTTCAGATGCTTTTGCAACACTGATATGTGTCATGCATACAACCTTGTTCAAAAACATACATCACAAGATTGCTGATACATGCAATCCAGTAGATTCTGCTAAATTCTTCTGAATTTGAAATGATACAATACATTGCAACTTATTTTCAGTAATAAGAATAATAATTAAAAAAAAAAAAAACTGATAACATTTCTTTGAGAAAAAACAGGAAATAGAAACTGTGGGGACTCACATTGCCAAACCTGCCATCAAAACCTCAAACGAAAGTGACATCAGTCAGTACACCAATGCACTCCTTCACTAAAACGGATCATACTAGATTACTACTAAGCTTTTAATCTTACCATACAACTGATAAAACTTGCAAAGACTTGACAAACTGACTAATAAAACAAATGTTGCTCATCATTGTCACAGCCCCTGGGGCTTGGGCCGGGCATGTCTCTTTCCTCCCTCTTTCTTTTTGTCTCCTCCCTCAGACCAGGAAGCTGATTGGAGTGTGCAGCATTGATTGCGGCAGCTCGTACACCTGGCCGTCTGTGGGAGTGGATTTAAGCCGCCTTATTTTGTTAATTCTCCCCTTCTGGTTCCTGGCTGGGTTTGGGAGAACAGTAGTGTGTTTTGGGTTTGTTTGGTTTATCCTTTTGTTATGTTTCACACCATACAACACTTTCGCAGCACATTCATGCTCCATAACACCACTACACTACCGATGACTGATTGCCACATCCCATTGTTTTACTTTTGTTGAATTCTTAGCTTAAGTTCAAATTGCTTAAATAAATGGGATTTCTTTATAGAATAGAATAGAATAGAAATAGAATAGAAAAATACTTTATTTATCCCCCAATGGGGGAAATTCAAATTTGTAAAGTAGCTCAACATTTTTTTAAATATTTACAATGATTGAATTAATAACAATAATAATACTACTACAAACTAAATAATAATACTAAATGGCTAAATGGCAAAATAAACAAATAAATAAAAATCAATCAATCAATTTGAGAAGAACTCAGCAGTCACTGTTATAAAGCCTTATGGCTGTGGGAACAAAGGACCTTCTGAACCTCTCAGTCCTGCAGCGCAGAGAGATGAGCCTCTCACTGCAGCTGCTCCTCTGTCCTGTCAGGATGCTGTGGAGAGGATGTTTATTATTCTCCAAAGCAGAATATAATTTCCTCCTCATCCGTTTCTCCACCACAGCACTGAGAGGGTCCAGCCTTCTGCCTACAACTGAAGCGTCTCTTTTTCACCAGTTTGTCCAGGCGCCTACAGTTTCTGTCTGTAGTGCAACTCCCCCAGCAGACAGCAGCATAGAACAGTGCACTCTCAATGATAGTGTGATAAAACATGCACATCATATCACTGCAGACATTGAAGGACCTGAGCCGTCTCAGGAAGAAGAGACGGCTCTGGCCCCTCCTGTACACTGCGTCTATGTTGGCAGACCACTCCAGTTTATTATCCAGCACCACCCCCAGGTATTACAGTCTCTATAACTCTCAAACCGCGTGCTTCCTCCTTTTTGATACGTCTTTTGAGCCAGGTCGTGTCAATCATAAATGTGGCAAAGGCAAAAAAAAAAAAAAAAAAAAAAAAGGTTAAACGTGACAAACTTTAGTCACTCTACATTTGAAATAGGGAATTCTGAGTTGATGGTAGGAAGTTAAGGTTTTAGTGAAGAGTAGACACAAAAGCAACCCATATCAAAACAGGAGGAAATGCATGACAAAGCTTTGCTTATCAATAATAGACTCAGGATGTCATTTCAGACATCAAAGTTGCATCTAAGACTGTGTCAGTCAGTCTGTTGCCCCATTTTCTTCTCTACAGAAGAGTGCTTTTTAACAGGATTTTCACTGTCATAAAAAAGGGCCAAATTTAATGTCTGTTATCTTTTCTCATATGAATATTGACATTTATAATAAAAATGATACGACGCTTTCGCAGAATGATTGTGAACACAAATTTTAAACAAATCAAACTTGCAACAAATGACCTCCATTTTGTGAGTCACTTGGGAACGACAGACCAAGCTGTGAACACAACATAAGCAGTAATCAGCAGTTATGGAGTAACACTGAGAAGTCTTTACAGCCCCATTTTACTCTCCACCTACCCTGGAGAGAAGGATCTGACTTGGGGGGGGGTTTGCTGTTTTTTCACTGCAAACAGCTGCGTGTTAAAGTGACAGAGTGGTGGACCGAATGACAACAGTTTAGCTTAATAATGATCTGAAACTTTCAATAAGCACCGTAAAAACTGGCAAGAAATGTAAGTGGTCGTATTAACCAAGACAAACCAAACAGAGTTCCGCAGATGTCATATCTTACATTGATGCACGCAAAAAAGGAGGAAAATGTTTTTCTAAAGAAAACATTACAGCAAATATGACTGCTTCATAAAGCGTTTTGGCACGAGTGCTGAGGCAGATTATTTTCTTGGCTTCTTTTGTAATTTTTCTGTGTTCAGCAATGTGACTGGCATCAAGGTAAGACAATCTGAATCAATGTCTCACTATGACTCATGGCCTGATGAAGACAAGCAAAAGAAAGTTCTTCTGAAGAAACCAGATAGGTAGTTTGCTATAGAACGAAGGCAAGCTTTCACTGCAAACAAAGTCCTCTTTTAAATTGCTGCTGGCAACAAAAAGGTAAATTTCTTTTTACCCGTTTATTTTCCCCTGTGGAATAAACACCCTGAGGATTGAAACAATACAGAGGCTCTAGTAAGTGTAGGTGCAGTTCAAAATATTTCTCCATAAAACACACAAAAAAATGACACAATAGATCCCCTGACGTGGACCAACAAGGGTTCCAAACAAAACTTCTCCTTCAAATCACTGACTGGGATTTGCAAGTATTCATAATATGCGTCCTTTGCACTATTTTTCATTTAACCTTTGGTACAACCTTGTTTTCAAAAAGTTTGAATTTACACGTTCATAACATCAGCATGAAACTTCACTTCTCATTTCTGGAAAGAGTGGGAAGTTTGTGAATGCATAAGTGCACAAAACACAAATCTGTAATTTGTTCGTTTCTTTGAACCTCTATTTAACAACCACAAGTACCGAGAAATTAATTTTCCCTGTTGCCACGAAGCAACTACTTTGTAAAAAAATATATTACATCACTCTTCCTTTTACTTACATTTTCAATTGTTTGGGAACTAAGAAAAGTAATTGTTGGATTAGCTAAATAAATCTGTTTCTGTTCTTGCTGAATACAAGATTTAAAGAGCTCAACAGTCCGTGGTCATCCACTGTCTCTCAGTACTTCAGTCATAAGCTCATGTCCGGAGAAATCTGCGCCATTTGTGTGAAAAGTTTCTATATTGCTTCCTCCTTGAGTAATACGGTTACATATCCGGATGCAGCAGTGTTCTGTGTTGACTGAAAATGTTTGTTTTTTTAACCCTGAGCCCATGTGTCCATATTGGACGTGGTGCCATGACGGGTTCTCATGAAGTGCCGTCTGAGGGCTCAAAGACGACATTCATGCAAGAATGGTTTCCATAGCCTTGGCCTTTACGCAGTGTGACTTCCCCAAACGTCCTGAATTTTTTCACAATATTAAGCTCTGTAGAATTTGAAAGACCAAAGTTCTTTGGAATCTGGCATTGAGAAATATTCTTTTAACTGACTGACGTATATCTGATGGAGTTAGTGACATACTGTTGAGCTACAAACCATCCTTGCTTGGAGAGACGCTACCAAAGGCCCGCCACCAATTAATCTGCTGGTTGTAAAATCGACCAGAATGGTGTCACATCGACATTCTAACCTTTTCCGTCATTCTTCGACTCTCTCCCACCTTTTTTGAGTGTATCGCTAATGTCAACTTTTAAGTTTGTTATTACTATCCAATTAAAGTTGGTAAGTGAGGACACAAACATAAATTTGTTTATACTTCTATTTGTTAAACAAAAGGGTTAAATTAAATTGAATTAAAAATTGATAGAATTACACTTTCAGTGCATTTTTGTAACACTCTTCCGGTACTTGGATTTGGATTTGTGAATCATCTAAACCCTGTACTTTACTAAAGAAAAACAATAAATAAATAAATAAAAAGGAAGCTAATATAAAACACATATTTATATATCTATATATATATATACGTATATGTTGAACAAATTATACCAAACTAGTTCATATTTTGCGAAAAACCAATAAAATTGAATTTGACACTAGTTACACACAACATACCAAATCTTTTGGAAACATCTTTTTGATATAACATAATTTTTCCTAAGTAACATTCTCAATGGAGGACTTTTACTTGTAGCACAGTACTTTTAGAGTGTCATATCAGAATTGGAAAAAGGATGCGACTACTTTCTGCATCACATACGATGTTTGTTTTTTTTAAATCAAAATAAAGGGATTTTTTTTGTAAGATGTTTTTAAAGTGTCAGCTCTTCAGAATAAACACATAAGTTTGGAGCTTAATAGCACCGATTGGGAACAAACGCAGCGATTTGTCACACGATTTGTTGGGAATATAAGAATATGAATTCCCATTAGCATTATCCTGTAAAGGAAAGAAAAGCATTCCAAATAAGTGGAGAAATAAAATGCAAAAGCTTTCATACGGGGAAAAGGGCCAAATCAAGGCATGAGGAGTATGAAAAATGAAATAAATCATGGCCCCCACAGTCACCAGTTCCCACTGAACACTTACAGGAGGTTGGCAGGTGTTTGATAGCGTCTCCGAAATCACTTTAATGGAACATGTTCATAAGAATGGTGTGGATCTCACTTAACGACTTTTAGATGCGTAGCGAAAGTAAGATAAACATTTTATATTGTTTCTCCCTTTAACTTGTCAACCATCAGTAATTGTATTCAGAAAATGAATGACACTGAGGCTGAACTCAGCACTGTAACTGAATTAAATTACTACTCAAATACGCATTTCAACAGGAATACTTTGTCATACCCAGGTGTCCTCTGAACCTGCAGAGTGTAGTGTGTCGCAGGGATGTCTCCAGGCTCCCAATGGCAAGTGACGTTACTTCGAATAATGAACACACAGCCAATTAGCCGCGGGGGTCTGGCAGAGGTCTTCAAAGCTGTAACAGGGAGGGCCGAAGGCTGGACTGAAGATGGAGAGAAGCTGGAGTTAACTGCATGATGAAGTAGATGCTGTAAGTCCTCAAGGGCAAAGTGCTGTTTAAGAGGTGCAGCGTGTGCGCCATTCTCTGTCAAGTTGTCAGCTTCCTCTGCTTAGTAACTTTCAGAACCTTACTGTTAATGAACTTTGTTTTATTCCAGAAGTGAATCTTGTTTAACTGTTAAACGATTAGCATGTTCAGTAAAATTTGGTTTTGTGTTATTTAACTTTTTTTTTTTCCTCTGGGAAAAAAAATTGCAACAGGTGGTGATTACGGAGTATCCTAAAAAGCAAAAATTGTGGGCTATAAAGCAATAAGCTGAAAGACTGTGTTGTGCACGTTAGATCTTGTAACTTTGTTCTACTCTTAGATCTTACTTCAGTAGCAGGTCATCCTTCCTTTGTACTTATTTATGTCCTCAAACACCAAAAAAAAAGGCACCCGTATAAATGTCACCAAGAGACTGCATGTTCCCAGTCTCATTTCAATAAAAAGGAAGAGAAGCGCTGAAGTTACCCAGGGCGAGTCCGGCCCCCAGCAGGCAAGTCCACACCACAGCTGGACTGCGCTCCATGAACCACCAACAGTCTCTCACCAGGTTTCTCCCATTGTGCTGGCAGCGGCTTGACTAAAGGACCCAGAAAGTGTAGAAAGGTTTTGTTTAGTGTCCGTACAGGATGCACAAGTATTTTTGTGGCTTCTCTTCTGTGGTTTGTGTAGGATGTAAATGAGGTTTTATCAGGTTGAATTGCTTGCTGATTTTGGAGGAAGTTCTCACAGTCTTTATGAAGTCATTGAAACATTGGAAGCATATCAACCAATACAAAAGACGTTGCATTTTGCTGAACAGAGACAATCTGATTTACCAATCGGACTGCTTGACTGATTAAAGTGCGGAAAGGGGCTGGTTGGGAACCAGCTTTGACTGGACGTCATGCAAAGCACACAGCTTAAGCAGCAGTCAGTGTCTCTCTGTTAAAAAAAAAAAAAAAAAAACTGATACTACCTTAAAGGTGAGTTTTAGTGTAAAATTTGGGGATTATAAATTAATCTTCTTTAAAAAAACAAAAAAACAACTTAATGTACACACACACACACACACACACACACACACACACACACACACACACATCTAATTTAAGATCAGAGCCCAAACCTGTGAAATGATTCATGGACTGAATGATAGTGAGCAACTTATCTGTTTTAAGGTGGCCTTCGAGCAAAAGAATAATTACAAAACTAATGTCAAATCATCCCTCAACAAATTTGACTTGCCCATATATGAAACTGCTTCTGCTGTTGTGGGGAGGCACAACAGAAAACATTTGATTGTTGTTCTTTTTGCTTTGTGTACTGCATTTCCTTTTACGTTTGCTTATCTATAGTCAATCGCTGCACCTATTTCCTATCTGTGTGTATATATATATATAACACCTTTGCACAGTACTTTATCTGAAAGAAAGTTTCAAGAAAAAAACTAAAAAACTATGTAGCCTACCAATTATTCATGATTCAGTGCAGAAGGTGAAACAGAGAGGGGGGGTAACACAGTTGAAAGAGCTATAAACAGATCAGGCAACCGGTTCATCACGGATTTGTTTAGGTTCTTCATGTTGTAACTGCCAGAGGCAAAATTTTTAGGCAATCCCTACTTTCACAGTGTGCTGTTGTCAATGGAATTCTTCATTGGACAACATTCAGTTGTGCAATTGTAGCAAGAGAGCATGAAAAAAAAAGGTCCAATACAGACCTGATTTTAATCCGACAAAATTAGGACTAAGAGGAAAATGCCTTATTCAAATGGAACAGGCAACCATATCTAGTCTGCTCCTTATTCTTGGTAATTTAATACTTTGCTTTTAATGTGCCCCCTCTCCCCCCTTTTCTTTCTTTCTTTTCTTTTTTGAAAGAAACACAAACATAGTTTTGGTTAATTGTGTTTGAGAGCAAAAAACTCCTCGGGCATTTTTTAGTAGGAGCGAATGCTGAGATGAATGAATGGAGTTCTATTGCAGCCTATCGTCTTCATCAGTGTTGAATCACTTTGTTGACGAAGTGACTTTCTATGTAATCTGTTGGGGTGTCAGTCCACACATGTGATGGTAGACTGCCGCACCACCCTGACTGTCACTGGATCAACACAAAGCTAAATACAACCAGTTTAAGTGTAAATAGATGTTCACTTACCTGCACAAGCTCGACTCGTTGACTGAACTCAACCCGGCAATGTGTGCGCCTCACTGAGCCTTTCTACAGCGATTACGCAACATGCGCTGCCTGCCAGCACACCTGCCCCGCCCCCCGCCTCCAGCCAACATCAGCTTGCGTCCTCTGGGAAGTCGTGCAAAGTTTCTGTCGAGGTTTTTTGAACGTGGATTTAATTCCCCTTTTATTAAGCCACGGTGATAAAGTAGGTTTCACGGCCAAAGCAAAACAAATGGCCCAAAGCTTAATCTGGATTTAGAGATACAATAATATGTTCACACGATTTAACTTCCGTTTCTCTTGGTGGTTCATTTTAATAATCTGTTGATGAGCTACAATTTCGCCGTGAGCTGACTCACTGGTGTCCCATGTTAACCATAACGAGGGGGAAAAAAACGAGACGGGAAGGATGCAATGTAACACAGGATGGAGAATGGCTCCAAACAATTAAGAATGTTTCCTTTATTTCACGGTCTAATAAGTTTTCAGTGACGAAGCAGTTTGTAAGCTGTCCATAATGGCACGCTTGATCCCACCTATTGCTTTTAAAATGAATATGCTGGAATGCCAATTATTTATGAAAACAATCATCAGGACACTAGCCACAGTGTAACAGACATCCCACTCCTCTTTATCCTGTCAAGATGTTTCTTTTACATCCATCTCCTGAATTCAAAAGTAGAAGTAAGCCAGTGGAGAAGATAAAGAAGGACACAAAATTAGGATCATGCTGGAATGTTTTGCTCAAGTGTCAAATCATGTAGCAGAGCAAATAATAAGCCTTTAACAAAACATTTCAATGGAAATGAACTTGATCTTATTGACACTGTGGGTAAGGAAACTGAAACAGTCCACATCTCTCCAGGCACAACATGGCTGGCATCATTCCTCCTACTTTGAGCTACATTTGCGAGGAAGAGGCAAACAGAGTTCTTTTATTCGAGGAGTTGGGGTGGCGGAGCGGGCTGCCCGGCTCACCATGTATGGGTCGTATCCTTCAAACAGAGCTTTCCTCTCTTTGGGACCGGAAAGGTCAAGAAGATTTTGGGTGGCTACATATTTTCTGGCAGCTCTGGAAACGGGCCAGCACACTGAACGCCCTCCTTCAAACTTGGGGTGGTCATGCTTTGGGGCTGGGAAGATAAAAGGAAACATGTTGGCTGTGAGTAAAACAATGAAACCTAAAAACAGGAAGTAATTATGTGAATGGGATAACCATATGACTTACTGGCAAGTAGCTCTGTGTGTGCGGAAGCTTTGGAGGTCCAGTGAGTTGTTGGTAGAAGTTTGTCTGCAGGTCTGCAGCTGGATCCCTCCTGAACCTGGCCTCTCTTCGGTTGGGCAAGCTGGCAAATCCGGGAAGAGGCGACTGCTGTCTGACTTCCTCTGCTCAACTACACTCATATGTCAGGTCACAAGATTGCATCAAACACAGAAAAGCACAATCTGAGTTACAGAGGCATACAAACATTTGTACACCTGCAATTAAAAGTTTTGTTCCCCTGATTGATTCAGGGGTTTGAAGATGATCTGCTTTACAACAGGCATAAAGTTGGAGGTCACACATGACTTTGTTCTCTTTAGTCCAGCCTTCTCAAAAGGTCTTTAGCAGTCATATGGGGTTTTTAAAATTTGCCTTCTGATCAATTTTTCTAAAACTTCTGAGGGATGTTTTTTTTGGTCATTCAGACCTCAACTTAACCTCCACTGCTCTTGGTAATTAAACCTAAATGTCTGGATGGATTGATCTGATGTTTGTGTTAGTTGCCATTTCTTAATTACATTACAAAGTGAAGAAATTACGATCGCACAACACTTTACACTCGATTGAAGGATCCCCCTGAGTGCCAGGCAGCTGCTCAGAGTCCATGGCTTCTGACCGAGGGGACTCTGTATCTTTTATTTTATTTTTCTATTTTGGTTTAGAATTTATATCACTTAGTCTTTCCTAATGATGAATGTAAAAAAAAGCCATAGCAAGTTATCTGAGGTCAGAGACCTTGGCATAAATGATCCGAGAACTCACACTTTGCATGGTGCTACTTCCCTTTCTTTCCACTCTAAAACACTACAGAGGAAAAACAACACACGGATCCTACTTAGAATATTAAAAATACACACGGCAGTTGTGTGCTTGTTGCACGCGTCACTAAACATTATGTCTTATGAGTATCAGCTCGCTCACTCTTCAGACTTTCTAAGTGTATGACCGCTGCACTTTTCTTACACAGTTAGCCACGGACTGCGGAAGCAATCTTTTACATTCACAGCAGTTTTTCAGGAAATTGTGTGCATTACTCACAGGGGCCAACAACAGATGGTCTGGCCGCCAGCCAGCTACAGGGGCCCGTGGTTGAGCCAGACTACACAGGCGTTTGGATGGCACAGCCCTGAGAGCCCGCTCACTCACCTCCCATGTGGGAGAAACTCTGAGGAAGATGAATAAAGTGAAACGGGGTAGATAGAGGTGTGGACAGAGATTACATAGGTGCTAGATAGAAATTAACGGGTAACTACAGAAGAAGATGAAAATCATAGGAGAGAAAAGAAGAGAGCAAGGCCTCACTACGAAGTAGTCAAAAGTCCAAAGGGTATCCAAAGAGATATTTTTTTTTCTTTAGCTTTTGCTTTATAATGATAATACTGTATAATACAGCATTAGAAACTTTGTTAGGCACAAAGGGATACAAGCGTAGAAATGTCTGACATGAAGAATTAAGAAACAGCTTGGTAACTGAATCATTTCGAACTAATCGATGTTGTGCAGAAGTGCAGAAAGGGCAAAACAATATCAGAAAACTCAGGAATGGTCACACAAGCGTTTCAAGGTGATATATTTACGTGGCTTGAGTGCAGAACTTTTTAGTTTTGCACAAGTCTAACCAACGAGGAGTTAACTCTGTGGGCAGCAGTAAAAACAAGGAAAATCAACGAGGCTGTTAAAAAACAGAGAAGAAGAAGAGAGCAGGTCTGCACTAAGAAGAAAAGTAAGAAATGTGCAGTACCTATTTTGGTGATGGATGCGGTCCTCTCTGGTGGCAGCTTATCCAGCCAGTAAACAGACCGCCTGGAAAACAGAAGAGGGGCTCGTTCAGAGACGGGAGGCAAAAAGACGAAAATGAGCAGACGGTGGTCTCAGTCAGGCCTTACCGGTCTGGATATCGGAGTTTGTCGGGTTTGGGCTGAGCGAGCTGTTGCATCCGAGTTGCCATGGAAACGATCTGAACCGACAGAAGAACACATTTTCACATTTCACAACCAAAGTTACAACAGCATGAAGTTTCACAAACACGGCAGCCTACCTAAACTACTGCAGTTGTTGATTGTGTGGTTTCTGATGTGAAAAAATGATACACGATAGTTGTCTGACGATAAAACATTGTTTACATGTTAAAGCTGGCTATCGGCTCTACACCTGAGATTGACAGAGATAAAATAGCAGTTTTGTATGAAGAAGAAGAAGAAGAAGAAGAAGAAGAAGAACTTTTATTTATATAGCACCCTTCACAGATAAAAATCACAAAGTGCTTTACACAGTAAAACAAAATCACCAAGATATGGATACAAAATAAAAGTGACATCGAGTCAATCAACTAAAAGCCTGTCTAAAAAAGAATGTCTTCAGCTGCTTTTTAAAAGAATCCACAGACTCCGCCTCACGAAGGGACACAGGCAGCTTGTTCCATACTTTTGGAGCAAAAGCCTGGAAAGACACAAGGAAGTCCTTGGGACCATGAGGAGGTTCTGGCCTGAGGACCGATGGGAGCAGCTGGAGCTGTAGGGACACAGCAGATCAGAGACATAGCTGGGGGTCTGCCCGTGCAGGGCTCTAAAAGTCAACACCAAAATTTTAAAATCTATACGAAATTTGATCGGCAGCCAATGCAAGGAAGATAAAATTGGCGTAATATGAGTCTGTCTGCTTGATCCTGTTAAAAGTCGAGCTGCTGCATTTTGGACTATTTGAAGACGATTTAAAACAGATTTGTTAAGACAAATAAAAAGAGAGTTGCAATAATCTAAACGTGAAGAGATAAAAGTGTAGCAGTCACAGTGCCGTGTGGATTAAGAGTTTTCAAACTTTGACAAAACCAACATTCCTGTGGGGGATGTTTACGTATGTGGATATAAACCAGATCTTCATTTTCTTTCCACAAAGGAAAAAGAGACAGAAACTGCCTAATTTACGTTAACCTTCTACCCTCTTAAGAGCTTTTGGGAGTGAAAAATAAGCAACAGACACTTGCCATAAAAACTGGAAAACTCGAATGAACAAAGGACCTTTCTGTTGGAGATGTTGGAGACCTCACTATCTTATCTTCACCATGAATCGAATTGACATATTAACACCCTCTTCCCCCAGAGAAAGAGACCAGATGGCTACATACGAACTGAGAAGACTTCACTTAGACTCACTTTTAGTCGAATCTTAAAACTATATCAAATGTGTTTGATAACCGTATACAATTTCTTTCAGGTTTCCAGCTTGATCACAAGACGCATATAGAGACAATTTGTACGATTCTGGCTTAAATATTGACAAAGAACTGATTTTGGTTGAAAATGCCCAACCTGCCTGATGGAACCACATTGCCCCCTAGTGGTCTGCAGTGTTGATTAGTTGAACATTTAAATCCCAGAGGACTCAGTAAAATGGACAAGATATATGCAACTATTAACTTCTAACGATGTCCCTTCGGTATCTATTTGGTATTTGTTTGGTATCCCCATTGTTAACACAGAAAATTAACATTGTGTGGTTCACTATTCATATGTCACGATTTCATAGATATTCATCTGAATTTTGAAAGTCATAATCATCAATTACGTTGTGTGTTATTTTGATGTCTTTATATTGCAAGTCTATGTTATATCTTTAATCTGCATATCTTAACAAGATGTAGTGTTTTCAGAATCACCGAGACAAATGTTCTATGAGACAGAGTTTCTCATCCAGAAATCCCCACGCAAAACAGATCATCTTACACAGTTCAGGCATATCATTGGCTGAAAGAGTAGTGTAAGCTTACGTCACGCCCCGCCTCCGAGAGTCAAAACCCGGAGCCCGCGAAAAACACTGCTCGCTCTCGCTCTCGTTTTCTGGCTCTCGCTTCAGGCGTCTTGTTTCTGGCTTCATGCCACTTGTTCCAGAAGAGTTCCAACCCAGAGTTTCAGAAGGAGATTTGAGCAGAGAACAGCTGCTCAGAGAGTTTTGGAGATGGTTTGAGCAGAAGAGAAGAGCTCACCAGAGTTTGGGAGTTTTCCCATAATCTCAGGAGAGAGCGGAAGGCCATGAGGATGACCGGAGGAAACCCTCCAGTGAGACGAGAAAGAAAGACCCGAACAAAGATAAGAACAGAATGAAGTTTTCCTACCCAGAAAGCCAACTCCAAGCAACCTTTTATTAATCTTCTGTGAACTTAAGTTCACTTCATCAGAGAAGCAACGGACCCACTGACACTCAGAAGATTCGATCATCTAACCACAGCCCTCGGCACCATCGTTCCCGTTTCCCGGTGAAAAGAAGCAACTGAGAAGTCCGCTAAAGTCAGCCACCGCAACCAGGAAGGCCCAGAGAGCGGAAGAGAAATCCCCTCGGACCCCGCGTGGCCGCTGCCGTGTTCCGAGCTGACTAAGCAGAACTTCAGCACAGTAAGACCGACCCGTTTTCACCTTAAAGTGGGTTTGATGGATGTCTCGAGGCTTTCACAGAATGATACATTAATCCGAAATGTCAGTATTTAGCGTCAAATAGTCAGCCAACCTCAACTATTTGAATACATCCAGTATCTCCCCATTCCCCATATTTTATTTTCCATTCACTAAGTGTTTTATATAATCACCCATATTCAATGCATCTCCTGTTTGTTTTAAAGGTTCATGTTTTGGTCATATCATTTTAATAAATAGTTCATATATCTATATATATGTTATAATCACAGATTGTGTCGTATGCTTTCTTTACGTAATGTCTGTCCAACCAAACGAGAACTTCACGAAAGTAGCGAGATATGAGACTGATTATTAATTGATTATTAATTGATTATTAACTGATTATTAATTTAACATACCAGGATCGTAAGATTTTAACAGTTTCCTACCTGACTGTAACGTAAAGTTAAAATATAGGTAGGTGGTGCCCTAAATTCGAGGTTTAAGATAAATCCTAATATTTGATAACCAATAACGCTACAAAAGCGTGAACAACAAGATTGGCCTTAACTTTGCAATATTTCTTAAATGATAAAAGCAGTTTTTTACTAAGTGTCTAGAATGGCAGTCAAGAGACAAAGACTGACCAAACCAGACACCAAGATTCCTGATGCTCGACTGAACGGACGAGCCCAGAGAACCGAGGTGATTCAGGACCAGGGGATTTTTTTGCTCTGGAGCAATGATCAGAGTCTCAGTCTTTTTACTATTTAACTGGAGGCAGTTTTCAGTGAGCCAGTTATTTATGCTTGAGAGACAATCCAATAGTTCAGACAGTTTGTGCAACTTTGACTCCTTAAAAGAAAAATACAATTGAATGTCATCTGCATAAAAATGATAGGAGACATTTTTTAAATGAATAATGACTTTGCCAGGAGGGCTGATGTACAGCAAAAACAAAATGGGACCAAGAATTGATCCTTGAGGGACACCATACTTTAAAGTAGAAACATCAGACATTATATTGTTTACACAAACTGTAAGAGCCATTCTTTTGCTTTATTGTTTTCATATTAGAGCTCCCTAAAATGTTTGTTAAGATTTAGATTAAGATTTTATATTTGAATTTGGACCAAACTTCGTTTCAAGCTGGACACTAATTGCACCTTGTTGTTAGTGTGGTGTCATAATTATTCCCTGTAGGTGGCAGCAAGAGTGGTACTTAAGATGGTGTGGTGACGCGGCCCAGGGGCTGCAGGGGTGCAAGGCGAAACAGTCATTGACCGTGAAGGTGGACGAGCCTGTGCGCGCGACTGTGCCAGCCTGAACGTGGCCTGTTGCATCAAGCCAAGCCAACCCTCATTGCATGGAACTGAACTCTACTTTTGTTTGTTATTTACAAGTTTACATTTACAAGTTTATGTTACCCTTTTTTGTTTATTAAACCAACCACTCATCATTAAGGAAAAACAATACTGTATCCTCGTCCTTTTACGCGTCAAGTCCATTGCATTCTCTGCAGTCAAGGAAGTGAACAAAATGGGAAAAGTTTAAAGAATAATGGAACAAAAGGAAACAAGGAAACTCAACCTGTTTTAATCACTAAAAAGTCCTTTTTGACAAATATGAGGACAACCACTTCAGGAGGGTATGCTCCGTTGCTCAAATCGAGTCAGACTTAATTAGTTCTGAGCAGAAAAAAACAAACAACTGATTCCAACACATTAACCTCAATTTGCAATACATGTATTTTTTTTTATTATTATTATTGTTATAATTTAACTTTCAGTTCAGTTGCACGTGGACTGTCTGAGACTGAGCTTCATACCTATTCCCCACAAGCAGATTTAAGGGCTGTTATACCTTTCAGCTCTTGTGTCAGCTCTGGAAGAAAAACCACACACATACAACTATATCCAAAAACAGTCCTACCACAGGTTCTTCTCCGTGTCAAAGTACCGCAATCATTCAATAAAGAGAAGAGAGAAAGTCCTGCCTTCTGCGGCCTGACCAACACCCAACAGAGACAGTGTTATTGTGCATCCCCATCCAGTTTAAGACCCAACATCGGCACCTGTAGTTGTTCTTCCCTTGTGGTGACACCGACACCTGTTGGTTGCTATGGTATCAAGTAACAGTACACCAAAGATTGTCTAAATCAATGGAGAGGGAGGATCCCACTCTCCAATCCCGCTGTTGGGGCACATTTACTACGAGGAGCAAATGACATAAAATGATAAAACAAACATCCACACTTTCTAAATCTCCTTTCCTGAACTGGGATGACGATCCTACAAAAATTTAGAATCCTGAAAACCACAAGATTTGTAGAAAAGGGGGCAGAATAAACTCTCCATCTTTACTGATTTATTCTTCTATTTTTGAGATAAAGGCATCATCATCGGCAATAATAAATACTCAACACAAGATAAAACTCATCACTGCAGGTATAATGATCGACAAACATTGATAAATAAACTCCTGCTGCTGCGTTTTAATGCTGAAATCCATCTGAAATTAATTCAAATGTCATAAGAGCCACATATTTGCAAAAGGAAAAATATTTTTGTTTCTGTGGAACATGGTAGGTAGTCATTAAATAGCTGTTTTTCAGTATTTAGCCTGGATGAGCCTGACTTGGTCTACCGATGATACCATAACTACCTCAGGTCTTGTGACTGAAGTAACCATTACTGCCTTCGTGTTGTTACAAAACTGAACGCAGAGCGTGTTAAAGAACAAGAAAAAATACAAACACACAAAGAATTTGAAAACAGACAACACCTTTATTTTGAGCCGACATTTGAAATCTTATAAAACAGCACAGTAAATAAACTACCAAAGCTTCTTTAATAATCAGGATCACAAAGCCACAAGCTTTAAGTATAATACTGTGATTATTATTATTCTATAAACAAGCACTGCAGGAGTCCGTTATAAAGTTAACAAGTCATGTTTGTCTGACAGTTTGTTCACGCCTTAACATGACAAACCGAGAACACTGAAGGGCACACATTCACAGGCCTCTGAGACACACACACACACAGATACCCCTTAGCCAAGATGGCCAGGGTTAATTATGTAGTGTTTGGTTCGTGTAGTAACAAATACTTAAAGGGAAATAACAGCGTTTGTAGCTACAGCTTTCAACTGCATATACAAACACCTACAGTACATCTAGTATAAATCCTCATACCCAACCTCCACCACTTTGTTTGACATTTAAGAAACTTTACATGAAAAACATGACCAGGGGGGCAATCGACATGAATTATTGGCACGAGCCAAAACTTCCTCAAAGATCCCCTAATGGTCTTTTCAGTGTCTTGGCCTTACAGTTCATCTCGTGTTCAACTCTGCATGACCGTGGAAGAAAAAAAGAAGAAAGAAAAGGAAAGGAAACAAATCTCCATACAGTAAAATATAAATCTGAAACTGTCTCAAAACGCATCAAGACTGTATTTGGTTGTTCTTTTACCTACATGTACTTAGCTAACAATATCATTAACAAGGGTCGCTGATTCTCGGGAGTCCGTGTCATAAAGCAACGCGGGGCTTTCAGTGACGATACCGTTTCACAGGTTCATGAGGCACCGAGCTCTCTTGTTAAGCTGCCAGTGTAGCTCCTGGGATTGTGGTAAAGAGGAAAAGTGGCACCAAACAGCCCAATCTCATTAAAGCAGTGCATGTAGCACAGCGGAATGGCAGTGAAAAAAGCATGTGGGATAAGGGCAGAAATACGTAAATGTTGAGTATATATTGTTGTCAGTAGCACCAGGAGAAACAGTAAGTGTGCATCAGTGTCAGAGGGTCTGCACTATGACAGGATACAGCAGGGACATGTGCTCTGCTCCTCTGATCGGCAGCTTGTGGGTGGTATAGTTATGGATGACCTCGGGGATGGTGGCGAAGGGAGGACTGTTCTCCCCAAGCACGAAACGCCCGTCTGCCAACTGGGTGAACTTCATGTGCATGAAGCCATTGCAGCTCCTGACAGAGAGAGATGGGACAGGTGAGTCAGTGGGACATTTACAAACAACACAGTGCGACATGAGAAACTCAACGACGTTTCAAGTAAATTCATCTATCCCCGTCCCGGAAGAAGCGTGTGAAATTTATGTTTCTGGAAAACACAAGGCAGCGCGAATACTTCTGGGAACAAAGAAGACCAAATTCTATGTTCCTCTGCCCCCGGTGGCTTTGGTTTACACATGAATTCATTTGCAAGGTTAATTTTGCCCAGAGTGGAATCACAACAGTACGTCCATTGAATGTAGCCAAAATATGAAAATTATTTTTTTGTACAGCTGTGAGATTCAGAGCAGTTACCAGCAGGAGCGCAACCCATTTAGAAACAGCTGCTTTCATGAAGGTTGTCATAAAGACTTGAAGAACACTCAGAGGAAAAAAAAAAAGGGGGTTAGGTGGGAAACGGCACCATGAACTTAAGTGAGTGGAGGGAACAGACAGGAAAGTGTGAAAGATTAAAAGCTGCTTCAACGCTCAAACCTGACTACATCGTCTCAACGCCCACAGACTGGAACAGCACTCAAATGAAGGAAAAAATGTATCATGTCATCTTTTAAACAATTCCCCTGAGGCAAATTCCAATGCTACTTCAAATTAGACAACGGCGGGGGTGTATCAAAGTTTAAGCAGGAGGTGTGTACCTGAGGGACAGCGAGTAGTCGTTCCGGCAGGTCTGGCTGTTCCTCACCAGGTAGGAATTCTCCTTGCACAGAGTCAGCAGAGACTCAGCCTCTGAGCGGCTCAGGGCTCCATGGTACCACCTGCAGGCACCCAGGAGGAAACACGACAACAAAAAGACAGATTTATTTTGATTTAACTAGGTTTCCTCTGCTGTTTGAGGCTATGGCTGCATCTTTCTGCACTCCCGCTGAGGTCTAAGGCACAGAGCAGATAGATACATTAAGCCTGCATCACTCTTCCCTGAGCTCGCTCCACCAACACCCGCCTCCTCACAGGAAACTGAAGCTGCATGAATGGTTAAGTTGGAATGTTGCTTATGAACAGTAACAATTACTCCTGTGGCATGACATAAAGTCAAATGTGAGATGACTGAGACAAAAAGGCAGAAATCGAGCACTGGGAATACTTGACCGATCAGAAATGTTTCGCACTGAAAGCCCCTCCCCAAAGATTCGAGGTAACCTCTAAAAAACAACCTCCCCAAACATTTTCTGTGGTAGAAACTTGAACGCAGTTTTTCTAGAGAAGATAATTGTTTTGTATATGTGATTATCGTCCATCGACTCTTCTGGGCTTTCACATGCACGAGCCTACAACTAACCGGTGGAGTGACATGCTGTTTATAAAGTTATTTTGTAACGTCCCCATGCCAGTAATGTGAGAACCATGCATATGGTTTTGATGGTAAGGCTTGTGACTTTATTGTCGGATGGTTTATAAAGTGGTGTGACGTTTCTGCAGTGTGCAAGTTGTTGTTTTACGTGGAAGGGTTAGCAGTTGCCCCTTAGCCACCACGTATTAGCCTCGCATGACAGGCTGCGCAAACTCCACACAGGGAGCGCAGATTTGCACCTCTCTGTGTCCTACTGTCAGTATTTGACAACCTCTAGCAATGGAAACGCGCTTCAAATGCCCCGGAGTTCCCCTTTAATATCAACTATACAAACAAGAGAGTTTTTATAATGAGACAAATACTCAAAACAATCTAAATAAAACAAGCACTGTACTAAGATAGAAATATAGAAGAAGATTACTTCTATGGTTACTCAAATCTGTCCTTGCTGAAACTTAAAAGGTAGCAAAAATGATCGGAACCTTAAAAAAAATAATAATAAAAATCAAAACTTCAGAACACTACAAACGTATTTGACTTTGGACTAAAAGAAAAAAGCTTAATTTTTTGCGAGATATATTACTTTCAGATGAGCCAGCAACACGAAAACAAAGATGGAAAAATGGAAAAACCATTTGAAACACTCTCGCTATCTCTTAACATTGCAGATGTCAGACTTACACTTGCTTCTCCAGAGGCAGAAACGGATCCACTCTCTCCCCCAGGAGAGGAGGAGTGTCGCCAACAAGACGGAGTGTAGTTCTGTCCGATGTGGATGTAGTGCCCGTCTTGGCAAGTCTGGTCTGTTCCGTTTGAGCTCGTGAGCGCTCCCTTTCTGCCCCTTCAAACTGAACTATAACCAGACAGAGAGAAAAGAACAGGTTTGCTTCAAATACCTGAGTTTAAGGAGGATTTATCATGGAACTGTCATAGCATCGAACCAGTTTACCTGCTAGAGCTTTAGAGATGTTGTCCTTCTTCCACTCCCAGGGTTGGTCGTATTCATCAGCCGGCCGCTCATCGTCCTGAGGCAGCTTGCTTTCCCTGCTGTCTATCTGGCCCAGTCCACCCTCAGCCTTTAGAGTTTGCTGCTGTGCTGGTGGAGCAGCTCGATGGTGGTGACGGCTCCTCTCCTCATAAGGGTTATCATATAACTGGCTGCCATCTCCACTCCCAGATCTGCTGGTCATTACGCTGTGTTGCAATTCTGCACAGTGAATGATGAATAAATAGCTGCCGAGTCGAAGTGACAGGCACTACAATAGTATGGTTCGGTTAAATTTGAATCAAAACATGCAACCGTAAATTCAGGCCAAATTAAATCTGTGCACTATTGGTAGCAGGAGGTATTCAAGATCTTTTGATCAAGTTTGTGTTAAAAAAGAAAAAAAGAAAAAAAAAAGCCCTCTTTACATCAGATCAGCATGTTCTCAGACAAATGTTTGTTTTTACAACATCTGACACAATCACCTCAACGTCAAATTTGAGCCTCATTTCAACAACTCACACTGTTCTTCTGCAACTTGTCATAAAATTTGAAAATATGTAATGAATGAAATGCCAAACTGATTTTTAGCCTGGTTACCATACTCAATATACAGCATGTGAAAATATGGTTGAGGTAACTTTTCACTTCAGTAGATATTATGCCGCTGTCTAGGCTTTTATAGAAAGCAATATGCTTTATTTTGATCCAGGCCGACTTCTAAAAGACAAATCTCTCTTAGTAAACCTGAAATAATCCGCTGTGCCTCGAATGGCTCCATGTAGCTGCAGCAGTCTGTTGGTGCGGATTTGGGCTCCCGGTTTGGTCTGGTTCTTGGGTCTGGACGTGCATCAAATGGATCAGAGTAGTCTGTGTCCGCATCTGTTGCTGCCGGGGCAGAGGGAATCACCTTGGTTGGGAAGCAAACAAAAGGCATCGTACAAAATAAATGCGATAACACATGGGACATATTTGAGTTGAGAAAATGAGCTCGAGCCACAACAGTGGTCATGAGGGCGAGCGAAAAACTGAAATACAGGTGAATGCATGAGAAGGGGAAAGAGTCAACAGAGAAAGTGAAGGAGAAAATGAAGCCGGAAAAGAGTAACAATGCTTACAGGCTCTTCTTGAACAGTCACAGGACTCAAGGGAATTTTACAGCGCCCAAACTCCTGAGAGTCCACTTTAATTAGTCTGTGTTTTGGAGACACGGCTTTCACCTGAACATAGCACATGCGAATAAAACAATTTCAATGCCAAAAAGAAATTGCATATTTCCTCTGGAACATAAACACATGAAAATGGCTCAGTGAAAACTCAAGTTTCCACTCTCCAAAAAAAAAATAAATAAATACATTATGTGGTGAGATATGGTATTTGGGATATATGGAACAAAAACAGACAAAGCACATGCATGAATGTAAACACCCGCATGTCATACCTCCACGCCATTAGGCAGCGCTGAACCAAATGCAGGGAAAGAGGGAAGGCTCACTGTCGCGCTACAGGAGCTGAAACCACCATTCTGGTGCTCCTTATCAGAGTGTTGGTAGGGATCCTCGAAGTCCAGCTCCTTCTGAGCTCTGTAGGCCCTCAAAATCGCACTTTCGGTGTAATCTGGCCTCGGGGGCTGTGGAGGATCGCGCCTGCTGCCAAAATTTAGGTAGTCCTTCAGCCACTTTGCCATGGATCTGGATGAAGTGTACACAGATTGTATGGAGGTTTAGGAGGGCATAATACTGAAATGTTCAGTGAAAAAAAAAAAAAGAGAGTTATCACAATTTTGGCAGTAAAATAAACTATTTATGAATGCCCTACCGCAGGCCTGGCTTCAGGGTTGGCCCTGCTATTCTACCTAGAGCTATGGCAAGATAGCCTTGTTTTTCAGTCTCTACCTCATAACAGAGGTTTTTCCAGAGTGCACTTAAGTCTTGTAAGCGGGGATTAATTTGCCTCAGGAGACAGGGACAAAGTAACTAGTTCCTGAGATCACACAGGCACTTAAGCCCCTCCACTACAGTTACCGCCGCAAATGGTAGAGTCTTGTTCAGTGGGGGTGGGGCGTAGGAGGAGATTGATGAGCAGCACACCATACCATATCTTTGGTAATGTTTACACAAGTGTTTTGTGTTACAGAGAGGAAGAGAGATTATCACTCAGCCTTCCAAACCTAGCTGAAGGACACATTAAACATAAATACATTTGTGACAGAAGTGACGTTCTTCCAAAGTGTGCCTGAAATGAGTCTTGGAGATAGACGGGGCGCTCAGTCATTTATGAGAGAGCACAGAGTGAGATGTTGCTGCCCTGCAGGGAAAGGAGCCAGCTGAGGTGGTCCAGGTATATGTTCGGGGTGGCTTCTGTGCACCTTCCAGGTGAGCCGCTTGTTCTTGTAGGAGATGCTGGGGTAAACCCAAGACTTGCTGAGAAGTTTATGACTTCTGGCTGGCTTAAGTGCTCCAAGTGTCCCTCAGCAGTGCTTTGGAAGGTGGCCAAAGTGAGACGGATGGAGAGAGGCCTGGGCATCTCTGTCTAAAAACCACTGCCCCTTTAACCACGACCAGGACAACCGACAGAAAATGGATGGAAAGAAAGTCAATAGTGTTTACTTAGCTCAATTTAGGCTGTTTGTGGTGGTTTAAAGACACAAATTCATAATTATAGGATTAAGAACATCTAATCTTGTGCTGCCGCTAGATACCAAACATTTATGGTACAAATATTAACACTTTTCACATAAAAAAAAAGAAAGAAAAAGGAACAGGTCAAGGTGTATCATCCAATCTTTGTCAACTGTGCTCAACAATCCAGTAAAATCAACAAGAAAATCCATCCTCATCACCACCATAATCTTTTCTCCACGATAAAGCAGAGAGGCGGTTGTTGTAACTTAAAATCAGTTAACGTTAGCCGGCTAACTGAGCAGTAGCTACTTAGCATCGGTGGTAATTTGAGAGGTTTGAATATGTTACTTCTTCGTAACGGTGGGATAAAGGCAACGATTCCTCCCCAGCTATCAGCTTCAAACTAAATAATTGACCCTGAACCTCTTATCCTGTTTAATTTTTTTTAATGCTATCAGTTTAGAAAGTTATTCGTGCAACTGACGACCCCCATTCAATAAATACGTTTAAGCTAAGCTACGGCTAACGTAAGTCTCTTTAGCTCACCCTCTTTCTTTGCATTTACGGTTCCCCGTTGCATTTATGTTTGTCTAGTTAGTTATCATCCGGTGTTTATCTTTAACGCTATCCGGAAAAAAAATAAAGAAAAACGTCTAGAAAAGTAGCCTTTGGGCCAAGCTAGTCGTAAGCTGAAGTGACCCGTGAAGCAGCTGTCTGCTCCCGACACAACACTCACCATCACAGGCGACTGGCTTAAAGGGGAGTGCTGAGGTATTTTTTTAGTGGGTCGACATTAAAGCTCAGTTTCTTCTCGTCTGACTACAGATGATTCTTCTCCGTCCACATGTTTCCTCACTATCATAATCATACCCACTTCTGAACTTGCTTATGGCTTCTACACATATTAAACTGTTAAATTGGCTTTTTTAGATAGTTAACTAAATTTAAAAAAAAAAAAAATGAAAATATCAATATAAATCAAATATCCAAACAAAAAATTGATTTCATAAAATGAAATATCACACTTTCAACGTCGTTATTTTCACATATTCCACCTTTTTAATTTCCGAGATATGTATAATCCTTTGGAGGGGCAGATAAATCACTGAATTTACATTTAAGGTGTGAATGTTGACATATATGTCGGGAAAAAAAAATTCAAACGAGCTGCACAACTGGATGGATAAAGAGTTCAACACACTTTAATAAACACTAAAATATGCAGCTGAATTTACAAGGTAAATTTGCTTTTTAAATGTGAAAATCAAACTTTACAATTATTTCACCATTAAATTCTCATGACCAGTTTTCAATTTCTGCGCAGCCATGCAAAAAGGTCCAGGCAACCGTGTTCCCATCTGTAACATTTCTACAGTTGTGTTTCACTTTGGGCCGCCATCATTCGCTGTCATCGCTGTCACTGTCTGAATATGCCCCCAGCA
Organism: Odontesthes bonariensis; assembly: GCF_027942865.1. Classification (NCBI taxonomy): domain Eukaryota; kingdom Metazoa; phylum Chordata; class Actinopteri; order Atheriniformes; family Atherinopsidae; genus Odontesthes; species Odontesthes bonariensis. The sequence goes on from NC_134522.1 coordinate 20,449,123, forward strand.
GGCTCAGAGATGATGACCCATTTTGTGTGGCGCTGGGTTTAGAGGCATCACTCGTTGAGGTCTTTAAATCTGAAAAAAATTCATGTTGACTGGGCCTTCCAAATCAAAGAAAACTTTTGATTGAGGAAATTGGCAATCAATTGCCATTGATTGACTTCCTGATTAAATGCTGATGTGTTACCAGTCTGTGAGGTGGGACCAGCAGTCGCCTCTTCTGGAGCGCTTTTGTTGACAGCCACTGCTGATCTCTTACGCACCACCAGGGAGCCAAGCGTCCCTCTGACCCCCAGTGTCCCGACACTCCTCTCCCAGCTCTCCACCTTGGTCCTCTTCACTCCTCCAGATGAGGCTCCCTGCGGAAAGACAGAATGAAACAACCGCGGTGTATAATAATAGTAAATGGTCTACACTTGCAGATGTGCATTTTAACTTTAAGGGTTTTTCTCATTTGCACAAGCATTTCTACAGAGCTTCTTATAATATATATGCACTTGTTTCAAAAATCTAAGCAAACCTGTGCCTCAGCTGGTTTGTCAGTGGTGAGGATATCTGTTGGTTTGTCTGTCTTGGACATCTTCGACTGGCTGCTGCTGCACTCTTCCTCCTTTTCTGAATCTGAGTCAGAGTCTCTGAGTCTTTTCACCAGAGCACGCTCCAACATCTCTCTGAAAAATAACATTTTAACTTGGTGTTAACATCTATATAGATATAACACTAAAGGCTAGATGCTGTTTTAAAATAAGTGCTGAACTGATCAAATGACAGATTTTTACTTATACATGCAGCAGACTTGAGTCAGTACAGTTTTACACTTTGCCATTATTTTTCCGGGACTCTTGCTCACTCACTTTGTCTCACGCTCATCCTCTTCTTTTATCCTTTCCTTCTCTCTCTTCTCCAGCTCTCGGTATTGTTCAATCATTCCCTCAAAGTCCACTTTAGCCTGCCTTTGGTTCAGCTCCTTCAGTTCCTGGAGATTCTCCAGAACCTCCATCTCCATCTTGGAATCCTTTGTGCGATTCTCCAACACCTGGTGGAGGATAATGGGGAACCATTATTTATATTCTTCTACTGCCAATCTAAGTAAGAAGAGTAATTAGCTTTTAAAACACAGACCTTCATCGGGTTGTTTAGTTCCTCTTCTTCTCTCTCCAACTGCACTCTCTTCTCCTCTTCCTCAAGGAGTTTCTCTGCCTGGAAGTTTCTTGTTGCACCGTGCTCCATGGCATAGTCCGTGTTCTCTGGGTCAGTCTATAATCTCAACAAGAAATACTAGAGCGTGAGGAATTGATCTTTTTCACATTGCAACATAGTTGGAGCTTATGACAAAAATTTGATAAGATAATAATAAAGAGAGCAAATAATCAGAGCATTAACTCTCACCTTAAATGTGATCTCAGCAAGACATCGAGTACATTTGATGTAGAAACGGAAGATTGGCAGTCCCATGTAGAGCTCGTTCTGAACAGTCTCTTTACGTGCATTGAACTTTTTGCCCTTGTAGATGTACTCACCACATGTTTTACACCTGTACATAAAGAAAGAGGTTATGTATTCTCACAACTCACCAAGAAGTTAAAAATCATTAATAAAACCATGAACCAATGAACACTTTAACAGATTATACATATGCAGGAAATAAATCTTCCCATTTTGAAAAGGTTTTGTGTAAGATTCAGTGATGTTTAACTGTAAGGTTTCTAACTGTAACCAACTGGATTTAACCAGACCTGCAGAATACATCAGCGTGGCAGTTGTACGTGTAAACAGCCTTCAAGTGTTTTGTGTCTCTGTGTATGTTTGTGTCATTAGTTTACCCTTCAAACAGACATCTGGTGCTATACTGCAGTCGGCTTTTAATATAATACTTGAATCATGATCTCAGTTAAATTACTTTCAGCTGTTTCCACATATGAATATCTAAGAATTTCATGAAAATGTGCTGAGAATTAGGTTGGGGACTGACAGCCCTGTTAAACCGGAGAAGCATAATTTACCCACATAATCAAACAACATTCACTTGCACAGATAGATGAGACAGACATACCTCATGTTGAATGGAGCCATCAATCTAACCACATACTGACGATCTTTGGGGAGTTTAAGCTTGGGGATTTTGGATGGATCGAAATCTGGAGGGTAGTATTTCTGTGGGAAGCAAAGTTAGCTGTTGAGTGCCCCAAGTAAACACACCAAGGAATAATGCATTGACTTGTGAATAAAGACATTTCCCTTGAAATACAGCTGGTAAATAAGTTAGGATGCAAATTAACTACTTAGTTAGTTTTTAGCTCATCTACTTAAAAGCTGCTAAACGTTACAACACACCAGTTAGCATCACAGCTAACAGCAACTTGCGTTTAGCTTCGTATCTTAACAATCTGTCAACCTCTTTTAAATTAGATTAAATTGGAGGCCATTGTTGGCGTTCATTTACTTACATTCAATACTTTTCTTTCAGACATTGTTCCTTTAGCTGGTAAGACAAATTAAAGAAAGCAACGCTAAAATATATAGCTCAAAAGCTACTTCACAACACTGCTGGTACGTTGCACTTTAAACTTCCGGTCGCGTAGTGTGTTCACTTCCGACCTTAGAAATGTGCTGCTGCCCCCGCGCGGAATTAGGGAGTAACTACACAGCAGTGACACCCTTGGATTTCATCTGCACCATTCAGAGCATCCTCATGAATAAATAAAAAGCAGTTTTATAACCCTAAAATCAAAATCTTTTAGTAATAGATACAAAATTATTTTCACAAGAACAGTAAAATTATAAATACAGACTTTTTTTGTTTGTTTGTGGAGGTGCTTTGTTGTCTCTGGTGCCTGAGGATAAAATATAGGATACCCTGTCTCCAAACTTTCATTTTAAGTTATTACGTGCCCAAATCAATAGAAGAGAACATCATCTTCAAATAGGTAAAATGAAGAGCAGCATGAGTGAAGAGCTTGATTGTAATAACTGCAGTTCACATTTTGTATGCAGGGGAAATATGATAAACTGCAGAATGTGATGCTGTAACAACCCAAATCAGAAAGAGAATCGCAGAATGATTCACACCTAATCAGTTATCATTCATAAAAACGAATTGGATCCCCTAGAAGCCACAAGGTTCCTAAGAAATTCATTTGGAAATGGAATTTTAAATGGAAAAGATATGAAGTTATACAGTACAGTGCCATAAAATGTGTTTGAGAGGAAAAACATTGCCTATCGATATATCTGCAAATGAATGAATAATGTAGCTTTTTTTGTGACAAAAAACAACAACAACACAGTTTCAAAAACATATAATTCAATTGCTTTGATTCAGCCTTATTGAGTCAAAGCTTGACCTCTGCCGTCAGTTGCTGTCTGCTGTAATTTTCTCTTCTCTTATATAGAGACAATAAAAGAGCTCATGACCTGTGCGTTGGCCTCTGATGTGCAGTGTGAAGTGTCTCTGACATGGTTTGGTGTGCACACACAAATCTGTCTGCTAAACGTACCTTTATTGCCTTTGGGTGGGGTTGCGGATTGGAGTGGTGTTAAGGTTATCTCAGTGGAAGGAAATTGGATCTTGATTACAGATTGGTGTCAGTGTGCATTGACCTGAGGTCTGATTTCAGGTTTATTTAAAGCAGGACCATTAGTCATTGGGCAGAGAATAGAGGAAAAGAAAGACGAAAGCTCTGTGTTCATAAAAAAGAGCTTACAAATCTTTGAGATAAGATTTGATAAATATACCCAAACCATGCAATGCCTTTATTATTTAGATTTGATGGTTCCAGATTCAGATACAATTTGTGCTTTGTGAAGCTCGTATGCATGTGTTGAGCTCTCACTCTGTTTCTGACACATCAAAATGACTCATCAATGAGTCAAAAATACAGTGTGTTTAACTGAGAGGACTAAATGTTCACACAACTTAGTCGGAAATGTTAAAAAGGGACAATTTGGAGGGAAGCCTAGAGGGTTTACCTTAAATAGATTGGAAAATTGTAAAGGGTCAAAACTTCTATCCTGAGTTTATATTGTTCTTACAAATAAGCCAAATGTTAATCCATTTTTAACCAGTGTGGTTTTCATCCAATCTGAGGCCATCCTGTCAAAGATGCAAAGGTGTCCAGCAGTGTCATGCATGTCAGAGTTTCTATGAATATTTCAGAGGTTGGCTGATGTCAACAGCCTCTGTAAAGCACCTATAAAGGGAGCGTCTATGGGCTGGAGACTGTCCACAGAAAGCTTACCTCCCACTATTTTCCGCTTCGCTGTAGAAAAGGACTCCGCCTGTTCGTGATTCAGCACCATGGTCAGCGCGCGGACTCTTCTCCTCACGGTCATCTGCTGCTGCGCCCACCTGTGGCTCGTTCCAGCTGAGGACTCCTCGCTGGAGACGCGCTCAATGGATTTCTCCTTGAAAGCCCAACAGGAGAAAGACCTGGTGAGAGATATGTGGGGTGGATGGTGTACTGTAGAACGTTGGTAGAAAACAAGATATTTTGAGAGAGCAAACAAGATTTAACACACATGTACTAAACTGCCTGAGATGTTGACCTAAACTTGAAGTTGACATATTTACCCTAAACAAATGTTAGTTTCTTTAGAGACAGACAAAAGGGGGGATGTCGAACGTTTATCGTGGAATGCTTTTCTTTAAGATCGACGCTTTACAAGAAGTTTTGCAAAAGCTGAGGAGCAAAGAAATGCCTCTAGAGAAGAAGCTTGGCTGGTTGCCTTCAGTAAGTAAAACATGCACCACATAAAGTGCTCCATTACTTCCAAGGACAACGCATGAATGCAAGAAATGTAGAGGATTTGGGGGTTGTCAAGCACACTCTGAACGCGTATAAGCTGCGTACTTCATTTTAGACCGATGACGATACAAAGTAGTTAAATTTCCGCTAAATTTGCTGTTTATTGTATATCACATCTATCATTTCAGTGTGACGCAGGGGAGCCGTGCGCCGTGCGTAAAGGTGCGCGTATCGGCACGCTGTGCAGCTGTCCCAGGGGGACATCCTGCAACTTCTACGTCCTCAAATGTTTGTAAACGAGCTTCAAGAAATAGAGTTTCACGTGTTAAAGAAGTGAAGAAACTGAAATTCTGAATGTGGACAGGAAAACTTAAAATGTGATTTTTCTTCTTTTTTTTTTTTCAACCATAAACTGTTCCATTAGACGTAATGTGCACCCACTTGTCTTTGTTTATCCGCTCACGAAGAAAGTAATGCGTGTGTGGGTTGGTGGCTGTTGAATATAAATGCTGTTTTTAATTGTTCATATCTTTATCTTTGTTTATTACGTGTATCTATTCTGGAAACTATTGTCTGGGACAGGTTTCTAAATATGTTTATATGAGGTGAAAAAAAAATCAATAAATTAACTTTTAAAAATCAAGAGTCTGGTGCTGGCTTCTTGTTTAATTATTCTAAAAGGGGATATTTTCCAGGGAAAACAATAGTATGAAATGTACATAATATACATCACGATGACCATATTTGTTGTTGATTTTTGTTCACATTTCTACACAAGAGCACGTCAGTGAGCTCCACTGATAAAAATGCGCGGATACTTTTGCCAATGGTTGGCTATGATTCAGCTTCTTCCTACACATTCACTGATCGGCTGCATTCCTGCACAGCAGCTGTCATCTCTCTGTAATAAAAGGCGCAGTCAGGCTTTTTGTATCCGATGACATCACCCCAGAGTGCGCCTTTCCAACATGGCGTCCAGCCGGGTCTTGGAGAGGGAGGTCCAGGAGGAGCAGAGGCGCGCTGCGACCGCAAACCTACACTTCTACCCCCACAAGTACTCCCTGCTCATAATCGTCGGACGGACTGCTCGCCTCAGACAGACGGAACACATCAGCAGGGACATCGAACGAGGTAGGTGCAGCTCAAACAGCTCCTTAGAGCCGTAGCTGGATGCATTTAGCTTTCTTCTGTTGTATGCTCAGTCACAATAAAAACAAAACAAAAAAATGACTGCGTCTTCAAAATTATCAGCGGGATGATACACTGGCCACATTGCAGTGTTAGTGATTTTATCCACCCTGTAGACCGAGAATGCGTCATCTGGCGATCCTCCACCATCAGCATCCCCTCATCACGCCTCCGGGTGCATTATAATTAAACCCAGTCTGTAACGAGTGGTTTTGTCTTTCGCCTCAGCTTGTCGTTATGTAAGAAAAAGCTTTTGGGAAAATGTAGGGAGGACATTTAGCCAATACGCCGTCACTTGTAAACGATTCCATTAACCTTTGCGAATTTATGCATCTCATACCTGCGCTTTTAGAGATACAGAAGGCATACATGTGCTGTAATGATCCATTACAGCCTGCTTTGCTTGTTTACAGCTATAAGGTCTGACTAAAGTGTATAGTTTATGTAAATCAGGAGAGATAATGGAATTAAAGCAGAAACACACGGAAAGACAGATACTAGAGGAAGAAATAAAGACTTTTAGAAAGACATTTAGCTCTACAAAGCCTATTAACATTTAATCTCTGTCTGATGAAACCCACTGTCCTCCAAAATGCCATCAACATTGCATAAGCTAAGGAAAAAGCAGCCTTTTCAGCTTTTTGACAGTGGATTATGTTTTTATGTAATCCATACAGGGCTGCAACCAAAGACTTCTTTGATTACATATTCCTTTTTTTTAAACTTATTGTTTTAAATTTAATCTTTTTAAATTTTTAAAGTACTTGAACAGTCTAAAATCCAGAGATATCCCATTTAATCCAATTTGCTTTTGTGTGTTAAAGAAAAAAAGATCAGTTTCTCACATTTGAGCTGTTAGAAAGAAGAAATTCCTGGACATGTTAGCTTTAAAAATGACAAAAACACCACTTGATAATCAAACTACTTGCTACTTTTATTTTTTTATGTTGTATTAGTTGTATCATATACTTGTTTGCAAACATGACAAAAGTGTACAGACCTCAAACATTTACTGAATCAGATTTTTTACAGAAAAGATGTTTGATTGCAATACAGGAACCTGTTAAGATATAGGTTGTTATAAAATGATCTTAGTTTAGGTGTTAAGCAGCAAATCATAGATAATCAGAGGTGTTTGCATTGTGTCATGCAGGCGTGCAGGCTAAGATTAGTCATGGTGTGTTTACAACATGTGAAATGTTGTAAAGATGTTTCATTAAAAGAAGCGTAAAAGGGAAAGTTGTTTGATGTATTTACTATTTAAGTGAAATCTAGTTTTTGTGATAGGAGTATTACCTATAATAATTATATATTATACCTTCCACACAATCTGTTTTGGGAAAATTTAAAACATTTATTAGTTGTTACAGTCTTTTTTTCTCCATCAGGTATTCGGTCATGGAGCGTTGACTTAAACTCCTGCAACTTGAACCTCTATCTCAGAGAATTCCTCTCCCATCACACAGCATCTTTTAAGGGTGCAGGTAAGCCACTTCTCTTCAACTGAAGTGTTCCTTCATGCCCAAACTCTCTGACCTCACACAAAGCCCTGGTCGCCATGGTGAGGCGCCAGCTCTGCCGGTTCAGGGTCACAGAGGAAGGAAGGAAGGAAAGTGGAGAAGCAGTTTAGCCATTGTTGAACATGGGTGGGCCCTTAGGACAGAAAACAATAAAAACCTGCAACCTGGGCTGCCCTCTGTATCTCTGTGCTTCAACGTTAAAGCCTCTTAGACATGCGCAGACAGCTGAGCATAGAGAAAATGACTGATGATCAACACAGTTACGAACATACATTTCTTATTCTAAAGAGCACAGAATGGCACCCAGAAAAGGTTGAGGTTGTCTGTTCTCTGTACAGTAACTCCTACAGTGAATGGAGAGTGTATCTGAACCTATGGATTTGTTAGCTCTCTCCTAAAAGTTAGATGAGCAGACCAATACGTAAATATGTGTTTTCAATCAAATATTTGAACGTTTCAACAAAAAATGTTTTATAGGTACTTCTGGAACACTTTGTCTCATGCTAGAATTAAACAAAGGAGATTCTAATTTGTGAGTGAATAGTTTGTAGTTAGTTGTTTTCTCACTTCGACTATGTTTACTGAGCCTACCTAACCCGGTTCAGTGCCTAGATTCTAGACATGTACCAAGAAGCTGTCAAGAAAACTCACAATCATGTTTAAACTTTTATCAAACTCTGTAAATTTTGATCCAAATCCGTCACATTGCATGCCATTGCTTCACAAGATCCAATTGGAACAAAAACATCTGCTCATATTTGGGTGATTATTTTCTAGTCTGTGTCTGTGGCTTTAGACATTTATCCACTTCCCCAACAGATTAAGTAAACCTGGCATGTCATCCTCAGACAGTGCATTTGACTCAGCTTTTTCACCCTTCTTCCTTCCTCTTCTTTAGAGTCTTTCTCGTTTACATTTTATGGCTCCCTGCCTGGATCTGTTGGCTTGTTTCCTTCAACTCTGACTGTCCTCTTTTTGCTCCTCTTCGGCCTTCTGTCTGTACGTCCTTCTCTTTATATTTCTCTCAGCCTCTTCAGGGCAGAGGTGTCTGCGCCACTGTACCAGAGTGTTGGACACTCAGGTGCTGATCAGTCCGTCTCAGGAACAGGCTCATTCAGAGGTGAGGGGAGTATGAGGTGTGAAACAGAGCAGAGGGAACATTATTTTACTTTTTGATCTGTAATATTATTGCAAATAGTGTCATACAAAAAAAAGAAGAAAAAAACTAATCATTTCTGTTTTTAACGCAATATACCTGGGAGCCTTAATTTCACAAGCATCAAAAATAGATTTTCAGCTATTTCCAATGTCCACAGAAATGTGTCCAGATTCTCAGAATCGTTCAATGATATTAGATACTATAGATTCAGTGATATTCAAAATATTCACAGTTTTAGATTAAGAAACAATATTCTCAAACTGTTCCACAATTTGTACAGTAGACGTAGTTTTTTCTTTTTGCAGATTACTGAACCCCGGCCTTATCTTTATTAACGAGAGACTCTGCCTCTTTATGGTGCTCTTTTAATACCCAGTTATGTTAATGATCTGCTAATTGCAACATATCCCTCCGGCTGTGCCACCTTGTTTTTCATTCTTTATTTTCCCCCTTTTTTTTTTTTTTGATTTTTTGCTGCGATCAAAATCAAAGCTAATACCTCTCAGGAAATAGTAAAATGTCTTCCTTTCAACATTTATATGTTGTCTACTTTTATTGTTGGTGAAATTGTAGTTTATGAGATTTGCAAATCATTGTATTCCGTTTTTAATTGACATTTTCCCCAGTTTGTGTTGTACTATTCTATCTAGTCATGTCATCTTTTCCTTATGAAATAGTGAAACATTTCCACAGTTGTTATATATCTTTTTTGTCATACTGACAGTCCAAAACACGAATAATCAGCCTGCAGTCACATAGATTCCGTTTTTCCGTAAAAAAAACCCATTCATGTTCACAAAGTACTCATATGCATTGATCTTGGCTGCTCCTCTGCAGACTTTTGGTAAGTGACCTTACAAAACAACAGTTTTTTTTCGTCCATCTCTGTTCTGCGGTCAGGTGTTTGCTCTGCTGTCCGGGGAATCGGCTCATAAGCTGTTGATCCTGGCTGGCCTGAGTGCCGAGGCGAGCGGAGACCTGCTGTTTCACAGAGGACTGTTTTCACCGCACCAACTCAAACAAATACTAACAGAGCAGGTATGTTTTTATAACCTTGCGTGTTCATGTTGCATCAGCGTGGAAATTCAAAGCATTTATAAAGGCATGCTGATGAAGTTAGGCTTGAACACACAGGTTTAAGCGCAATATTTGCTGACAGAAACTGAAATACACAGACACAGAAAACATAGCTGCAGATCTGGTTCTGTTCTGATATGCTGTACAGACATGAGCAAGAGCACTTGGTGTAGATCAAATGGTACGCACTGTAGTGGAGAAAAAGCACTTTGTAACTTTTTCATTCTTTGAATTCTTATGTGTGTTATATTCTGTGAGGTAAAGGGAGGAATGAAAGGTCACAGATTGCTTATCTCCCTGTAGTTTCCCTCTATATCTCTGCTGGTCCCGCTGTATCTTCTTGTTTTGGCTCCTGTGCTGCCTGTAACTGTGGTAATCGGCCATGAGCAGGGACTGTGTTCAAGACAGTATAAATAACTGTTTCTCTAGCTGTCTTGAGCTCCCCTCCATCCAATGTTGAGCCTTGATAGTGTCAGCTTGCCTCTGTACAAGGCCTTTGAATGAATAAACACACAAAATTCAAGTGTAAGAGTTCCCAGTTTGACTTTGTTCATCATATTCATACATTTATTGGTGATACAGAAATAGTCCTCTGTTTTCAAGCTTGCAGCACTGACATTTCAAATACAAAACTTTATTGTAACAAGACTTCCTGCAAAGTTTGGTGTTCATTTCATTTGGATTTTTTGGAGAATTTCTTCTTCAAATTGCCAGAGCTGCTTGAGTAAGAGTCCAAAACACAAAGACGACCAGTTTAGGATAATATCAAAGAGAGCAAGGCACTGGATGATCTCAACTGTGATGAGATGATAAAAGTTTCTCAGTTTGCATTGACAATTTACATTTTACAATTAAAACAACTTCACAAATTATTTAGGTTCAGCCCATTTTACTACTAAACTCATATATCTTTATGAGTGTGTGCTTAATATGAACATAAATGAGTCTCTAAAATGGTAAAAAAAAAAGAGCCCAGTTGTTTTGCAGTATTTACACTGATCCCATTGATATATGAGTTTACAAAAATTTGACACATGATATAATCCTTAATAGAATATGTATCCCTAAATTTGCTTATCAAGTAATTGTGAGCAATACGCAGCTAATAAATAAAGAAAAAAGAAAACTTGCAAGTATTTTCACTCTATTGTAAAATAGAAGTTTAAAAAAGACTTTGTATGTATGCTGAGGATTGTCTCTTTCTTCAGTTCCTAGATCAGGAGAGCTCTGCATCCTCACATCCCCCCAACAAAGCGAATCTAACCCTCAGCTGCCCCATTATCAGCCAGTGGGAGACTCTCTTGGCAAACCCACCCCTGCAGAGTCCCTTCACTCTCCACATCAATCCCCCAGAGGTGCTGCCTGCCATGGAGTCTCTGGGGGAATTCACATCCCTTATCTCCGGCACCATTTGCCCTGCATCCCCCTTTGACCTCCTACCACCTCCCACTACTGTGGGTTTCCTCAAGCTGTCCCGTCCCTGCTGCTACGTGTTCCCTGCCGGCCGCGGTGACTGTGCCTTCTTTGCTGTTAATGGGTTTACGGTGCTGGTGGACGGTGGCTCAGACTCTCAGGCTTGTTTCTGGAGGCTGGTTCGACACCTCGACCGAATTGATGCAGTTTTGTTGACGCACATCGGGTCAGAGAGCCTCCCTGGTGTCATCTCCTTCCTAGAGAGGAAAGTGGCAGAGAAGGAATTAAGCGCTGATGTCAAAGGTAATAATCAACCTATGTCAAGATAGGATTATGGAAAGTTGTTTCTTTCATATGTTATCTGAATATCCTCATTGTGGGTTTCTTTCTTGATATACATGTGTGAATATGATTTATTTTTTCTGCACAGATGACTCCTCTAAGAGGCTCATTTCTCCAGAACTTGGAGTTGTGTTCTTTAATGCCCCCAGCAGATTACAGGTGGAACAACAGCCTTGTGAGTATTACATTAAAACATGCTGATATACAGTGGAAAAGTAGAAAAGCCATTACTGAACAAATACATCTATGATGACGTGAATTTGGATTGATATTTTTTTTCTTCTCATCATATTTATTCATACTTTTGTAAGGAACAAGTTCAACCACTTTCAAAATTCATCTTTGTTTGTTAACACACAAAGTAAAGTAAGTAAAGTATATTGCCGATTTGTAGTAAGTTATTATTCTTCTCCTGTCAGGTGTGGATGGTGTACTTAAGAGCACACAGCAAGCAGCCATAACCCTGCAACTGTTGAACAAGTTGGACATTAGGCCACAGCCATTGTTTCGTCCGCAAGGAGTCCCGATCAAGCCTCTAACGCTGTTTCAAAAGATGGGAGTGGGGAAGCTTGATTTATACATCCTGAGCCCAGGCAAAAACAGCCAGGAGTACGAGACATTCATGCAAAACTGGCCTGATGGAGTATCATCAGCATCGAAATCCCAAACTCCCCCTCTCACCGCCCTGGCCTCAGTTACTGCCCTGCTTGTGTGGCATCCAGCGTGCCCTCAAGAGAAGGTGGTTAGGGTGCTGTTCCCGGGCTCAACTCCACAGGTGAAGCTGCTGCAGGGACTGGAGAAGCTCAGAGGTTTGGATTTCCTCCAGAAACCCACTGTGACCACTGGAGACCTTGAAAGGCTTGGGGAGGACAGAAAGACAAAGAGGACAGAGAGCTTGGACAGTTGCAGGTCACAGGGGAAAGAGGGAACGGCCAAACATGGGAAAGATCGAGGAGTTAAAGAAGAGGCAAAGGATGCATTGTTAAAGGAAAAAGGAAAGACATTAAATGGAGTGGGTACAAGAGATACTGACAAAACCAAAATCAAAGAGATGGGAATAAAACACAAAGCAGCATTATCAGAGAAGAATACTTCAAAGAAAGGAGTAGGGAAGGATGGCAGAAAAGAGAAGACGGGAAATAAAGAGGAGAATAGTGTTACAAAGAACGATCCGATGAAAAAGGATAGTATTCCCTCTAAACTGAAGAATGGAAGTAAAACAAAGCTCAAAAAGGATGCAAAAAATGACTCAAAAACAGGAGAGAAGAAAACTCGAAAGCCACAAGGGAAGGAAGTAAATGATGGCAAACAGTTACACAGAAACATTGAACTGCCAAATAACAATTCAGCTAAATCCAGCACTGCGGCTGTGTCAAAAATTCCAGATGCAGAGTGCCTCGTTGTTGAGCAGCAGAATCAAAAAGTGGAGACAGTGCCTGAGGAGAACCCATGTGGCACCAGGATGTCTACCCCTGAGGATATGACCGCTGACTTTCTCCGACTCCAGGAGGAGAGAGAAGTGGAGAAGGCACAGGTGGAAACTGCTGATAAAGAAAAACAGAGAAGCAGTGTGTCAGGAAATAAAAGGAGCCCAAAAGACTTGATTGAAGAAACATTCAATGAAACCACTGAAGGATCCGTGGGGGGAGCAGCAGATGGTTCAGGGGCAATAGAAGTAGAAAGTGGTGATGATAGAGTGCAGCATATGCCTGGAACTAGTGAGAAAGGAGGAGCAGACCCCCAGAAAAACCTTCATGAAGACACAGTAAATTCAATAAAACCTGCAAAAGTTTCGGGATTTCCATTTCCCTTGACCAAGGCACCAAAGAACGAGCATGAAGACCTGCAGGACATAACCCCAACTGAGTACACTCTTCTGGATGGGGCTTTGAGAAACACCCCTCCCTCGCAATCCTCTCCAGAGAACCAGGCTCCCAACAGCCCTGACGCAGAGACTGTAGAGCCAGCTGACTCCCCTGACTCACGGCCCAACAGCGCAGGCCACACTCCTTACTGCCTGTCTCCCGATGATGTGTGGTGCAACAGGGCCACTCTCAGCAGGCTGCAGGCCCAGATGAGTAACGTGGATTCAGCTGATGCCGACGAGCCAAATGGGTCATCCAGGCAAAGTGAAGAGCAGTTATGTCAGCCCAAAAGTGCTCCAGAAAACCCCAGAAACCCCAGAGAGAAGCATCTAACTTTCCTCCCACTGGGTACGTTTAAAGATGCACCCTCAGACCCCTCTCCCTCTGTGGCCACCACCACCACCACCACCACTACACACTCAATGCCAGCAGAAGTGAGCTCGCCTCAGTCCACAGAAGTAGATGAATCCCTGTCCATGTCCTTTGAGCAGGGACCAACATCTGTGAGCCAGAGAGATGGAGATGACAGTGTTTATCACTCCCACTCCAACGGAGGCCATTTTGTGGGGATGCCTTTACCAATTAAAAAGCCTCCTAGATCCTCAGGTCAGGGTTCAGAGATGGGGCGGCCCCATGCGCCTAACACGCTTCCTTTTGAGACATCAGCTCATGATGTGGACCTGTGCTTGGTTTCTCCTTGCGAGTTCAAGCATTTCAAACCGCCTGACTCTAGCTCAGGTGCCAGCGAGGATTCCAGAGAAGCTTTCGCTCCACATCATCATGGCAACAACAATAACAACCCCAAAGACATGTCGCCCACTGAATCAAATCCCCCCGCCTGCACAGAGGACTGTCCATCCACCACAGCAGATGGAGTTCTGGACTCAGATGAGGATGAGTCATACAGTGAGCCATCCAACTCCCCGCATGACCTCAACACCAGTTGTGTTCTGCCCCCGGACCCTCTCCCAGCCCCTCTCAGAGACAGTCCGCCCCTGCCTCCACATCCTGATGCCTCTATGCCAGTTCCTCAGTCTGACTCTGATGCTCAAGGGAAGAGAGCAAAACCTACAGGCAAGCGAGGCAAACAGATGCCAGGGGTGAGTTTGTAGTATTAGCATAAAAGAACATTTCTGCAATGACGCTGCGTAGGAGCTCATGCAACCAGTATTTGTTGCTTCATAAATGGTTTTCTATCATGGCTGAAGGTAGATGCACAGGGGAGTCTTTAAGCCAAGGATTGGTTTTGTGAAGATGCTTGTGTTTTTTAATGATAAACCATTAAAAGATAGGTTAAGCATTCTTTCATGATATTGACAAGAAAATACATGTCAGTATGAAATTTACTTTAGCATTATCTTTCATTTGTAAAAGTAATCTTTGTGATTAAACCGGATCCTTTTACTTATTTTATTTTTCCTTATTTTGAGGATGAAAGGTCCCCAATAAATGTCACAAACTCATTTGAATGCACACTAATGGTGGACAATGTTAACAGTGTGACTTTGTCTGCAAACAGGGTCTTGAAGGCCCCCAAAAACCCAGCTCAGGGAAAAGCAGGACGGGGAGCCAAATAGGAGCCACGAAGGGGAACATCTCTACTCGAACACCCTCCTCCAGCACTCGCTCAGCACCAGCAAAATCTTCACCTTCTCCAGGTATGAGATGTGGAATTGGATTTTTCTCAGTCTTTCCACAATTCAAGTGCTGACAAAATGTGTGTCTTGGTATCTGCGGCGTTGGGAAGTAGTTTCTCCTCTCTCCTTTGTCTGCCACAGGCTGTAAGTCTACCTCCGCTGAAGAAGTCAGTGTGTATGTGGACCTGGCCTATATTCCCTCTGGAGCCTCCTCTTCCACTGTCAGTGTGGACTTCTTCAGGTGTGTTCGCTCTTCCTGCTACATCATCAGCGGCAACAGTCCAGAGCGGGAGGAGCTGATGAGGCAAACTCTGGATGCTCTACTGGATGGCAAGATATCCTGGCCCGACACTATGCAGGTAGAAAGACAAAGGTTCATTCAGCGTTTGTGTGTCACAGATCAGCTCTAAAGCGATCTCTGTAGCCTCCTTTTTTCTTTTTTAGAACGCAGCTATGGCCATTAGTCATGAGAGTTTAATATTCACTGATTACTCTTTGACTCATCGTGATCCTCAAATGACAAGATGCTCACAATTTGCTGTCCAGAACAAAACCAATTAACAATTTGACAAAACATTATTTAAAAAAAAAAAAAGGGCTGAAAATTGCAGTGTAATTTTTCAGCTTTACAGGTGGAGAAAAACACATAGTGAAAATGTCAGTTATAAAAAAGTTTTGTCTGCTTTCTTTCACCTGCCATTTCTTCCCCTGGTCGCATGCACCCTGGTTACATGCACAGTTGAGTTGAGCTACGGTTAGTGTTTAATGTGGCCATTTAATTGGACCACCTTCCTTGTCCCAGTAACGTACATGAGTGAAATAAAAAGAGTTATTGACTGAGGTACGTCAGATGGTCGGATGCTGTTGACGGTGTGAGAAAAAGTTCAAGACATTCTGCTGCTTCTCACTGTGGAAGCTCATTGCAGATGTAAGTGTCGCAGAATTCACTGTAAAGGCGTTCTTTAAAGTTACTTGAATGGGGATTTTGTCAAATGACTCTATGGTTATTATATCAGGTTTTTATTACAGTCTTGAAATGCTTTGAGCAACCCAAGTTGACTGATTTAACAATCTATTTTCCATCAATTTCTCATGCTTTGGCTGTCTGACGAAAGAAACAGAGAAATATGTGAATGGGAGCAGCTTTATTATTTTATCAACTATTGACCGAAAAGGGTATTTTCCTGTGTGTCCAGGTGACAGTGATCCCCACCTTTGAGTCGGCGTTGATGCAGGAGTGGTACCAGCAGACTCTGGACAGACAGCGGGAGCTGAGCATCACCGTGCTGGGATCCAACAGCACTGTCGCCATGCAGGATGAGACCTTTCCCGCCTGTAAGATAGAGTTTTGAGGCAGACTGAGAGATGTGCCATGGAGAATGGAGGGTGAAGGAAGAAAATGTATTTGCAAGTGAGAAAGACTGAGAAAAGTGATGGGATGGGGAATTGTCCAGCCCCTTTCTGCATTTACATGACTGAGTGGATGATGATATGGGGTGTTAACCAAACCCCACTCCTGGTAAACCACCTTGTTTGGCTTTCTTTTTTTTTTTATTTTAAAGCTAAAGGCCCTACTTTTTCCTTTCCTAACAAGGAGTTTACAAATCTATTTGGGTGGTATTGCATGTTTTTCTTTTGTTTTTTTTTACCCATGACCCTTTGCAAAACAGGAGCGGGCAACATACTAGCAAGTCAAGCATGTCAGCCAGCAAATATGTAGAGTCACATGAAAGCTGTTGGTCAGATTACTCGAAATAACATAAATGGGGTTTAAAGACTACTACATGTAGACTTGCACTTACAAGTGGTTGTAGTCCGTGCTGTGTAGTGTGGCCAATTTTGCTACATCTAATGCAATTATCCAACCATTCCAGAAGGATTCAGAAAATCAAAATGCTCACGTTTGCATTGTTTTCTTTTTTTTTTTCTAAATTAGTATCATCTGATGAAGACTGAACCTACATTGTATCTTTAATAGAATTCCCTTTCACATTTTGGTGGTCAGGTGTTTGTTGTGAGCACTGTAAGCAGACGTCAGTCGGGCTGTGCTTTGTGCTGTTGCTTTTTTAACAGGTTTTCTGTCACAGTGGCTTCTATGTCAAGGTCTATGCGGCGCAAACAGACTCTGAGAAACACTTTGTGACTGCCCGTCGGCCACCAGCGAATGATGTTTGTTTAATCTGACGGATTGGATTATCGGATTAGATCTAACAGCATTACAGCAATCGTGTTATTAAGACCGGTCCTACAATTGTAATCCTTTAAAAGTGCTCATAGTCATGCAAACTAAGAACCAGCCTGTGAATGCTTTTGTAGAAATAGATAATCACTTGATGTGTTTCTAAAAACAAGCAAATAAACAAAGAAAAAAAAAAGATAAGCTGCGTTTTCAATGGTGGATATGCAGTGATCGTACAGTAAGTTTTAAAATGATTTTTTTGCAGTGTGAAATCAGTTTAGTCGCAGTGGGTGGAAATAGGAGCTTTACAAGCTGTACATAAAGTTACATGAAAAATAAGATTGTATTAATGTGTTGAAGTAATCCTGTCCCTGGAACTGAAAGAACAAAATGGACAACCGTTTGCATAAGACTACATTGCGCAAGGTCATGATTAACCAATCAATTCAGTCATTTATATTTATATCACAGATGTTTATTATTATTCTCCTTGAACAAACTAAGTGATATGGAATCTCTGATCGGGAAAAAAGACAGTGCTCAATTGACACATTTCCAGATAATTTTTGACGTAACTTGGATAGGCAATTTTATTCTCTGGAATAACAGACATTTCCTTGACTTTCTGAATTTAGGTATCTTACAGAACTTACCCAAAATACTTTAATGCAATTTTGAGTTTGTGATTGGGAATATCTAATGCTTTGGATTACATTGTACCCCTTCATTTCAACCCAGTCTGGATATCCATGGGTGGATGTCATATGTTGAGATGTGTAAGAATCTTATCTGTGTTGCTGTTTTTGCCTTCAGGTCACATGAACATGCATGTGGACTTTCCTTAATACCAAAGCACGGAAAATCAACAAAACATCAGCAGTCACATATATCAAGTATCACAAAAAAAATCTGAAAGGTGTTTTGTAACAATATAGATGCATTAAAGGTCCCCCTACTTTTGTAATATTCTTTAGTGGGAAAAGAAAAGAAATTGGATTCATGCAATCATGTTTCTTTTTCTCAAATGATGTTTCAGAAGATATTGAATGCAAATTCATTACAAACCTAATATCTAATTTCTTCCCTTTGCCAGCAAAAGGGGCCAATTTGACTGATTTATTGCGAGTGGAGGGTAATCGTGGGTAACAACTACTTGAAGCCCACAGAAGCCAGTGAATTGTAACTACAGTATATGTGTATGTGTTCTGCATGTATAAAATATGTCCTGTATATTGTTTCATTCATGATATTCATGAAGAGAAAGAGCAAAGCAGGGTGGGAGAATGGAGACAGAAGGAGTGGTCAGTTGACGATTAAGAAGCTTTCACTTTGTAACTGTCTGTAACTACATAGAGAAACAATGTCAAAATGTGTGGGTTGTTGGGCTGGGAGTAATGTATGAATAAAGAATGTTTATCACCATGTAAATTTGTCCACTGAGAGTCGTACAAATGCAAACTTTTCAGGAACAGAGCCCTGTGGATGTTGAACAAAATGATTCATGTTGAGTCCTAAACAAGTTGGCCTGGAGTCATTTATTAGCACTGCATTTTAAATGTTTTCGTTAGAGTTAGAAAGGGTTTGCCTATGCCACTGTCAATTCAGACTTTCAGTGAAAAAGAAAAACTCCAATTTAAAAAGGAACAGATCTGCTGGGGTTTGATGATGGGACACGAGGAAAAGAATAGATAAAATAAAATGAATTATCAATTTAAAAGCAGCAACCTTTGGATTTGTCTTGTTTCAAAAACATATAGAAAAATTGTCCACTGCTGGATCCTGAGTAACCACAATGGCCACTGAGGTTTGGGGTAATACCACATTTTATACACACAGTTTTGAGGTAATATATTATAATATAATAATATAATATATATACTTTCTGGTTTTTGTTTTCTTTTTTCACTAATAATTCCCAGAATGTGCAGGTGGAGTTCATAAAGTTGCTGAACAGGTCGACAACAAAGCTGGAAACTTCACAGGTATCCCAACATGACTCCAGGTACACCATGTGGAAATGAACGGAAGTTTATTAGTAAATTTATTAATAGTTTTGGAAGCATCAGGAAACACAATCACAATATAAACTTGAGTGGGGTTTTAACTACTGTATCATTATCCAATCTACCACATGTTGTCAACTATTTGATTATTGCATTCATTTTTGTTTCCATTTATACTGGGAAAAAAAAAAAAAAAATGATATACCTGAACAGATACCTGTACAGAGCTCGTACAGTTCTAATGAACCTGAAAGTCAATATTTGTTTTGCTCAGCTTCATTCTTCAACACAGCCTGAGCCGTCTCCCTGAAGACTCCTCAGCAAAATGACAAGAAAGTTTTCCCCAGAGAGTTCAAGCTGTAATGAAGAACGAGGATGGTAATACAAAAAAAAAAGACTTTCAAGCTCATTAGACATGCCTTATATACTGTATTTCTACTTCTATTTACACATGCTCCTTGTTAATATAGGCCTATAAAGAAATAAGGGATGGCTCACAACTTTTTAATGGTACTGTGTATCTGATCATTAGACTTGTACACTCTGGAAAGTCCAAATGTACACAATTTCAAACAACCTCAGTTTGACAACGTTCTGATAAAACTGGGCGGATATGATCACTGGATCTGTAGAGCTCCATCTGATCGCTCCCGCCGTCAGTAACTTGGTTCTCAAAAAAGCTGTCTGCATAGTTGAGCATTTGCGTCACGGCTGTAAGGAGCAGTATGTCAACATCCTGTTCCAGGTCCAGCTCCTCACTGTAGTTTTTCACTGGTACCACAAAGGATAAAGGAATGCCCAGAGTTTCACTCAGCTGACGGGCCTGAGAGGTAACAACGAGACAAATGTGCACTAGTTTATTTCCCACTGCCACAAAAGCAAGTTTACTCATAATGTGCTAAAAAGCTATGAAATCTTTACCTTCCCCTGGATGTAAACGCTGTGGTACACATTCTTCAAATCTCCTCCAACCAGTGGACAGGCTTCGTCCACTTTAGTCATCAACACAATCTGAGGGATTCCTATTTGGGACCAAAACAAAAGACTACATGAAGACAAGGATTTCTGATGAAAGTTTTGACACTATACAAACGCAGAACGAGAGATCTATGCTTTAGCCGAAAAAGGGCAAACAGAATTTGTATAGACTGAAGACATCCAATGTTTGCCAAAAAATGTAACACATCGCACATACATGAAATTAAGATTATCAAGAAAAATGTTCTAAAAAAATAACGTTGTACTGCTAACCCATCTGGTTGGCTTTTTTCCTGATGACAGCAAACTTGTCCAGCATCTTTTTGCTGAGAAGAGACACCTTGCAGGTGTCAACCACATAAGCCATGCAGTGAATCTTGTCATTCAGAGTCACATTCTTCTTAAAGCCAGGAGCATCGTCCAGGAGGGGCGCAGCTGTACTAAACTAAAAACACAAACAAAACATGTTATGTGAATCAATCAGTACCCTGCATTTTTAAATAAAACACTTGCATGAAGTTGTACAGAGGAAGGTGTTTTAAAGAGTAGACCTGGTAGCGATCCTTGATGTTACCCTTGAAGATGTTGACTAAGTCATCAGTGTCCAAACCAGCATCAGCGTTTTCCTCCAGCCCCATTGTGTCACAGAAGATCAGAGGCATAGCTTCACCACCTCTTCCTGCCTTGATGGTGTAGGTGCGAAACTACAGGACAGAGTGTTCGGTTAGAACAGAGCTTGGCATTCACATAACCAGCTGTCGAGGAATGTACAAACTGACTGTCTCAGCGAAACATCTTGTTAACTATTCTGGAGGAAGTACAGCTCTCATGTTTTTACAGCTAATCCTCCACCTGAGTCTCCGTATAACAAAAAAACAAAAAAACTTTCCCTTCACTTTCTGAGCGTATGATCACAGAGAATAAAATCTGTGTGGGCACCTGAGTGGTCACGCTTGTTCCTGCTGTGCCAGTGATGGCCTGGGATGTCATGTTGCCGCGAAATGCTGAGTTGACCGAGTTAAAGAAGCTGGACTTGCCCGCCCCAATGGGACCCACCAACAACACTCGGGCTTGATGCACTGTTTTGATTTCAGGTTGATAGTTCTGGATGACTTTCATCAGTTGCTGCTTTTTCCTATAAGGCACAGGAATCATAGAGGTCACATTTACAGGCCTTTCATGTTTTATCCACTCAGGGTAGGATTAATTTGCTCTATAACTACACTCAGTGATGTCACAGTCTGCTAATACAACTATTCTAAATACATACACTTCTAAATGACTAAAACTGGCCATTGGAAATAAACTATTCTGATCTAGTTTTCCTTCAAAATAAGCATAAATGTCAATCTAACATTGATAATACAAGCTTTATGCAAGGTGAAAGTTTTATTCTGCATTAAAGTAAAATTTGGAAACATAATGGTGAAAGCACAATGTATATTTTGTTAATATGATGTGTCGCTAAAGCAAGAACTCAAATACAGAACGCTTCAGGCAGATTTAAAACCAAATATCCAAAATCTATTATTTAGCAAGAAAAATCAGGAAGGTAGCAGGTAAAGGGTAAAAATCAAGTTCAAAACATAAAAGTAAAACCAGGGAACACACATTTGAAACAAAGAATAGGGAAATATTGTTTTCAGGAGACATTTACATACAAAATCTGCAAGATTAATGAAGCTATGAAGCTATAAATGTTTTTCTTTCTTTCTTTCTACATGGATTTCTACATACTCATCTGTCCACTGGATCTTCCTCCAGGGCTTTTCCAGGAAATCGCCCAAGCCTGGATGTGAAAAACAGATGAATCAAATTCCAATTCTGAGTCACTATTTTTAAACTTCAAACCACGACTCCCTCATTCTTAACACTTTAAAAATACAAATTATGAATTGGTTGGGTGTAACAGGTCTTCTGCGAAAGTGTAACAATGAGTTACTCACTTTCTGTCACATACCTTCAATTCGATACACCTCAAACTCAGTCAGCACCAAGTCATTTCCGTGCATGTTGGCATCCTGGAAGTGGAAACCTGTGCCTGGGTTGGACTGCAGCGCAGGCTGGTCATCTTGCAAAAACACCAAGGCACCAAAATTTGGACCGGTGCCTACATCAGTGAAAGCACTCTGTCCAGTAATACCTGCGACCCGGAGTGGTTTATTTCCTCCAGCACTGATGCTATAAAGGAAAGCCTCCTCATCACTTACAGCCTGTCCGCTCTGGGTGTAGTCCTTGGAGGTGTAAGCCCCAAAGACAAACCCAGCAGCGTTGTAGGCAGCAATGATGGTGGGGCCCTGTTTGTCACAGTAGCCATGGAAGGCAGCAGCAGTGAACCCGTGGACGCTGGCTTTGTAGAGCAGGTGGAGCCTAACATGACCAAAGAGAGACATCAGCTTGGTTCGCTGATCTTTAGATAGGCCGGATGTGACCACTGGCATGATGGAAGGTCAAAAGTCACCTAAAGATACAGATGTTATTAGACTTTTATGACACAAAAAAATGTATGCTGTCATATGACATGTGCTATATAAGACGAATAATCCTAATTCCAAAGAACTGGGTAGTCTATAATGGGAATGAAAATGGAATGCAATGACTAGCAGACTGTAAATTCAATTGAAAACAATTCAAAGATAACGCATCAAACTCTAAAACTGTAAGGCTTATCGCTTCTTATAAATACACACAGAATATGAGTGTGGGTTCCATGAGTTGTCCACATTTTCTCCAGCATTTATCTTAACTTGTTTGATTCCTTTTGGCTGATACTTGTGGGGTTCTAAAGTATCTCGTTTTCACTTTCCACTTAAACTCTCCAGATATTGGAGCTGGTTACTGAATGTAGTCCTGAATGAGGAATTTCTGGGCTCTATGTGTAAAGCATCTCAGTGGGCCCCCATGCTGACTTGATCAACAGCTGTAACACATATTTTTCCCATGGTAGAAGAGGAAGATAATAAATATGATCTTAGTTCAATCTCTATATTGACAAAAGCACAATAAATAAGCATAATAAAAGTCAAATGGCCAGACTTCACTCGTATAATAATCAGACTCTGCCTTATTCATCAATAATTATGACCTTAAAGTTGGAATATTCTCCTCCTCTGTTTCCTTTGATTCATTTCAAAAAGAGGGTAGATCATTTGTTATTAACATTACACTTTTGGGGTTCTGGTGCATTCAGTTTTTAGATAGCGTGACGACAGTGGCATCTTCACAATCCCGAATAGAATGACATAGAATCCGTTGATTCTAAACCAGTCATGATTTATCACTGGGAAAGGACTAAAATATCGATATAAAGATGAACAGTTTTTACCGCGAGGTCACATTTTTTATAATTGTGGGCAATAATATTTGTTTAGGTTTTGGATATTTAGACGAAGGTCATGAAAGTCTTTACTTTCATTTTTACCTTAAAGAAAAAAAGAAAAGTGTCCAAGAGCATTTCTTTGTCTTTTTTTAAATCTTTCTCAAACGTTTTGTATTGAACTGCTCAAGAGGATATATACATTACGGCAAAAACTAGGCTACAAATATACTTGGCCGTTTCAAGATCTTCTTCAAAGATTTCTTTGAAGAAGAGATTTTACGCCTGCAGAAAGTGAAAGTAATGCTTCATTGTACGTCTGAATGCGCCATCAACAAAGTCTTGATTGATCAATAGATTCAAGTTGAACACAAACAGTGGGTGCAGGTGACTGTCTCCCAACTTACCTGCAGGAAAGAAAGTTTTGCTCTGAAATTCAGCGGGCCGCTGTGGATCACTTGGTTTCGTGATCACGAGTTCCAACGATGTGAACTTGCTTTCACTTTTTGCAAGACTCGCCTACAAGAGACGCGTCACGCATGAGTGTTGCTCTGTGGCACTTCTCGCTTCTTTGGGATTATTAAATAGCACTAAATTTCTTCTTATAAAGTGACACACTTTTGCATCATGAACGCTATCACACACTATTTGTTTTATTCTAGCACCCATTTCTATAAATCTTTGGTGCTTCGATGTGTTGCTGTGGAAGTAATAGGTCAAGGTCATAATGTGTGTTCCTTTGAAAAAAAAGATTTGAAACTGAGTCCGTTTTTGGTCTTGAACTTATGTTTACCTTAAACATATTTCATATTTGAAATGTTCTTCTTTCGGTTCACATTTGACATTTTCAGATTCTGATCTTTCTTTTCAAGTTCAAAACTTTTTTTTTTCAGTTTCAGATTTATTCATTCTTTTACTTTCTTATCTTTTTTGGGGCCGGGCATCAGATGACAGGGGTGTGGAATCATGAGTGACCATAACAGTGGCAGCTGAGGGGACTCTCTCCATCAGGTTGGAACTGCACAGTTATTAGACATGTCCTAAACAATACAATTATGTGAAAATAACATACAACACTGAAAAAGTTACGTCATTTAAACAATTTCGACCCGTACTACACAACTCACAGTGTAGAGAGATAAAATATCTATAAAATATCTATTATATTTTATATAATATAATATTTGAGCAGTAGGCTCAGCCACGCTTCAGGTGTGTAGCCTACATTTCCCACACCCACGAAGCAACGCCTGCAGCATTTCAAGATAACATCTTCCCTGGGCGCGTCTGCTGGCGCCAGCTCTGTTTTCAATTATAATACAGTCATGAAAACTGCACCTTCCTTCCAGAACACCATCATTTTATAGATGTAAGGAAGACCTAATAGCTCTCTGGAATTTCAATCTACCATCACCAAACCACTTGTAATCTCTTCCTAGGCTCAGTGTAGACATTTGACAGTCTTCAGCTTTCCAGAATTTCTTTCTGTAATGTCCAAAGCAAGTAGGAGCATCATTTATGATTGTCATTTGCATGTATTTTTAAGTAACTCTCATATTTCATCCTATCAACACAAAACCACTTCTAATCTCTTTCAGGGATCAGCGCAGAACTTTCATTGTCTTCATTTTTCCTGAAATTCAATTATTCAATTGTTATTACACAACATACGCAAATAATAATCAGAAATGATGCTTCTGTTTGCTTGGGACCCTTCGAAAAGAAAGACCTGGATACATTTTCGGAATTTTCTGCTCCTAAATGCAGACAAAACTGAATCTTCTTGGGGTGCCCACACCCCCCTAGGATGCCCACTGCAGTGATCGCTGGTTTGAATCCCTAACATGGGGATCTTTCTTGCATGTCATTCCCTAGTCTTTCTGCCCCCTTTTCCTGCCCCCCCCAAAAAACAGCTTTCTAGGACTGCCTTTTTTCACCTTCGTAATTTTGCCAAAATTAGAAACATCCTGAATCAGAGTGATGCAGAAAAACTGGTCCATGCATTCGTTACTTCAAGATTGCAATACTGTAATTGTTTATTATTGGGATACCTCTGAAAAGCCTCCAGGTGATCCACAATGCTGCAGCCAGAGTTCTAATGAGAACATATTCCTCCAGTTTTAGCTTCTCTTTGTTGGCTCCCTGTCGAATTCAGAATAGAATCTAAAATTCTTCTCAACACATATGAAGCTCTCAATGACCAAGCTCCATCATACCTTAAAGATCTCATAGTCCAATCATTTTCCAGAGCACTTTGCTCCTGCAGGTTTACTTGAGGTTGCGAGAGTTTCTAAAAAGTAAAATGGGGGGGGGGGGGCAGAGCCATCAGTCATAGGGCCCCTCTCTTGTAGAACCAGACAAGTTATATGTCTGGGAAGCAGACACCCTCTCTACCATAAAGATTAGGTTTAAAACTTTCCTTTTCGACAAAGCTTTAGGCCTTTAGGATATTGCTGTTGGCCCTGCTACACCTCACCTGTTCTCAGGCTCCACCCTAGCCTTCCGCAGTGGACAAGGTTTCCCTGGACTGAGCAGTTTCTCCCTAAGTTTGTTCTTTAAAATAAAGACTGTTATACCTTCTCCTTGGGTTGTGTCATTCTGGGTCCATTCTGTGTTGGTACGGGTCATTACAAATTGGATTTGATTGTATTACAATGAATTGGATTCTAGATTGTATCTTTGAAGTGCCTTGAGATGACATTTGCTGTGATTTGGCGCTATATGAATAAAATTGAATTAAATTGAATATTCTTTGAGTCAATAAAGATAAAAATGACCAATAAAACTCTGTAAAGAAGCAGGTTACTTGTATCATTCGGAGTGTTAAAGTTCAACATCAACATCAGCCACGAGCCTTGTGTGATGTGAGATTGTGAACAATATAGGCTTACATTCTGTCAATAAGATAGGTCAACAGGACAATACAGTGCAGAACTTATTCGATTGTTGGGTCCTTTCCATCAGGTACCCCAGTATGACTTCAAACACACAGCCATATTTATACAGTACTGTCTCTCATAAGAGGAGTAACTACAAGTTCTGGAGAAAGCATGTTGACCAAACACTTACAGTAGCGTATTTCATGAAATGATAAAATAAGTTACACATTGTGCTGGTTTCACTTGATGCACACCCAGGCCAACCACACACACACACACACACACACACACACCAGTTTTAAAATTCTACTCACTAATCCTTAACATCTGTGGGACACGTTTTACTTCAGCAGAATCTTATATTCAGATTCTTTGGGGCAAATGTCCATCTACATGTGAGATGTCTAAAAGTTCAAGAAGTGCTGGTGAGTGGACTTTATGACATCACCCATATGTCAACTTTAAATTGTAGATTGCATGAGAAGATTAAATATATTTACACTCTTTGCTGTATTTCATGTGGGCATTGTTTTTTTATTCTTAATCACCCTGACTCTCTGAGAAACACATGTAGCCACACCTAAAGCAGAATTATGATTTTTGTTTCCATAAATGCATGGACACATGACTGCTGACTCTCGTGACTCGGTTTCGCAATAGTTCGGTTATATACACTTTTATTTCCGTCATTTAGCCACCAGATGTCAGTCATAATTACATAAGCACTTGTGCTCTGGAAACTTGTTATGAAAAGACGAGGAGCTGAGTTGCACAGCTTTATCTGAAGCTTTACTTTGATCATTTATTGTTGGATGTTTTCTTTTTTTTCTAATCCTGTCTTTCTTTTTATGCAAAATGTCAAATCCTTTTTTTTTTTGTCATAATGACACAGCAAATGTACCTCCTTATTGTGTCAAGTCATCGCTCAGTTTAACAACAAAACTAAACCTACGAGTCCGCATGACAAAGGGAGAGGTTAAGATCTGTTGAGCCAATTACAAAACCCGGGTGGTTTCGGTGCCGCCCTCCGCTCAGTCCCCGTATAATAAGTGTTTTGCAACCTTGCCAACAACAAACGCTGCGATCACGCCTGGAGAGCCTGTGCACTCTGTGGGAATATACAAACCACCGGACTATTGTCACGCTTTTACACACTGGGAATAACCTCCGATTTGAAAACATGATTCCAGAGGAAAGCTTTGGCTCCGTCAAGAACAGGTGAGATTTCTTGCTTTGGTGTCTGAGGTCTGTGCGATCCATGTGCGCAGTCATGTGCAGGACAGGAATGCCCCCAGTCCTTTGACCCCGCATTGCCTGATCTGCTGAGGCTGATGTAATTAAACCACTCGTTGTGAGCAACGTTGTGGAATTGCAGGCTTTATCCGGAGGGAGAGCACAGAATGAATGCACATTGTGGGACAACGTGGGCAACTTGCAGCATGAAAAGTTCAAGTCCTATACTGATTGTCTTCACCATTCCACATTTAGAGCCCACTTACATAATAGCGTGCATGGATGTTGCATAGCTGGTACTCTGCAAGGCATGGATCGTACAGTCTGTACGGATTCCATTTTGATTACTTATTAATAGTAACTCAGCCATCCACATGCAACAAATAACCTCTGGAACAGGGTTATAACAAAAACTCAGCATTCATGTGATCTCTCTTTTGCGATTTTGCATAAGAATATTTGATTTAATTAACAAAGTTATGGGTCCAATTTTGAGAAAGATCTGCTGTATGAATTTGAGATGGGCAGAAATTTGTCTTATTTTCAGTACAGAGGGGTAATTGTTCTGTTTTAATCCTCAGGATGCAGTCTGCAAGCCTGGCTCTGGAGGAATTGCTGGTAACAGCTCAGAAACAAGACTGCCTGACTGTTGGTATCTATGAATCAGCCAAACTTCTCAATACGTGAGTTTAAATCATTAACATTATGTATATATGCACCATATGGTTTAAAAACATTTATAAGCATATATATATGTATGTATATAAACTCCTACCACATTTTAGTGAATTACAGTGCCCAATTTTACTGCTCTGGACATGTGAGTGCAGTTTTTTTCTGATTTTCTTTTTTTTCCATCCTAGAGATCCCGACTGTGTGGTCCTGTGCGTCCTAGCAGCCGACGATGAGGATGATGTGGCGCTGCAGATCCACTTCACGCTGCTTCAGTCCTTCTGCTGCGACAGCGGCATCACCATCCTGCGTGTCTTGGGGGTTCAGCGGCTTCGCCAGCTTCTGGGGGCTTTTGATACCAACAGAAACCAAGAAGAATGCAGGGATCTTCACTGCATGCTGGTTACGGTATGTTGACTAAGCACCATAGCCTGTTTTTCATATGTAACTGTGAGGCTGCAGAGGAAGTGTTTTATTATTATTCCTTCTAAAAGGTTGGGCTTCTTGGAACCTGTCAGCTTATCGTTTCCTTGTAATTTTACTTTCACGTTCACCTGAAACAGGGAGTTTGATTTTGTTGATTCTTTTTCCATGCAGAACCCTCAAGTGGACCACTACAGGCTACAAGAAGTGGGGATATACTGCCAGGAGAGTCGACGTATTGACCAGTGGGTTCCTGAACTGGCCCTGCAGGAACGCTGAGGACTCTGCTTCCTGGGTCCAGAAACTAATTAAATGAAGGATCTTGATGCTCATGCAGCAATGGCCTAGAGTGGACTCGGCCTTGTATGCTGTGCAGACTGAAGGGCCAAAGATTCCCCCCTCAGTGACTGTATGACACTTGGACTGGAGACTGGTTTCTAATATCAGTGTTTGTGTACAACATAAAGGCAGAAAACCAGTCTGACATGCAGGACACATCATTTCCGCAAACACAATCTTAGCTTCTGTTTTGGGCCTCTGTTTGGGCACTCTCAATGTCTAAGGGCTGTGGCATTAATGATTAAAAGGAGCAGTTGCATTGATAGTGACTCATCCACGCCCCAGCTTTTACCTGAAATATTTGAGTGCTTACTGTCAGGACAGAAATGTTGTAAAGGTGAAACTCCTGCATACCCAACATTCCTGTGTGTGTGTGACTTGGGAGAGTCTCTGGACAGAAAAGGCGTGTGTCTGTGTGTGTGACTGCGTGTTATGCACATACATGTGTTTTCAGCAAAAACTGGGTGTGTAGTGTGTGCCTTGTTGAAATGAGTAGCTGAACCTGTGCAGGAGTGGTCACCATAGAAACAGAGACAGCATTTCATTGCAGGACTGAAAAACCACAAAAGAGGCTCGGAAAATAATGTATTTTGGTTTGGATTTGAAACTCATGGGGATACAGATTGGACTGTGTTGTATGATTGCAAAAGGCTGGCTTTAAATAACTATGATTAAAAGAAAGTTAACATCTTTGTGCCTTTTTTAATACAAATATGAGATGGCTACACTATTAATTTATTAATTGTATCAGTGGTTTTTGCAGCTATTTGTGGTTCATTCCTTGTTCTCTGTCAAGTCAATAAATTTTTGTATTCACAAAGAAGGTTTCTGCTCTGATTTTAAAATCTAAGCCACTCGTGCATCATGGAACCATCTGTTATGTAACTGCACTTCGTATTTGCGTTGAAGTAGTGAAAGATGCATGCGCACTTGGGTCAAAGTCTTTGTCAGTGACAACCTTTTTAGTTGTAGAAAACATATGTCAGTCAGAGTGACACCAGGGTGGAGACGGAAACTTATTGCATTGCAACAAACAGGCAAAGCAAGCTAATGCAGACGTTCAGGAAGCAAGTTCCAAACTAGTTCCAGGAAAGACTCAAACTAATTGTAAAACTTTTGAATATCTCCTAAGATTTCAAGTGCATAGATGTTACACGCTACATAGTGCAGACTCTACTAATGCAAGCAAACGTGTGTGTGGCTAACCCCACCCATGCCCCTTTATCTCCATTTAATCTGAGTATCCACCCTCTGTTTTGCTCTCACATGTCTGTACAGAGCCATGACTGCAGAACAGCAGAGAGAGGAACACTCAGGCACACGGACCACCCATTAGTTTACTATCTGCTGCTTGGAGGTGTAACTGGCGTGAGGACTGCCTTCTTATTGGCTGTGGCTCATACACCCTAAATCTGATTGCCTGTGACTTACTGAGGGGTCAGTGGTAGTTGGTTTGAAAGTTGTCTTGCTGCTTTGACAGTCTTGTGACTGTCAAAGCAGAGCTGAGTTCCCAGGCGCATGAGCTCTTTGTATCTTTAAAGTCTAAGTAAGATAAAAAAACAATGTTCTACTGAGAGAGCACAAAAAGAAAATAAAACCTGATGGGGCGCCCAATGTTAGCACTGGCTTAGCAATTCAGCGAACACTCAAAAAGGAAAATGTTCCCGTGTAAAACTTGACATAAACTTGGTGTTATGATGTTTCACAAAAACATGCAAGACTTTGTGTTATCATATCATCTTTTTATTAATGTTATCTACTTCTCAATATCATCTTCTTTTTTTTTAACAGCAATATCCACAAAATATTAACAGTGTGCAAGAAAACATGAGTTATGGCACATCAGAGAACAGTTACAAAAAATAGATAAATTTTCTTCATAATCAATCAAGGCAAAAAGATACATATACTGTATGCATACACAGGAGATCAGAACACAAAAATGAGTCTCAGAAAGGGCTCAGAGCCAAGTGAGTGATGTTTGATATGAAAGTCCACTAGTGGGGAGCCTCAATCCTCCTCACCAGGTGAGTTATGAGTTTTGTCAGGCTCACTTTTTGTCATAACACCAGTGGATTTCCATCTTGAGCCGCATGTTCCAAAGTTAAGACCGTTCAATCTGTTGATCTGATGACTCCAAGACCAGCATTAACACAATATACGCCACTATAAGGCAAACTAACAACCAATCAATCAGACAAACTGTTGGCCAATGAGCAATTCAGGCTGTCTGTCTTTGATTGTAGCCCAAGCAGGGATGGAATGATTGAAAGAATAAAAACAAGTATGATAAAAAGAAAAAAGAAAAAGTATGTCAGATAGGACAAAATCAGCGCTCGTAGGTGTGTGTGCTGATATGCATGCTTGTCTAATTTTTTTGTCAAACCAGCGCAGCTGTAATCCTCTTTAACTTGCTAAGAAATTTGAAGCAACAACACATCATTTTCCAAAAAACAGCATCAAATCACTAATTTCCTCAATGTTGAAAATAGTTTTGATTGGGTTTTTAAAAAATATCACCATTCATCAAACAAAATCAGATGTAATCATCACTAGAGCTACTTAAACAGATGAAGAAAAAATAATTTAGAGGAATAGTTTGACACTGTTTGACAACAGTAAGGACACTGACATTACTTGTCTAAATTAGCCTGAAGATGACAAGATTCATAAGTCATCACATCCTCTCATCACATTTGCTAAATCCAAAGCCACTGAAAGTAGCTAGTTAGATTAAGACCAGAAACAAAGATAAAACTGCTCACCCTGCAACAACAAAATCTATAAAGCTTCTCTAAAGTTCATTACTTCACAGAGTTGCAAAGACAACACAGAGATAAAACCGTTAAATAATGAGCTATTGAAATGCTGAAATGTGGATTTTGTTACTGCTGAACAGAGCTAGGCTAGCGGTGTCCCTTATTCCAGTCGTTAAGCTAAGCACCTGGATTTAGCTTCATATTATACAGACAGATAGGCTCCTTTAACATTTTTTTCTGAGCATCTCATTTCACTCTTGCAACGAGCAAATATGCAGATTTCTCCGGGTTTCAAACTATTAATTTAGGTCTCTTACAGCTCAATGACAGACAAAAATAACCAGCTGATAATAAAACGTGGCTAGTTAAAAAGAAGCCTAGGGCAGGTTCTTTAAATTAGTGAATTAGTCAACTTTGGGGCTATTTTTTAGGGTTATTATTCACATCAAAAATAGCTTCTCACATTTGGACGGAACAGTTTCAGCTTGTGACGCGATCCTTTTTTCCTCTTCCACAAAGTTTGAACAGAAGCCTCTGACTGACAAAACAAATGAGCAGAGGGCATACATGCTGTCCTGACTGATAGTATCGCATGACCTCTTCTGTGGTCAGGCCAACCCTGACCTAGAATTGCAGAACTGCAGTACTGTAACAGTATTATGTGCCACCCTGCAGCACTGGAGGCACTGTGTGCACTTATACAATGTGTCTCTCCAACAAACACACATATCCGTCCACCTCTGTTTACTCTTCATCTTCTGCTAAACCATCCTTTTCAGCTACCAAACACCAGCAGACACAAACTCACAACAAACCCCCCCCCCCAGATCTCTCTGTGGCTTTTTCCAGCTCATTGCTCTTGGATACTTTGGAAACAGCTTGCTCGCTGTGTTTGAAACAAAAGCAAGATTTTCTGTCAGGGGAGAAAAAGACTGATTACTGAATTTAAAAAGGATTTTATCTGACTAAACTAAACTGGAAAGATGTATTTTTTAAGCATTACACCCCATTTTCAAGATCTTTTACTTTGAGAGCTTAACACAAGACTGGAAACGAGAAAGAGGCAGTCTGCCCCTTTCCCCACTTCCTGCTTCTTTACATCTATCTCAGGAACGCCTCATAGTGTGGACCCGAAGAATCTCTCACAGCTTCAACAATCTCCAAACTCCCAAAGGTCAGCATAGCAGTTGGGTCATATCAGCATCAGAATAGAAAGGCAGAAAGATCAAGCCCCGTGACAGTCTACCATCAGATTTCTGAGTTTCCAAATGACCCCATACTGATCTGTCACTGTATGCTGCTATTGACAAAAACTCAGCAAGATAATAAAGTGAAATATGATTTCACAAAGCTCCCCTCTCTCAGCCATTATCCTTTAAAACCATGTCTCAGTGACAGGCCTAACAGTTGCTTTAACCTTAAACTGTCCTCTTGATATCACCCCTCAAGCCTGAAAAGCACCTGCAAGAAAGATTTTATGTAATGTGTTTGTTGTCCTAGTTGTCTGTTGCCAACAAAAATAAAAAATAGAAAGAAAAAAAAAGAAAGGTAGCGCTGGTGTTAAATGATGGATCTGGAGGTTAGATTTATGCCACTGGAATGTAGTCCAATTTTGATTAATTCCCTAACAAGACATGAACCAAAACCTAACAGGGTTTTTGATGCTGTTACATGATTCGATCCTCCCTGTGTTTGTATCTATGATAAAAAAAAAAAAAACAACCTCCACTATCACAAGTCTCTAAAACTTCAATGACAACCAAAATGAGTGGAAGACAGACAAGATGATGACTGACGGAACTGAATAAGTAATACTAAAAAGTCCAACATCCACAGAGGGGAATTCTCTGTTTAGATTTTGTATTTTACAAACACTGTACAGGGTAATAATACTCAACTGACCAGGTTCCATGGACTCCATAGAAAGAAGGAAACTCATCAAAAATAAACCCAAAACAGCTACTCTTCAACTTATCACTTCTGCACATGTCTGAAAGAAAGTTTATACACTTAGTTTGTTTCTCTTAATGCCATTATTTTCTTCTTCATTTTCAGTTTTTACAATCAAGTTTGGTTTTTCAGAGAGGGGGAGTGTGGAGGAGGAGAGAAGGACACAGAACGGGGACTGGCAGCTCCCAGCGAATAAGTCCCTGACTTGGTTGAAATCACATTAGAGCAAGCTCTTACACTGGGGAGACCTTTTAAGGCTGGTAAAGCCAGGTAATCTGATTTATAGCAAGAATTATTATGCATTAAAATGTCATGTGAAGCCTTCTCTAAACAATCCCATCTTTGTGGACTGACCTTCTAATTTTACCTTTTTTTTTCCTCCATACTTTTTAATTCACAGAAACTGACAGTTAAAAGAATAAAATATGAGCCGAGAGGATGGGAAAAGGGGTGCCTTCACTTCTACTTTTTAGGTTTGGGTCTTTGCAGACTGATTCTCTGATGTTGTTAGTCTGTGACCTCGCCCTCTACCAGGGTAAAGCACAGGGAGGTTTGATGTACAGTAGAAACCCTCTGTGTAAGATCTGATTAAGTGTCACCTCTGACTGACACCCAGATCTCTTGTTATTTCATTAACACACGCAGGAAAAGAAACCTGATCAGCCAGGGGTAACACCTATGTCAAAGGAAAATAATTAAAAAGAAGTACAGTATCGTTTCATCTGTTAAGTAATGCTTGAACAAAATATCTAAACATACATTGAGTTCACAAACAAGTATTTCTTAAGAAAAATGCAGTAAACGTCCACGGTTAATAGCTTTAGTTCTGTGTATGAGTGTTCCACTCATAGGTGTAGATCTGAGGTTGGCTAAAACACCGATTTGAGCCAAGGGCAGCCATCATTAACTGCAATGGAATCAGTGACTGCAGATCAGCAACTAGAAATAACTTTTTGTACAGGTTGGCACAGCTGGAGGCTTGGCCAAAGGCTGCAGACAGCCATAGTGAGGCCAGAGGCAGAGAAGGTCTGTTGATACAGGTTTGGGTGTGAGAACAATGTTTTACTCTGAGACAGGCAAAGGCTGTCGCCACTTGCTCCGAAAAAAACCCAAAACTCTCATAATGTTTTTTTTTTTTTTTCTTTTAAATTCCCACAGAAAAAAAGAAGCATCTATTGAGCTTTTATGCGACATCAGGTCATGTTTGGCACATTTGGCCTTGGCCTACCACTCATGCCTGTTGCCCACATGCACCCTCCCACTGCCCAATCTTTATCCAACACCTTGTTTCATAATGAAAGAAGAAAAAAAAAAGAGAAAATACAGGCTTCCTATTGATAATCAATGTCCCAATCCCTTTACAAATTAAGCTGTAGCTAATTCATCAGCATAAGTGAAAATGACCAAAGCACCTTGGACCATTCTCTGCGATTAACTGATCTCAGCCACTGTGAACACAAGATAACTGCCCCCTAGCTGAGGCTCTGGGGGTACAGCGCTGTTCCAGAGTGGCTGTTTTGGTGTTTGGTGAGTGTGTGTGTTTCTGTGTGAGCGTAAAGCCCAATAAGATCAGATAAGTCTGCTTGAAATTGTGAATGTATGGAAATCTGTGGATTGATTTGGATAGCAAATGTGAATGCTTATGTGTGAGTCTGCATCTATATGTGCATGAGTATGTGTGAATATGTGTCTGTGTGTGTGAGGGTAGGAATTGTGGAGCGCAGCTATAGGATGATGCAAGGTTTCTTGTCCTTGAAAGGGTTTTCTGAAGTGGGAACCCCAACCAGCAGAGGGTCGCTACGAGCGTGCTGCTCACAATAACTCATCAGGTCCGCTGCTGCTTTAGACACCTACCAGGAAGAAGAGGAGGGGAAGAGAAAGAGAGGGGAATGAGGGAAGGCAAGGAGGGGTCAGAAAAGACGAGTAGAAAATGATATGGGAGGACATGAGGAGAAATCAGTCAAATAGGAGGAAAAGAAAAATATGATGGTGGAGGAAAGAAAAACAAAGTTGCGAGGGAGGTGAATGAAAGAGCAAGGACAAAATGGAGAGAAAAACAAAGTCACATGAGGATAAATGCTTAGACTAAGTATCCAAACATAGCAGAAATGATTGCTTTACCTTAATACGTTCAATTCCTGCCTCGATCCTCAGCTGTTCCACCAGTTTCCTGGCCTGGGCGATATTATTAGAGGTAGACATACTGATCCATCAGAATACACCAACACTGGAGAAGACTGAGGGAGAAAGGAAGAGAAAACAGAAACGGCTTAAAATTGATGTATTATTGTAGCTTATGTGTTCCCAGATCCAAGTGAATCATTTTACTGACAGAAACAAATATCAATCAATCAATCAATCTTTATTTATATAGTGCATTTCATACCAGAGGCAACTCAAATATGCTCTTCAGTTGCTCAATTCAGGTCATTCATATAGCGCTAAGTCATAACAAAAGTTATCTTGGGACACTTGACAGAGAAAGAAAACAAGTATAATGCAAGCCCAATTCAAAAAGAGTCAAATTCAGTTCAATTCATTAGTAGAAGATGCCAATTTGTGAAAAGTTGTCAAGCTGGGTCAGAACTGCAGGCAGAACAGTTTATTACCTGGACTCTTTTACTACAGAGCCAAAATCTGTATATATTGTACAATGTTCATGGTGCCTTCGCATATGCGAAAGTGATCCATGCCAAGTGCAATAATGCACCCTTATCCCTTAACTTATGCTGGCTTTTAAAATGTGTCTGATAACAATCTGGATGGTCTCTCTCGTCTTTAAACTGAGGGCCCCAGAGTCTCAAAAAGAAAATTCAAATATGGATACATCAGGCCGAAGGACAGTTTTCTCTCTCACCTCAGTCCATCTATTATAAGATCAGGATCTTGTTTATAAGTGTCTTTTTTTGTTGGTGTTAATTGCATGGTTGAGTCCACGAAGTGATTTCATGTCATGTTATTTCCTGCTGAGCCGCCTCAGCCGCCTGAATATCACAAACACTCTGTTCTGGTTTTCAGTCTTGTCCCTTGCATACAGGAAATTCTACAGGTGCACTGTGGTGTGGTAGTTAATACCGTCGCGTCAGAGACAGATGGTTCCAGGCTTGAATCCCGACTGAGGCCTTTCTGTGTGGAATTTGCATGTTCTCCCTGTGTATATGTGGGTTCTCTGCGGGTACTCGGCTTCCTCCCACCGTCCAAAAACATGAATGTCAGGTTAATTGGTGACTCTAAATTGTCCCCAGGAGTGGGTGTGAGGGTGCATGGTTTGTTAGTTTCGTTTATCCCTGTGTAGCCCTGTGATGGACTGGCAACCAGTCTGGGATGTAGCCCGCCTCTCGCCCAATGACAGCTGGGATGCGCTCCAGCCCCCCCACCCCTGTGACCTTTAACTGGATTAAGAGGGTATAGAAAATGGATGAATGGATGGATGGATGGATCTCTTTCAAGGGACTGTATTCCCTCTGTAGTGGAGCCACAGCACCACTATGAGGTGACTTCATGATGGTGCAATACAAATAATGACGGTTCATGTTCGAAATGCAATTCATAGGTACAGATTCTTTGGATGCCATAAACAAATAAACTTTGTAAGACCCCAAAAGTTAATAAGAATATACAAATAAGTTAGTAGTGGTCAGAAGTTTCCAGGACATCTGAGTACACTGAAAGTTGGATGGAAGACAGTTTGCAGTCTTAATGTCCAATATGGAACATCAGTTACTGGCCAGTACAAAAAGAGGATTACCTGACTGGTGGTGTGCAGACAAGACTCTCACTCTGAACACTAATGTGAGCAGATGTAGGGGGCGATCTGAGGGAAGCAGGAATGGCAGGAAAACAGTTTCCAGGTCAAAATGACAGAGCTGGATGGCGGTTGAGCTTACATTGGCTTGTCTCTGAATGAAAGAAGAACAGGTGTTACAAAACAAGACCACTGTTGTGAAAACTGCACTAAAACAGCCATTATAACGCATGTAAAACTGGATTGATAAGTTTTAAAAGATCTCACTTTTTTTTTGAGAAATTAAAATGAATATCTTTAAGATCATGCTGATAAACTGCCATCATCACCCCTTTTACCATTCATAGTACAGCTCTGAAATTACTTTTTTTTTTTTCACAAAGTACCTCGAAGTGCACTTTTAGATTTTCATCTGCTCTTTCCATACCATTGCCACCAAAAGTCATTAAAAACCATTTGAATGCTTTTTTTTCTATTTACACACATTACTTTAAGCGGAGCACGGAGGCTCCCCTGTCATTACATGTGATCAAAGCACATCTCACACCTCACGTGCATCACAATCAGAATATTTCCACTGTGTGTCTCACTCTGCCTCTGTCTGTCACCTGCTCTCTCAGGAGGAGAGTCCTGCTTTAATTACTCCGACTGTGGAGTAGATCAGATTCATGTCTGTAATTAGGGCTTTTGTGTGTGTGTGTGTGTGTGTGTGTGTGTGTGAAAGAGAGAGAGGTTTCCCTTCTGTTTTTTTTTCTATTTATTATGTCCCACACTTACACAAACTTATATTTGACATACAAGGAAAGTGAACTGACTTTAGTCAACTGAGATCAAGGCAGGGATTATTTTTTCTTGCCTGTCTATCAACGAGATTACGCAAAAAAACATCAGATCATGACACTTTGTTGCAGAGGTGGGATTAACTCCCTTCAGTCCTGCTCCAGCACACTCTTTAAAAATTAAGTGTAAAACATAAAGTAACACACCTGGTCCACAACATACTCCACTTATCTGCCAAGGTTGGATGAATCGACACACATGCACCATCCCTCATAGCTAACAGAAAACAAACATATGCAGCAACAAAAACTGAACGCTTTTGGAGCTTTCTCTGTAGCATATTGTTGATTTGTAGCACAGCTTGACACCACTTCATTGTTTACAAGCTTCTGGAATATTTTTCCTCGAGCAGTGGAATCGTATTTAAGAATTCTAAA
Organism: Odontesthes bonariensis; assembly: GCF_027942865.1. Taxonomy (NCBI): domain Eukaryota; kingdom Metazoa; phylum Chordata; class Actinopteri; order Atheriniformes; family Atherinopsidae; genus Odontesthes; species Odontesthes bonariensis. Next base: position 20,487,756 of record NC_134522.1, read on the forward strand.
GCTAAAACAACTCATTTCACACTCAGCAGACACCATAAACCCGATTCTCCGATTTCGTCAGCCTGTTGATTTTTCAAACTTTCTGCTATGGCGCACACCGTGCCGAGGAGAGCTGGACAGACATTATCAGGCATAATCATATCTCTCCTCTCCTGCGCCCCTATCTCAGATGATCTATTGGGGTGGGGGGAAAAAGCACAGTAACCCAACAAACAGTGAGCTGGTTATTTGCCCTGGCCTGGAACTAAAACATAAGCAGAACTGGATAGGCCCTGGCTGGCCAGCCAGCCAGCCAGCCAGCCAACCCACTGAGGCTCTCAAGACGCGCAAAAATGCACCAATCCTTATTGATCCCAGCAGCTCCCGAGCGCTGATCGGGCCTACAGTACGAAGTCATGTCCTCTGCTACAGGCCCTGCTTGCTGCTCTGCCGTGTGAAAACACAATGCGGGCATTTTGATGGATAGAACAGCATGTCCTCTCTCCCATGGCTATCCACGCACCACACACACACGCCAGCATACACACGTATACGCACAGGCGCCCAGGCACAGGCAGACCTCGTGCACATATCAAAGCCAGATATATTTTTCTGTGAAGACCGGACAATACCGCTTTGGTTCTGCAAAGAGGCCCTGATCGTAAGCCGTGGGAGCAGGGTGGTGACATGTTTTGAGGGAGGCAAGCTCCAGCAGCCAATATAAACCCACCCAGCGACAACGGGCACAAGACCGGCGCGCATGCCATTATTTTTCCGCTTTTATGAAAACTGATGGGCACACGGCCTACTTCGGCATGTAAGATCCAGTTACTGTTGCTTATGAGCCCTCAAAGTCCAAGCCGAGCCGCAAGAAATCTTCCACTGACCCTGTCCCCGGTCCTCCCCACCCTCTCTGCCGGCAAAGGGCTGGGGAAATCCGGATTCGTGACACTGGTGGAACCTCTCTCCGCTGCAGCCGCCCTCGGTGACGATAATCCGGGGTTGCAAAGGCGCACAAAAACGTTACAATGATTATACACAGGGAGGGGGGAAAAAGCCAAATATCTCCAAACTCACCTCCGAATGCGCTGTATTGGTGATTTAAAGGGCCAGATCCGCTGGTTTCTCAGCCTCTCCGCTCTTTCGCTCCCCGTCTTCGCCGAGCCAAACGCCTCCCCCTCCGTTTACAGTGTCTGTCCACTCCTCTGCCCCCCTCCCCTCCCCTCCCCCCTTTCTCTCTCTACCACCGACAAACAGATTTAATCCAGGTGTTCCTAAAGCCTTATCAAACATACACACAGATCCAGTGACAGCTATAATCCCCCCATGACACAAGGATGTTATTTTGTATCCTCCCAGTTAGACTGTTGAAGAATAAAAAAAAACAGGCGTCTCATTTGATGGGGAGCCCTGGCGTCTTGAAGTCTCCTTAAACCCTTGAGTCAACGAATGCTCCATTCAAACAATGGAAATCACGTCGCCACCTTCCTAGTCAGTAGGTAAACCGTGGTTTAAAGCTGCAGTCTGCAGGATTTGTTGTTGTCATACGTAAAGTCCTACTTTTTGGCATTTTAAGAGTTTACATGATCTATCAGAACGCTTGAAGTTGAAAACGGTGACCTCCGTAGTCGCAAAATGCAAGAAATGCTTATTTTTTAACCGAAAAATAAAAAGTTATTCAACTTCCTGTCCCGCCCCATCAAAACACATGAGAACTCGTGTACGTAGATACGCGTACACCCTCATTCATCAACTCACCTGTCATTTGCGATCATGGAAGACACAGTAAGTAGACTAGCCCGTAATGAAGTTCAATAGTCTAGATAAATAAGCGTGGGGACGAGCCTACCTTGTATCGCGCGTGCACAAACGGTGATTGACAGGCAGCAGAGCCCAGCTCGTAACCTGATTGGTTACCTTTTACCGGTCCGGTCTGCAATTTTGTAAACAAACCTGCTGGACCTATAGGGACATATAGGGGACCTAGAGAACTCATTTTTTTTTGTATTGGGGTATTTAATGTACTACTTTCAGAATCCCCGGACAGTTCCAGGCATTATGCTTGAAAAAGAGTTGCAGACTGCAGCTTTAACGAAGAGTTGTTTTCCCTCTTGTTTTGTTTTCGTTTATTTTATTTTTATTTTTTGGGAACTTGGATATGAAGTTCAGATGCATTAGATCTAATATCTATTCTCATATCTACATATTGCTTGACATAATACGTATTTACTACCCTAAAAGTAGGCTACAATTGAACTTGCTTCTGGGTTAAAGTTTAAACATTTATTTCTCTTTACTTTGTCTATAGAACATCAATTTCACTCTTCTTTTTTTTTGTTCAAGTTTTTTACAGAAGCCTGCAATGCACGATCCACCGACATGAGAGCCTAAAACACCTTCACAGACATGCACATGTGGATTTTTAGTAGGCTGGTACAGTGAAAGCAAAGAATTCGTCATGAGTCAAGTATAATAATCTGCCACGAGATGGCACCATTAATCCGTGAGTGATCCCGATGTCACAAAGGAGATGTGGGCCTCTGAGCCTCCGTTCCCAATGAGCTGAAGTCCACTCCTCCACACAGAGCAAAAAGCGCTGCATCTGCTGCATGATTATTGGCGAGCGGCATTCTGCCAAAGGGGAGCATAAAGGTCTGATATGTATAGGATCTTATTTTGAAAAAAGATGCTTGTTTTCTGCCAGTAACCGAGATGTAGTTGCATTCAGCACCAAAATAAAGCTGTTGCCATGCACACACATATGATGTGCATGTCTTCTTCGCGGCCGTATGGAGGCCTTTTATGACTCCTTACCATAACCGCAAGAGAGCTATTTATAACTCACACCCTCTTCCGCATTGCACTCATTTCCACTGATGTATGAAATTATGCCTATACGTTTCCTCGTTCTTTTCATCACCTGGTAGCTCCCCTTTCTCCTTCCTGCTCTATCCTCCATTTGTTTTTCAGTAAATTTGTTTTCAGTCACTCCCTCTTTTGTGGGATGTGGAGAATGGATGTTAACCGGAGGAGAATCCTTCATTTAAAAAGGCGGTGCAAGCCCATGAGTCATCCCTCAAAGATACTCTGAGGCGGACAGAGGTGGCCCCCATCAACCCATCCCTATTTGTTTGGTCTCGAACCATATGTGTGCTTGCAGGCTTATTATTGACCTAATAGGCTAAAAGTTTGAGTCACACATGCGTAGCTTATTTTACTGCAGCATGTGCGTGGTCAAGATGGTTATCTAGTTAAGGTCCGGGGTTGCCACTCTGGCCTGAGGAGCGAGAGTTTTCGTCCTCCTCCGTTGTTGTACATCACAGCAGCAGGCTGGGAGACCTCCGCCTGTCGTAACTCATCTCCGTCTCCAGCAGTCACACCACGCTGATGCGACATCCGTCGTCAACGTCACACAGTCCCCATAGCAACCGTGCTGCTGGGCACAGCATCCCCGAGCAGCTGTTAGAAGGTTTAAGAAAGAAGTGAGGGTGAAAGGAGGCGTGAGAGACTGAAGCTACCATCTCTGTGTGATTTCCTTACAATTAGACCAGTCAGGCTGTATAAAACTGCATGTTGTGGTGCTATGGTTTATTAGAAATGTGTGGTAAATAGCTTTCCCATTTCATGTTACTCCAATACTCCAAAAGAGCTGCATAATTTTAGCCTCTTTCTATACTCAGCAGTTTCTAATGATGATCTTATAAGATTTGGGTGCATTGTTATAGAGGAAATTACCCATTAATATATAAACAGACTGGTCTAAATGAGCTTTACTTGATCAAGAACAACAGTAAAATGCTGCTTATACATTAAAGCATGCCCTTAAGACATACACTTTAGGGTTTCAGCACATGTTATGTAATTAGAAATTAGAAATTAGAATTAGAAACCCCTCTTGAAATGTCAAGTCATGGTGATTGAAAGCCTGTATCAAATTTCACAGTAATATTGCTGATAGCTGTTCAGACATTTTGCCAAACCCCACAAATATCAATCTCACAGTGAGGCTGGAGGAGAAGCCAATGGAACACCAAGCCCTCCTGGAGCCAAGAAAAAAATTCAAGCTGTGAATTAGCACAAATGATAGTGAGTCAGGACAATGTGATAATGAAAAAATACAATAAACACTCCTCAGTTCACATTTTTATTAGGAAAATCATTTTGCAGATTTGATTATTATTATCATCATATATATATACATATATTTACGTATATATATATACACATGTATATACGTATATATATATATATATATATATATATATATATATATATACTAGTTTCCATTATTCAGAGGATGCATTAGCACAGTATATCTTAATAGGAAGACTATTGCTAGAATAAATATCTATACATTTTAATCAGTTAAATAAAAAAGTCCCAACAGAGAAGAAAATAACAAACCAACAGAATCTTTTACAAAAACAATAAGTGCTAAAAAGAAATGAACCATTTGCAAAACCAAAGCAGTAAATGCGGCCAAATAATTTCTTTAAAAAATACAAAGATGTTTCACAGTTTGTGTCCTTGTTCTCATGCTGGCTGGAACACCAATAGGGACCATGCAGGAATGAAGGGCCAGAGCAGCAGGATAGTACCAAACTACATTACCCACAAAGTCTATATGCCACCACTTTGCTCCTCTGGTGTGCCAAAAAATAAATAAATAAAAAACAGCCTGTGAGGATCTAAGGAGATCAGACAAGATCACTGTGAGGGGATAGCCAGAGGTCAGCAGGGTCAGGGGGAGTGTTTCTCCTCGAGCAATGATTTTCTTCAGATACTCTCAAGATGCTTGAAAAGACAAGACCGGAAAACCTGCCCTAGCTGGTAGAAATGAGCCCAATGAACTGTAAGAAGAGTTTTTTTTTATGTTTCACTGTACTGCTGACTGCTCTTTGTTTCACTTGAACATGTTTTGAAGTTTTCCATCCGGCTTGAAGAACACGTGTAACCCGCTTCCCCTTCAGTAGTGTGAGAGCCTTCAGCGACATAACCAGTGCGTTAAGCAACTGATGTAAATCTTCAACTGGCCCTAAATGGAAAATCTGTGTGCTGCCAATGAGAATGTCTATGGAGGCCCAAACGGTTAGTAGATTCAACATCATGGAATCATCATACAAATCATAATAAATAAACATGCAGGTATAATATGATAAAAGAAGTGTGTAAAACTCAACTCAATTTATTTAAAATGCTTCTTTATTCATGAAAAAAGATTTTCGTGGGGAAACCTGGTGTTCTAATAAATATCACAAATGGTTAAATATGTTGGTACAAAGAAGCAGAATGTAGTTTCAAAATGATTTTCTCAATGTTAAACAGTCATTTATTTTTTTTCTGAATCTGATGGGCATTTTACAGATTTTGTCTGCCTGTAGTCAAATCACTATTAATGTTACAACATGTTCTATAGTCGTCAAATATCGAACATTTTAGGTCTCCATAGGTGTCCTCTTTTTTAAAAGTACGATTTTTCGCTTAGTTGTCTCTACTTTTACCATCTTCTGATTGGCTGTTTTTACCATAAGAGGAAACTGCAGGTGACCGTATTCCCATCACAGACTCCTTCATTCTACTCACTCTCCTGTCACATCTCTGAAATATTAAATCCTTTGAACAATATTTACAGCTATCTACAATCAGATGTGAGCAGGGCAACTTTTCAGTCTGTGTTGCCAACACAAACGCTCGAATCTCAGTGGGATGACAACAAAAGGAGTTAAAGATTTCAGGGGTTATATAGACAGCAGAGATTTTATGGAGAGGTAATGGTGACAAATTTAGTTTCATAAGGAGGCCATTGTATTAAAAAAAATGTTGCTTATCTTGAAAAATTTTGCCGACAGAATGACGTTTTTGTGCCTTTTCTTCAATAGCAGGAAACAATTGAAAATCCTCCCGCCAGCACAAATAACTGTGCCATCAAGTACATTTTAAATGTGTGTTTTATACTTTGCAACACATACTTCGCCTTCTTTCTGTTGTGGTTTGAAAACTTTTTTATTATGTTTACACAAAGTTGGTTTATTTGACTTTATTTTGAATATATTCTAAAACACGTGCTTACTATTTCAAAGCACCTACAATTTTAGACCAGGACTACGCAAACTGTACGTGTGTGCGTGTGTGCGTGTGTGCGTGTGTGCGTGTGTTTGAAAGGGGGTGTGTTGTGTCGGATGACTCATGCAGAACATGTAGGCGGTCTCCATGACACTGTGTGTCTGACACACACTTCATTAGATGCTGCAGCAACAGCACACAAGCATGTTAACACACATAACTCATGCAGGTCAGGGTGAAAGAATGCAAAAAGGTGGCTGAATGGGCACACACACGGATGCTCCAACACGCACACTTATACGGGAGCGTATATGCTTCATTGATAAATGAGATGAGACTAGCCATGGGAGGACGGGGGCAGAGGTGTCCACAAACTCAACGGATTCTCAGACTCGCCCCATGTGCGGCGTCTTCTTACAAAGGCTCCCTCATGCAAGCTCAACTGAATCTCATAGGCCACGGCTAGTGCAGGTACGCTTCATATTTTCACACTATGTCTATTGATAGCTCAGCTCCCTCCCTCGCTCCAGCTCATCGTCAATACCTCTCGCATGCGCTGCCTCATTGTTTTTCCTCTCTTCTGTATCATATTCCATCCAGGGACATGAACAATGAAACTCCCCTGTCAACGTCAGCAGAGCAACAGATAGCACAAACATGCGCACGCAATCAGGGATTTGCGTGAAGCAACCAGACGTGTCAAGCTGATATTTATGCAGTGGCACCATCGCCAGCAGAACATCAAATTAGGTTATTAAACTATTTTTTGTTGTTGTTGTTTTCTTTTTTTTTTTAAGATTTAATGCTTCACATGGCCACATCACATGCTGTAAGTTGCACCCTTGTATCTGGTAGCATAATAGGTCAAAGAAAACAAAAACAAAACAAGCTGTAGGAAATATAACTTAAATCATGTCTTTTTCACAAAGAAAGGAGCATAAAAGAGTTTGAGAGAGCGTCCCTGGCATCTAACAGGTAAAGGGTGTGTTTATGATGTAAATTGTGGAGCTTAACAGGACCTCACATCAGTGCAAAATACAACACAGCAATAACAACAGATTCATTCAGAAGCATAAAAAGTAACAGCCATGGAGTGGAACCTTTAGTTACATATTCACATTTTGCTAGTATCATCTTGTTGATAGATGTGGAAAGTGGATGAGTCAGATACAAGATATCAAGAGCATCATGAATTAGCTGTATATTACAGTACATAGCGGCACTGGACCTTAAGCTGTAACAACATCTCCTTGTTACAAAGGACTTCTTCCCAGTAAGACAGTGGGTGCAGTATTTGTTTACATTGGTAACATCTTACTTGAAGCTCTCAAAAGACATTTCATCAAACTACCATGTGCTTATTTACAATAACTACACATCTGGAATAGTTTAATGAGGGTCTGTGGGCATGAATGATGCAGGAGGGACAATTTACATAGTGCTAATAAATGAGGCATTGCTGATTAATAAGCAAGTCTTCAAGTAAAATGTCACCCTAAAGAGCCCAGTTGTTGATACTGCTGCACACATAAAGACAGAGAGAGGGACAGACGACAACAGTTGCTGTGCTTTTCCCTTTTTTTCTTCAGAGAGATGGACACAGTTAAAAGGGGCTGCCATTTGTGTCTTTGGGTTTAACAGTACAGAAGCAGATTATCTCCCACACAAATTGTTGTTTAAACTGCCTGAGAAATGGAGCAAAGTGGACAAATAATCCAACCTCCCCCACCCCCCAGCATCCTATGACCTACGATCCCGGCAGGATTACGTCACATTTCACAAACACAGCCAACCGGTCACGTCACAATACCCTGTTGTTCAGCAGAACCACAACCTCATTGTGCCACGTACCGGACAAATAAAACATCAAGACAGAACAGCGAGCTATGATTATGACACTATTATTCTTCCATGCGCAGGACTGCTGAATAGATGGAGACTGCTCAAACAGACAAAACATGTACAAAAACAGAGGAAAAAAAACACCAACACATAAAAATGCTGACAGATATGTTGGTAAAAAGTATTGTGCTTTTGGCTGTCCTGTGTATAATATTCAAAGCCCCTGTGTGAAAATAAAAGGTGTATATATGCACTTTGGATATGCAGCTGAGCTTTTCAGTGGCTCCAGAAGGATATCTAATACATAATGTAAGCAGGAACATGGCAAATTAAAGTTGTTTGTGTGTGTGATTATGATATAAAGTGCAATGTGAGGGCATTTAGGCTCAGTGAGCCCTGTTTGTCTTCATGTAGTCAGTCACCAATGACTGGCAGAGCATTCTGTAACTGTGTTTCCTCTTTTTCTGACACTCACATGGATCCATTTGTGTGCATGCTTTGTGTGTATACATGTGTGTGTATCATTCTGTGTCCTGTTCACTGATGCTTGGATGAGTGCACAAGAGGTAAAGCAACCAAACCAACGGAGGAAGAAACAATTAGCAATTTACTGGATAATCCACATAAAGCAAGTTTACTTTAAGCAGCTCCTTTTTTTCCTTCCTTCTGTGTGCTTTTTGTTTAAGGAGCTTTTTTTTGTTGTTTCTTTACATGAACTTAAAGAGCAATAAAAAAAGCAAACAAACAAGGGAAAACAAAGGCATAAAGAGAAACCTTCACATGAAAAGTGCCAAAGCAAGCGTACCTTCTTAACCTCAGAACCAAAAATGCTCCCAGTTCCCTTTCGTCTTACCAGCTTGGCAATGATTATCCAAGTGTAACATCCTCGTTGACAAAGCAGGCTTGTATTTCTGTTTTGATGAGAGTCTAGCTTCCTTTCGTTCAGAATTATTTTACACTTGATGAGAGTCTTAAAAGGATTGTTGCGTCTTATCAGTGTGCATACCCTGCAGCTGGGTGCCTCCACACGCCAGACGAGGACATTTAGAGGGTTTGAAAATGAGTTCTTCACATAACAGTGAGATAAATGTGAAGGAGGGTCTTTTTCTTCAGGAGGGATGATGGGGTCGAGGAGATGAGTGAGTTTGTCCTCCAGCCACAAATCTAAGCTTTCATCCTTCAGATGTCAGTCTACTTTCTGTAACTTATATACTAGTTGGGGTAGAGCATGTAGGCTAGATGGCATATATGTAGATACCCTATGTTTATATACATCAGAGTCCTCTGTTGTGGCTCTGGGACATGGCTGGGTCATATGTTTTGCTGAGTGGTGGTCATGGTAGCAGTCTCAAACCTTTGAGTCCCGCATTTATCACGAGCACGAAGGACACATCAGTCTGTAAAAATGACATTTTTACCAGATGAGTGGGCTTAACTAAGTGTGTTGACTTTGTTACATCTACATTACATTTCTCTATAGATATAATAGTGGGTATGCAGAGAGTGCTGGGATGTTAAAGGGGAGTTTTAAAGAGTGAGCACAGCAGGGAGGGAGGACAGGCGTGGAATTGAGAGGAGATGTTAAATGTTTTGGGCTGATCCGAGACCTTCAGTCTCAGTCTGTGGCCTGTACTGTTGCCAAAGCACAGGTTTTGTAGAACTTGGACGATGCACACATCCACACCCTCACTGTTTCTATATTCATTTGTCTTCTTGGTATTCGGCCACCCTCTCACCTCTATCCCACTCATCTTTCCTTTTAGCCAAACGCGTATGGACGTATGCGCCAACCTGTGAGTGCCCTGTGTTTGTGAATGTGACACCCAAACGGAGGAGGATGTGGATGATGAGATTTCCAAACATTTTTGCTCTAGGTGATTCGTTTAGTGAGTCTCTCTTCTGTCTTGCCTTTTTCTCTTACTTCTCCTGGTCTGTGTTTCCTCCCCCCTTTTCTTCTCTTCCCTCCCCTCTACTCCTCTTCTTGATTTACATCACGCTGCATTTGCCCTTCAGTCTCTCTGCACGGGACTGCTTCCCAGAGCGCTTGCCATCGATGTTGAGGCTCATGTTCCTCTTCTTGTCCAGGTTGAGGAGCTCCTGGAAGAGCTCAGTGACGTTGTGGTTGGTCTTGGCCGACGTCTCCATGAAAGCGCACTTCCACTGGTTGGCCTGTGCCTCCCCATCCTTGGTCTCCACCTCTCGCAGGGTCTCATCGCTTTTGTTTCCGACAAGCATGATGGGAATTGCCTCAACGTTACCCTTTATGGCCAGGACCTGCAGAGGGAAAGGAAAACAAGGGGAGATGTTGCTATGTTTGGCTAAAATGGTTAAAAGTGATCATTGTACATTTTTACCAAAAATGTTGAAATGGTGTTAATCTTTAATGCAATTTTAGCATCATGAGAAAATTCCTGCCTACAGTGCATGGCAAGATAAAAGACGAAAAGACATTTATTGACGTGAGATTTCAAGACGGATCGTTTATAGACTGCTTTTTTATCAAAACAATTTTAACAATATTTATTCTTTAAAGTGTATTTTTTCCTGTATTTATCATTGTATTGGAATATGATATATTTTTTTGCTGGACATTTCCTTCATGACAATCATTTTTTTCTATCATTTATCAAATCAATCAAATTTAAATCTAAATTTTACCTTTTAGCATCATATCATAATACTTTCAGCATGTGTTGCCAGTCTGTACTAAGTTATGATACAATATGAAAGTAAACACATTTCCCTATTCATAACTCTTGTTATTGTGACATAACTCTGATGTTATGTCACAATTTAATATTGTTGACTTAAAAGTCCTAGAGGAAACAGTTCGGCATCTGAAATAAACAACTTGCACTCTGGACATAATACCATCCGACTTTTTAAAAACTGTTTTTACCTCAGTAGAAAGCGATCTCCTACGAATAGTTAACAACTCACTGGCATCAGGCATTTTTCCCAAGTCACTAAAGTCTTGATAACTTTCAATCAGGCTTCAGACGTCATCACAGCACTGAAACAGCTCTGGTCAAAGTGTTAAACGACATCAGGTTGAATACTGATTCTGGTAATGTTTCAGTCCTGGTCCTGTTGGACCTCAGCGCTGCGTTTGATACTGTAGATCACAGAATCTTGTTGCACAGGCTGGAAAACTGGGTTGGATTTTCTGGAGCGCTCCTTAACTGGTTCAGGTCCTACTTAGAAGGCCGGAGTTATTTTGTTACAATTGGCAGCTATGAATCTGAGCGATTGGCCATGACTTATGGAGTCCCCCAGGGGTCAATTCTTGGACCTCTTCTGTTTAACTTGTATATGCTCCCTTTGGGTCAGATATTGCAGAATTTTAACATCAATTATCACAGTTATGCAGACGATACACAACTTTATGTGTCTCTGTCACTGGACGACTGCAGCCCAGCAGACGTACTGTGTCAGTGTCTGGAGGAAATAAACACCTGGATGAGAGAGAATTTTCTACAATTAAATGAAGACAAAACTGAGATCATTCTGTTTGGGAGCAAAGAGAAGAGGGTCAGCATTGGTAAATATCTTGAGACTCGGGACCTTACAATCACTGACCAGGTTCGTAACCTCGGAGTGTTGATAGACTCAGTTCTGACTTTCAGCAACCACATCAAAGCTGTCACCAAGGCAGCTTTTTACCACCTCAGAAACATCAACAGAATTAAAGGTTTCCTCTCCCAAAAAGACCAGGAGAAACTCATCCATGCATTCATCTCCAGTAGACTCGATTACTGTAGTGCTCTTTTAACTGGACTTCCCAAAAAGAGCATTAAACATCTGCAGCTCATCCAGAACGCTGCTGCTAGAGTTTTAACCCGGACTAAGAGATCTGAACACATCACACCAGTTGTATATGAAATATACAAATAAGGAATTAATTATGAAGAATAGGTACTTTGTTTGATGGAATTTTTTAGATTTGTTGTGGCAGTTAGGGTTATTGCTTTGTGCTCACAAATTCTAAATCATAAAAGTTTAAACTTTTAATAGTTTGATGCTAATGCTAATTCGTTCTAAAATGTTAACTGCAGGTACAAAATACTCTCCTTTGTTCGACCTAAATATAGATATAAAAATACACTCATTCACTCAGCTGTTTCTTCCAACAGCCATTCACAAACACATATTTAACACTCCGCACCTGTTGGTAAATGGGTTTGAGCTCCTCTAGGGACTGTTTGCTTGTGATGGAGTAGACCAGGATGAAGGCGTGGCCCTTAGAAATGGACAGACGCTGCATGGCTGGGAACTGGTGACTGCCCGTTGTGTCTGTGATCTGGAGGGTGCACACGCTCTTGTCGCAGCTGATCACCTGGCGGTAGGTGTCCTCCACTGTGGGGATGTAGGTGTCCCTGAAAGTGCCCTTCACGAAACGCAGAACCAGGGAGCTCTTCCCTACGCCTCCTGCCCCGAACACCACCACACGATAGTCGTTGCTCTGCTCCGGCATTCTGCCCTATCAGGCTTAAGACAGTGTTACACCTGGGATATTGGAGGTGAGAAGATAGGGAAGAATTAAGATGAAGAAAAGTGATGTAAAAGGATCTCTGGAATATACAAAAGTAAACAAAACAGAGGGAGGAAGAAGAACTCAGGCTTGGGCTGAGCTCGCCCTCAGGCCACTGGGCTTCAAAATCTTTTAGGTGTTTGCACACTTAGACTTTGAGCCAGCGTACACATTAAAGAGGATGAGTTTGGTGATCTTCCAAGTATTTCAGCTGACGCAGACATTTCACTAATCAATACCCTTTGCAGATTTACAGTTTCTCAGTGTCAACCCCAAAACATCCCTGCATTTCATCATTTATCAGCGATAGAGACTGCAGCAAACCCTGGAGGAGACCAACATGGAGTCTTTACTGCTCACAAGAATAATCTCCAGGCCTGCATACATGGCAGGATAGTAAAAACACATTGCAAAACATCCACATTGTGTGGACACATCCATGACAACACTGGAAATAACTGCAAAGTTGAAGTTAAAACACAAAAAAATTAAATATTAATAGCTTCTCAGATAAGCACATTGTAGTGTGTACTATTGGACAGTTTGCTTGATTTCATTAGGGTGTACATATGTTACTAAACTGATATACGCATATATATCAATGCCTCTCTGTTTTGCTTCTATTTGGACCTTTTATATTACTTGGTTGTAGAGGGCTTGTAGTCAGTCCTCTGCCGTGACAATCGGTAGTTTAATGCCACAGTCCAGCCACTCCTTCCACCTTCTAGGTGTTTTTGACTATGTTATGGTTGTAGAGTATCATAAACGAGACGGTTCCACTTTATATGAAAACACAAGCATGTTGCTATTTTTAAAGTAAATGTTGTACTATTTTGAAGCCATGAAAATATGTTCATTTTACAAATTTTCTGCATGCGTGACAGTTTCACATAATGTACGTCAGCATAGTGGGATGATAAGGCAGATGCAGGCATGTAACGATTTTGGACCCCTGAAATTGTGGTAATTTTACACATTTTATTGACTTTTTTGTTAAACTGCTTTCACTGTGGACCAACATGGCCATTGCACATTCTGATATGAGGCTTTGTTGTGGGTTGCCAGCTTGTTGCCCCAAGTGCTCAAATTTTTATGAAAAAATATCTAAATTATCTTACAAATTCCTGCCCTGAACTTTAAAGTTTGTCCTTTAAGAATACAGAAAAGCATATTTTGCGCTCATGCAGCTTATATTACCAAAAATGAAAAATGAAGCAAACTGTCCAGTCCACACTTGTGTTATAACATAACAACAACAATAGCATACAGATGAAAAAATTATTCTATTATAAATCCAATAAGGGATCAGCTGCAGCAACACACACTGATGGACTACACAGTGAATATTACCTGCTGCATCTCATGCATATGCATCAGAACAACTTCCTCACAGGAAGTCTGTAGCTATCTTTGTGTTCTTGTGTCCCTGCTTCGCGTCTTTGTCTGAATGTGTATAGCTTCGGTTAGACCCATCTGTGGTGGCTCTGCACTTTCTTTAAGGTCCTACAATGAGACACTCCTTCAGAACTGATCATGCTGCTCTCAAAGCTTCAGCTGTAATGAAACAGTAAATTGCCATCGACACTGTATGGCGTGAGTGGATTTCTGTCATCCTTACACTGCAGGAATCCACAATACTATTGATAGCGGGGCACCTGTAATTTCATTGCCAGACACTAGATAATAAGATAATATCAGTCAAGTAGTTCAAAATAAATGGGGAGCTGGGGAGAGCCGCATGAGTTTTATGGTGAGTCGGTGCAATATGGGTGACATTTCAGACTGTTTTATGAACGTGGTGAACTCACAACCACAGTTTAATTTTCAGCAGACGCTGCAGGCATCTGCTCATATCTCTGCAGAATACGAACTGTTTCACTCTGGTCTGGAAAATTACAGGAAATCTACTTTAATGGCTTTTTCATGCCTGAAGTTGACTCAAAGTCATCTCAAAACTTTTGAAAAAAACAGTGAGATCTGCTGGCAGAAATCTGTCTTCCCCATCGTGACTAACCTTTTCTGATCAAAGTCACTCTCTTTTGGAGTACGGCAGGCTGTTTTTAAAGGCAATAGAAAAGCTGTGCAGATGGATACATGTTAATGGGCTGCAACATTACAGTGGGGCAAAAGTGCATAGAATTGCCAGAAACAATGGTCATCTGCATTGCCTGTTGGTTTTAATGAGGCCTTCAGTCATGCTGTAAAACTGTGGTCTGAGCTGCCAGAGCTGCTCACTGAATCCCGTGTTAGTCTGCTTTGTGTCAGGCAGGAACACATAGATAGATGAAGATGGACTTGAGCACAAATGGTGCACTAAGTTGGTTTTAAAATCCAAATTTGATGTGAATGTTTGAAAGTTGACCATGTAAACTACAAATATTACTATAGTATAGTAATCGTATTAACGTGACTGCGTCCTTCACAGTTTGCACACTCGGTGTGCTTTTATACCGGTAATTTCAAATGAGTGTATGGTAATTCAGAGCAAGTTTAGCATCTTTCAACTTATTGATTTGTGTTTTAGGCACACTTTAGGGTTTTGGTTCAGTCTCCTTTTTCTCCAGTTACCTTTTAGATTAGTGTTGTTTATGATGGCAAAGTGCACAGCTCTATGCAACCCATAACACAGCAATCACACACACCGCCTTAATATAATACTTGTTTACAATACGCTGCTGCTTCATGTCCACATCCATGTTGGTTGTTATTTTCTTCTTTTTTTCATTTTTCTAAGACATTTTACTACAATGCAACAAGACCTCAACACAAAAAGTTCTTGGCTCTGTCAGGAAATAGGCTTAAGTGCTACTTCAGAACCAGTTCTCCTATGTGACCTGACGCAAAACAAAGAGTTGATCCATGTTGAGCAATTTGGGCGTTTGAGTATGTTTTCTCCTGTAGGTTGTTAGTATGTCAGTGTTTTGTTTACAGCTCATTGTGGTGCCTCCAAGTGGCCAAAAACAGATCATACTGTGTTTCCAGTTTAACTAGGTCGTTTACACACGGTTTTAGGAGGCTACACTGAAAATGAGAGCATAAAAATTATTGTTAAAGACACACTGCATCAGACAACTTGGGCTGTAATCCAACAGGTAAGTCTTATTTTTGTTGCTGAATCAAAACTGCTTAGTTTGAGCATTTATTGTCCTCTCTTGTCTGTCTTAAAAAGTATAGCTGTTCCAAGACTTTGCAACCTTCATGAGCATAGTGCTATCAATACAGATGAAAATTCTGGCCAGAATTCTGGCGATAAACTGGAGTTCTTATTTGAAAAAGACTACTTTTTGTTGATAGTCCCACAGCTGTAATGAAATGCTGCACACAAAAGAAAAGAAAAATTCCACAATCATCTGGATTTTAAAAGGCAAGGCCACACAGATGAAAAAAATGGAGCTTCACACCCGAGCGTGCTGTTGATGCTGATATGTGTTCACGCATTCTTTTTGACGTATCCATGTTACATCTGTTATTCTGTTTGTCTTTGACCTGCTCCCTGCGCTCCCTCTTGTTGCTTCCCCCTCTGCCTCCTGTCCTTTCACTCCCCAGGTCTCCATGCCGTTTGATCAATAAACTAAAGCCGCTGCGGTTTTAATCGATGGAGCTCGTTTCTCTGGGCCCTGACAGCCTGTCGTCCTGCCACCCTTGGTGCCTGTTTGTTTTTTTAGTTTTTTTTTTAGTTTTTCTGGACTTAGATTCCAGCTCCTGCTCATCAAAACCTTCTTCCACTCTCCTTCCCCTCCTTCTTTCACCTGAGCTAAAATTAGGCATCTTCCTGTGTGTGTCAGTAGCTATAACTGCGCACACAGGTGCAGCCTCACAGTGACACACACGCTGTACTTCCACCACTTTACCATTTGTCCTTGACACCGGGCCTTTGAGATTAATGACACTCCTCCCCAGTGCAAGCTGTCTCTACCCTTTCTCCCCTTCTCGTCTCTTGTTTCATTTGAAATGAGAGGACTGCAGTTCTTTAATGAATTAATGGTACACTATAAATGCATCTGTGGCTGTGGAGCCAAACTCCATTAGCAGATAACATTGGCACAGACCAAACAAGCCTCTTCTCCTCTCAGTCAGAAAATAGATGCAATGCAGCCTTCTCCGTCCGCTTACTTTAAACAGCGAGGAAAGAAATGTCACCTTTAGCAAAAATATGCACATAATTTTCCTCAAGAGAGCCACTTACGCAGCGGCATAAAGGAAGCGCATTAACTAACATCAAACACAATACCATTCAACAGATCAAGAGCCTGATTAAATAGACACCCACAAAGCGGTCCCATGGTATCTTGTAGAGAGAGGGTTTTAATCAGGCTGCTCATACCGGAATGCTGTGGATACGCGGCAGTGAGTGTTTGACAGGATCAACAGATTATCAGCTTGATTTTTTTTCTGAAATTGTCTGTCCTCTCCTGGCTGCGTGTGTGCAGGGGGGCACACATGTCGCAGTGTTTGAAATCTGCATAAAGTTTCTTCAGCTGTCAGACTGTCAGTAGGTGTAAGATCGTGTGTCTGTGTTCGCCCAGTCAAGCAGAAGATTCACTGTTCTCTGCACACAGACCAGCTCAGGTCTTTCAAAGTGTGTGTGTGTGTGTGTGTTTATATGTGTGCGTGTACTCAGGAATTAATCAGCGTTTTTAGCAAGGCAATTTTAAGACTCAAGCGTTTTCATTAGAATTTGAGCAGACTGTGAAGTTTCAGTTCATGAATTTTGATTCACTGTCACCGCTGCTTCACTGCACTCACACCTGCTACGACAGAGAGAAAGCTCGGAAAGCGCATATCGAAAGATCTTGGTTGGTTTTAATTTGCGGCTCATGATTGCAAAAAATGTTTCTCCATAGTTTTCCTGGAAAAAAGACAATGAAGCTGCAGATTTTTGTTCTTTCATTTCCAGTATTTTTTTTTGGGGGGGGGAGTGTGTTGGAACATGATGATGCAAAGAAAGGAAATGTTTCTTTTATGTTCAAAGAACTAAAAATGCCAAATACTTCACAACACATTATAAGAATCAGTCCTCTACAGAGTGTGGTGCTCACAGTTTTACGTTATCATTATTTTACGATTGATGAATTAAACAGATTCATGCCCGACACATCTAAACTCTCCCTTCAGCACTGAATGAAAACCTGCAAAAAGATTTTTAGTTGAATGATGATGCAGTTCTGAAGTTAAATGAATAGTCTTACATAATGAGTGCTTCTCTTAATATTTGTAATTGATACATTGATACCTTGTGTTTATGTTAGCCTGGCTCCATTCCAAAGGAAATAAAATTTGCAGACAAGCAGGACATTGCTGTGCTCAGCCAAGAGAGACTTCTGCATATGAGCCCTGCACAAGCACAAATGACTGCTTTTTAATGGGTTTATTCTGCAGTGGTCTATTTTAATACCTTTATACACAGTCAAGCCAGCTGTTTTCCACCTGCCTCTGACTTCCTATCTTTGAACAGGCTGTTTAATAGTCAAATATGAGTCAATCTGCTTACAACCAAATTGCCATATTTTCAAATGTATCAAACAATGATCCTAACAAACAGGATTAGATTTTTTTTCAACAGTTTTTTTCTACACTCCACTTTTTACAAACTAGAAAATAGCGATAAGTCATTACAGTGACCAATGCGTCTTAAGTAGGCCTGCTAAATGAAACATTTAATCAAATTTGTTAAAACTGTGAATATTCCATAATCTACAGCCCATCGTTTCTTGCAAAGATTTAGAAAATCTGGAAACATCTCTGTATGTAAGGGGCTCAGCTGCAAAATCAACATGGGATGCTTGTGATCTTCAAACAAATAGACATATGTTAACAAGATTTAGAAACTCTGCCATCTTCTCTGGGCCAAAATAAATCATTAAAATGGACTGAAGCAAAGTTTTTTTTGTCAGATTAAATTAAATTATAGATACCACATCATAAGGACTATAATGGAGAGGGATCATCTTGGCTTGTTGTCAGCACTCAGTCAAAAAATCTGCATCTCTAATGGTATGGGGAACTGGCAAAATGAACATCTGGAAAGGCATCATCAATGCTGAAATATATATACAGTTTTTAAAGCAACATATTCTTCCACCTAGACAACAACTTTTTCAGGGATGGCCTTGCATATTTCAGCAAGACAAAACCACATTAACCATGTACAGCCTGCAGTGCAGACCTTTCACCAACTAAAAAAACATTTGGAGCATCATGAAAATGAAAATATGACAAAGAAGATCCAGGTATGTCGAGCAGCTTGAATCCTTTACCAGACACGAATGAGGCAACATTCCTCTCAAAACGTTCCAGCTACTGGTCTCCTCAGTTCCCAGATGTTTACACTACAAATAGAAGCAGGGATGCTTTTTTAGATTTGTTGCTGCAATCAGATTCAAGATGAGCTACTACTTTTCATAAAATAGTAAAATGTCTCATTATTAACATTTGAAATGATTTATATCTGCTATTTTGGATAAAGCATTGTGTTTATAAGATTTGAAAATCCTTGCTTTCTGTTTTCATTTACATTTTACACAGCATCCAGATGCTTTGGGAATTGGGAGAGCAAGAAGGATGGCCGGTGAAATACAGAACTTAAACAACTAATCATACTGTCTGAATTGAATTACAGCACTTCTATGCATTGCTCAGATTACCAAGTTGAATTGTGGCCAGATGGGAGTTATGCATGAGACTTTGACTCTCATCAGCATCAGTCTATACTTTGATTGAGCGCACACAACCCCATGTGCATGGGATGCGTGTGCTACGCTGTCCAAGAGATTGAAGCACTGTGGTCTTGGCTTAGTAGCTAATCATTGAGCTTAACCTCCTCTGTGCTTGTGGCCTCCTCTGCATTGACCCAATTCCCAGGACTTAAGTTACCAACAGTCCAGCACGACAACAGCGTGAGACCACATGCTCCTCAAAGCTCTCTGATACACTTTCCACACCTTTTTGACTCAGCATGAGCTAATGCAGAGCCACACACAGTAAAGGTTATAGCTATCTGTCAGATTTATATATATATATATATATATATATATATACAAAACAATAATTCCTCCCTTTGGGAACATTGATTTCTGAGATGTGATCAAACACTGTAACCCTAATCATGCTAATTCTGTGCAGCAGTAGCTTGTCTCTGAGTGTATTAGTACTGAGTATTAGTGTGACTTTGGGATTCCTGGGTTGCTCCTTCTGCTCTCTCAATATGACTCTGCTAATCCCTCAGCCTGCCAGTCTGGGAGACACACAGGGACCTGGCTGATAGCAATGGTAAAGAGTAGCAATAATTCTAAGAGAATTGTTTTAATAAGACTCATTCATTATTATTTTTCATAGAAGCCTATTGTTAGATTCCCATGAGGCCCTGACTTGACCGAAGCACTGATTGAAGACTGGTGGCTTCAGAATCTCTTCTGCGGTGACAGATGGTGACAGGTTGATAGTTTTGGACTGACTCCATTAATCTGTTAAGGCAAGATCAACCAATGAATAATACCAGTTGACGGATTCAGGTCTGATAACCATATGGCTAAAAACAGAAACAGCAAAGGAACCCCACTCTAGAATCCTTCCAAAGCTACCGTGAAGCAATTGGGGTTATAAGACATCTAAAAAACATACAAACGATAAAAAAGCAGACAGGAAAAAGACATTCTAAGTTCTGATATATTTTATAAAGAGAATCAAAGATGCATGACATTTATTTTTAAGAGATGGCTGATGTCTGAGCAGAATGTCAAATGAAACATGATTACTCTGAGGTCACAGTGTCCAGAGCAGCCACTCTGGCCAGAGATTAGTAATGCATAACTCCAGGAAAATTCCTCATAATGCCACGAATAATGGAGATTATATGAACTTTTCAAATGGGCTGATGCCTGCAGAAGATTTATAGCACTTTAGCACTGATCTCCTTTGGTATCACAGCATAGTAAATACTATACTTCAGATCCCAAACGAGCGATGGAACACTTGGCTGCATTTGTTAAAGCAATTTGAGCTAGTATTACGAAGAAGAACAACATGATGTATAAGCCCGCTGATGCTAGTTGAATTGCACAGGCTAAATCAAGCATTAACTTACATGTAGTGACAACCATCTGAAATTAAAACATCACAGAGGGGCCTCTCATAAAGGGTTGAAAGTGATGCTGTCAGTCTTAACAAAACTTTAAATTTAACAGTTAAACCGAAAAAGATTCACTTATTCTAAAAGAAAAAAAAAATCACACTATTGTTCAGGAATACTTCCTTGAATCTTCTTAAAGAGAAATAGACTGATGAAAAATCCCACAATTTCATTCACTGATACATGGAAATCCTCCAAGAAAAAAATAAAACAAACAAAATTTAAAAAAAAACTACACAGGCAACAATCCATTGGTAAAATAATTGTTTTGGGGATCAACTTTTCTTGTTTGGATTTTCATCTTTCATAAACCTATCAGGAGCATGTTTCTGCATTTTCTGGCCCACTGTATGACATACATGCACATATTCATACATGATGCGTGAATATATTTTCTATTTTATTATGTTCTCTGATTAAATTCTGCAAGAACAATTTACACATTTCTTCCTCACTGGGATTGATATCTCACATCAATCTGATGCTAAAGGTTTTGAAGTAAAACAAAACAAAACAACAACAAAAAAAATCCCTCATCAAATTCATCATCCTCTAATATCAGCCTCCAACCTCATCTGCTGCATCACAAGAAGCATTGCCATCCTGGCCGGCGTCATTGCCTCACTGTGCTCACGCTTGTTACCATGTATTGAGTCATTTCTTCATCCTGCCTCAGTGGAGACAAGTGTTCTTATGCAACTGCGCTGTGAGCATCCCAGACAGACAGACAGACAGACAGACAGACAGACAGAGCAGCAGACAGGACCCTGACACTCCCCCCATCCACCCACTTATCCTCCAACACATGCACGTTTTAGTACAGTCTGCATCTCTGCGCTATTCTCAACCGCACTTTTTTAAAGCTTTACTCACGGGATTTACTGCCATAACTCTCCTCTCCTATCTCAAACCCCGCAATCCACACATACACACACACGCACACACTTGACGGGCTGTGCTGACAGGAAGTTGAGTCACATGCATATAACACACACGCTTTGAGGATCTAAATGATTCACAATTCCCTTTTTGCGTGTCTCATCTCCAGTTATGGCACCACAAACAAGCAGCACATCAGACGTGGAGGAGGCGACATCGAGAAGCACAGAACCGGATGGAGGATTAACCGCGGCATTTGCCACAGAAATCGGGCTGTATGCGTCACGCCGGCGTCATTATTAATGTAAAGACTAAGGTTGACGTGCATGTCCTCCTCGACTCTCGCCAGGAAGGGGGTGGCAGAGGAGGGCTTGCCGTCGGCCCGCAACGCCATTACAGACCACCCCACTCTGCTTGGTTCATTCATAAATACCAGAGGATCGCCATCTCGCAGCGGTGCATCATTTCGCAGTCGCAGCGAACCCCCCGCCCCCAACTACCCCCTCCTCCTCCACCTTGCTTTACTCCTCAAAGCAATATGATAATCCCGACACCTTCTCATCTCTGCCCTCTCCCACCCACCCCTCCCCACCACACTCTCCTGCTGACTGCCAATATGGCTGTGCGGGCATATAGGAAACAGTCCACAATTCATTCGCACGACCGAGATTGTTGAACAAAAATGTGAGTCGGCGCGTACGAATTTTAAACAGCAACACGGATCGAGGAAGTGAGATTTTGGCCGTCCCGTGTCGGCCGTGGAGAGCAGGAATCTTGTGCGCACAACAGCCAGCATTGGTAGAAGGACCGCGGCTACGCCGCTGAATACCAACATCTAACATCCGTAGAAAGCAGCAGTGTCCATACCTGTTCGTCAAGTACAGCTCCGCTTCAGGCTGCTCCTCGGTTCCGAGGGATGAAAGAGAAACGCCGAAAGCGTCTTAAAGTATTTTACGCGGTTCATGTAGAGCTCATGTCGTCCGATTTCCAACACCACCACAGCAGACACACGCACACACACACACGCGCGCACAGCCTCCGTCTCTCCGCCTCTCTCTCTATCTCTCTCTCTTTCCTTCTCGCAGATACGTGGGAGGTGCTATGCCCTCTCCCTTCTCTGTCCACACTTGGTTTTCTTTTAGTTCAAACACTTCCTGGTGGTTGGACTCCCAACATATAAAACTATTTTTTGACGAAGGATGCAACGTGAGACATTTGGCCGAATCCGATCACATAAAGACCAAAATGATACTGGTAGCAAAAAATGAAAACAAGTCTAAAAGACCATCTAATACATTTAGTTTAACTGGAGGGGAAATATCAATGCTCTTTGAGAATCAAATCGCAATCAAATTAAAGCCAGTTGACTGAATAAATTATTGTCAACAATGTAACTGAAGCCCCTTTAATCTCCAAACAATTGACTCAATGCCACAACTATTCATTCAAGCAGTGCCATACCAGACTTATATCCGTGTTCTTGTGACCTTTAGCAGCAGGATTTAAGACGAGCAAATCCCGAGAGAAACGCGTTAAGAGAGACAGAAAACACCGCTGTATTTACGGGATTTCTTTGCTGACGTGGATGCGTGGTAAGAAGGTGGATGAAGAATACAGTGGGATGAAAAATATCTCAATGTATGCCAAACTGGTGTGTGAAGATAGTGGAGGTAGAGTTGCATTTCTTTGAATTTGTTTTTACCTCCAAAATACTTGTGAATGGAATGCAAAAAAAAGAAAGGAAATAAAAAAGAAATCTCTAATTAAGTGATCCCCGATCAGCACCACGGACAGCGACTCTGTTATGTTCCAGCACCACGGAGAGCGCTGGAAATGCACAGATTCAGTAGCTTACAGTAGTGAGTATATCATGCATTTTAATATGACGAAACAACAAATAGTGGATAGAAAAATCAACGACGTGATGCCAGGTGAAAGGGCGATAAAGCAGGAACTAAGATATACCAATCCTGTATAAGGCCCCTAAATGCATCCTAAGCTCAAGTCATGTGCGTCAACATTACCGTCATTTCCTGTAATATCATAAATAAACCTGAATTTGCCTTTCTCCGGTGCTACTATAGGCTCGTAGCCAAGTCAGGCCTCGTTCTGAGTTCTGTTGCCTGTACGTGACGGTTTCACTGTATGACTCACCAACTCTCCATTCAGACCGCTTTGTCTTTGTCTCCCTCTGTTGGTCAGCGGTGTGAACTGCAGCCGGGGAAAAGCGGATACATGAGTAAAAGGCTCATTGTTTTGTTTTTTGTTTGTTCCTAAGCAAGTATTGGTAGCTTATGAGAAGAAAACCTGAAGAAATGCGGATGAAAAACAAGACTTGAGGCCTATTAGTGGTTTGTTTTTACTAACAATCTTGTTAGTACTTTTAAGGTCTGAAATTCTAATTCCAAAGATTTTCTTGTCTGTAGTGCAGAGAAATATTTTGATTAGGAAAAGATATTCAGATTGAGATAAGGTTTTTTTTTAAAGGGAGAAAGCTTTTTAAATGCCATAGACCTACATATACTGAACAGAATGCACGAGCAGGACTTTTATTAACTTTGCAAGTACTGGATCAGATAATGGTATAAGAAGAAAAGTCAGAGGATTACCGTTGTTTCACCAAAGGAACCAAATTGGTTGACCGGATTTTCTTGCGATTCTTTTCCGGCAACTGATTCATTCAAACCTACAAATACCAACCTTGTTGTTGTTGGGACATCTAAAAAACATTCTAGGATTTATACACTGGGAATCTAAAGCATGCTGAAAATGTTCCACAGAACTTAAAAAGGTGTTGAGATATTAAATAAGATGAGAAAAAGCAGCTTTGATATGACATGATGCACAAAGAAAATCACAGCAGTCATTAGGATTTATCATTAATGCACATTTTTCAAGGTCCGTCTTCACAAAACGACTGAAAAATGGCATGCTGTGTTCCCTTCTCGTCAGCCCTGCTTCCTCTGTCCAAAGCCATTTCAGGGCCAACACTCGATATGAGGCCTCGGATCAAACCGCACAGCAACACAATGAAATAATTGGTTTCTGGGTACCATTTCAAATAAATCAATAACCCATTGGCTGTTAGTGACTGAGAGCCTCTGTACAGCAAATGCACAGCAGACATCTATGCAGGAGCCATTTTCAGATGGGTACCCTCCTCTCCCTCTGGAGCAGTGCGTCCAGCACACTGGCCTCATCCACCATTTCCAGTGCATTACGTCCAGCGAACAAACACAAAGTGGCCTCCCATTCAAAGTCCCCCGAGCGTGAACACAGAGGCAAACACGAATCAACGCGTGGGTGGTTAGGCTGACTGAATATACTTGAAGCTGAGAAATCAAAAGATCAAGTGGATATGAAGAAATGGAGAGACATAGTATACAATATTGCCATTTTCTCTTCCACGGCCAATCTGAACAACTACATTAGGAAAAAAAAATAAAAAAATCGAATTAGCCCTTAATTTCATTCAAAAGTTCAAATTTGTTTGACTAAATGGGAAAAAAGGGAAAGAAAGAAAAAAAGTTCCAGAACTTTCATCTTCCAAAACAAAATGGAGACCACTTGCAGAGTGCAAGTGTCGCAGAAACCACTGGTGCACAAAGTGTCATTTGGACCAAAGAAAATCCCATTTCTGAGGTGCAGAGGTGGAAGAAGCAAAGGCAAGTCTGAGATTTCAAAGCCAGACACAGACGCACTGTTCTTCAGTTCATCAGGTTTCCAGTTTTATTGTTTTATCATAACGAGACAATAAATTAAGACGAAAGACAAGAAGATGCCCGGTTGCTGTTAAAGATTGACAACACTCCCTGACAGACACATGCAAGATTAAGGCTTTTAAGAGTAAGAAGACACTGTTGACATAGGAAGAGCTCCAGTTCTGATTGTCAATGTAAGAAAATGCTGTTTATCAGGATATTTTAGGGCAGCTTGCTTTTATAATGATGAAAGGCCCTGATCTTTGAGGTTTCTGGTATGACATATTTATTCAAAACTTAAGTGAATAACTGTAGTGAAACCAGCCTGTTCTCTCTGTCCCATGTGGCTCAAAGACATACAAAAAAAGCAAAAGCTGCAAGTAAACAATCAAGTTTTTTTTATATAAACACTTTTTTCCCCCAATTACCTAGAAAAAAAAAAAATCAGATCACAAAACACAGAAAGGTCACAGTGTCATTGATCATCTTCGCAGTACCGATAGCAGTGAGCCGATGTGGATGCACAAACCATCTTTTATTCATTTTCAGGAGAGCAACGCTTCAGTTCATCACATGACGTGGACATCGGTCAACATTATCCATCGTGAGGGGAGGATAGACACCAACCAACACACAGATACACTCAGTCACTCACTCGCAAACACACCAAGCTTTTCCAAGCTCCTCACTGGTCCTTGTCATGGTTGAGGGCCCGGTTAACAGCTGGTGGAATAAACCGAGAGAAAACACTGTTTTAATGAGAGGTAGAGAACTTTACATATACATATATATATATATATATATATATCTGTGTGTGCGTGCGTGTGTGTACATATATATATATATATTTGTATAAAAATGTGGATATACTTGCATTTGTACAATTGTTGACTCACCCTCCTTTGTGACGGCCTCAGTCATGTTCTTAGCCTTGGCTGTCAGATCGCTGACCACAGTGTCCATGGCAGCCTGATGTTTCAAGAAAAATGGACGGATCACACGCTTGTACAAAATGTCCGAACCGTTCCACGTCACGGGAGCCATACACCAAATCAGGAACAGACACTGAGGAGAGAGCAGAGGACAGATCTCAGAAAAAAACCTTGCACCATACATATTCCCGTCCAAACCATCATAACATGGAGGAGCTTTAAATCTTGGACTGTTTGTTGGAACAATTAGTCAATGAAAAAAAAGTTTGTGTTATTGCGTTATATGTGAATCTGGAGAACTATCTGTGAGTAAACACATGCATGAAAAGGACAAGGCTAATAACCAGATGATCCTCGAGCCCACAGGCATCACTGCATTAAAAACAAACAGACTTGATTCGGTATCTGAAGTGACTCGGAAACACTTCTACGCAACTGGAAAGCCACATTTAAGCCAGAGTGATCAAGGGCCTGAGCTCATCGACGCTGTCCTCTGGTCCGATTAATAAAATCAGGATGGTTCAGAAGGGAAAGAGTCCAGGTGCTAAACTGTCACCTGCACATTTGGTGCATCATGGAACGAAACGTCCTACATTAAGCATGAAGGGAAAAACATCTTTGGCTTTACGATTATTGGCCTGTGTCTCAACATTAACAAGTTCTCTTAGCTCCTACTTTGGATTGGTTTAAAGCATCTGTAGACAGCACTCACTTATTCTTTGAATGAACATGCAATATATTCCCTTTTCTGCCTTTACACAATGTGTCCACAAGAGAGCAGCGTAGGAAAGCATCAAAGTAATGACACCAAGAAATTACAAGCGTGGTACTAAATAACTCAACAGACTCTGGATGAAAACAGTAACACTAAAAGCATTAAGACAAATACCAAATACTGACCGGGAAAAGAAAACAGAAAGAAACACTACAATGAGAAATATGAGCCTACCTTGCTAGCATAGTAAAAGGGGAACCAGAAGAGGAAGATGTCAGAGAAGGACTCAACAATGCTGAAGAGCCCATAAACCACCCAGTAGGTCAACCACTGTGTGTCGTCCTCCTTAACGCTGCTCTCAATGGCCTTGATCCTGAATGAACAGAAAGAGAGGTTTCAATCAGGGGAGGACTTAGCAGGAACATCAGCATGGCAACATTATCTTTTTCCATCGAGACATGGCCGCAGGAACAACTCCAACACACTGGGCTCGGCTTTAAGACCACATGGACAGACAGAGACTGCAGACAGTGAGGTAACAGAGAGGGGTTACGCTGCTCGGTATCAACAGATGGTGTCAGCGTGAACGTGTCCCAGCTGCAGGGGTTCAACTATTGGCTGCGAGTTCCAGAGAGAGCTCACCTGTGCTACCTGCTGACCTCGTGTTTGCACTCATCAGCTAAGGTGTTGCCATTCAACTAAAACAACAGCCTTAAGTCACTCGTGGTGATCTCTGAGGATTTCTACCACACCTCCCACTGATCCTTCGATTTCAATAGCATATCTTTAACAAGAATTTAAATGGCAGCAAACCGTTTGAAGACTAATAAAGTAAAGCCGCAACATTTTTTCAAAGTGTAAGCCTGTATAAACGGTGGAGGAGAAATCGAGCCGTTTAATCATCCCTAATAAATCTAAGCGAGGGGTTACATAATTCACTCGTGTTGTGTGAAACAAGTTGACTTACTCAACCCAAGTGTGTTCACCGAGCTGCAATTGAGGTTGCTCCAACTATTTATTATGCTTATATCATACTTAAAGGAATACTACAGTTTACAGTCTTTGATGATTGTAGTGAGCGGTAAATCTTTCAGTGTACAAACAGGTGGGCACGTCATATTTACACAAGCTACTAGTAGAAGCTGAAAGCAGGGATTTGCAACACTATTTTCATCTCAGTTATTCTCAGCGCGTGCCTTCCTTCTTGCCGCCGGTGACCGCGCCACCGACTGTTAATGTCCAATATCTGACCGACTGTAGTTAGTAAATCTTTTTACATTAAATTCACGACTTTAGCTTAAAATCTGTTAATAATGAAGGAAAATCGACCTTCTCCACAGAAAATGTTTAGTCACACTGTATCAGGGAAGAATCAGATCAAATCAATGACATTTAATGGTTAATAATGGCTGCAT
This sequence comes from Odontesthes bonariensis, assembly GCF_027942865.1. NCBI lineage: Eukaryota > Metazoa > Chordata > Actinopteri > Atheriniformes > Atherinopsidae > Odontesthes > Odontesthes bonariensis. The sequence goes on from NC_134522.1 coordinate 20,515,941, forward strand.
CCCATTTAGAAGTGTCCTTGACCAAAGCTGAGATTATCCTACCAGAACAGAAAGACACATAATAATGACATTCACAAGTTTAGACACATCTACTTTTAACATTCAGAATACTGGATACAATTTAAATCACAAGTTGTTTGCTGGATGAATCTGAATATTACATGAAATTTGTCTGCAAAGAAGAGACGGAAAAAAAAAGAAAAGAAGAAAATGTTTAAGGTTACGTTAGTGCGTTTTGACACGTGTTGAAATAAACCTGCCGTCATACGTACGAGAAATAGGCTGGATAGAGGAAGCCGATCAGGTTGCAGAGTAGCGAGGCTCCGTATCCAAACAGAAGGTACAGCCCGACGAAACTCAGAACACCTGCAGAGGAAGAAAGATGAGAGGCGGCAGTGAGGCGAGAGTAAAGGGGGGGGGGGGGGCTTTCCAGTTACTGTACAAACACTTCTGTCAGCTAACCTGATAAAGGGAAGCCAGAAGCGCTCAGTATCGCGACTAAGAGGAGCGCTAAACTGAAGTTAAACACTGATATTCAAATACAGTCAGAGCTGTCCTTTGATACATCTCAAAGCTCACATTATATTATACATGAAACTACACGCCTAAAGCCTCAAACCTACACATATCCGAGTTGACGACGATCCAAAAAATTGTGGTATTGGATTTTCTTTTAATGCCCAATGAAATCCTTACACACCGTTAAAAGAAAACAGTCACAATGTCACTCTCTACAGGCACTCTGATCAAGCTACTGGGCTTCAAATCAATCAACCATTTTCTGTGCAAAGTGTTTTTCCATGTCATATATGATCGGGAACTGCATTGGGATTAGCAATTGAACTGGTTTGATAATGGGAAGATTTCACTCAGGGGCTTTTCCCAGGTATTTAGCGATAGGAGTACAATCAAAACAAGACGATGCCACAAACAACGGCACCGAGAAATGTAACCAAATACCAAAATATTGCAAAAGTGAACAAGTTAAGCCCAATCTAAACTGACGATCTCAGACGAATAAACAGCTTTTTGAAGAGTTCATTTGAGGAGTGATCTAATTTACAGCTTTTGTGTGTGAACTGAACTGCTTTCTGCTTTGTTTCATGCTGCAATGCTTCCCTAAAGGCTCTAGCATGGTTGCCGCGTCTGCCAGCGCGAGCGGTGTTGATGACGTCACGATTTCGTGCCCGCCATGTATAGTGGCGCAAGTCGTTGCGCCAGTAGTTGCAATTTTCTCCGTCACAGAGGTGGCGCTGCTACGTTAAGGTTGCCGCTACTCTTCAACCACTAAAGTGGAGAAGAAAACAATGCCGCTGTCAAGAGCAAGAATACTGTAATTAATGATACTGCTGCAGTTTTCAGATCATTTTAATTTTTTAATTCAGTTAAAAGAGGTGAAGGTTTGAAGCCCCCGGCATCAACAGAGTCTCTGCCCTCTTCTTTGCCTTCACGTATCTGTCCCGTAGCTTCTTCCACACATTCTTACAGAACTCTCCAACTTTCCCCAAAGTTCTGCCCATCTCTGTGCACCAGTTTTGGGAGTTTACATGCTCCCTGTGCTGTTTCACTGCAGTTTCGTACAGCTGCCTGTACAAACGCACCTCCTCACTGAGCCTGGTCTCACATCGGTCCATCCGGTTCGTCGTTCTCGGCGCCGCCAAGTTACAAAAATCGACTGGTGCACGACAACGCGCTGCGCCGTCTTTTCAAGACTAGCGCCATGCCTGAAACGTCATTTTGACGTCACGGTGCGACACCGCCGTGACAGATGCGGCAACCATGCCAGCGCCTTTAAACTCTTGAAGGCTGTAAAAGCAAGATGCTGTTTTATCTGGCCAGCTTTTATGACTTTTCCCTTTTTGTTTTTTTCTTTGAAATCCTAACCACGGTTCTTCATCGACCAGCTTTCAAAGATTCACCTGTGGGAAACACCGCTTCGGTGCAAGCCTTTCGAATCCTCCAGCAGCTGTACATGTGGGTAATGCCACAAACGTATATAAAACTCACCAGCCGATATCAAACTAAAATATCTCAACGGCAATAAACGCATTGAAGTAACACAGCATCCCAACTAATAACATCCTTGGATACCATCGTAACCTTTGCCGGCTCTTTACATCTCATTTGTTTCCTGCAGTTGATATACAAACAACCGTGCAAACGGTCGGTGCGCCCGGCTCTTGCTAACACAGATAAAACCGGAGGAACTGGCTGAATGCGAGGACCCCAGCCAGCTCTTTTACGCCGTGGTTAAAGGAAACAAACACTCCAGTCTGCAGAGCAGCCCTTTGCATGAGGCAATCACAAACAGATGTGTTAAGTTGTTTGTGGAAAATGCAAAGCTGACTGCAGGACCTTTTTCCAATTGTAAGAAAAACGCCTCGATGCCACTTGGCTCCTATACATGCTATGAGGAAAAAAAAATTAACCATTACACAGCTATGTAATGTTGTATTATAGGACTCAAACACACTCATTACAGAGCTGTGGAGGTCAGCTGAAAGTCAAGTTAGGAGGAGCATCACGTTACAACAAAAAATAACTATTGTTCCGAGTACAGTGAGTGGGGGGGAGAAGTCGGCTTTAAAACACGAACCTAACAAGCGACTGCTACCAACACTCAGCTTGAAGAGGCCTGTCTGCCTCAGTCAGCATCTTTGTCTTCACACCTGAGTGTCACAAGAGTCAGCATGAACTCCAGACGTTTCTCGACTTTGTAACCCCGTTCTTCTGACAAGCCCCGATCAAGGCAAAGTACGAGATAACATTATGGTGAGCCAACAAGGAAGAATTTGTTCCCCGCGACTCATTATCAGTGCCTGTAACAAGCCTGAAATGTGGGAAAAGTATCAAGCGAAAGGCTAGATACTTACTTACAAGTTCACAGGGCACTAACAAGACATGTCCACAGGTAGAACAGGACACGATGTGGCTTTGGTTCCATCTTCTACTAAACACAGCTTAGAGATCAGTCAAGCAGTGTTTGCTAACAGTCGCAAGTGTTTGCTCTGAAGGCCAGTTTGGCGAACTGGATCCGTTTCACCACCGCTTTCTGGCCATGTTGTCCTTTTAATTATCACGAGCGGTGGGCTGCAACAGCTCCCCAGGAATGACACAACAACGCCATGAAAGTATGGAAAGTAAAAGCCAATTTGTAGTTTAGACTGACAATTGCTGTGTTTTGTTTGTTTTGATTTGGCAGATAATCCTTGACTACCAAAATAGTGAAAAAGAACTTAGATGGACATGAGAATCCTCATTTCTGACATGTTGGACTGACTCGATTGACCACTTCAGCTGTCGATTGGCATGAGCTTCTTTTGCAAAGTTTACGTTCCAGCCGTTCAGCGTCACAGTTTTTGTTATACTATACATTAAAATGTATATCTGACTACATACTGAATTTCTGAAAGTTTCAAATGTAACTGTCAGGGTTGCAAGATGTACAACAATCATCAGACTTGTTTGAGTCTGATCTATACTGTCATCAACCACTTAACACATGATAGTTTGCCTGAAGATATAAATCATTCAGAGCCCAGTAATGAGTGCAGAAAATGTCTGTATTATTTCAACAACCCGATCACTTTTTAGAGATATATCAAAGGGAGTACAGCGCAAACTTTGGCATACTTTGAACGAGCACTTCTCCTGTTTTGGCTAAAAGTGTTGCACTGTTACACTTTTACAATTATCCCATTGTCTGCAAGGCAAGGCATTCAGGGACCGGGAGTATATTATAGCTCTGTGGATAACACTAGATACAGTCCCATGACTTGGTTGCTGGTCATTATGTGACAACAAGCAACTGATTATTAAGCAGCTGCCACAGTTAGCATTAGCTTCGCTCCTTTTTTTCTTGCAAAAACAGGCCTGCAGACGAAAACACGCATGTGTCCACTAAGATTTCCACAACCAGTGACTTTGTGCATGTGAGGCGTTTAGACCAAATGAGCAAAGCCCTCATGTGAAGGAATTAGGGTACATGTGCAAAGTCAAACAAGCTGGGCACACTCCCCAAATGCACTCTGCTCTGGTTTCATCATTTAAACATACTTGTGGTTCACGTCCGATACAGCCCAGCAAACTGTGGACATCCCCACTTTTTAGACCTTCTAAACCGGTTATATGAAAGCATAGCAGTGCCCTGCGGAAAACACCCATCTGACTTGAGAGAATTTGAATAAAGATGGTGGGTTTGGATGTAGGTCACCCTGGTTAACGTGTTTCCTGTAGCTGAGTGGCACTGTAGACCAAACCTCGCCTGAGGTGTTTGACAGTTATTGACTTGTACTGTGTAAACTCACTGACTCAATTGAGCTGTGTCAAAGCACAACACCCAGAAAGCTAACGGGTGGAGCAGCTTCTAGTTCGGCGATCAGTAGTCCTAGTATCCTCTTCCATTTCTACCATGCCATGGATATTTCAGGAAGGATAAAAATACCCCTGTGGCCAGCAGCTGGGGGGATCTGGGGTGTTAGAAGCAGCACATTCATTAGCAAATTTCGAAATAGCCGTGTTGAAGATTATATACACCAAGTCTAATCTTGTAATGTAGTATAAAAGTCCGAGATGGTTGAACTTTGGCAGTCTAGCATGACAAGGGCAATAAAGTGAGCCCGTCAGCAGCGAAGCAGGATATGAAACCAAGCTTAAAGTCATGCAACTGTTACCACAACTGTGTGTCCCATGGACTAGATAACGTCGGACCTGCATTTAGAGTGTGGTTTTAAAAGCAAGTTCATGTATTTCTCTCGTCTGTTAAAGTACAATTAGGACAGTCCTTTCTTTATATGAGCCATTGACATACCCAAAACGATAAACTCTCGCTTCACTCCCGTTTTTTGTTCCAGCGTTGCCAACTGATCTGTCACAAAGTTCTTTTCATGGAGCACAGTCACGAAGCGCTCTTTGAGCTGACTCATTTTCGGGCCTTCTCTGACCTGCGAATAAAGCAGAACCGCACAGAAAGCGCCACTGGCGTTACACGAAAGCGACACACGGCGGAATTCAAGGAAAGCTACGGCTACTTTACAAACCTTGGCGAAATAGTTTGCCCGAAAACTTGCCGCTGAATGACTAAAAGCCCGATGGCTCCGACGACGAGTTGCGGTGACAGTGGGGGAGGAGTTTGAAAGCCGCCTGCTGACCAATCACAGAGCTCCGCGGAGTAACGTTCACCGTGGCAGTTGGTGGAATGAATTAAACCATTTTTTTCCTGCAGCGCACTGAAGGCAACAATGGCAAAACATGTTGAGCTACTGTTAGCAAACACCAGACAAACGTTTTGGGGATTCTTTCCTCTCAAGCTCTCAAACTGTTGGGGCAATAAATCCAATCACTGACTGATGATTGAAGTGCAGCCGTACAAATACAAGTAATATGAATGCAAAAAAAAATAAGATAGATGGCATGGAATGTACAAGTTAGAATGTCAGAACAACAAGAAAACACTGAAAACCACAAAGTATAACTTCAAGAAGACTTCAGACACATTTTACAAAATCTTGATATTTCACTATGGAAAAAGTGGGAAAGTTTCTTGTTTTTCATGGGACAGAAGAAAGTCGCAGCTGATGTCATTTCTTGTAACTACTTCTATCAGTGTCCACAAATTTCCCGTTAGAGGAATTAGAACTGCCTCTTGATATATTTCCTTGTGCTTCCAGTCCCTTCCAAAATTTTAAAATGAAATTCACCATAGGAAACTTCTGAGAGCAGTATTTACAGCAGAATCAGGAGCTCAGTAACTGGTCAGCAGTGACCATAAACAAGAAATGTTAAAATTAAGTTAAAAGGAAGTTAAAATGCAGCTTTCTCTTCTGAAAAGTCGATTATAGTTTTCTGTTTTGTTGAGTTTCGGAAATTGCTGTGCTTTTCAGGGCCATCGATGATACTGCTGTAACTAAGTCATTTTCTTTTTTAAACCAAAGTTTTTGTTGGCCATCCATGTACATAAATATCCTGGACATTGACGTTTGTTCGGGTTTTGATCACATTCAGGATATGATGTTTATATGTACTGTAGGAGTACAATGTTGAATGTCCAGATTGATCACTTGCCTCTATATATTAATTGTCGTGTCTTGTTTTTTTCTGTTCTTCTATCATGTTACATCATAAAAATCACAACCTTTCACCTGTGTTTTCTGGCCTTGGTCTTACATAATGAGATTTCCCAAAGCTCCCTTGAATCTTTTCACAATGTGATGCACTGCAGCTGACCCAAAGTTCTTTCTGATCTTGCATATTTGTTTGGAAGTTGTTGATGATTTTCTGACAGAGTTTATCACAAAGTGCTGAGCTAGAACCATCTTTGCTTGGAAAAGGCATCCTTTGGTTGGTTTGTTTTTTAACAGCTCAGAAAAGTAACTTAAAGAAACTTAATGTTTCATGCCTTTTCCAAAGAACTGCATGCATATGGGTGCGTTGTGAAATATGATGTTATCTACATTGTACTGCAGATGACTCATTACTGCTGGTTGGATGACAGTTAAAACTGCTGTCATGCTGGGGAAGGCTAGCTAAATACAATGGAACATGGTTGCCATATAATCTGCAAAAATGTTGAGGTATGTGGTAAGTTTCAAAATAATATCCATTTGAGTGCCAAGATGCAGGTTTCGCCACAAAATGTTTGATTGTAATAAGATGAACAGAGTTACTCACTTCTCCCCTGTTAGCCTGTAGCCTGAGCTTCTCACCAGATGAAAACCATAGAGAGGATCCTACTCAACCACCACCTCCGAGGTCGACCACAGGCAAGTTAAGAGCTGGACCCCCTTCTAGTTTGCACATTGTCCAGGCATGAATGTGGAAGATAGAGTCATTTAACTGCAGCACAAAGCACTCTTACATCTCTCGGACACTGAGAGCACACTCTTCAGACACAACAAGGACAGCTGTCACCTCTAGTAGTTCTTTGACGATGCAGCCAGTGTAGGGGGTGTGTCAGAAGGGAACAAACTGCAGTGCAGGGAAGTTATCGACAGCTTTTTTAACTCGTGTGAACTGAACCACCTGAACATGAATGCCACAAAGACAGTGGAGACGGTGATAAACTTCAGCAGGAAGGCCTCCCAGATTACACAAAGGTGAATGCCCTTGGTTTTGAGATTGTGGAGAAGGACAGAGACCTGGGTGTTCGCCTCACTGAAAAAATCTGGACTGATCCAACAACACAGACGTCCTGAACAGAAAGCTGAGAGAACAGAGTTTTTTGTTTTTTTTCTGTTTTCTGTTCTGCCAAGCATGTTTCCTGTATTACCATCTTATGCAAGACTACAGAAACACATTAGTAATGTATAACATATAATCATGTGAAATAATCATTTTACATTTTCTGAAGTTGTTTACTTACACACACAATACAGATGTGTGTGTATATACAATATATATATATATATATATATATATATATATTATTGTAATTATTACTAAAATGAAGAATGCCTTAGTACAGAAACATCTATATATAGCTTGTACATTGCCTTTGTGCACAACAGACAACATGCAAACTATCTTATCTTCTCCGTTGGTGTTTTAAACCTGGGCTGTCAGCAGAGGGCAGTCTGCGCCTATGTATGAGAGCAAAGACATTGAGGGAACTGCATTTATTCAAAGACAGGAAAAGCAGAGAGATATGAACAGACGGACATTTCTAAAAGAGCTTAGTTTTTTCCACAGGGACATGAAACCTTGTTTTACATCCTCTCACTCTCAGTTTCACATGGTAAGGTGTGTCATGGAAATGTCTTTTGCATGGTTGTCATGCATAACTGTTTTTTGAGTTTAGGTTCTTCTGTCTCAGAGAGTCTGAACTGTTTTCATGCTCTCACACTGAAAAGTGCAAATAGATGTTTTTCCAATAGCACTGGCATGTTGTTTTTCCTGAGTCAGGGTGAGACATGGGTGAGACAAGGTTAAGAAACCTTGAGTGTTTAAGGAATCAGGTTTGACATATATTTATTGTATATCAATAAATCATGGGTTTGTTGTTAGAATGAGAAAGTAATGAATGTTCCAAAGTGTTTTCTTTGTAATTCTACAAAATTATGAAACGCTACATACACACAGGGCATTTCTTTGGATTTTTACTCATACACTGAGACCGGAAATGAGAAGATAAAGTTGCTCACACATTAAGAATATCTTTACAGAAATATTCAAACATCATCAGAATATAATTGCTTCCTCCACTAGTCTGCAGAGAGGATCAGGGTGCTGCTCTAGATGCTGTCCCCTCCAAGGACTTCCAAATTATCTGATTCCTCTTAGGACATGCTGTGACTTTATTGCATAACCAAGATAATTATTTCTTTAAATTTGATTCACTTGTCTATACCTGGATTGGAAAAAACTAGCCTGGGTGTAATATAGTCATACGTGTTCTGGCAGGTGATCCATGAGAGTGTAATCATGGCACTTAAAGAATGATGAATAGAGAAAAAAAAAGAAATCAAACTAATCACATTGGACACAATAATATTCCTCAGTTTACAACCTCAAATATGTGAATTACTTCTGTTCCATTAAGATCATAGATGTTTTGAATCTGAACAGTGTTCCTCTGAATTTTGTGTCCCACGTTGTCGTCAGTGTGTTGAGAGCAGAGAAATGATTTCCATAGAGAGGAGGCTTTGCATCATCAGCTGATCCTCCAGTGAACTGAGAAGGTTTATAGTCCTGTGAGTTCAACACTGCAGGACTCAGATCTGTCAGTCAGCACAGCAGAAACCACAACCACCATGACTCTCATCACCATCCTTATCTGGACGCTGGCCTGCTGCTGTTTTACAGGTTCATTCACTCAGCAACATTTCCATCATGATGTGCTGCCTTTTCTCTCATTTCTTTCTGCTGATAAATGAATGATGGGATTTTGTCTGCAGGATGCAGCGGTCAGGTGACTGTGACTCAGCCTCCAATAGTGACATTTACTCCAGGATCCACTGCCACTCTGAAGTGTACGACCAGCCAGGCTGTTGCAAGCTGCAGTGATGGTCATTGTATGTTCTGGTATCAGCAGAAACCTGGTCAGACTCCAAAGCTGCTGATAAGAGCAGTCAGCATCAGACACTCAGGAACACCAGCTCGGTTTAGTGGCAGTGGAAGCAGCTCTGACTTCACTTTGACCATCAGTGGAGCTCAGGCTGAAGATGCAGCAGTTTACTACTGTAAGAGTGTCCATGTAATAAACAGTGCTGATGTGTTCACACAGTGATTTGTAGTCGTACAAAAACCTCCTTCAGTCAGACTGCAGACACACTGAGCTGTTACAGCAGGAACTGACTGCAGCTGCTGGAGAAGAAGAGACTCTGACACAGACCACTGAACACAGAGCTCACAGTGACATCATCAATCAGAAACAACCATGTTTAAATGCAAAAGCACAGGAATCAATACGTGTGCACCAACACAAAAAAATACATAATTTCATCATTTACAGGAACAGACATAAGATATGTTGCCTGCTCATAATTTTGATGCATTCTTTCATAGTTTATTTAGAAGTTGAAACGATCAAATCTCATATCTTCAAAGATCATTTTAAACATATAAAATAATTATTAGATTCTATCAAAGATTTTTATGTGTAAACTTACCAACTCTACCATTTTAATATACATTCCTAAAAGAATCAAAACTCAGCAGAATTAATCTAATAAGGCAGCCTCTGAAAATTGTTCTTTGACAGTCCAACTAATTTCAACATAGTTTTTCATCCTTGCTGCAGTTATGTTCAGAATAGATTTAGTCTATCACTCAGCCTCATCAGACAGTGTTTCAAAAGGCTTCGGTTCTTATTCAAAAACCTGATCACAACACAACAGAAAAAATAAAAGACAACAACAGTTTGCATTCAAAGCCTACAATACACTGTAGACTTTGGTGCTGATGGTAATCTGGAAGACTGAAAAGTCATCTGTTAGGAAGAAGTAAATAGATTCTGATGTCAAAACTGGAGCGTCTCAGTTACACCAGTGATCGAAACGATCATTTGTGAATGTGGAGTTGTTGTGAACCTGCACTGTCAGCAGAGGGCAACCTGCATCTAGTTGCAAGCTGAAAGATTTTTGATACATGCACGAAAAGACAAGAACAGCACAGCAATGAGAACAGGAAGGTGAAAATGAGCCAATTCAATCCACAGGGACATGAAGCCCTGCTTTACTGTATTTTCCCTTCTCAGTTTCACAGGTGCTTGCAAACGTGTTCTGACTGCTCTTCAGAGTTCAACTTTATCCATCAGGAGACTCTGAAATGTTCCATGTTCTCACCGTAAAACTGCACCAAGATGATTTTTCCAATCCCTCTAACTGTCATGTTGAGTGTCTGAGTCAGGGTAAAACATAATTAAGATTTATATAAAAATGTGATGTTATTACATTATGATGTAACAGGGAACTGGGAAGCAGAGAACTGACAAAGACCAGGTATTTTATTGTATATATATATGAATTACTTCTGTTCCATTAAGATCATAGATGTTTTAAATCTGAACAGTGTTCCTCTGAATTTTGTGTCCCACGTTGTCGTCAGTGTGTTGAGAGCAGAGAAATGATTTCCATAGAGAGGAGGCTTTGCATCATCAGCTGATCCTCCAGTGAACTGAGAAGGTTTATAGTCCTGTGAGTTCAACACTGCAGGACTCAGATCTGTCAGTCAGCACAGCAGAAACCACAACCACCATGACTCTCATCACCATCCTCATCTGGACGCTGGCCTGCTGCTGTTTTACAGGTTCATTCACTCAGCAACATTTCCATCATGATGTGCTGCCTTTTCTCTCATTTCTTTCTGCTGATAAATGAATGATGTGATTTTGTCTGCAGGATGCAGCGGTCAGGTGACTGTGACTCAGCCTCCAGTAGTGACATTTACTCCAGGATCCACTGCCACTCTGAAGTGTACGACCAGCCAGGCTGTTGCAAGCTGCAGTGATGGTCAGTGTATGTTCTGGTATCAGCAGAAACCTGGTCAGAGTCCAAAGCTGCTGATAAGAGCAGTCAGCATCAGACACTCAGGAACACCAGCTCGGTTTAGTGGCAGTGGAAGCAGCTCTGACTTCACTTTGACCATCAGTGGAGCTCAGGCTGAAGATTCAGCAGTTTACTACTGTAAGAGTATCCATGTAATAAACAGTGCTGATGTGTTCACACAGTGATTTGTAGTCGTACAAAAACCTCCTTCAGTCAGACTGCAGACACACTGAGCTGTTACAGCAGGAACTGACTGCAGCTGCTGGAGAAGAAGAGACTCTGACACAGACCACTGAACACAGAGCTCACAGTAACCTCACCAAGCATAAATAACATATTTAGATTAGACCAGATTTCACTTATATACATTTGAACCATTTTAAATTGGATCTAAAACTTTCCATGATGACAAAATATTTTACATGTATTTTAATTTTTTCATATTCATGTATGCCCCCCCTATACATATATATATACTGTATATATATATATCTATATATAGATATATATATGTGTGTGTGTGTATGTTGCATGTTTATGATGCATATTTTATTGACTCACTGATATTAAAGGCAAAAACAGACCTGCTGACACTAAGCACCTGCAGGTGTTCCGTCGGTTTAGTTAAAATTGGCAAACTATTGACATCGTCATCGTAAATCAACGTGCAGCATATTGTAGATGTTATACAGTGACATTTAAAGTTGCTTTGTCTCGTATACAAGCATCACTACGGTTGTCGACTCTTGAAGATAACTTTGCTGCACTATGTTCACCCACTAGTTATAGACTGTGTTTGTCCTCCTTTGGTGCAGATAGCTGGTTTTAGAATTTTTTTTTTGTTAAAACACAGCCTGAAATAAACACTGTGGGAGACGCAAGAGTTAACTTATTAAAACTTAGAAAATAGCTCATGAATGTATGGTTGATTTGAAACTCATACAAAAGCTATGTAATCTTGAGCAAGTCTTCAAATTGGAATGATGAAAAAGCCAATATCAACCTCTGAAAAGTTGTCATTGGGACATTTATCGATTTTGTTGCGTGCAGTGACCCAGACCAGGATTAACTGGATTGTTCACAAGTGACGTGGGCAGCCATTGTTAGACAGGAAAGACTCAGGTTTGGAATCTCCTGTTGGGACAGCATGGAATCAGTGACGTTAGCACATGTCAAATGACTACAGATTTAACAAGACATGGGAACAACTCACAGGAAGTAACCGACAGCTGGGACAGCTGAAAACAATGGCATGCAACCATTTCTACAAACAGCTTTTTTTAAGTTGTTGACATCTCTGCTTTTTTAAAACATGTTCTTCTTTTGATGGATAATATTAGGAACAGGATTATATGACTAAATTGCGAGATTTTTCTTGATTTCTTTTTGTATATATAGTGTAGCCGTGATCATCTATCAACTAAAGCAAAGTGCAAACAGATTGTACTTAAAGACCTCCAAAGTTTACCTGCAGGTTCATTTGAGGCCACTTCTCTGATCTATCAGTGGATCATTTACAAGCAAAAGTATAAGTAATTATGTTAGTGTGTACTAGTGTAAATCCCGACCCCTGAGCACACGACAAAGCTCATAATGTCATTGGAATTTCATACTTTTGTTGTCTTGTCTTTGACCTCTGATAATCAGGCTGGCACGGCTCAGAACACAATGAAATAAAAAGTAACATTCATTATATCCAGCAACAAATGCATCAATAAATATATCTGAAAAACAGTCTGCTTGCATCTTGAATAGGTCATTATGAAATACATTTCGACTTTTGACTGTCTAATATAATTAGCTTACTACAAACATATAAGCAAATTATCTTTCTGTGACACTATACATGAGAACTATAGTCAAAAAGGGGAAGATGTGAACCTCTATTTTATGAATGGGATGGCTTGGAGGTGGGCAATGATAACTTACAATGAGCTATGCATGGGGGCGTTAATCAATGTTGAAGCCTCGCCCCTTCACCTCTCTAATAAGCCTTGGTAGCAGTGAAGGAGCCTCTGTTAGTGGGAGGTAGGGATAATCCATTTAGGTGACGCTTTACCAGGAATCAGACTGTCAACACATCCTCTTCTCGACCAGATGAGCTCCTCAGTGTTTAACACGGCCCACATTTGATCAGGTTCACCGGCTGTTCTCCTCATCAGATTTCTGTGGGATACATACGGCTCTGTGGCACCCTCATAGAGATTCGGACATCTGTGCTCCGTCAGTGGGGTGGGGGGTCGGCTGGTATTCGGACTCAGCCTGAATAAGGATGGACGTGTGGAAGAATATATCAAACTGTATCTTGCCTGATAAAGTCAGAGAGTACGTGAAGGACTACTGCAAGAGGAATGGACTGCTGACACTCTCGGTCTGTGCTGTTATAACTGGCTGTGTACTTGGATTTACACTGCGTACATTCAACCTCTCCACACAGGTATGGACTGACTGGCAAAAACTGAACATAAGAGAAAGCAACTGGGGTTTAATTTTACAAAATGAGTTTATATTTACATAGGAGGAAAATTGGGGAAAAGGAACACAATACATTCAGAGGGAGAGGCAACAGTTCTTCCTGCGTCATGCACTGAGGAATTAGTTAGAGTCCGTTATGCAAGAAAGGGGATGGACCAGATAAGAGGGTCAGGTCAGAAGTTAAGACACAAGTGAAGACGGAGTTAAACTGGCTATGATATCTCCTTTTACATTAAAAGTGAATTACATGACTGTGTATGTGTTTATCAAAGTACCAAACAATATCAGGAGTGTAAAATGTCTCCATTAAGGCTATGTTCTCCTCACAGAAGGTCACTGGGAGGTAAGGCGCTTTAAGTAGCTTAATGCATTTTGGCAGAGAACGAATTGTAAACTAACATCCAGGATGACTTTGCAATGTTGTCTGCAGTTCAGTAAATGCATAATATCCTTATGTGGATGGCAAAGAAAGACTCTGTGAAACACAAACTGCTAAAAGGTACCTAAACAGCGTTGTTGTGTCTCGTTGAACTTGTTGAATCAGAATCAGTGATGTGACACTTTTACAATTCTAACAGTAAGACTCAGACCTCCCTTGTTTGATCTTTCCCAACCAGTGTTGTAGAACGATACTGTCGATTCTCAATGATCTCTTGGTCAAGAAAAAGTCATCCAAGGTTTTCAAATATAAGTTGAATTTAAAAAAGATATAATTGATTAGAAAAAATAGTAAATTAGGTCGTATTCCCTGTGCAAAACCAGTTTGGTCCTTCATGAACCATTGAAAGGTTTCTTACATTACCTTACCTTCTTATTACATTAAAACAATTAGTAAAACACATGCACATCTTTTTTTTTCATCCATGTACCTAAGCCTTTTTAAACATTAAACATCCTCTCCAGCCCAAAAGAGGTAAAGAGTCTTCAGTCATACTTAAAGTTGGGCCTTCAATGATGTGCATTGTGCAATCTAAGAGGTAGTAAAAAGGCTAAAAAAAAAAAAAAAATCCTCTCCCTCACAGGCCAAGATCTACTTCTCATTCCCTGGAGAATTGCTGATGAGGATGCTGAAGATGTTGATTCTGCCGCTGATCACCTCCAGGTAAGAATCAGCAAAGTTTGTTGACCAAGCTGAAATAAAATCAACACAATGATTTTTTTTCCCGTATCATGAATTTTTGTGATGTAGATCATAAACAAATCATAACAAGTAAGAATGCAACTTGAAATCACGTAACATTTCTGAGTAATCTGCAGCATAGAACCCTGCGTGAAAACTCAAATTTCTATTGATTGACTAATCAAGCCAATTGTTTGGAATAACTTTGAAAGTACATACAGTACTCAGTTGTTTGGTCATCTCAAACCTCCTATCTTCCCATGCAGTCTTATGTCCGGACTGTCATCCATGGATACAAGGGCAAGTGGTCGATTGGGAGTTCTGACCATCACCTACTACTTGTGGACGACCTTCATCGCTGTCATTGTAGGCATCTTGCTTGTGCTCATCATTCACCCGGGAACAGGATCAGAGAAGGATGGTCACCATACAAGTACGGGGCCCGTTATGACCTCTGCCGATGCTCTGCTGGACCTCATCAGGTGAACATTCTCAGAGACACAGAGGGTAGCCTTCAATCGAACCGTACCTCTGCTCAAGTGCTCTTAAACAGGGATACTAAATTCATGAATGTAGAAATAATTTTACAATTCAGTGAACGTATGTACCAAAATACATTGGAATGTATGGCAAAAGGAGAATCAAATACCATCGTCACAATGGCCTGATAGGAAAATCAGGGAATCGAGATAAGCATGAGTGTGGTTTGTGTGCTGGGAGTGCCAGAGGGATTCATATGACCAAAACAACGGCATTGACCAAATTTCACTGTGCTTCTTCCATTGTGATATTTCAGTCTGAACCAAATGGTCCCAGCATCCTGGCCATTGGTTCAAGAATGCCACTACCAATGGTTAAACCTAAGAGTAGTTACTGTTAGTGTTTGTTATCTCCTTTTTTTCAGCTAATGCATTCTTCTCCTGTATTATCTTATAAAAATAACATGTAGGACAAAACAGCATTTTGTCAGAAAGAACAATCAAATCGCACCCTCCCAATAAACCAATTTGTTCATCGCTTCTTAAAGCTTAGAAACAACAAGAAGACTTAGAGAGATACTTTTTTAGCTAGTTCCGGAACAGATCTGAACAATGGAAAAAACGTATTTTCCACACGCACAAACAATGGAATAGCCCCTGGTGTGGGCTATTCAGGAGATTCTAGATTTGCACTGTGAGGATTTTCCTTGTAACTCCATGTAAACCTTAGGCACAGGCACAGTTCTTTTTAAATCTCTGTGCTTCTCAGAAGTAATGGCAAAAGCTCACAAAAGAGCACAGCTGTAGTAACAAAATAGTTTCTCAGAAATCATGACATTCTAATATACAAGAAAATACGCTTTATAGATATAGTATAAGGCAAGACAAAATTACTTTACATTGGTGTAATCTGTTGATGCCAACATTGAAGCCACTAAAGGATTGTTTAAAAAAATGTGAAGGACAAAAGGCTTGAAGGTTACTTGCAGCATCACTTCCACACAGCAGTTTAGCTAAGAATAAGAAGACAATTGTCCACGTTCTGCTAAGCCTGCGCCTTCCTAGAAGTCCCTTGTGTAGCGCTTAACTCTGTCAGATTGAGCTGGTCTCCGCTCAGGCTTACTGCTGGGCCTTTCATGTCAGAGGTCCACTAATACCTCCCTCTTAAACCTGATTATAAGGAAGGTGTACATTTCAGTGCTGTTACGTGTCTGATAACGCTGCTGCCTGCGTCACTGATGTCTGCAGCAAAGATAAATACAGTTAGAGCACAGAATGTTGTTCTCTGTTCTCCTGTGCGGTGTTAAAATCGAACCACTGTTTTGTTGCTACCCTGTTAGGTCGAAAACAGTTAAAACAAACAAAACAAAAAACTTTTTATGGGATGTGAGGTGCTCTATTTGAAAAGTGGAGGAATTCTTTAGGAATCAACACTTGTATACGAAGATGCAATTGGATTATTGACTCAAAAAACAGTTTGATGTTCATATATGTGCGACTCCTTCATTATTTCTGTTTCAGTAGTGCATAATTAGGCATGCAGGATGTGTAGATTTAAGGAAACTATTTCTTGATGTGAAACAGCAAATCAAATTCATTAGAGGTAAAGCGACATTAAGTGTGGACAAAATACACGTTTTTGGGAAAAAAATTGAAAATTGTAGGCTCAGCAGCATAGAAAGATCCAGATGTTCCCAGGAGACAACAGAGGTGATGATGAGGATGATGAGGTGATGATTAGCCAAGTAAAGAACGCTCCAGATGTAACTTTATCCAAGTATCCATTAAACCCGCATTCTTTGCATCTAAAACCAAATACAGTGGGTTCACTACAAGGTAAAAACAGTCATAAGCCTCGAGAATAGAAAATCCAGAAAAACAATGGAAGAGCGCCATTATATGAAGCATACACCATCCAATATAAAGCATGCACTGGCAAAGCATCATCATACCTGCAAAGAATTCTCAACAAAGCATTAAAAACATATGTTTTTCTATGTGGTTTCATATTTTCAATTTATCCAGTTGCATTTTGGACCCAGAAAAATAGAAGATATTTTATTATTTATTGTATATGAGAACTGTAATTGCTAATCTCTTCCTTCCATGTGGATATTAACATGTGCCATCAATTACATCTCAGAATCTGCACTTTTAAACTCATGTTTATGATACAATATATATGTATGTATATATTGTAATTGACAGAATCTGAAAACACACCAAACATATGATTAAGAATGGCTTTTTTAAGTAAATTTCTTCCATAGCAACTAGTTTAGCTTCAAAAGCCTGATTTTGAACAGCTGCAACTTTGTTTAGCGTTTCATAGTTGATTCAAACAGGTTTGACCTTTTGACCCTCATATGCTGGAATTATGGTGAGATTTAAAGGAATTGTAGACTTTCAAATTGGCACTTTTCCCAGCACTCTAAACGCGTCTCATCTAAGTTTGTGGCTGATCTGACACTATCTGCCATAGGTTGAGCTTTATATTGCCTCACGCACGTGACCTGATTTTGCTGACTGCTTGTTGTCTTTTATAGGAACATGATCCCGTCTAATCTAATTGAAGCTACTTTTCAGCAGGTGAGTGAACACTAGATTGTCCAGTAATGTTCATCAATTCAGATCATAAGTTTCTATATTAACATGTCTCTGTGGTTTGTTTTATTATTCCAGTATCGGACAGATTTGATACCAATGGTGCAGAGCCCCAACGAAAAAGACTCTCAGGCTAACTATGTGTACGTCATGCCTGACTACCAGAATCCTAAACTGGGCCACCCAGTGTTCCTGGAGATCACTCCTGCACCTGACATCAAGTATAAAATTGTTCCCAGTTCAAGCAAGGGCATGAACGTTCTTGGAATTGTCATCTTCTCGGCCACCATGGGTAAGACGATCTCCACCACAAGGCACAATGAGTAGTTTGTGTTGCATTTACAACATTGAATCAACTTTTAGAGCATTATGAGCTTCAGAAGCCACCTATTTATCCTGCTCCAACACAACTCTCTCCAATTTCTATTGTTCCTAAATGTGATATATTTTGATTAAAAAAACTCATAAGATTGTAATCATTAATCTGTGAAGAGCAAAAGAAGTATGCATAAATAATTGCTATACTGTAGATTATTTTTGATAACAAGCAGCATCAAAGGATAAGTAACTGGTTGGGGGGGGTTGTAAAGTAAATGCAGGGAGTTGTAAAATAGTTAACTTGAAAGTACAAGATACACAAAAACATTCTATTTGGAGTATACTTGAAGATTCATAGGGTATTGAAATCATATGCGAGAAACAACTGTGTAATTGCTGAAAACAAAGTGTGTACATGAGTCTGATTTTGATGGGGGTGAGGGCTTACACTGCAAAAAGAAGTCCTCATTAAATTCCTAAATAAATAGTAACAATGGGAATACAACCCTCAGATAAAAGAAGCTGACTACAAAAATGCTGCCTTTCCCAAAAAGGCCGTAGCGCAAAATGAGAATAAGGGAGTGAAAATGAATTTCCAACATTGTTAATCACTGACAAGATAACCGGATAAGATCACCAACCGCAATTAACTAAATCCTATAGCAGAAGTTAGACTGTAGAACCACAACCGCAAACACATCTTTGTACCGTCTGTTGTCAGGTCTGCTGCTGGGGAAGATGGGAGAACGTGGTTTGCCACTGGTCAACGTGTGCCAGTGCATCAACGAGTGCGTGATGAAGATCATTAATGCTGCCATGTGGTGAGTTTGCAGTCTCACATGCACTCCCACGCTCTGATGTACACTCCTGTCTCATACGCACACAAAGGAAGACACACAGTGCAGAACCAGATTATATCTAAAAATAAACCTCACGATGCAAACAAGAGTGACCGGTGACGTTACAAGAACCACGTGCTCCGTCATGGGAGCTGCTGAGTCAGCTACTTTTACGCAAATGTAGCAAGGACAAACCTTTCTAAAAATCATCAAACGGAATTGGTTAGGATTGTGACCAGCACGTGGACACACAGGAGAACATGGTGTCCACCTGCACGTTACACCCATGTGTGATTTTGAGCATCTAATTCCAAAGCCATGAGCTGAGCATTAATCTGCTAAAACAGCCTCTACTCCACGAGACTGGCAACGGGGTTTGATCCCATTCAGCCACAAGAGCATTAGTGAGGTTAGCCACCAATACTGGATGATCAGGTTCAGCTCAGTATGCGCCTCAGGTAATGAGTTAATCCCAGAAGTGTTAGAGGGCAGGTTGAATCATTCAACGCCAAAGTAAACACCTGTTTTGTGGAGAAAGATACTCAACAAAAACATTCAACCAAAGTAGAAGTGCCTTAAATTTCTCTATCTAATGGCTAGCAGGGGTAAATTGTGTAGTTGTAATAATATATTAGATTATATAGAAGGTCATGAACAAATTACCCTGCTTCTCATTCAACCTAAGAGAGTCTTTTCCTTGTGAGTTTATGGTCTAATAGATAATGACGTGTTGTAAAATGTGTTAAGTTCATTTTAAAACCATGAAGGGACCGGATGATATTTTTTGTCATGTCCTGATATGTAAAATCTGAGATCTGAAAGAGGGTGTCGCCTGCTTTCTTTTGCACATGACCGTAAAGCTGCTGTACAAACTGTGATTGAAAGTGCACGATGAGAAGAGAATAAAGGAACTGATCTTAACTCATATGGCCCTTCTCACCTCTATGCAGGTACTTTCCCTTCGGCATTGTGTTCCTGGTTGCAGGAAAGATCCTGGACATGCACGACCCGGCCCACCTGGGCGAGAAGCTCGGCATGTACTTCATCACCGTCCTTTCTGGACTGTTTGTGCACGGCCTCATCCTGCTGCCTCTCTTCTACTTCTTACTTACCCGCAAAAACCCCTTTGTCTATATCAGAGGACTACTCCAGGCTCTTGTCATTGCACTGGCCACTTCGTCCAGGTAAGAGGACTGTTTTTTCATGCCTTTTTGAAAAAATCCGATGTAGCTCAGTCTGACAAATACATCTCATCATCCTTCCATATCTTTCGGCCTGTTTCTCTGCAGCTCAGCCACGCTGCCAATCACCATGAAGTGTCTCCTGGAGAACTGTGGGGTGGACCGTCAGATTGCTCGCTTCGTGCTGCCAGTGGGAGCTACCATTAACATGGATGGGACAGCCTTGTACGAGGCTGTGGCAGCTATTTTCATTGCTCAGGTCAATGAGCATGAATTGGACTTTGGTCAGCTGGTCACTGTTAGGTGAGAATCAACACTGAGGTCACCATTAACCCATCATCAGATCTTTGTGTTTAGAACCAGTGAAAAGCATACCTTTTACATCTCGACTCTTGTCTCATCAGTATAACTGCAACAGCAGCCAGCATTGGGGCAGCTGGAATACCCCAGGCAGGTTTGGTTACCATGGTGATTGTCCTGACCTCTGTGGGTTTACCTCCTGCTGACATCTCCCTGATTGTGGCCATCGACTGGGTTCTGTGAGTCTCACTTAAGTTGAATGCATACATTTTGCAAGACTGTTAAGAGTTGTTGGGGCATTGAGTAAATATCGTTTTTCTTTCTCATTGGCAGTGATCGGTTCCGGACAATGATCAATGTTCTTGGGGATGCTTTAGCTGCTGGGATTATGGCCCATTTATGTAAAAAGGACTTTGAAAAAGCTGCCGCCACCTCTGCTACTACTTATTCTTCTACTTCTACTACTCCCAATAATGCACGGGTAAGGATACATTCTGTTTCTTGGTGTCAATCCACGATGAGTCTGTAAAACAACTAAAAAAACATGGCAAATCTGGCACCAGGTTGAATACAAATACTGTTAGATACGAAATCAGGAAATCACCATGGTCAGATTAGCCATCGCTGCTACCGCAACAGTTTCAGAGCTTTTCAGTGAGTCAAGCACCGTCTGTAGGATGGTCAACCTCTTTACACAAGCTCCTGTGGCAGATTTTGTATTTGTCTTTTCCATTTTGGTCATTTTAGTTTTGTCTGCTTTGGGTTTTTCTTTTTTAACTTAAGCATGGATGCAAAGAGGTTTAAGGGAGACCGGGGGCAATTGCATTTGATGGCAGCTGCAGCATCCCAATTTCCTCCCATAAGAAGTGTCCTAGAGTGATGTTACTCTCTTTGCACATGCTCAGTATTGTTCCCTCTCTCCCTGCTTAAAGGAGTGGCACCACTCCACCACAGAGGAAATTTTTCAACAAATATTATGAAAAAGTTCTATTTTTCCTCTGCTATCTAAAGTTCAGATAAAAGAAGAAGTCAACTTTTACCGAATTTCCCTCTTGATATTGGCTACTCCTGCTGATAAAGTTGCTGCTAGCCGGCTTGAAATGTTTTCTCTGGGTTGCTTAATCAGGGACAATTGTTAAAAAAGACCGTTATCTCAATAGCCATTTTGACATGAAATATATTTGAGTTAACCCAGATCTAACTAATCAAATATTAACAATTTCAATGTTAAGCTTCTATTATTGGAATAAGCTACTGTGTTCAGACACGATTCCATGTAAAAATGGCTGGTGTGAAGACTGCTCCTGAACCAAATGCTCCACTGTAAGCACCAACATCAGCGCCTGATGTTTCGGTATTCACGTAGGCCCAGTTATAAAGGAAAACGGAAATAAAAAAATAAAAAAGATTTGTTGCCCAAGTCTCTTTTAATTCACTGATGTAGTTTATGTGCATGCTTCCTAATTTAGAACAGAACAACCCAAAGCTTTCTTTAACTTCGAACTGACTAGTTTAACACAATCTTACCCAAACGCTCTTGCAAAATTAACTCTAAAGCTCTCACTTTGTTCCCCGCAGAGAGACACGGTAATCTCCTTTGGCACCCAGAGCGTGGCGATGTCTGATGCTCCTCTGATCACACACCGCTGTGATTATGTGTTCGAGGTGGACGGAGACAACGTAATGGAGAGACCTGTGCCCTGCTACAACCTCTGCCACGTCTGAGACCCTTTTACAGAATGGACAGAAAGGGACACATGGCGCAGATTCATCTCACAAGACCAAAGGCACAACTTGAGGCTGTGGAAGTTCAAGTCATGTTTGGTCTCTGGATAAAAAGAGACCAAACATCCGGCATTTGAGCTGTCTGGGCTGGGTGGCTTAAGTGTATGTTGCATGTGCCATGCCGAAAACAGAAACCTACTTTACTTTAGAGCCTCTATGTTTCCATTCAGTTTGGACTGAGTGGGGAGATGTGAGGAAATACGCTTCACGTGTAACCTCAATCTTATCAGCAACGCTGGTTATTGTCTTGAGTGCAAATGACATGATAATGAATAGTAATGATTCGCATTTGAAGAAGGAAGTGACAATCAGCGTGTGGTCGCAGCTGGACGTTCACAGTAGGCCTGTCCTGACATTGTCTGATCGCGAGTTTGACCTCAAGGTACTAAATTGCCTTAACGTGACCTTAGTTTTGACAGAGATGCTGATAATTTAAAGACTTGAAAGTAGAGCAGAAACTGATAAGAAAAGTATGTTAGACAAACTATAGATAGATATTAGAGCAACACCAAAGGAAAAATTGACAAAAAGCTGACGCACAGAATGACCATTTCTGTTTTTATACCTATGCTTTGACGTTTGCATTTTCTAATAAAAACCTGCTACACTCTAAACCCGTGTGAGACTTTATTTTAATACTTATCCAGTACTACCTACAATACCAATACGGCAAAAACTTTTCCAGAATATCCCTGAGATCCTTAAAGCCGCAGATCCATGTGTGAAGTGTCTTCCTGTTGATGTCTGGTTTTGGATACACTGACAGATTGTGGAGAAGCTCCACTAATTTGTTTTTGAAAAGGCTGGTAACAGACTGCCAAGATACTGACCTCATTTTTTTTTTCGTTTTTGCAAACTAACTACGTTTATTTACAAAAAAAAGCAAACCATGGCCAATAAAAAGCACAGGAAAATGTTCACCCAACAAGAGGGGCATGCTAGTACCTCAAAGCTCAATGGCAAACAGAGAAAGTACTGATATTTACATGCCAAGAGGATGCCATTGTGTCTTCTCTGTTTTGGATGATTTCCTTTAGTCTATAGAGGTTTGAATACACTCAATCCTAAAATGAATGGCGGAGCAAAATTAAAAAAAAAAAAACTCTTTACGTTCTTTAAATGGCAGCTGCTCAGACAGAAAGACTGCGCTGGGCTGAAAAACACAATAGGAAGGTCAAAGGATCTCGGTGCAAATCTGATTAAGAGGATTGAAGATTTACACAGATTACAAATGTCTCCTGGAGCCTACAATAAAGAGATTTGTCAGTTCAAAGTTCAAAGTTCAATTAAGGTTCAAGTTGAAGTTCGGAGGGGAAGCCACTTTGCAAAAGTCTGGAACGAGACCTCGAACTGTTACCTAAAGTAAAGATGAAGTGATCGGTTCAGATGGTCAGGGAAAAGACCCCGAGCCGACGTCGTTCGGACATCGAGGGAAAAAGAGAATCCCCGTTTCTGGTCAACAACGATGGAGGCTGCTGCTCCAAAATCAACTAACATTTGCAGCCCAGCAAGTGACTAAAGTGGAAAGCTCTGGAGGGAAATTAGAGTTGTTAGGCCTCAATGACTGGATGTGTGTTAGGGGAAGTAAAGGTGAAGGCATTCAAGCATAATGTAAACTGTCAGTTATGGTGGTGGTGGTATCATGCTCTGAGGCTGCTACGTAGAGCTAGTAAATGTCCCCGTTAGTTAAGACTTGGATGCATTAAGCTTTTATTTCAGTCTCAAAATCTATATTAAAATACTGCACATGCGGACTTCAAAGACAGGTGCATACCACACTCCACAAACAACTTTACTGAGAGAACGGTTCGAATATCCAATCAGGATTCTTCCAGAAGCTTTCTGATGGTGACCAAAGGCATCTGGTCAAGATGAAATTTGCCAAGTGGCATTCAGTGTCAAGGATATTGCATTTCCATTTTTTTTAGCATGCATTTAGCCGTGTTGATTTCAAACATGCAAGTATAAATCAAAACTTACCTCTAGAAAAAGAAGTTGGAAGAAATCACCGAAGGTCAATGCCTACATGACACACAACTCCATGTGTGTGTCCTGAACTGTACGTTCTCTGAAATAGGAAGTGTCCGAAAGAATAACTGGGCTCAAGGCCAAATAAGTCGAAGAGCACCGTTAGTTGGGCCCAAGAAGACACCAATAACAAGCACGTGAGCATGGGGTGTAAAATTTGGGGAATCTTCTCTGACTAAACATCCCCTTCAATCTAGCATAACCAAAACATCTAAACACATTAATTCTGGACATTCCGTTGGTTGTAAAGTATGCAAATGCATCTGAAATTGTACTCCGATATTCCTTGTGAAAGGAGCTTTTCCTGTTCTTACAGAAATTAAGAGTTAACGCTGAAGGTGAAAAGAAAAGCGTTGCAAGATGTACGCATGTGTGAAGAAGGTGCAAATAACTTACGTCTCACCGTACTGGTGGCGGGATGCAGCACCGAGGCCACAACAATAACTAGCTCATGAGTAGAGCAAGGAGTTTCCCTTCAACTATGCAAACTTCATTAACTTCCAAAAGGTAAAGTTAAAAGTTCTCCGTAAAAATGGAAAAAAAATAAAATAAAATCCACAATAAGCTTCTGAAGACATTTCAATCTTTCCAATTCTGAAAATTCACCATTTTTTATTGAATTGATTCAATGTTAGAAGACATTTAATGGACTTAAAGTTAGTGTTAAGAAAAAAAAAACATTAAAAACACTCCAATATGTATCAAGTATGACGGTATACACGGTCAAATAAATAAATGCCACTTCCTGTAAATTACACTATTTCCACATATAAATTAAGGCGGACTGCAGTTTATTTGCGACTGCCCCCTACAGCAAACGCACTCGAACCTTTCGTACACCTCGAACAAAACTTGAGACACCCAAGCATTAACATGTCAGTAGAAAACAAGAAATTGTAAAAAAAAAAAAAAAAAAAAAAAAAAAATAGGACGACAGTTTAAGACTATAACAAATCTGTTACTTGCTTTAAGCAAGCTGTGAAATATTGCACACAGTTAAGGATTGTGACATAAATAACATGTAAACTAAATCAAAATGCACTTTTTAAGACCAAAATCTGAACAGTCCTTTAAAAACGGGCAACACAGTTTAAATGTGGGGGAGTGGGCTGGTTTGGTTTAAAAGTGAAGCAGCTGCTCCTCTGTTCATTATCAGCCGAGTTTAAGTCAGAGGCGCAGTGCCAATGATAATGCCCCAGCTTTTAGCCCCTTCGGAGAAAAAGCAGCACAATGAATTCATCGCAGTAAGAGATGATGAGCTGCGACACTTTCAATCTCTTCTTTAAACGGGTGATCTAAACAGGTGAACAGCGTTCAGTCCTCGCAAATTAAAGGGCAGCGGGTTACGGAAGGGTCTTGCTTGTATTGGAATATCAAATGTTGCTTGTATGATTAAAAAAAAAATTAAGAAAAATTTCGGCTCCACTTACGTTAACTACACAAACAAGCTGATAAGTTATTCAGTGCGCCTCACGCTATAAACATCAATGCATTAAAAGCAGATTTATAGAGGCCAGTTGTGGCAATGGAGCCGTCACACGGCTTTTTTTTTTTTTTTTTTTTGTTGCCCATCAGTGTTTTAAAACTAGTATTTCTACAACATTTGGTGGTAGAAGTGTCTCTTCCGAGCAATCACTTTTCTCCTATACAGTTAAATGACCTCAACCTCATTCATCCCAACCTGCCTCGCTCCATTTTCTGGCGACAGTCTTTTCGGAAATGCGAGCGTCTCAGCTTCTAACGGGAGCTGCTTTTTGTGACAGGTGTTCACGCATCATCGGGGGATCTCGCGTTGGCACCGGTGACTTTTTCTACTTTGGAAAAAATAACGGAACAAAACTCAGGAAACCAAATCGAATAAATAAATTAAAAAAATAAACAAACCAAACAAAACTTTCGGCAAAATGAAATAAAATTTAATGGTTTATGTTCAAAGTGAAACAAACAAAAACGAAAATCAAATCTAAACTGAAATCAATAACAAAAGGCCATCAACTTTCTCCCCAAACTTGTAATAAGCACTCGTCTAAACAAGTTTGTGACGTATAACTGAAACAAACAGAATGTATGCCTCTACAAAGAAAAAGAAATCAAAGCAAAAGAAAACAAAATGAAAGAACTTAACATCGATGTCGCTTTCAGTAAGCAGTAAGTATAACCTCAGTACCTCTTAAGAAAAACAAAAAGAATCCAAAAAGGAGAAGAATTATGCGAATGAGAAAAACACTTCTTCTGGGTTTATGTGATGATGGAATCTCTCGCTGCCTTTGGTCCGTCTAATTTCCCTACAAAGTTTTATTTTTTTTCTTCCTTTTTTTAAATTCTCACCAAGACTTTTAATACAACTTATAAAAAGACACTTTACACACGTCAGGACATCGAAACAAAAAGAAACAAAAAAACATTTCCCTCCACAGCGCGTCGTGTTTGAAACTGTTGGTCAGAGGGTGAGCAAAACTTCTATTTTGACGTTAAAAAGACTGATATTCAGAGAGCCCCCCCGAACGGGTTAAAAGTGCTTTGCTCTTGTACTTTAGACTCCGGGGTGGTATTAGAAGTTTGGAGTCCACTGGATGATAATTTAAGGCAACTATTTCTACAAGTGACTAGACTCGGATCAGAGCATTGAAGCGACGTCTCTGATCTTTTTTCCTTTTCTTTCAACTACATCATCTACTAAAATGTGAACATTTAAAGAACAGTTGGTAGGATTTTTTTGCTGCTTCTTCTATTCTCTGTGCCCTGCTTTAAAAAAAAAAAAAAAAAAAAAAAATCACTTGTTTGCCAACTTTGTGGTCCTAACAATTATACATGCGACACATACTGACAGCATTTTAGCTTCTGAGATCATTTTCAAAAAAAATGTTATCTTGGAGGGGAACCTCTTCATCCACTCTCAAAAGAAAAAAGAAAAATTAAAGTCAGTTTCCCCAAGCCCTAAGAAAGAGTATAGTGATGGGGGAAAAACAAAACAAACAAACAAACAAAAAAAAAAAATCAACACTCTTTAGACAGGTACAAAGGTGCAGAAGATTGAAATTCTGATTCAACTCTGAATACAATAAAACCAAAACTGACTTGCCAGACTTTGCAAACTCAATTCAGCTTTCTGTGACAAAAGCATGACACTTGTTTTTCTTTTCCTGCACTTCTCTACGCCCGATTGTCCCGAGTCATTCTATTTGTGGCCCTTGCTGGTCTTAAAGGACACTTGCAGCATCTTATCTCCAAGCCGGTACCCATTCAGACTGGCGATGGCCATGGCCGCCTCCTCATAGTTCGTCATGGTGACGAAGCCGAAGCCCTTGCACTTGTTGGTGTTGAAGTCTCGTATCACCTTAACGTTGGTGACGGCGCCGAAGGGGCCGAACATCTGCCACAGGATGCTCTCGTCTGCGTCCTGGCCAAGGTTGTAGATGAAGATGCACCAGCCAGAGGTGGAGTTCCCGGGGACGCTCACGCCTCCCATGCTGCTCATGTGATCAACACTCATCGGGGAAAATCTGAAATGGACAACATTTCATTCACATGTAGCAGAGTTGTAAAAAGATCAATCCATTACGGTTAATCATTTTCTCAGGTTATTTTTCGTTCCATAATTACATAAAGACTGAATAGACATCATTTTTACTCTTGCTCATACACACATGGACACACAGCCTCTCACAACTGCCGTTTCATCATTGACCCGCCTCACCTAAAGCGCTGCGCCTGGTGGTGCAGGGGCCCTCCGAAGCGTCGGGACTGGTTGTGGTAGAGCTGCGAGATGAGCTGCGTGTTCTTCACCTGGTTTGGGTTGGCAGCAAATTTCACTGTGATCGGCTCCGAGGATCCCGGGGGTTTCTGGCCATTTAGGTTCTTCACGGCTTCTTCGGCCTCTGCTCGCTTGTCATACCGGATAAAAGCCACCCCGCGGGACGCTCCTGGGTATGAAAGAGGAGGTGGTGACTGTCTGCTCTGACTACATTTTAGAGTGATGAGGCTGCACTTCGGTGGCTGACTCTTTTCTACATATTGTACAAAAGACACCACCTATTTATGAAAAGAATTTTTGAAAAGTAAGGAAGTCATTCACCTGTCGTACCTGTAGCCTGATCAACAAGTACGCGAGAGTTAATGATGCGCCCGTAACGCGAAAACATGTCTTCAACATCCTTCTGTGACATAGCCTTAGGCAGGCCGCTGATGTACAAGTTGGCATCTTTTATTGTATCCGAGCTAGGCCGTGCAAATGAAACCTGGCGGCGAGGAGAAACAATCGGCTTATCAACTCTTCTGATGAAGATGAGCAAAAGATATAGAGGTAATCAGAGGTACCATCAATATTATGGAGCAGGTACAAAGACAAATATCTCAATTTGTTTTGCAAATTACAATTTATTCACCTAAGAATAAATTCGCCCTTTTGGTCTTTTTAAAAAACAAATTTACTCACATTAAAAATGAAGACTAAAGCAATCTGATAAAAAAACAACTGCTACCCGGTCAGGGTTTTTGTTTCCGACCTCCCACATTTGGGCTCCGACGAAACATTACAGCAGCAAAACAATAAAATCTAGTTGATCAAATGGGTCTTTTTTTTAAAAAATTATTTTAAAATAAATTAAATAAACTTAAGCTGTCTTATAAATACATTTTAAAGTCAAGACATGTCAGATATGGCAGCAAGTGAGCTATATAATAAGTGTCACTTCCTGGGGCTGACATGTACTAGCTAGTTAGCGGATAGCACAGGAGCCACTGGAGACTAATATGACAAGACATCTTTGCTTTGAGAATTGTAGAACACCTTATTGCACGTTACCTTGATAGTTTTGGACTGTAGCCTTAGTCCATTCAGAGTACTGATAGCTCTTTCTGCATCACTAGGGTTAAGATAGTTAACAAATCCGTACCCTAAACTGTGGCCTAGAGAAAAAAAAAAAAAAAAGGAAAACAATAAAATAAAACAAAAAATAGTTGTATCGTTAAAAAAAAATTCTGCAAACAAATATTTAAAACAAAAACAAATCTTAACATTGCATGGTAGACTAAGCAAATAAATGGTCTACAGTTCAACAAAATTGGACTGCTTGTAACAAACAAAACAAGTCTTCAAGGGGTCAAAAGCTACGGGAAATTACTACCAATCAGGAATTCAAGTTGGGAATTCATGAAATTAAACTAAAAACAGGCCATAAACTGATAACATGTCAAAAAATGTAAGGCCATGTGCAAATACGTTAACAGGCCAAGCAATTCTCCAAATCATGAGGCTGAACCACCACTGAAAGATTCAGAGTTTTTGTCCACACTTTCCAATTTTTGGCAAAGTCTGTACTAGGAGACCCTTCCCATTTAAACCGCAGTCGCGTGTTTCAGCCATAGGCTCTATATATGAAGTGGACACAGCCATGTGGACATCTCTCATTGGCTCAGAACTGGTGTTTTGAATTCTCGAGTTCTGCATTTAGCAATCAGCAATTTGCCACAGAGTTGGAAGCTGCTTCGTGAAACCTGATTGGTTACGGCATTTAACATCGAGGGCTACTATCAAATTAGCGATGGAGACATCTTTAATATGACCACCTGGACACTGGTCATAGCGGCTAATTTAAGCCAATGACATTGTGATGTCTCATGAGTAAATGCTTAACATAAGCCATAAAAAAACCCTCCGCTTGATCCAAAAAGAGTCTTTTAGAGCCAGGACCCTCTTGGGGCTACATCAGTCATTTAAATACAATCAACAGTTGAAGTGTCGACTTGGTTTGTCACATGTTCCTGCTTCACAGCTCAGCATACCTGCGACTTTGTCCCGAATCAGCTTGGCAGACTCCACCTCTCCAATGCTGCTAAAGAGGCTTCGCAGCTCATCCTGCGTCATGCTCTGGGGCAAGTAGTTCACTATCAGGTTGGTCTTGGCATCCTTCGCCTCATCCCCTCCCATGTGATCTTCATAACCGTTAGACATCTCATACACCTCCTGCAGGTCAGCCAGGTGGGCCGAAAAACACAAAACAAGGTAAACACACGAGGTGCACAGAACCACAAGTGTGAGAAGTATCTATAGATTAATCACCTTCAGCAGAATTAGAGTGGGAACTATTCTAATTGCCTACTCCAACGCGTCAAAAGTAAATATAAAGTACTTTTGAAATATCGAATGTTACGTGTTGAAATAAAATGTGCAAAAAGAAAAAAAAAGGTTTCACTTTGTTTAGACCTTTAGTACGAAAGTCTTTTACAAAAAAAACCCTGCACCTAGATACCCTTCATGCATTTTCTCACTTCTACTGGGTCCTGTCTGTGCTTATGTTTTTTTTGCACAATGAGCGAATTTAAGACAAGAGCACAAATGATTGACTTTGAAGAAGATTAAGTTTGGTTCTTGTACACCCTGCCATCCCACCCGTAAGCACGCGCACACTCTCCAGGGGTACCATTTTCAAAATAGTTGGGTACTTAAAGGGCACTGCTTCAGGTTATCTATTAGCTATTAGAGAAACAACACTATAATCCACAGACAAGGAAACACATTTATCATCTGTAATTAACCATCAAAGTTAGGTATCTATGTCTGGAGAGACAAAAAGAAAAGAAAAATGAGCCACAATAAAAATCATGGCACATGGCATAAAATATATGGCACATAATAGTTACTCATACATACAATTATACATGCATGTGGCTGGATTTAAACTGCAAACTCATCTCTATGGGACTATACAACTAATCCGACATGAAATGTAAGCAATGCAGGGTAAAGTAAGAACCAAACTCTTATCCGCACAATGATCTCAGGGCGTATTCACACCTACCTCGTTTGGTCCGGACCAAACGACCAAACGGACCAGATTTTCGTTGGTTCGGACCTTTTGGGATGGTCTGAATACAAACCACCGAACTCTGGTCAGGACCAAACAAGCGGACCGAGACCGAGCTGAAAGGTCGAACTCGGTCCGGATCAAACGAACCCTGGTGCGGATCTTTTGGAGGTGTGAAAGCAGACCAGACCTAATCCCAGACTTTTTGCTTTTTTGTACCTCGGGAGCATCCGTCGTTTGTCTGCTGCTAGGTAACAGAACAGAGCATCGTTCTTCTAATTACTAGACCGGCTGTGGTAAAGCTAACGAAAGACCGAAAATAATATTTCTAGACCGAAAATGAGTGGGGGACAAACGTGGGCCGAACAGGAGACCCGTGCTCTTGTGGACGTTTGGGCAGATGCCCACATATCGCGTGGCTTTGTTGACATATTTTGGTCCGTTTACTGAAATGTACAGTCTGAAAGCGAACCGCACCAAAATGAAAAAAAAAAGGTTCGGACCAAAGCAAGTGAACTATCGGACTTTCCTGGTCTGAATACGCCCTCAGTCACATGTCAGAATGTAACATAGCCACTAAGAAGTATAGAGTGTCTGAGATTACTTAGAAAGCAATGTGAAGTGCCAACAACAAACAATGGAGGGCTAAACTTTTCAAACAGCTGCTGCCGTTATTTGGACAGCAGAGTGCCTAATAAGACTTTTGCTATTGGGTAAAATGGGACCAGATCTAAAATGTGAGCCAATCTAAGAGTCAACCTGACAGAGGTCCATTCATGCCCGAGGGGGATTTTGATTGTGTATTCTGGTGGGTAAGACGCACCGGCTGCTAGGCTGAAAGAGAGTCCTGTATTAAACCAGTAAACATGGGCAGAGCTGTAAAGCTGCAATTGACGTGCGTTTTACAGTTATTGTCGGTGCCATTTCGCATTTAGTGAATAAATGACTTGTTCTAGCAAAGCACAACAAGGCTTTGTCAGGCTAACAGTTGGATGCACTTATATGATTGCTGCCAACATTTAATCTTTACCAGACATCCCAAGACCAAAAGATTTGCATCATTCCGCAAATGACAGACAGGTGACAAACTACCGTAGTGCTTGCAACTAGAGTTGGGTTTAATACTCACTTTTAAGTACTTATTGTGTCCTCGACGAACTGCCATGAAGACCCGTCACTGCTCCTGAGGCTGAGTGGAAATAAAAACAATAAATCAGACAACGCGGCTGTGTGTATACAAGGCAACTTGGGAGTCTGAAGAACAAAACGCTAAGGCTGAGACATGCCTTTAATTTTCTCCTCTGTCCAAATTATGCTAAAAGAGAAGCACATGGTGTAGCATGGCAGCAATCGATCCGACAATATTGATTTGATATTGTATACTTTTCAGAGGAACTGTGGAGTTCAGTGACTAAATAATTAATCAATAACTGGGCATTCCAAAGTTCCCCACCTGCCCCGAACTAAGCGAAACCTTTTTTTTTGCTGGAGCGCGATAAAAATGCCGCTCATTAAACACACTATAGATCCTGGAAGTTAGCCTTACTTTGTGCACAAAAGACAGTAAAGTGAACAAACAACAGTTGCAAGCAAACGGACTCCCTGATAAATGAATCACAACCCCTTAGCTAAAAAAAAAACCAAACAAATCATTTCGACAGCAGTGTTGTTGTTATTGGGTTTTCAACTGAATTTCTGACGCTAATGTTGAACTGTTATCGAAGCATTATAATACTGGAAGTTATGCACATGGAGAGAAATAGTTGTTGATGTCAACTGTCCTCCGAGGCCCCTTTAAAAAATATATATTTTAAAAAACCTGCAGTAGTAGGGGGTGCAACTAGATTGAAAACACTGAAACTGATGTTCACTGTTGTTGTGTTCCTGCTCTCCTGAATAGGTCAAAAAACCTTTTGTAGCTCTGCTTTCAAACAAAAGCTTTGCCTCAATGGCTTTAGGGTGTCCACTATCTAGGCAGCCATATTCACAGCTAATCATGTTATTCACAAGAGATCCACTAAATCTGTGAGAATTTTGATTTTGAATCCCGTCTAACACAGACGTTTAACCACATGGTTATCCAGCCAGATCATCCCTTGGCCCAATTTCATGCAGGTGGTTAAATACCGGTATTCATGTAATATATTAACCGGACATGATAAAACTACTTGTGCACACACATGGACACGTAAACAGAAAGCTGAAGCCAGCATGCATCATCTGCAGAATCCTCTCGATCTCAATTGTTGACAAAACCAACAGGAACCCACCAAATACACATACAGGCTTAGTGGATATCCACGTGCAATGCTACTATAAAAGCTATTGCATAAATTAATGAGTGGTTAGAGTAAAAAGGACGTAGTCAAAGAATAACACACATATCCCGTATTAAAAAAGACGAACAAAATATGATGGGAGCTCCTGCATACTCTAAACAGGAAACTTGTCTCAAATGTTAAAATATTTACTATGCTGAATAGTGGAAAAATAAATCGAGTGGAGCCATTAGTAACGGGAAGGTTGGATTTGAATTTTGACGTGCAGAATTTAAATGTATATCCTAAAAGAATAGGATACATACGAAGCTGTGCCCTTGTCTAGCTGACACTGAAACATCATGGGAAACAACCTGACATATTTATATAATCTCCGTCTTAACTGTGCACGGTCAACGAATTCACACACTCCATATCGGAAACGTGAAGAGGCCTGAGTAGCATTACTATGAGCTGCTAGCACTAGCATGCTAGCGAGGACCACGCTCACTTACAATCCCCGATGAGAAGGGCAAATAAACGGTCACCCAGGTTCAGCAAAAACGCAGAGGGAACACAATCCTAAACTACACAACAATGAAATGAATGCAAAAAGCCTGGTATGTTAGGAAAGAGGATCATGTAGCTTGTACCTACTCGGTAAGCTACCGTAAAACACCGCGTCTCTATTTTTGAGAGCGTCTTCCTAACGCTTATCTGTACCCGCGCCGAAACCCCAACGGCCTGTGAACAGGCCACGGAAGCTAACGCTAGCCAACGCTAGCTCTCGGATCCATGGGCCCGCAGAGCGGCATGGCGTTCATTCCCGTTTGACAAACCTTTAAAACCTCAAACGTCGAATTACACAGCCGTGGAACTTAGGGAATGGTTTACAAATGCAATATCTTACCAGCTTTTTGGGGTAGTTGCTGTTTCTGCTCTCCTCTCTTATTTCTTTCCCTTCTTGACGACGTTAACTTCCCTCCAAGTCGGCCTCACGTAGAAAAGAAACCGTGGAAGGACGAAGCGACGTAACGGGGCGAACCGCGCCCACCGGGACCAAGGCACGCCTCTGCAGAACACGCTGTGGTCCCTTATGGTGTTTATTTTAAAACACATCATAAATGTTGGAGAATGATTGCGTAAAACACATAAAAAGGCCAGAAATGGTGTTTTACACAATTGCGGAGTTGGAGTGGTGAACATTTTTTTCGTTGTTTTTCTGTTCGAGATTTTTAGGGCTGGTATAAAGCGAAGTACACAAACAAGGGATTTGTTTAAACAAGAGACAAATTTTATTTAATAATTTTTTCAGTGGGATTTGAAAATCCCCAGGACACAATGGGATTGAGAAAAATCAATTAAAATAACAAAATGAAGAAAAACACCCAAGAGCTACATCTCAGACTCTACAGTTAGCATGTTAAGTATTACAGTTCATGTGCAATTGGAAAAAGATGGAACCAGCATGGATCGTTTGGAGGGGTTGCCAAGAGAAAGCCTCTTCTCAGCATCTGCCCAATCCACAAGACATCTGGAACGATGTCCTTTGTACAGATGTGACCAAAAACGGAGATGTTTGGCCGCAATACACACCACAGCATTTGGTGAAGACCAAACAGTATGTCAGCTGAAAACCTCATACCAACAGTAAATTTAGGTGGCTAAAGGCTGATGGTGTGGGCATGCTTTACACCCGCAAGACCCGGGCACTTTGCAGTCAATGAGTCAACAGCCAAAACTTGGCTGAAAATGGGCCATTCAACACGGCACTGATAAAACAAAATAAAAAAATCTACAATAGAATGTCTGAAAAAGTAAAGAATCAAGGTGTTGAAATGGTCCAGACCTCATCCTGATTGAAATGCTGTGGTGGGAGGAAAGCTGTGCATGAAAAAATGCAGCAATATTGTAAAGAAGATTGAGCCAAAATTCCTCCTAATTGACCTGAGAGAACGATAACGTCATACAGGAAAATGCTTCCAGAAATTGCTACTCGAGGCGGTGAGCCATGAGGAGCACCTAAGTTTTCTGAATGCGCTCTTGCATTTTGGCTTGTTTTTGCTGTCCCTCTGAGGTTGGCGTTACCTCATTTTAAGAGCTAGTAAGAACCAAATTATTTTCTCTATGTCCTGATATGTGAAAACCTAGAAATGAGTAATGTTGTTCTCTTTCAACGTTACTACATGTAAGACTACATGCAGACTTTGATTTACAGATTTATAAAGTATTCAGATCAGGAAGTTGCAAGCAAATTAGGTTTACTTTCAGTTTCATTTATTGTCCCTTCAGAAATCAAACCTCTATTTGGCAGTTTTAGGCAAATGTAACAACACATTACGCAAAATGCGTGCATTACACAACAGTAAAATATTATTTCTGCTGGTAATATTGAGTGAGCAAACACACAGTGCAATCTGAAAGCCACAAACACAAATCATGCTGCTTTGTTTAGCAGATACATGCTGAAAGCCCTCCAGACATGTGCGAGAAAACAAAAAAAGTTTTGTGCATTCAACCCAGTCTCAAGAATTAATTTTAACCAAACAGAAGATGTGATAAACTACAAAGCCTTTATGTCCTTTTATTATCCGTGGGTAGTCAAACCATATTCACAAACTTTTTGGCCAAAGATGATCTAGTAACTGATAATGCTATGGCCTGACTTAAATGCTTTTCAATCGCTTTTATGTTGCATGTTTTGTACAGGAGTAAACCTTCATTAATCAACAGTGGTGAGATTAGCACGGTGTAACGTGATACACTATGTAGTGAAATAGTATCTGTAAACAGTACAGTGCTCTTTCATCTGTCCAAGTGTCTTTAGTTTTTGTCCAGTACTCGATAGTTCAGAAACTCTGGTTCTTTCATCAGCTGTGCCACTGTCAGAACCAAAACAACCTACACAAAAAAGGGTAAAGAAAAGCAGGATTGTGGTTAACGGCCTCATAATGAAAGTCTTGATCCTAACATAAACTATTTTTGCATTGTTATAACTAAATACTAATGCACAACATTTAATGAAAACTGAACCAAGAGAGCCCGCTATATAGTCACGCTCATTGGTGAAGACCATAACAGCATGGTTACAAGCACATTGAGTAACGCTACGTTTACAGCTCAACTGGTTCATTTAACTCTTGTTAATTTCTGACACATTCAGCCGTCTGATAAAAGAAACTGAAAATTATGTGAACAAGAGCAGTTGTACTGGAATTTATGGGAATTCAGCTGTATTGATATACACTTACACAGAGTGAACAGGGCCCATTTGAGCCTAGCTGAAGGTATACATGCAGAATGATTCGATCCCCAACAACATATTCTGGTTGTGAGTAGTGATTTCGGTCTAATTTCAGTCAAACGAACATATTTACATGCAATTTAAAAGTGTGGTTTTGATCAAGCTAACACAATAATTTTTAATTTTTTTTCTAGTGACATAAATGTGTTTAGTATCATAAGGATAGTGAATAATAAATTGTAATTTGCTAAATAGTTGAAAACATGTCAACTGGATGCTTAGTTTGCGACAACAATCACATACGTCTATAATATGTCACTGTTGTATTGACTGTTTGGCCAAATTAAAATAAAATATTACAATATTAAGGCACCAATGATCTAATAATGGCATTTGTTTAGTTTTTTTTCTTTGCTTCATCAGTGTTTCTTTTAGCACGGAGCGTAGATTTCATATAAATGCTGTATAAACTGTTGACAAATATGTGGTACCTCAATCACAAAAACCAGCAGGAAGCCCAGGATGATTAAATTTAGGATGAACTGAAAAGCCTTATCCAGCTTCAACTGGCAGCCCTGAAAGAAAGACATTAAGAAAAAAATTAAATATTGCATTGGAGAGGGGTAATAATCAGACGATGCCCTTAAAGTTTATGAGGGCTGGATTTATCAGGATAAACCAACCGATTCCCATGACAGAGCCTTAATTAGCTAAGTTGGTCCACAACATAAAATGCAACAGTTTCACCTCACAGGCTAAAAAATTGTATGATTGCTAATTTCTTTAACCTGATTCGTCAACACACTGACATCCTACATCTATATACGTGTTCATATGGGATGACATTAATTTTCCAAGCGTTACGAGCATTCACTTGGCCACAAGCGCTTATAAGAAGGTTGAGAGAAATGGCAGAAGGAGAGCAAGAGATCGCTGGTTGAAGACTTGTATTGCATAATGTTTCAGCAATTACTGTACATGGATATGTCCACACATTGCAAAACACACGCTTAGACAGTAATGAAATTCTACGAGGTTATGGCTGACCTGCTTTTATATTCATGCCTCGTAATTCCCATCAGGTCACGTGAAAACAACAGCCTCGGGGTATTTTGCCATCTCACAATTTACCGCCGGGGATTGAGAAACTACTGCAATTTGGACAAGTGGACAAATTTATGTAATATGGGATTTCTGGTAAGACTGGACTGGATTCACATTCCTACCTCTGGGTAGAGCTGCCATGGCTTGTCCAAAGTGCCGGTACAGGAGGAGAAAGTAGTGTTGCAACAGCTGTGTGGCACAGAGTCTCCTGCTGTTTGATTAAACCAGGAGGACTCCATCCAGTCTGTGTAGTTATGAACACCACAACACTTGAGCTAACAGAGATTAAAAAACAAAAACAACATAAAATACTTAGTTGCAAGAAGACATACTCTGATAGAGTTGTTTACACATCCTGTACACCAAGTACAAACATGTTTTGAAATTTGGATGCATAAATGATCCAGTTAGCATGCCTGATTAAATGTACACACACCTCCTCTTGTGTGATATCAACTGTTCGAGAGATGAGGTCCTGGCTGCTTCCAGTGTATTTCTGAAACACCTCTTCGAGGGGAGCTATTTCTGAATCCAACTAGATAAAACGTCAACAGACAAAAAGAGCACAGCCATTGTTGTCAACATCAGTCTGTTGTCATCACAGAACAACTATCAAACGAACATGATTTTATTCATGTAGCTTGTATACCTTTACTGAGTGGTAATAAGCCAACGCTGAGGCCGTACTTTCCAGACAAAAGACCACAACTAGCAGGTAAACAAACTGGAAAAAGAAAAGGCTTCAATATGCACAGTCATAAACACTCTTGCATATGCAGACACCCACATTACCACTGACAGCCTCACCAGTCCCTGCAGACAGTGGGAATCCCTGTGGCTCAGCCATGAGCCGAAGCACCCGGTGGCCACCAGGAACGCTGCGCTGCAGAGCGCGAGGAAAGCTGGCAGGGTGATGAAACTCTCAGAGAAAAACAAGATGTTCTGTCTGTACTTCATCAGCAAGTAAGCTCCACTCAGGCCTACTGCCAACCCCACCACCTGGTACATTTAAAGGTAAAAAAAAAATGGATGGTTTATTAACACAGAATGTTGCTATACAGCTTTGTGAGGTATCAGCACCAAGAAGCTCTCAGGGACGACGCATCAGACTTTTTCATCTTTATCATTTGAGGAAAAAAATCTTAAAAGCCTGCATTGTTTGTTTCCCTGAGGTGCTAGCTGTTCCCTCGTGGTGGCAATATAACAAACAATTTTACTTTATACATTAGTTTTCGTAGTTAAAACAGAAAAAAAAGCACTTGCTTTGTAAATTGTCTCCATACATGATATTTCATTACACACGACATCAGAGCTCAGCTGAATTGCTGCTTTTGATAGCATTGGTAAGGCATCTACTCTTTTTCTTTGAAAGAAGCTTGTTAGGAATATTTTCTTGAAACCCATTGAGACATCTAGGCATCTTTGCTCCTTTCTAGATGGATTTGGACAGAACAGGCCCCTGGGCACTGATGTGTAAAAGTCCTCCCAGACTTCCCCCCAGTCCAACTTAAGACAAAGATGCTCAAACTGAAAGAGACACAACAGAGCCCCAAACTATCCGTATAGAATATCTGTCCTGCTCGTGTCTCTAGCTGTGTATCTTGCAGATGTTTTGCATCAGCACACATCTCTGTGGCCGTTTTGAATCTTTCAGTTCCCCTTTCATTGATCTATTTATTTATTTTGTCTGTTTCCATGTTGTGTAACATTTTGCAATGATTTTGATCACTGAGAGCCTGACCTTTAGTAAAGGGCTGATTTAGGCTCGGTTTTTTGCTGAGTATTTTGAAGATGAACTACTTTTGGTTACGGCTTCAGACAGTTGGTCTAATTTTAATTCTGTGGTGAAAAATGACTTTCAGCTTCTGCTCTCACTCAGTGGGGTTACATGGCACTCAAAGGATCAGATTATTGGCTAAATGACAATATGACTGAGTTATTAAGTTCATGTAGACACCTTAATCGGACAAGAAATTGGATCGGATCGGATTACTCGCGATCAGATTAAGACCCCGAGATAACTCGGTTGAAAGTCAAATTAAACGTGCTTGTAGACGGTAAAGCACGTGATGAATTAGACTTTGCGTTCTGCGCTCGAGATTTATTCCGGGTCGTAAACCGGAAGTCGGAAGAAACGATATTACTGTTGTTGTCGCCGCCGCCGTCGGAAAGAAACAAACAATGCGATGGAGAATGCGCCGTTGTGCATCACGTTTGTG
This sequence comes from Odontesthes bonariensis, assembly GCF_027942865.1. Lineage (NCBI taxonomy): Eukaryota > Metazoa > Chordata > Actinopteri > Atheriniformes > Atherinopsidae > Odontesthes > Odontesthes bonariensis. Next base: position 20,555,683 of record NC_134522.1, read on the forward strand.
CAACAAGCAGCTCATCACAAACAAAATGTAGAGGGACGTAGCCTCATCTTGTTCTTCGTTCGCCATTTTCTCGAATGCCTGAGTTTGTTGTAGTTGGCGGCTCTACTAGCAATAGTTGAAATGGGTACAGCGGCACCTATCATATCGGAGTATATGATTCCATTCATTCACCGCCATATTTTCAAGGATAATTACCCTTGCTCAAATAAGGAGCAACTCAGTCTTATTGTAATTCAGCCAATAATCCGATCATTTCAGTGCCATGTAACCCCACTAAGTGTGTGACCTCTTTTTAGAAAAAAAAACCTGTTTGTTATGTTATTGATTTAAACTTTAACATGTCCTGCCCACATAATCTCTAACCCCCCCCCCATGTTTGGCAATGATTGCACTGAATATGAAATAGACTTTAATGATATGTTAAATAGTGCAACTTCCAGTTATTTCCTCTTTAAAGAGATCAAAGAATGTGTGGTTTCCCTTCACTGTTCATCATTTAATGATTCACAGAGTATCTCATTAAATCAATACGAATAGAGAGATTTTCATCATTCCAGCAACCTGCTGCACACATTAAGTCAAAGCTTCACTGATCTAAACTGAATAGAAATAAAAAACATCGTTAGTAACCAAACTCAGCAGTCGTTCATTTTCAAATTTTGTTTATGTAGCTATCATTATAAACGTCCTTAGCTCAGTGTGTACTTGACAGAATAAAGTAAAGATTATTTGCACAGATAGAAGGATATATACATACACACACTTATGTATATCATACAGTATATACAGATAGATAGATATGTTTGTCCTTCTCTGCTCTTTCTTTTGTTCATATCTCTCACGTGCGGTTCTGTGTCACATGACATGTAACTCAAAGTGGACTGTAGTTCAGTAACAAATTCACGAACAGTAAAACCGGGTGAATACTTCAAAGCACATTCAAATCAATGTTGTCATGGAAAAAGAGTCGCTCCAATGATTCATGTATTGTAGCGATTTTGTATTGACAGAATAGAAAGAATAAAATCTTACCCACCCAAAGAAGATGACAGGTCAGCTCAAGTACGATTTTAAAAGCGCGTGTTCTCTGAACACACATTTTCAGGTTAGATTTAGACACACGCGATAACCGACGCAACCCGTAGATGCGTTATAGTGAAGATGGGACGCGCAGAACTAAACCATGACGCTCCCGGGACGAGAAAACACAATTTGGGAAACGAGGGAGGGTTGGAGGGACTTTGGTCCGAAAGGCGTAGACAGAGTGTAATTTCCCTTCCAAAACAGCCAACAATTTACTTCCCCAAAGAATGCGGAAATATCTCTCATTTATAGTCATATGAACGCAACACACACTGGCTGCTGTAAGTCAAGTCAGCTGTTTCATCTGCATGACAGAGGAGGTGTGAAACTTGCCAATCTTCAGTGTATTATACGAAAACAGGGTAATTATAGGGAAATTAAGATTGAGGAGGTAGTTGTTCCCAATTTCCCATTTCAATTATAATATAGTCATGTCAGGAATTAAGTATATTCTGAGAATAATGTTGAAATACTATTCGAAGAAGTCTGGAGTGCATCTGTCCATTAGCAGCTTTTTCAGCGTGCAGGCAGGTGGTCTCACGTCTGCCAAGTCTGTGTGGTTTTAAAAAGATGCAGTTTTGGGCACACAATATAAGGACAAATGCTTATTGCCACTGTGTTCATGTACGAAAATAGAAAAGGAATTTCCTTGTAACTGAAACCTATATTCGGACGTACATTATTAACAAGGCATTTTGAAGACATGTGGGAGGTCTTGCGAGTTGTATTTGACCTCAGTGATTCCACTTTACGAGACATTTCGGCTTTCATTTTTAAACTGCCAACCTGATTCTCCTTGTTTTGTGTTAATCTTGAAATGGTGTTTAGACTTGATTATTTCCGAGATGATTTTATTATGGGAAGTTGAGAATGAAAAGAGAAATAAAGAACCTCCTCTTATGAGTCTTTCCTTCATGTGGCCCTAATACATAGTGTGACTCCCTGTGGTGTATTAGATCTTTTATATGTCTGAAACACAGGCAAATGTTCACCTTAGTGTGCATGAGGGATAGAATTGGATCCCCGATGCCAGATTTCAGTCATTTGATCAACACTGCCCTCTTGTGAATTTAAATGAAACAACTAAAACCTACTTTGGTGCACCACTGTTATCTGTCCTTTATTCTAGATATCTACCTCAGATTTTTTTCAATAAGCACACTTTGCTATTACCATTAACATTTAATGCCATGACATTTCTAAATGAATTTGCTGAAAAAATGTGGAGAGGGATTGTGCTCACAAAACTTTCCCAAAGAAGCTCATTGTAGTGTGACACCATTCTTTGGTACTCTTCGACATAATGAATTACTATAATTCCCATTCAAATGCAAGCCTCTAAGATGGTTACTTCAAGTAAGATATCAAGTATGTGGTTAAGTGCTACCAGAATTTGGTGTATTATTAAACAAATTTTTGCTTGCTGAGTGTCTCTCACTGAGCAGAACACCAAAATGAGATTCATGGTCTGTGTCAGAGTCTCTTCTTCTCCAGCAGCTGCAGTCAGTTCCTGCTGTAAAAGCTCAGGAACTGAGGGGCTGGAACACCACAATTGGATGGTTTGTGTATACCACTGTAAATCAGCAGTTTAGGAGGTTGTCCAGATTTCTGCTGATAACAGTATACTCTACTACCTCCATCTGCCCAAGTGTAAACCTTTGGTTTGGTGTTACAGGTAAGTGTGACTGTGGCTCCAAGTGTTGATGTGATTAATGGAGGCTGAGTGACAGTTATTTCACCAGTAGTCCCTGTAAAGAAAAAAAATACATGTATGTGTATGGCATGTATGTGTATGTCAAATTATACATGAAGGGAATGCTACAAAAGAGGTGTAATGAAATGATCTTCAAATAAAAAATTTATCAGCAGAAAGAAATGAGAGAAAAGGCAGCACATCATGATGGAAATGTTGCTGAGTGAATGAACCTGTAAAACAGCAGCAGGCCAGCGTCCAGATGAGGATGGTGATGAGAGTCATGGTGGTTGTGGTTTCTGCTGTGCTGACTGACAGATCTGAGTCCTGCAGTGTTGAACTCACAGGACTATAAACCTTCTCAGTTCACTGGAGGATCAGCTGATGATGCAAAGCCTCCTCTCTATGGAAATCATTTCTCTGCTCTCAACACACTGAAGACAACTGAATTGAGAAGAAACACTGTTTGGATTAAAACTATCTCTCCTTTATATGGGCTGGATGAGGATATATCAGAATTAAAAACAAATATTTTCAGCATTTGGATTAAGATCATGTCTGTTTCGCTGGTATTTATGAAATCTTCATTTCTTCTCTTTAGATTCAATCTTATTATTGAAATATAAAACTGCCAAAAGTAATTCTTATAGATATAGGAATAAATAATGTGAGAAGAAAAAAACATTTTGCAGCTTTTCTCAATAATCTTTGTAGAATATTAGTTCAAATGTAGTTCAAATATAAATGTATCACAAGAGAAAATGTGACTTTTCTTTCTCACTGCTAACATGTTACAATAACATGATAAAAATGATCTTAAATCATGAAGCAATTTTAAGCATCCTGAGTAGAAAAACATTCTCTACTGAATAAAATATAAAGTGTGAAGTTTTAATGTGGAAAAAGGTGATTTTTCAGAGGATAGATGTTTGTTCAGAGAGCAGGAGGTTTTTGTACAGCCGCTTAATGAGTTTGTATCACTGTGGTACACTTTTGGTGGAGGAACCAAACTCATCGTTGACTGTAAGTACCAGAAATGTTTTCTTTGTTCAAGATGTAGTTTTTACAAAATTATTTTAAATATTGCCTGAAATGTTGTCGAGTTTGTTGCTTTTAAATTATATTTTTGTGAGTTATTAAACAAAGCTGATCTCACCATCTGAGAAGAGGCTTTGCAGAGATCAACATCCTTTCAGGGATGTAGAAGCTTTCATTTATAGACTGAAGAAAATATTTAATTTTGTATCTAGTTTAGATGTTTTTGAGTAAATGATTGAAATTGTAAACTTTTCTGTTCTTATTCTTACATTTTCATTTAACCAGTTTTTTTAGTATCTATGAATTTTAAATAATTCTAATAATTCATTCATTAATAATCAATATTTTTTTACTTATAGTATATGTCCATAACAATGTTTTATTTCTACACGGCAAACTATGACATCATAACATGAGAATAGGTAATGCATCTTGTGTAAATATCTCTAATTACCATGGTTTAGTTATATTTTCCTTTTCCCATTCTGACCATCATTTATCTTCATGTTTGAAACTAATTTCTGTTAAACATAAATAGATGTTATCATTGAGTGCAGATCAGCTTTGTGTTCACGGTTCATTCATTTCAGTTTAAAGGAAGTGAAAGAGACAGATGACAAAGTCTGAACTGTGTTCACATGAGTGTTTCAGCTCTGTCAGTTTAAACTTAAGAAAATCATCACAGGGACGAGTTATTGACTGTCACACATTATGAGGCACTGATGAAGATGTCATCAGTAATCATTGTTTATGAACATTAAGTAGCTTTAATCTTCTTCTGTCTTTTCTGCCTTCTCTCCTCAAGTGGGCATAAAGCCGCCCACCCTGACCGTCCTCCCCACCTCCAAACAGGAGGGGCAGCAGAGCGGCGTCACACTGGTGTGTCTGTCCAATGGGGGCTTCCCCTCAACCTGGACGCTGGGCTGGAAGGTGGGGGGCAGCAGCATGTCCTCAGGGGTGTCAAACAGCCTGGAAGTCCCGGGAGGGGACGGCCTCTACAGCCGGAGCAGCACCCTGAGCCTCTCTGCAGACCAGTGGAGGAAGGCGGGCTCAGTGAGCTGTGAGGCCAGTCTGAGTGGACAGAGCCCCGTCACTCAAACCCTGAACCCTGAGCGCTGCTCAGAGTAGAGCTTCAGCAGCACTTCCTGTCTGGAAATGATGCTGCTGCTTTGATGGAGATCTGGATGAAGCTACAGATCTCCTCTGATCTCGTACCTCTGCAGAATAATGCTTCTTTTCATGTTTTTTGGAGCTTTATGTAACTGATCTCATGTTCTGCTTTATATCATAATAAAATACATCAAAATCGACTCATCAAAGTGTGGCTTATATTGAATAAGTGCTTTTTAAATTAATTTAGCAATTTCTGATTCATGCACAGTGAAACAAACTTAAAACTCTCATCACACTTTCTTCCAGCATACAGTGATGCACAGATTAATCATGTGTCAGTTTACCATAAAGACATAAACATGTTTACATTCTGAATACATCATGTCCATTATCTTTATCAATAGATTTATGCTTTGTAAATCATATTATTGCCTTCATTAATACCCCTCCAACAGCAAACATTTTATGCTAATGAATGTATAAATAAAAGAAAACATGGAAATATTGTTCAGGATCGTTTTCTTATACTTTGTTAAACTCATTCTAACAACAACCCTGTTACTGAGCAAACTTCTCAGCCTGACTCAGAAAAGCCATCATGACAAACAGAGTCATCAGAAACATAATCGTGGTTCAGTTTTCTGTGCGCGGGAATGAAAACAGCTTAGAATCTCTGCAACAGAAGGACTTCAACTCTTTGGTGCAGCGATGCATAAAAATCATGCAAAATACTTCTGAGAAGTTAAGCACACACCTGTTTTATGGGAACAAACAGAAAACAGAAGTGAGATAGAAAGAAAGATCTTCAGGTCTCGGGACTCATTCTGGTGTTGACTCAAGTTTCTTGAGGAATAAAGTGTTTTTTATGCTTGTAAACATTTGACTAAAGCTCAAAAGTTATCTGGTTTCTAATAAACTATATAACCACCCAAACTATTCTGATATTTACCTGATTTAAGATTTCTTTGTGCTTTGTATCACTCCCTCCAGGAAATAAGCAACACCGGTCCTTTATACTGATGGATTTATTTCTCTCCTTCTCTCCCTCTCGTCAACTTCACCTCCTGATTATCAATCCACCGTCGAACTGTATTATACAATAATACAAATAAACACGTAATCATTAAATACAAAATTGACACGTTAAAAAACCAAACAGAACGACGAGAAACAAAACACACATACCTCGCTGGCTGCACATAAACCAGGGGGAATGAGTCTTCTTATCAAAACCAAAAAATATCTTCCAAAAATCAAAAATGGAAAATACTTGGCTAATACCCTATAACTAATCAAAACTAAGAATCATTCAATAATCAAAAACATTTCAGATTAGTGTGTATATCCAATAGATACACGTAACTTGGGAATGTTTGATGTTTGCTAAAATGGTAAATTACCTGCCAGGTGACACTTAAATCTCTGACCAGACAAACAAATGAAACGATGTTCACCAGGATGATGTTCTGTGAGGAGGTCATTTTTATCATTTTTACTCAACATTTTGTCATTTTGTGACAAATGCTGTGTTCACTTTCACGTGAAAGATCAAAGATGAATTTGCAGTTTAATATATGTGGTTCCAAAAATACATTTATTGTATATAAACACATGTATAGAGTAAATACCTTTTTTTTGTACTATGTTGTTTTACTATATCAACCTTTTTTCATGGAAACATACAGCTACTCAGCAAGATAATATCAAATGTTTTGGATGAATTAAAAAGTGTAAAAAGAAATGCTGATATGACGGTGAGCAGACGTCTCAGACATGGATGCTGCACAAGGGCCCCTGAGCAGCAGTGACTCCCCCCCAGACAGCACGTGCTGCTGTTGATCCGTGACAGTTCAACTAACTTGCAGTCAGCGCAGGACAGGTGGTGGTCACTGTGAGTTAGATTAGGAAGAAAATGCAGCAGGTGTTTTAAAAAAAAAAAAGAAAAAGAAAAAAAACAAGCTGCTCGCATGATTTGATTTGTGATATGAAATGATGACAGCCTCGGTGTGTGCAGCAGTCGCTACGATCCAAAGCCACAATCCCATTTCTGAAGTTATTGTAGATTTTAGATAGCCTAGCAAGCCAGACCCGTACAGCAAAAAGCTCCCGGAGCAAATTCCATTTGCGGCCGCTAGGGGCGTCTAGATTTCTAGGCTAGATTTTAGTACCCAGGCTCCGCCCTCGCAGTGACGCAACACCTTCGGCTCTGCTACACTTAAGGCTGAGTAATACTTCTTTTAACTGCCCTTGCGCTTGCATCTTGCGCGTATGCTAATGGCTCGAGACGTTTATACTTCATTTTGCTTTGTCGGCGGTTGCGTGTGCTGCGTGGCGATTCACCGCCAGGACAGTAGGTGGAGTAGCGGGTTTTTCCAATGACAAGCCTACTACGATTAAAGGAAATTCACCGCCAGGAGCTCTTTGGCAAGTCTCTCTTCCATAGATTCATGCTTCTTCTTCTTCTTGTAAATAGCCGGTATTTTGTCAGATTTTCAACACCTTGGGGGTCTAAACGACTACTTTCTCGCCTGAAAATGTTTCAAATGTTGCTAAAGTTATATATTTACAGAGTTTAGCCTATAGCTTAAGGGAAATCAGCTTTTCAGGCCGGCTTATTTCGGCTCGGGCAGGAGTGAAGTGCACTGTGTGTAAACGCTCTGCATACTGTCAGATCGATCAAGTAGTAGGCGGTTTCGACCACAGCCAGTGGCTTGCGCTTGCGTCCTGCGTGAAGTTTAGAAAATTGAGGTGACACACGCAAGCACGCAAGGGGGGGCTTGCAACCGCGCAAGCGCTTGCGTTGCGTCTTGCGTCTTGCGTTGCGTCTTGCGTTACCGACTATAAACCAGGCTTTACTCAGGCAAACTGCTCATTCAGGTGGATTCGAGTTCCCGAAAAAATGGGAACTCCACCCACTTTGTCGGGAAGCAATCAACTTTGAGCAGCGCCAACGGCCCAGGGTAGAGGCGTGTTCAAGGTAGTGACGTGGTTGAACTGCCACTCAACCCATGGATTGTACACGGAAGCGCTTCATTCAATATCAACATGGAGCAGCGTCAAGCTTTTGACACTGCTGTAGATGCTGTAATGAAAGTGTTCGACGGGAGATTCTCGTTAAAAATCGAGCAAAGAACAGCCCTTGAATCATTTCTTGACAGGAAAGATGTTTTCGCCTTGCTCCCTACTGGCTTTGGTAAGAGTTTAATCTACCAGTTAGCCCCGCTGGTAGCTAAATCATACGTCAGAGGAAATTCAATTCAATTCAATTCATTTTTATTTATATAGCGCCAAATACAACAAACGTCATCTCAAGGCACTTAGATAGTAAGTCCAATTCAAGCCAATTGGAATTCAATTAATTAATAATAATCATAATTCATAAAATAATCCAATTCGTTCATATAGAGCCAATTCAAAAACAATTTCCTAGCTAAGAAAACCAACAGATTACACTGAAAACTTTATGTTTTTCGGTCCAATCTCCCGGCCTGAGCGTGCCTGAGGCGACTGTGGAGAGAAACGACTCCCTTTTAACAGGAAGAAACCTCTGGCAGAACCAGACTCAGGAAGGGTGGCCATCCGCCTCGACCAGCTGGGGTTTGAGAAGACAGAAAGGGGGGGAGGGGGGGAGGGGGAGGGGGAGGGGGGAGGGGGAGGAGGGGGGGGCCGCGGCGGCGGCGGCACTGTAACACCATTCAAAGGATATCTGTTGGAACAGGGAAACACGAGTTAATGACCACAATAATATCACATATACATAAAGAGAGTAAAGTGAGGAAAGGTGTGACAGATGAGTCCCCCCAGCAGGCTGGGCCTATAGCAGCTTAACTATGGGATGTTTCAGGATTACCTGAGCCATCCCTATTCAAGGTAAACACAAGAAACTTGTGCTAACGAAAAAATAAATAAATAAAGGACCAGACTCAGTAAGTAATTCCCTATACTCCCTATATAGATCTGCTCCTCACACCACAACAACCATCTTTTTACAGCCACAAACTACCTCAGCCTCTCACCAACTGCACACCAGTCACAGCGGGGTGGGGATGCAAACCCTGGTTCGAGTAGGGGGAGAAATAAAAGAGGTAAGATAAGCGGGAATGGGATTCAAACCCTGGTTCGGGTAGGGGGTAATGAAAGTATAGAGGGTGCCAGAGGTGGAGGCAGAACAAGACACACTAGCAGACACACTATCAGATTCAACAGACCTAACTATAAGCTTTATAAAAAAGGAAAGTTTTAAGCCTGGTCTTAAAAGTGGAAAGGGTGTCTGCATCCCGGACATTTACTGGCAGCTTATTCCACAAGAGAGGGGCCTGATAACTGAAGGCTCAGGAAAGAGTGGTGTGATTGGCTTAAGCTTAGGCACAGCCTTTTCTGGCTACAACCAGTAGCAACCCGAGGGAGGCGGGTTGACCAGGCCATTTCGAATCGTATTCGTTATGGTCTTGGTCAGACCAGAATCTCGAAGAGATTTGAAAGTCTATGTTAATCAGGCTAAGATTTTAGATAGAGTGGGATTGACTTCGTGCATCAGGATCAGTGTCTGAAATTAAGACTATTAAGGTCTATCAAGTCAGTCCAGTCACTCTCTGTTTAACACACACAAACACACATTGCTTGACCAAACCAATTGGAGGATGGAAGCTTGGTGCTCGAATGAAAATTGTGCATTGAACGAAAGAGGTGTGTTGATAGTTTTTTGTTGTATCAATATTTTGCAGCAATGAGACTGACTCCTCCAAAATATGACTCCCTCAGGTGCTTGTTCATGAAGGCTGAGCGACCTGTAATCATGTAAAAATAATATGTGACCACTTTTGGTGGCGAGAGCAACTGCTTATGAATTTTAAAAAATGATATTAATGATGGCATAGTGGAATTGTAAAAATAACGTATTTAGCTGTAACCATAATTGTTTTCTAACCCTAACCAAGTGACGTTGTTGCCTACACCCAATCAGGAAGTGACAACATTTTTTTTTGTAACAAGATTTATATGCAACTGTGGCAACCAGCTAAATTGCACCCGTGAAAGTGACTTGCTGGAAGTGGAAGCTGTGTTGCTGTTCTCATTGACTGTGAAGACCATTGGAAATCAGAAGTGATCTAATCTTTCTTTTCTTTTTATCAGTCCAAAGCAAACACTCTCCAGCCCTCTGGGTTGTGGTGGAGCTGTGAGATGTGAAAATAAAGCAGGTGAAATGTTGGGGGGGGGGTTGTCTGGATTAAGTTAGCCAAAGACCACCACCATTGTCCTGTGTTAATCATCAGCCTCCTCAATATGAATGCTCTCAGTTTCCTTTGTTCATCGCCAGACCCTCATTGTTGTTGTTCCTTCTTGTGAGTTTGTTGTCAGTTTTGTGTTAAACTCTGCTCGATGTCTAGTTTTGTCTGAAGTTTTCATTTTTGGTGATTTCCTGTTTTGTATTAAAAGTACGCATTTGTCACACTGTCCCGTGATTTAGTTTAACAAATAGATCTTTCGAGAGTATAAATCACGTTATAATGTACTGTAAGAGTACCTCAGGTGTGAGAGCAGTAAACTTTAAGGTAATTACTAGCTATGTTTAGGTTTTATTTTGTACTGCAGCTAAACATACTGTGAGCTACACCACAACTGAGTTCACAGGCTAACTGCTTATACCTCATTATATAGTCTTATACTTTATACACAGACCACTTTGGTATTGCCCTTGAGTATAATCCAGGGTTTTATACCTGAGGCTATGCCATAAATCCGCTATGAGTGGACTACACATACAAATTCATAGACTGACTTGACTGAATTATTAGGAAGTTTATTTCTAAGAGTTTGTTGAAGCAGTGCTGCACACTTAAAAGACGGTACATTGGGTTTAGTTGATGTCAGTTTAGTCAGTCCTAAATGTTGAACATACATGCTGGTGATGGCTGACAATATGAACATAGCAGCTAATATGAATAAACTCTGATCTAGAAAGAAGAGTTATCAATAAAGAAATGATTAACAAGGTGCAGGTAAGGTGGACAGCTGGCCCAGGAAGCCCCTTTCAGGACGTTAAGACTCCATGTTCAAAACATGGTGATTAAAACAGTGAAAGATTTCACATGGATGCTTTGCACAGAGACTCTCAGATAGAAGTCCATTCATCTTAGCTGCGGATTCAGAATATTTTTTCTCCTTTTACATTATGTGCTAAAACATTTAGAGACCATTAGAGAGCATTTAGCAAACACATAATCAGATAAAAAAAAAGAGGTGACGGTGAATCTCCTCTCTGCCATTCTCACAAAGCATCCCGCTGTTCATGGACAAAGCAGGAAAAATGATTTCACTGAGAGAATGTATCTGGTATCACAATGATTATGTCATTTAGCTGTATTCATACTACATAATGATTCAAAAGGTAGATAATAGAACATTAAGGAAAATATCACACGCTTGAATGGAAAATCAAAATGTCACTTATTAAGGCTTCTCTTTAAGGTGAACCTTGTGGAATGAGCACAACAGCTTTAACAGCATTTACAAGTCCCAGCAATTTTTATTCAGAAAGCAGTGAGCAGAGAGTTCTTTATGTTCTGAAGTCCAGCATGAAGGAGCACTCCCAGTCGGGGAAGGAGATGGTGGTGTCGACTTGTTCAGCTTCTGCTGCTCGATCTGGATGTTTGTGAGGAAAACCACAGAGAAAATAATGAGCGGTGCCATTTCAGAGGTTTCTTGTTGTGTGTTTTTTGTTTTTTTTTGGGATGCGTCTCTTACCTCTGCACCTATGTGATAGGCTCTGAGCTCGTTGGGGTAGTTCCGATAGACTTTGAGGGTGGAGATTGAAGGTGGCATTTTTCTGAAGGGTGATGTCAGAGACTTCAGGTGGAGCTGCATCTGTTTGCAATCAGCAAGAGGATACAAATATTGGCTGTCAAAAGCTAAAAATAAAACACCACTTCATCTTTGTTGCAAGTAGAGTTGGAATTTCACAATAGTGAAGGGACAGTAAGGGAGAAGGATGGAGGATGTTAGAAGCCAGAGATAAAGAGGAAATATGATGGGTGGAGGTCCTACCTACGTTTCAGGTGGAGGTTAGTGCTGGAGAATAATGTCTTCTGGAGAGTACTGTTGAGGTTTTCGGTTTTTTTAAGGCAAATAGTAGTTTCAGGTGGAGCTGGAAGGTGGTGTTTGTTTTGCAGGTGGAGATGGAAGGTGGAGTTGTTGTGCAGATGGATGGCAGACTGCTTGTGTAGAAGAAAGGTGGAGGTTTTTATGCAGGCGGATGGTAGACTCTGCATTTGGAGCTGGAAGGTGGAGTTTTTTTGCAGGCAGATGGTTGACTCTGCATGGGATGGAAGGTGGAGGTTTTTAGCAGGTGGATGGTAGACTGCATGTGGAGAAGGAAGGTGGAGGTTATTCTGCAGGCGGATGGTTGACTCTGTGTGTGGAGACTGAAGGTGGAGGTTATTCTGCAGGCGGATGGTTGACTCTGCTTGTGGAGCTGGAAGGTGGAGTTTTTTAGCAGGCGGATGGTTGACTCTGCATGTGGAGATGGAAGGTGGAGGTTATTCTGCAGGCGGATGGTTGACTCTGCAGGTGGAGCTGTAAGGTGGAGGTTTTTCGGCAGGCGGATGGTTGACTCTGCATGTGGAGAAGGAAGGTGAAGGTTATTCTGCAGGTGGATGGTTGACTCTGCAGGTGGAGCTGTAAGGTGGAGGTTTTTCGGCAGGTGGATGGTTGACTCTGCAGGTGGAGATGGAAGGTGGAGGTTATTCTGCAGGCGGATGGTTGACTCTGCGTTTGGAGCTGGAAGGTGGAGTTTTTTAGCAGGCGGATGGTTGACTCTGCAGGTGGAGATGGAAGGTGGAGGTTATTCTGCAGGCGGATGGTTGACTCTGCGTGTGGAGCTGGAAGGTGGAGTTTTTTAGCAGGCGGATGGTTGACTCTGCAGGTGGAGATGGAAGGTGGAGTTTTTTAGCAGGCGGATGGTTGACTCTGCAGGTGGAGAAGGAAGGTGGAGGTTATTCTGCAGGCGGATGGTTGACCCTGCGTGTGGAGCTGGAAGGTGGTGTTTTTTAGCAGGCGGATGGTTGACTGCGTTTGGAGCTGTAAGGTGGAGTTTTTTAGCAGGCGGATGGTTGACTCTGCATGAGGTTGAAGGTGGAGGTTTTTCGGCAGGTGGATGGTTGACTGCTGGTGGAGATATCAGGTAGATTTTTTTGCAGATGGGTGGTAGACTGCTGGTGGAGAAGAAAGGTGGATGTTATTCTGCAGGCGGATGGTAGACTCTGCGTGTGGAGCTGGAAGGTGGAGTTTTTTAGCAGGCGGATGGTAGACTCTGCGTTTGGAGCTGTAAGGTGGAGTTCTTTAGCAGGCGGATGGTTGACTCTGCATGTGGAGATGGAAGGTGGAGGTTATTCTGCAGGCGGAGGTTATTCTGCAGGCGGAGGTTATTCTGAAGGCGGATGGTTGACTCTGTAGGTGGAGAAGAAAGGTGGAGTTTTTTCTGCAGGCGGATGGTAGACTCTGCATTTGGAGCTGGAAGGTGGAGTTTTTTAGCAGGCGGATGGTTGACTCTGCGTGTGGAGCTGTAAGGTGGAGTTTTTTAGCAGGCGGATGGTTGACTCTGCATGTGGAGATGGAAGGTGGAGGTTATTCTGCAGGCGGATGGTTGACTCTGCAGGTGGAGAAGAAAGGTGGAGTTTTTTCTGCAGGCGGATGGTAGACTCTGCATTTGGTGCTGGAAGGTGGAGTTTTTTAGCAGGCGGATGGTTGACTCTGCAGGTGGAGATGGAAGGTGGAGGTTATTCTGCAGGCGGATGGTTGACTCTGCAGGTGGAGATGGAAGGTGGAGGTTATTCTGCAGGCGGATGGTTGACTCTGCATTTGGAACTGGAAGGTGGAGGTTATTCTGCAGGCGGATGGTTGACTCTGCGTGTGGAGCTGGAAGGTGGTGTTTTTAGCAGGCGGATGGTTGACTCTGCAGGTGGAGATGGAAGGTGGAGTTTTTTAGCAGGCGGATGGTTGACTCTGCAGGTGGAGAAGGAAGGTGGAGGTTATTCTGCAGGCGGATGGTTGACTCTGCATGTGGAGCTGGAAGGTGGTGTTTTTTAGCAGGCGGATGGTTGACTCTGCGTTTGGAGCTGTAAGGTGGAGTTTTTTAGCAGGCGGATGGTTGACTCTGCATGAGGTTGAAGGTGGAGGTTTTTCGGCAGGTGGATGGTTGACTACTGGTGGAGATATCAGGTAGATTTTTTTGCAGATGGGTGGTAGACTGCTGGTGGAGAAGAAAGGTGGATGTTTTTCTGCAGGCGGATGGTAGACTCTGCATTTGGAGCTGGAAGGTGGAGGTTATTCTGCAGGCGGATGGTAGACTCTGCGTGTGGAGCTGGAAGGTGGAGGTTATTATGCAGGCGGATGGTTGACTCTGCATGTGGAGCTGGAAGGTGGAGTTTTTTAGCAGGCGGATGGTTGACTCTGCAGGTGGAGATGGAAGGTGGGGGTTATTCTGCAGGCGGATGGTTGACTGCGTTTGGAGCTGTAAGGTGGAGTTCTTTAGCAGGCGGATGGTTGACTCTGCATGAGGTTGAAGGTGGAGGTTTTTCGGCAGGTGGATGGTTGACTGCTGGTGGAGATATCAGGTAGATTTTTTTGCAGATGGGGGGTAGACTGCCGGTGGAGAAGAAAGGTGGATGTTTTTCTGCAGGTGGATGGTTGACTCTGCGTGTGGAGCTGGAAGGTGGAGTTTTTTAGCAGGCGGATGGTTGACTCTGCGTTTGGAGCTGTAAGGTGGAGGTTTTTCGGCAGGTGGATGGTTGACTCTGCGTTTTGAGCTGTAAGGTGGAGGTTATTCTGCAGGCAGATGGTTGACTCTGCGTGTGGAGCTGGAAGGTGGAGGTTTTTCGGCAGGTGGATGGTTGACTGCTGGTGGAGATATCAGGTAGACTTTTTTGCAGATGGGTGGTAGACTGCTGGTGGAGAAGAAAGGTGGATGTTATTCTGCAGGCGGATGGTAGACTCTGTGTGTGGAGCTGGAAGGTGGAGTTTATTCTGCAGGCGGAGGTTATTCTGCAGGCGGATGGTTGACTCTGCAGGTGGAGAAGAAAGGTGGAGTTTTTTCTGCAGACGGATGGTAGACTGCATTTGGAGCTGGAAGGTGGAGTTTTTTAGCAGGCGGATGGTTGACTCTGCGTTTGGAGCTGTAAGGTGGAGGTTTTTCGGCAGGTGGATGGTTGACTCTGCGTTTTGAGCTGTAAGGTGGAGTTCTTTAGCAGGCGGATGGTTGACTCTGCATGTGGAGATGGAAGGTGGAGGTTATTCTGCAGGCGGAGGTTATTCTGCAGGCGGATGGTTGACTCTGCAGGTGGAGAAGAAAGGTGGAGTTTTTTCTGCAGGCGGATGGTAGACTGCATTTGGAGCTGGAAGGTGGAGTTTTTTAGCAGGCGGATGGTTGACTCTGCATGTGGAGATGGAAGGTGGAGGTTATTCTGCAGGCGGATGGTTGACTCTGCAGGTGGAGAAGAAAGGTGGAGTTTTTTCTGCAGGCGGATGGTAGACTGCATTTGGAGCTGGAAGGTGGAGTTTTTTAGCAGGCGGATGGTTGACTCTGCATGTGGAGATGGAAGGTGGAGGTTATTCTGCAGGCGGATGGTTGACTCTGCAGGTGGAGAAGAAAGGTGGAGTTTTTTCTGCAGGCGGATGGTTGACTCTGCATGTGGAGATGGAAGGTGGAGGTTATTCTGCAGGCGGATGGTTGACTCTGCAGGTGGAGAAGAAAGGTGGAGTTTTTTCTGCAGGCGGATGGTTGACTATGCATGTGGAGATGGAAGGTGGAGGTTATTCTGCAGGCGGATGGTTGACTCTGCAGGTGGAGAAGAAAGGTGGAGTTTTTTAGCAGGCGGATGGTTGACTCTGCGTTTGGAGCTGTAAGGTGGAGTTTTTTAGCAGGCGGATGGTTGACTCTGCAGGTGGAGATGGAAGGTGGAGGTTATTCTGCAGGTGGATGGTTGACTCTGCAGGTGGAGATTGAAGGTGGAGTTTTTTAGCAGGCGGATGGTTGACTGCAGGTGGAGAAGGAAGGTGGAGGTTATTCTGCAGGCGGATGGTTTACTCTGCGTTTGGAGCTGGAAGGTGGAGTTTTTTAGCAGGCGGTTGGTTGACTCTGCAGGTGGAGATGGAAGGTGGAGGTTTTTAGCAGGCGGATGGTTGACTCTGCAGGTGGAGATTGAAGGTGGAGTTTTTTAGCAGGCGGATGGTTGACTGCAGGTGGAGAAGGAAGGTGGGGGTTATTCTGCAGGCGGATGGTTTACTCTGCGTTTGGAGCTGTAAGGTGGAGTTTTTTAGCAGGCGGATGGTAGACTCTGCGTTTGGAGCTGTAAGGTGGAGTTCTTTAGCAGGCGGATGGTTGACTCTGCATGTGGAGATGGAAGGTGGAGGTTATTCTGCAGGCGGATGGTTGACTCTGCAGGTGGAGAAGAAAGGTGGAGTTTTTTCTGCAGGCGGATGGTAGACTCTGCATTTGGAGCTGGAAGGTGGAGTTTTTTAGCAGGTGGATGGTTGACTCTGCGTTTGGAGCTGTAAGGTGGAGTTTTTTAGCAGGCGGATGGTTGACTCTGCAGGTGGAGATGGAAGGTGGAGGTTATTCTGCAGGCGGATGGTTGACTCTGCAGGTGGAGATTGAAGGTGGAGTTTTTTAGCAGGCGGATGGTTGACTGCAGGTGGAGAAGGAAGGTGGAGGTTATTCTGCAGGCGGATGGTTGACTCTGCAGGTGGAGATTGAAGGTGGAGTTTTTTAGCAGGCGGATGGTTGACTCTGCAGGTGGAGATGGAAGGTGGAGGTTTTTGCAGACGGATGGTAGAAGCTGCAGATGGATGTGGAATGTGGAGGTTTGTCCTGCAGGAAGATGGCTGTTGATGGAGACAAAAACTGTATTTACTGATTCAAATATGAAAAAAAACTTAAAGCTATATAACTATGTACAGATTTCAAAACATTTAACCATCTAACTCATATTTAAAATCTTAAATAGATTATTAAATATTATTTAGATTTAGTGAATATCAATTGTTTGTGGGTGGATTTCTCGGCCTAGGCTCATGAGAAACATCCACGTTGTGAAGCGGAGGATACTCTCCAGCCCCATCGGAGACGTGCACAGTCTGAAGCCCGTCTTCAGAGATTGTGGTCGTCAGTGATGGACGATTCAGCCTCTCCCAGAGCTTCTGCTTAATCTGAAGTCCCAGGTTCAGGCTGTAGGGACGGACACGGCCAGTTTTAAACCTACAAGAAACAGAAATGACATCGTAAAAATAATGAATTTAAATCTTTTAGTACGCTTTAAATGTGATGATGATTCATCTGAAAAAGTCACATCATTTGATAGAAACACACCTCAGCATGTCATCAACCACCTCGTGGTAGATTTTTTGGTACTCCTCCACCGTGTGGTTGTGAATCATTAGCGGGCCGTCGTCCTGTATGGGAGCTCTGGAGGGCTGGAGGCTGAGGGCCACAGGAGACACTGCTGGGAGGTCTTCAGGTGGGATGGGGTCTCTTGGCTTTGGCACCAAACTCAGAACCTCTAAAGGAGGTTCAGAAGGGCCGGCCACCGCGCTGCGCTTCCTCTTCTGTGAGGGGTTTGCACTTGTGGAGCGCTTGCGTTTTTGGGGTGCTTTAGCCACCTGCAGAAGGTCAACAACACAGAAGAGTTCAGACTGGAGGAACCCAATTAACCTTTTGCACATTTTGCTTTGTAAGAATGCAATTCATCATTACATCAGGTTTTTACAGATCAAACCTTATTTTATTCTACACTTGGAAGTAGGAAGATAAGTGATTAAAAATGTTGGGTTGGGATTTGGAATTAATTCAGTTAAGCAGACCTGTACACTTGTCGGGCACAATGTAACATCAAATTTTTTATCTGTATGTGAGAATCAGATGTCTTACCTGATCGCCCCTGCAGCACGGACACTGCCTGTGGGCCGTGGTTGCGATCCTCCTGGATCTGCGGATGTCCTGGTGGTCGGCTGGTACATCACACTGAAACAGCATGTCAGAGAATGGGTTTAAATGGATTGTAAATGTAAGAAATGTAACAAATCTTCATAATTTCCTAAAGAAAATCTCTGATGTTTTGAAGAAGTCCTATCAACCCACAGAGTTGCTTTGTCCCTGAATAGTTTGGTAAAGAACAGTTCCTGGACCTCATCGATCTCAACTATCAGTGCTTCCTTGCTCAAAATAGTACCGGTTTTACTATTTTCTCCATAAACTCCAATAATAAATGCATTCATTTTGATTCATTCAACACAATAGACATCAAAACAATAAATCTCAATAAAATAATACAATATACAAATATAAAATCCTCTAAACTCTCTTTTCATACTATAAATATGTAGGAAAACTTCTCGTTCAGGTCAGGTTTGAGTTTTTCTGAGTTGTTTCCTTTTGAATTTGGTAGTTTTTCATTTCATTTCATTGGACTGATGGTCACATATATGTCACATTCATAACCTCACCAGTGCCACTGAGCAGAGGATACACAGCTAAACAGAACGTTTTCACTTATTGATGATGACTGATGAACATTATCAGCCAACCACAGGCGGATTAGAGAGGGCAGTGCTTCGCCCAGGTGACCTACAGCTGCCTCACGTGCTTTTTAAGTGCAACGTACAAGTTAACAACCTCAGTGATTTAAGTTCTAGAAAAACAGGTGTGTGAGCTAGTTTTTTAAAAAAAAACGAGTATATATATACTATATATATACATATATATATATATATACATATATATAAAACATTCAGACAGGTTTTGATATGAAAGTATAGTACTTTTAAAAAGAAATGACAGCTCAGCAGTGACACAGCTGAAGAGAGTTCCAGAACAAGTCGAAAAACAACAACATTCATCGTTGTTGCTGCTGAGCTGTATTTTTTCAAAAATGTGCAAAACTCTGATACTAAAATGTCTCCAAAAGTTATAGTAAAAATATATAAATAAATATATACACACACAAGTATATATATATATATATATATATATATATATATATATATATATATATATATATATATATATATATATATATATATATATATATATATATATATATATATATATATATATATATATACTTATATATGTAAAGTTTAAGTTGTTAACCTGCAATTTGCATTCCAAATAATAAAAGTATAAAGTCTGACCTTTGGTTTTATAAAAGTAATTATAAGGACAGACAATGTGAGCTACTCAAACAAAACTTGTTTAATTTGTTTAGAATTAAAACAAGTTCAAAAGCCAGTTCAGGTCTGACAGTCGGCATCATTTCAGTCAAAAGTACGTTCCCTTAAACTTTAACCCATTTTTGTTCTTTAAAATCACATAAATATGCACTCTCTACTGAATATCCCCCATTGGGGGATGAATAAAGTATTTTTCTATTCTATTCTATCCTAACTTTGACTTCACTTTATGTTCTGTACAATGTGACCTGGTTAATGGGTGTTTTATATGTTATTTCTGTAATCCCTGACCTTTTGAAAATTTTATGAAAGTAGTTACGAGGACAGATGATTTGAAGTACTTAAAGGAAGTGTTTCAAAAGGAAAAAAATAAACTTAGGATAACTATAAACCAATGCTCAGTTTCATAAACAGGTGTTAAAAGTTCTGGTACAGTTGAGGTCTAACAGTTGGTAAAAATGACTGAAATAGTATAGAAATAGTATAAATCCCCCAATTTAACTAAAATTTGGATTATTTCTTCACCATTTGTTTTGCAAAGCAAAGAAAAATATTAGCCTACAGACTATCAAATATCTAAAAATCCAATTTCTTACATTTTCCATGTTGGAAGTTTCTTTGAGTCACAGGAAGTTTCTGGGAGTCTTTGGCTCTTTAGAAGATGCAGCAAATTGTCAGTCAAAGTGATTGAAATCAACAGCAATCGATGAGGGATGTCTGAGAAAACACTGTCCTTGAATGATAGAATTGTGTTTGTGTTTAAATGATGATACGACCTAAAAGATGCACCTGAGGAGGAACCATAGCAACCATGGAATGCTGGACATCCAAGTTTGTGCATTGGTTGTTTTCACGGATGTGGACATAATGATGCCACGTGATGTTTTTCACATGTCACCTCTGTGATGGGATGTTATATCAAGTTTACCTGAAAACACATTTATAAATATATATGTATGAAGCAATGTGCCCCGGCCTTGAATCTCAGGGCAAAAGGCCCAGTCATAAGGGGAGATTGCTCTGGGAGAGAGGAGAGGGAAGTTAGTCCAGGTATGGATTGAAACAGAGTTTCCAGAGAGAGATGCACAGGGTGTTAAATTTTACAGAAGAATTTGCTTACTTAGGAACTGGGAAGAGGAAACTTGGAAGGGGGGTACTGGTTTGACTTCCAACGGGAGGTTTTCCACAGGAGCGGAGCATCTTGAGGGAAGCAGGTAAGTGATCTGGGCAAGTAGGCTGCTCTTCGGCCGGATGGAGGACACCGAGAAGCATAGGGACAGAGATGTTAGAAGTGTGAGCTTCAAGAAACGCACGAGAGCCATGAAAGAGCCGCTCTACTATGGCAGATAATCTGGTGGAGACTGGGTGCAGGCCGGCGATGAGATTGATAAACAACAGGTGTACTGACCGAGGAGAGGGAACCCAGGACTCCACCCAGCGGCAGGTCCCAGCCTGCCCAACCCATCCTAGATTCCAGAAGATAAACAAATGATAAAGTGAGAAGATTCAGTTGATGCATCTCCTGGATTACTGACTACCTGACAGACAAAACACAGTTTCTATGACCAACAGGAAAGGCTGTGTACCGGTATGGGATGAGCAGACTACTTTCTAAAGAAGGCTCAAATCCTATAATGTGTGCAGCAAGATGCTGGAGATTTTCTATCAGTCCATTGTGGGCAGTGTATTTTTCTTACCTGTTGTCTGCTGGGGGGAGCAGCATCAGAGCCAGCGATGCAAACAGACCGGATAAACTGACCAGGAATGCTGGCTTCATCACTGGATACAATCTGGAGACATCTGAGGCTGTGATGGAGAGGAGGACTCTGTACAAACTGTTATCCATCGTGGGTAATCCTGAACATCCTCTCCCCTCACGTACCGGACAGACAACGGAGTTCCTTCTCCAGGAGGCTCATTCAGCTCTGCTGTCACAAGGATCGCTACAGGAAATCCTTCCAGCCAAAGGCCGTCAGACTGTCCAGCAGTTCACACCAGACTTAAAGAGTGAATAAGTATTCATCTGTGTTTATAAATACCTGCACTGCACTCATGTTCAACTTACTTATTTAATATTTATACATGCACTATCCATCTGCACATTACTGTATATACATTTGTTCATTATTCTTTTGTAAATACTTGTTTTTCTATACATTATTTTACATATTTTCTTTTTAAAATTGCCACTATTTTTTTATCCATCTCATAATTTTCTACTTCACTGTGCTCTATACTTGCTGCTGTAACGGAAATTTCCCAGCCTGAGATAAATAAAGTATATCTTATCTTATCAACAAGTTTCTGATTGTGTTTTTCAGAAATATGGTTTTAAAAACACATTTTCCACGCCATGTAAGCATACGTTATTATAGTATATTCAATGCACTCAAACTTGAATACAACTTATAATACTTACACGAGTATATGACATGTTATTTTTCACTTTTAATGGTAAAAAGTATGCCTCACAAAGGTTAAAAACTATGCTTTCATTTGTAACTTTAAAACTATTTTAAAAGTCTTTATCATGGATGTCTCGCATTTACCAATTTCTGAAAAGAATAATCTGAATATTTCGAATGTAAATATATGCTTAATTATGCTTCTGAGAAATATCCTAAAATATAAGCCTATATTTGCTTCTTTTAGTTTATTCACTTTACAACATACTAACTCGCTTTTACTTTAAATTCTTTTTAGTCGTACCTCCTGTAATTATATGTATAACAAAGTATATTCTAAAGTGTTTTAGATGATTATATGATGAACATGTGCTTTATCAAGGTTTTTTGAAGTTTCAAAGTGTGAGTTTTTAAGCATATTTCAGAATTTGAATAAATTTGACAGAAACCTTTTGATCTAATCACACATTTGGTATAGCTCTAATTCAAGCAGGTTCATTTGTATGATGACTTTACTTTTAATGTTTTAGAAATACCCAGTAAGCGTGCCATCTAGTTCTTTGTGAGTAGTAAGTATAGTTAAAGTCAATGTAGTTCCAATTCGACTTATTTGTGCATAAAAAGATAATTCCATGTAGTATTGTTGATTCTCTTGAAGCCATTTTTTCAGACCGCTTACTATTGAAATTAAATTCTTAAAATTTTTCATTCAAAAAAGCAGTTTTGAGATTGTTATTATAGAACTATAGTGTCTTTTTAACCCATAATCACATTTTGCATGTTTGATAACAGTGCCTCGGTGTTATGTTGATTGTTGTTGTTATAAAAGACATGTCAGTGATGTTTATCATACACAGTTGAGAAAGTTTTAGTAAAGAATGTTTCACATAATCATGAATAAACATACTGAGGAACCTGGGAAGCATCTTGTATGAGGCTTTCTACAAAAGCTTAAAGGCTCATTTCTTTCTGCAAGTGAAGATGGAGGGTTGCACCAATCACCAATTTGCACTTCAACTTTAGTCTTGTTCTATGTCTATTTTTTGTCTTTTTTTTTCCTATTTGCACTAAAGAGAGCGAGGTGTAACCAGAGTCAAATTCCTCGTGTGTGTCCACATACCTGGCAATAAAAAGCGATTCTGAGTCTTTTCTGCCAGAGGACATAGAGGCATAAATCAAGATGGAGGGTAGAGTTTTTGCTCTGCAGGTGGACGGGGAAGATGGCACATGGTGAAGGTTACAGATGGAGATTAAAAGTGGATTTTCTTCTGATGGTTGATGTTTTTTGTACAGCCATTTAATGAGTTTGTATCACTGTGGTGGACTTTTGGTGGAGGAACCAAACTCATCATTCACTGTAAGTACCAGAATTTTCTCATTATTTCTGCAATAATGTTTTTGGAAATACTATTTCAAAGCTGTTATGGACATCTTATATGTTGTAGATATTTGTTATTTATTATTTGAAGTAAATTCTAAATTTTCTCATGAAGCTGGTACAGACTCTAATGTGCATGTAGTGTTGGAGCTGATGTTGAGGCGACATTTATTCACTAGAAAAAAGAACTGAATCTGTATGGTAAACAGACTGCTAAATAATTTCATATAAACTAACAATGTATTCATCACAATCTGTATTTTGTGACTGAGGTTACTGTCAGTTTACACAAACTGGTGATGTGGTTCCTGGGGAGTTATTGTTAATTTCTGCTCCATAGTTTTCCTTTGTTCAGTTCAGCAGAGGATCAATGCCATGTGTATAAATCCTGAGTTATTTATTCCCTCTCTAAGCCTCGACCCTGACTTACTGCTCACAGCTTCTGCAACACTTCTTATCCAGAGATGATGCTTTTATGATGGAGATGAAGCTGCAGATCTCCTCTGTTCTCATATCTCTACAAACTTGAGAATCTTCTTATTTTTACTCTGCTTTCTGCTTCACTATGTAAAAATCCTCTCAAGTTCATATCAACTCATGTTAAAGAACTTATATTAATTAAGCTTCTTTATATTCTATTTGAAATGTTTTTGATAAAGACATGATCCAAGAATTTCTTTTTTATTCGTACATATCTTCAAGATCCACTGAGGTCTCGTTTCCTATTTACAGCACAGGTAAAAATGTAGTATAAAATATAGTTTGTAACATATTTATCTTTTCATATTTGTATGTTTTTTAATATCTGACTACTGCAGAGGAGAGTTGTCATGTGCATGATTTACTTTTGAATGCTTTCCATCAACACCTCTGTTCTGATAACACAGGATTTATATACTGAAGTTAAAGCTTTTTGTCTGTTTATTCCAACCGATTGTGTTTCTGTTTGATGACTCTTGTGTTCACTGGAGCAGTTTTCCTCATCACAGTCTCTTCACCAACGCTGTATATAAGAAGTTTGGGAGGCTGTCCAAGTTTCTGAAGGTACCAACTGAGATCAGCACCAATATTTGAACTCCCTGTGGCGCTGATGCTCACAGTCCCTCCAACACTGACAGACTTGGATTTATCAGCCTGAGTCAGAAAGTTGTTGGCAAACGACTCTGAAATGATAAAGAAAACAAATTCTGAAAATCAGCAGACTCAGTGGTAATAAATTAAAGATGCCTAAAACTATAATCTGAGGAAGATGTTAAAGCACGTCACGGTCTAACAGGTAACCAGAACAACTAATAATTTAAGAGAGGCAGACAATGTTAAAAGCTTCTCACCCTGACTCAGAAAACCCAACATCACAATCAGAGTTATTGGAAACATCATCCTGATGGAGGTTTCAGTTTGAGAGCCCAGGAACAGTTCAGACTCTCTGTGACAGAGGAACTTAAACTCTGAGCAGCAGTGATGCATTCAAATCATGCAAAATAGTTTCAAGGAGGCAAAATCACACCTGTTTCAGTGAAACAGAAAAAAACTGCTGAATTGAGGTGAGAGGCAGCCCAGTCTGACAGGAAAACTATCAGGTTTGTCCACATTTCAGAAACATAATGCAGAAACTATGAGACGGTTTCATTTATTACATCTTCTTTTGTTTTGAATGGAAGAATCGAGACGACATGATGCAAACCTGTAAACATGTATTTCTTCGTATTTTAGCCTAACCGTGTGTTTTTATCTTTGATCATAACCATATTTATATTGCAGTAATATCTAAACTTAACCAGGAATGTTTTATGTCTGACCCTAACCAAACACGACTGATGGTGAAGTTCAAACTAACAAAGTTGTTGGACAATATCAGATCAGATGGGACTTGAACTTGGTTCTCTTGAGTGACAGTCTGTGGTGGAACTCTGCTGTTCACCTCCTCCTGCCTCCTCATAAGTGTGTATGAACATTTAATAGTTTAGTGACAGTTTCAAAATGTAGCTATGTTAAATGGACTGTACTCATAAAATGTTTTTCTCGGCTGGTTGACCACACAAAGCGTCACATTTACCCATTAACTCACATTCATACAGCACTTCTTAGTCTATACAGTGTTTGAGGCTACGCAATGCTTTTTCTCTGTCACACACATTCACACACCAATGGAGTGTATTCAATTCAGTGTATTTCCGAAGGATGTTTTGATATGTAGTCTGAGGAAGACGGGAATTGAACCATCGACCTTCAATTAGCAGATGACTGCTCTCTTCTTGTAACATTCGCTTTGTTTACATCCTTGTTCAAGTGTTTCTTAAGATATCAGAATAAAAACCATAATGTTGGCTGCATAAATAAATCTGAACTCTTCTAAGTCCAGTTTACAGCCTGCTCAGTGTCCAGCCTGATGTGACCAAACAGCTGATTTCATACTTTATAACCTCATAGCAGATGATGACTGTCAGTAAAGTGGAAAACACCGTTATTTGAATCTGTTGTTTCATCTGATGAAATGCTGGAGATAATCTTTTTCACAGATTTTCTTTTCTTGGATGAAAATAATCCATCACTGATTTTCAGTTTGTATTTTTGGATTTGTGAAATACAAATGTACTTCTTTAAGAGTCTAATGTTTATATTTATTTGTGTTTTAATTAAAGATTAAAGATTTAAATAAACATAAAATCTTGTTTAACCTCCACTGCGACAATAATCTGTAAAGACCTAAATCAGACTGTCATAACTTTCATATTTAGTATATATTAATTATGTTATATATTTTGACAATTTGTCACAAAATTGTTACCAACATATATAGTGCTTGGTGAGGTTACTGTGAGCTCTGTGTTCAGTGGTCTGTGTCAGAGTCTCTTCTTCTCCAGCAGCTGCAGTCAGTTCCTGCTGTAACAGCTCAGTGTGTCTGCAGTCTGACTGAAGGAGGTTTTTGTACGACGACAAATCACTGTGTGAACACCCAAGCACTGTTTATTTTGTGAGCACTCTGACAGTAGTAAACTGCTGCATCTTCAGCCTGAACTCCACTGATGGTCATCTCAGCGTTCACTCCATCTCCTTTGCCAGAGAACCGTGAAGAAAACTCACTTGTGGGATTTTGACCCAGCGTGATCACCAATTTTGGAGCTCTTCCAGATTTCTTCTGATACCAGTTTATTCTGCTATCACCATCTGACCAAACCTGTACTGCTGGGTTTGTGTTACACGTCAGACTGACTGTAGATCCAGGAGAAGATGTGATTACAGCAGTCTGAGTCACAGTCACTTGACCACTACACCCTGTAAAACATTTGTTTTAGATTTTTTGCCTGTGTTGTTAAACATACAAGGATTTCTGAATTAATTATTATGTGACTAATAATCCTAACCTGTAAAACAGCAGCAGGCCAGCGTCCAGATGAGGATGGTGATGAGAGTCATGGTGGTTGTGGTTTCTGCTGTGCTGACTGACAGATCTGAGTCCTGCAGTGTTGAACTCACAGGACTATAAACCTTCTCAGTTCACTGGAGGATCAGCTGATGATGCAAAGCCTCCTCTCTATGGAAATCATTTCTCTGCTCTCAACAAACTAGAGACAACTGAAATGAGAAGAAACACTGTTTGGATTAAAACCATCTCTCCTTTATATGGGCTGGATGAGGATATATCAGAACTAGAAACAAATATTTTCAGCATTTGGATTAAGATCATGTCTTTTTTGCTGGTATTTATGAAATCTTCTTTTCTTCTCTTTAGATTCAATCTTATCATTGAAATATAAAACTGCCAAAAGTCATAAATAACAATATGTGTGGAAAATATTGTTTTGCAGCTTTTCTCAATAATTTTAATAGAATATTAGTTCAAATGTAGTTCAAATATAAATGTATCACAAGAGAAAATGTGACTTTTCTTTCTCACTGCTAACATGTTACAATAACATGATAAAAATTATCTTAAATCATGAAGCAATTTTAAGCATACTGAGTAGAAAAACATTCTCTACTGAATAAAATATAAAGTGTGAAGTTTTAATGTGGAAAAAGGTGATTTTTCAGAGGATAGATGTTTGTTCAGAGAGCAGGAGGTTTTTGTACAGCCGCTTAATGAGTTTGTATCACTGTGGTACACTTTTGGTGGAGGAACCAAACTCATCGTTGACTGTAAGTACCAGAAATGTTTTCTTTGTTCAACATGTAGTTTTTACAAAATTATTTTCAAGATTGCCTGAAATGTTGTCGAGTTTGTTGCTTTTAAATTATATTTTTGTGAGTTATTAAACAAAGCTGATCTCACCATCTGAGAAGAGGCTTTGCAGAGATCAACATCCTTTCAGGGATGTAGAAGCTTTCATTTATAGGAAGAAGAAAATATTTAATTTAGCATCTAATTCAATCATTTTGAGTAACAGTAAATGATTGAAATTGTAAACTTTTATTCTTAATAATAACATTTACATTTGATCTGTTTTTTAGTGTCTGTCAATTTGAAATAATTCTAATAATTAATTCATTAATAATTAATCAGTTTTTACTTAAATTATATGTTCATAACAATGTATGATTTCTTTATGGAAACTATGACATCACAACATGAGATTAGGAAATGTATCTTATGTATGTGTAAATATCTCTAATTACCATGGTTTAGTTATATTTTCCTTTTCCCATTCTGTTCACCATCATTTATCTTCATGTTTGAAACTAATTTCTGTTAAACATAAATAGATGTTATCATTGAGTGCAGATCAGCTTTGTATTCACGGTTCATTCATTTCAGTTTAAAGGAAGTGAAAGAGACAGATGACAAAGTCTGAACTGTGTCCACATGAGTGTTTCAGCTGTGTCAGTTTAAACTTCAGAAAATCATCACAGGGACGAGTTATTGACTGTCACACATTATGAGGCACTGATGAAGATGTCATCAGTAATCATTGTTTATGAACATTAAGTAGCTTTAATCTTCTTCTGTCTTTTCTGCCTTCTCTCCTCAAGTGGGCATAAAGCCGCCCACCCTGACCGTCCTCCCCACCTCCAAACAGGAGGGGCAGCAGAGCGGCGTCACACTGGTGTGTCTGTCCAATGGGGGCTTCCCCTCAACCTGGACGCTGGGCTGGAAGGTGGGGGGCAGCAGCATGTCCTCAGGAGTGTCAAACAGCCTGGAAGTCCCGGGAGGGGACGGCCTCTACAGCCGGAGCAGCACCCTGAGCCTCTCTGCAGACCAGTGGAGGAAGGCGGGCTCAGTGAGCTGTGAGGCCAGTCTGAGTGGACAGAGCCCCGTCACTCAAACCCTGAACCCTGAGCGCTGCTCAGAGTAGAGCTTCAGCAGCACTTCCTGTCTGGAAATGATGCTGCTGCTTTGATGGAGATCTGGATGAAGCTACAGATCTCCTCTGATCTCGTACCTCTGCAGAATAATGCTTCTTTTCATGTTTTTTGGAGCTTTATGTAACTGATCTCATGTTCTGCTTTATATCATAATAAAATAAATCAAAATCGACTCATCAAAGTGTGGCTTATATTGAATAAGTGCTTTTTAAATTAGTTTTGCAATTTCTGATTCATGCACACTGAAGCAAACTTAAAACTCTCATCACACTTTCTTCCAGCATACAGTAATACACAGATTAATCATATGTGTCAGTTTACCATAAAGACATAAACATGTTTACATTCTGAATACATCACGTTCATTATCTTCATCAATAGATTTATGTTTTGTAAATCATATGATTGCCTTCATTAATACCCCTCCAACAGCAAACATTTTATGCTAATGAATGTAAAAATAAAAGAAAACATGGAAATATTGTTCAGGATCGTTTTCTTATACTTTGTTAAACATATTCTAACAACAACCCTGTTACTGAGCAAACTTCTCAGCCTGACTCAGAAAAGCCATCATGACAAACAGAGTCATCAGAAACATAATCGTGGTTCAGTTTTCTGTGCGCGGGAATGAAAACAGCTCAGAATCTCTGCAACAGAAGAACTTCAACTCTTTGGTGCAGCGATGCATAAGAATCATGCAAAATACTTCTGAGAAGTTAAGCACACACCTGTTTTATGGGAACAAACAGAAAACAGAAGTGAGATAGAAAGAAAGATCTTCACGTCTCGGGACTCATTCTGGTGTTGACTCAAGTTTCTTGAGGAATAAAGTGTTTTTTATGCTTGTAAACATTTGAATAAAGCTCAAAAGTTATCTGGTTTCTAATAAACTATATAACCAGCCAAAGTATTCTGATATTTTCCTGATTTAAGATTTCTTTGTGCTTTGAATTCATTTTTGGGTCCATCGTGTGTTCCACATCCAGGTATTACATTTAGATGAATGGGAAGAGGCTTCTGTTAAATGTCCACTGAGGCTTCATATCTGATGTTATTGTGTGTAAAAACGTGGTTGGAAACAACAAGGCGAGTACACAGTATTTTTGTTCTCCTGATGTTTGTGATACTGACCAAATGTTTGCAGGTCAGGTAGACAGATGACTTAATGAAGCTTTTAAACCAGATTAAAGTCATTGCTTTGAACTCATAACTAAACTTATTGGTTACTGCCACTGCTGCACACTTAGTGTTGCAATAACCAGAACAGATAAACCATGATATTTGAATTTGAGCTATTCTCTGTTTTATTATAACCATAACTGGCAACCTGCTGAACATCAGACGCCACTCACACTGCTTTCAACCAATCAGCTGAATGATCAGAGCAGACTGAGTGGGTGGGGAAAGATGCATTGAAGAGTCAGGGGTTAAACTGATGGGTTCAGAAAGAAGTGGACAAAGCACTGAACCATCTGAAGCAATTTCTGAAATAAACCAGTTTTTTTTAGCTTCACACAGCAGCAACCTGCAAAAAAAGTATTGTTTTGATTTGAAATTTACATCCTTAAATAAAATGTTTCTCGAGGACCTCCAGAACGCCCCAGAGTGCCAGAGTTCTAATTTATCCAATCAGGTCTCACTGTGACATCACACAGAACACCTTCATGTGGAACCTGCAGAACCTGCAGCTGGCAGACACACACCAGTTTGGTTCAGAGAGAACACGTTTTGCTGACTCATTTGTGAAACTTCTCTCGTTCTTCAGACTGAGAGGCTGTTGGCTTCAGAAAAAGCATGCACCCATGCTGTGCTGCAGAGACTGGGACTGGGACTCTCCATCCAGCAGGAACTCCTCCCTTCACCTCAGCACCTCACCAGCTGCTCTGAGACGCAGGCCTGCATCATTTCTGCATGGATGGAGGATCAGAGCTGTCTCAGTTGTGCCTCCTTTAAATGTGACAAATTATCAAAATTTGTCTTTACATTAATTTTGTTACTCATCCCGGTTATAGACTGGATACTGGACATAGATCTAATTTCAATTTGAGTGTGTTCACTGTCTGCTGGAATCAAACTTAACAACAACCTCATGAAAGGTTAGAACTGAGTAACGTCTATTTTTGGTTCTTTGTTAAGATGCTGACTACAAATATTGATTGATATTATTTTATAAAAAACATTCATTTTTTTCATTCATGCCTTCAGTGAATGAACAGGAAAGTTGAGCAAAGATAAATGATGATGATGCATTTGGTGCTTGGTGAGGTTACTGTGAGCTCTGTGTTCAGCGGTCTGTGTCAGAGTCTCTTCTTCTCCAGCAGCTGCAGTCAGTTCCTGCTGTAACAGCTCAGTGTGTCTGCAGTCTGACTGAAGGAGGTTTTTGTACGACTACAAATCACTGTGTGAACACCCAAGCACTGTTTATTTCATGAGCACTCTGACAGTAGTAAACTGCTGCGTCTTCAGCCTGAAATCCACTGATGGTCAAAGCAGCATCAATACCGTTTCCTCTTCCACTGAATCGGGCTGGAACACCACCATTAGATGGTTTGTGTATACCATTGTAAATCAGCAGTTTAGGAGATTGTCCAGATTTTTGCTGGTACCAGTGTACTCTGCTGGCTCCATCTGTCCAAGTGTAAACCTTTGGTTTGGTGTTACAGGTAAGTGTGACTGTGGCTCCAAGTGATGATGTGATTAATGGAGGCTGAGTGACAGTTATTGCACCAGTAGTCCCTGTAAAGAAAAAAAATACATGTATATATATGGCATGTATGTGTATGTCAAATTATACATGAAGGAAATGCTACAAAAGAGGTGTAATGAGAGGATCTTCAAATAAAAATGGAATCTATAGTGAAATGATCCATACCTGTAAAACAGCAGCAGGCCAGCGTCCAGATGAGGATGGTGATGAGAGTCATGGTGGTTGTGGTTTCTGCTGTGCTGACTGACAGATCTGAGTCCTGCAGTGTTGAACTCACAGGACTATAAACCTTCTCAGTTCACTGGAGGATCAGCTGATGATGCAAAGCCTCCTCTCTATGGAAATCATTTCTCTGCTCTCAACACACTGAAGACAACTGAATTGAGAAGAAACACTGTTTGGATTAAAACCATCTCTCCTTTATATGGGCTGGATGAGGATATATCAGAATTAGAAACAAATATATACAGCATTTGGATTAAGATCATGTCTTTTTCGCTGGTATTTATAAAATTTTACATTTAACTTTACATTCAATCATATTAGTGAAAAGTAAAACTGCCAAAAGTAAAAAATAATAATATGTGTAAAAAATATTGTTTTGCAGCTTTTCTCAATAATCTTAGTAGAATATTAGTTCAAATGTAATTCAAATATAAATGTATCACAAGAGAAAATGTGACTTTTCTTTCTCACTGCTAACATGTTACAATAACATGACAAAAATGATCTTAAATCATGAAGTAATTTTAAGCATCCTGAGTAGAGAAACATTCTCTACTGAATAAAATATAAAGTGTGAAGTTTTAATGTGGAAAAAGGTGATTTTTCAGAGGATAGATGTTTGTTCAGAGAGCAGGAGGTTTTTGTACAGCCGCTTAATGAGTTTGTATCACTGTGGTGGACTTTTGGTGGAGGAACCAAACTCATCATTCACTGTAAGTACCAGAATTTTCTCATTATTTCTGCAATAATGTTTTTGGAAATACTATATCAAGCTGTTATGGACATCTTATATGTTGTAGATATTTGTTATTCATTATTTGAAGTAAATTCTCAATTTTCTCATGAAGCTGGTACAGACTCTAATGTGCATGTAGTGTTGGAGCTGATGTTGAGGCGACATTTATTCACTAGAAAAAAGAACTGAATCTTTTACTTGTCTTTTTTTATTTAAATGTGTTTGTGCAATTATTTATCGGAGATTGAAGTTTCATTTTCTACTTTCAAATCTTTGAATACGTAAGATGATAAAAAAAAAACTGAGTGTCCGTTCATTAGAACGATAGTTTAAGTTCACAGTTTGTTGGTTTTCTGTATGAAAAAGGAAGTGAAACAGACAGATGTCAGTTTGGTTGATAGTGTACAGACGGGACATTTTTTAACAACATATTTGCAGTGACGGCTTACAACATGTACACTTACTTTATGTTGCACATTTAAGAACCAGTCTGAGTAACTAATGAAAAATGAGAGAAATAACAATTCAGACATAAGTAGAAATATTAAATAAAGTTTTGAAGATGCATTTAATTTGCAAAACCTTCATTTCCTTCCATCTCTCCTCCTCTCCTCTGTGTGATGACAGTATCTTTGCCACAGTTAGTCCACAGTATTGTTCCTCTCTGTCATGTATCAGGAGTGTCTCGTGTCCAGCTGTCTGTCCTACAGTGGAAGTTAATCTGCTCCTTGTGTGTCTCTGCTCTCCCCTCCAGCTGGCCCCATGGTCAGACCCTCAGTCTCTCTGCTCCCCCCCTCCTCGGAGCAGCTCTCCGGGGGCTCGGCCACGCTGGCCTGCCTGCTGACCGGCTACTCTCCTCAGGGAGCCGTGGTGAGCTGGGAGGTGGACGGTACAGAGGTGACAGAGGGGGTCCTGACCAGCTCAGAGGAGGAGAAGAGCGGACGCTACAGCAGCAGCAGCACCCTGAGCCTGAGCTCAGAGCGCTGGATGAAAGGAGAGCTGTTCTCCTGCGGGGTCCTCCATCATGAGCACAGGCAGGTCCAGTCCCTCCAGAGGAGCAAGTGTGAGGCCTCGAGGGGCTGACTGCAGACCAGGACAGGAGCAGTGTGTGGGGGGGCAGGAGGAGCACACCTGCTGCTCTGATCATTATGAGTTTTAATGTTTGTAGAAGAAACTAGAGCTTTGTGTGTCACAGATCAACACTGCTGTAAAGTGTTGGACATCAACAACTTACAGAGGAATGTGTGCAGCTCTGCAGCTGGATGTGAGTGTGTTTAATAACTGGCATGTTGATGGTTGACTTTTATGCAAATAAAGCTTGCTCTGATAAATACGTTCATTTTGTGTTTGGTCCTTTTTAATAACGATCACAAAAGTTGTTAAAGGGTTTAATGACTTTAGAAGATTCTCCTCAAGTGGAAAATAATTAGCTTGCATTTGAACAAATACATGTTCCTCCTTCTGAATTTGTTAAAAAATGTAGTGTGACATGATTTAAGATTATTAATGATGACTAATTGAAATAGCAACAATTTAAAGTAGAAATTTCATCAAGCAAACTAATGATTCCACTGTGTATTCAGGTAAATGTTGTGTCTCATACTGGGAGTAAATGTGAACACAATAGGAAAACAGACTGCTAAATAATTACATATAAACTAACCAACGTATTCATCACAATCTGTATTTTGTGACTGAGGTTACTGTCAGTTTACAGAAACTGGTGATGTGGTTCCTGGGGAGTTATTGTTAATTTCTGCTCCATAGTTTTCCTTTGTTCAGTTCAGCAGAGGATCAATGCCATGTGTATAAATCCTGAGTTATTTATTCCCTCTCTAAGCCTCGACCCTGACTTACTGCTCAGAGCTTCTGCAACACTTCTTATCCAGAAATTATGCTTTTATGATGGAGATGAAGCTGCAGATCTCCTCTGTTCTCATATCTCTGCAAACTTGAGAATCTTTTTATTTTTACGCTGCTTTCTCCTTCACTTTGTAAAAATCCTCTCAAGTTCAAATCAACTCATGTTAAAGAACTTATATTAATTAAGCTTCTTTATATTCTATTTGAAATGTATTTGATAAAGACATGATCCAAGAATTTCTTTTTCATTCACACATACTTATCACTGAGGTCTCTTTTCCTATTTACAGCACAGGTAAAAATTTTGTATAAAATATAGTTTGTAACATATTTATCTTTTCACATTTGTATGTTTTTTAATATCTGACTACTGCAGAGGAGAGTTGTCATGTGCATGATTTACTTTTGAATGCTTTCCAACAACACCTCTGTTCTGATCACACAGGATTTATATACTGAAGTTAAAGCTTTTTGTCTGTTTATTCCAACCGATTGTGTTTCTGTTTGATGACTCTTGTGTTCACTGGAGCAGTTTTCCTCATCACAGTCTCTTCACCAACACTCTGCAGCTGCAGCCTTCAGACAGACTGAAGGAGGTTTTTGTACGGCTCTAAATCACTGTGTGAGCGAGCTATCGCTATGATACCCGAGACAGTAATAATCTCCAGCATCTTCAGCCTGAAATCCACTGATGGTTAAAGTGTAGTCAGAACCAGATCTACTGCCTCCGAATCTAGATGGAGTTCCTGAGAACAGAGTTGATGCTTTGTATATAAGAAGTTTGGGAGGCTGTCCAGGTTTCTGAAGGTACCAACTGAGATCAGCACCAATATCTGAACTCCCTGTGGCGCTGATGCTCACAGTCCCTCCAACACTGACAGACTTGGATTTATCAGCCTGAGTCAGAAAGTTGTTGGCAAACGACTCTGAAATGATAAAAAAAACAAATTCTGAAAATCAGCAGACTCAGTGGTAATAAATGAAAGATGCCTAAAACTATAATCTGAGGAAGATGTTAAAGCACGTCACGGTCTAACAGGAAACCAGAACAACTAATAATTTAAGACAGGCAGACAATGTTAAAAGCTTCTCACCCTGACTCAGAAAACCCAACATCACAATCAGAGTTATTGGAAACATCATCCTGATTGAGGTTTCAGTTTGAGAGCCCAGGAACAGTTCAGACTCTCTGTGACAGAGGAACTTAAACTCTGAGCAGCAGTGATGCATTCAAATCATGCAAAATAGTTTCAAGGAGGCAAAATCACACCTGTTTCAGTGAAACAGAAAAAAACTGCTGAACAGAGGTGGGAGGCAGCCCAGTCTGACAGGAAAACCATCAGGTTTGTGCACATTTCAGAAACATAATGCAGAAACTATGAGACGGTTTCATTTATTACATCTTCTTTTGTTTTGAATGGAAGAATCGAGGCAACATGATGCAAACCTGTAAAGATGTATTTCTTCATATTTCACCCTAACCGTGTGTTTTTATCTTTGATCATAACCATATTTATATTGCAGAAATATCTAAACTTAACCAGTAATGTTTTATGTCTGACCCTAACCAAAAAACGACTGACGGTGAAGTTCAAACTAACAAAGTTGTTGGACAATATCAGATCATGGGACTTGAACTTGGTTCTCTTGAGTGACAGTATGTGGTGGAACTCTGCTGTTCACCTCCTCCTGCCTCCTCATAAGTGTGTATGAACATTTAATAGTTTAGTGACAGTTTCAAAATGTAACTATGTTAAATGGACTGTACTTATAAAGTGTTTTTCTCGGCTGGTTGACCACACAAAGTGTCACATTTACCCATTAACTCACATTCATCCAGCACTTCTTCAAGTTTTCATTTCTACATTTTATTTCTTGTAAAAGTCTAACTTTTATCTTCTCATATGTGTCTTTTTTCCATATTAACAGGTTCAGGGAGTATCCTGCTCAAAAACTGTGACATCAGCTGATAATAATTTAGATTATATCTGAATGATCTTCTTGTAACATTCACTTTGTTTACATCCTTATTCAAGTGTTTATTAAGATATGAGAATAAAAACCATAATGTTGGCTGCATAAAGAAATCTGAACTCATCTCAGTCCAGTTTACAGCCTGCTCAGTGTCTGATGTGACCAAACAGCTGATTTCATACTTTATAACCTCGTGGCAGATGATGACTGTCAGTAAAGTGGAAAACACCGTTATTTGAATCTGTTGTTTCATCTGATGAAATGCTGGAGACAATCTTTTTACAGATTTTCTTCTCTTGGATGAAAATAATCCATCACTGATTTTCAGTTTGTATTTTTGTTATTGATGCTACAAAAATACTGGTGGAAAATGTTAAATGTTCATTTAAGTTATTAAAACTGAGATAACTGACTTACTGTATTTGGTTCATATTTGTTGTTCATGTGTGAGAAGCAAATTCAAGAAAATGTTGGGTTTTTAAAAATTTGTTAGAAGTCTCATGTTTATATTTATTTGTATTTTAATTAAAGATTAAAGATTTAAATAAACATTAAATCTTGTTTAACCTACACTGCGACAATAATCTGTAAAGGCCTAAATCAGACTGTCATAACTTTCATATTAAGTATATTTTAATTATATCATATATTGTGAGTATTTGTCACAAAATAGTTAAAAAAATATATGCCAACATATGTAGTGCTTGGTGACGTCACTGTGAGCTCTGTGTTCAGTGGTCTGTGTCAGAGTCTCTTCTTCTCCAGCAGCTGCAGTCAGTTCCTGCTGTAACAGCTCAGTGTGTCTGCAGTCTGACTGAAGGAGGTTTTTGTACGACTACAAATCACTGTGTGAACACGGGGCCACTGTGTACACTCTTACAGTAGTAAACTGCTGCGTCTTCAGCCTGAACTCCACTGATGGTCAAAGTGAAGTCAGAGCTGCTTCCACTGCCACTAAACCGAGCTGGTGTTCCTGACTGTCTGATGCTGACTGCTCTTATCAGCAGCTTTGGAGTCTGTCCAGGTTTCTGCTGATACCAGAACATACACTGACCATCACCACAGTTAGAATGCACAGCAGGGCTGGTCGTACACTTCAGAGTGGCAGTGGATCCTGGAGTAAATGTCACTACTGGAGGCTGAGTCACAGTCACCTGACCGCTGCATCCTGCAGACAAAATCACATCATTCATTTATCAGCAGAAAGAAATGAGAGAAAAGGCAGCACATCATGATGGAAATGTTGCTGAGTGAATGAACCTGTAAAACAGCAGCAGGCCAGCGTCCAGATGAGGATGGTGATGAGAGTCATGGTGGTTGTGGTTTCTGCTGTGCTGACTGACAGATCTGAGTCCTGCAGTGTTGAACTCACAGGACTATAAACCTTCTCAGTTCACTGGAGGATCAGCTGATGATGCAAAGCCTCCTCTCTATGGAAATCATTTCTCTGCTCTCAACACACTGAAGACAACTGAAATGAGAAGAAACACTGTTTGGATTAAAACCATCTCTCCTTTATATGGGCTGGATGAGGATATATCAGAATTAAAAACAAATATTTTCAGCATTTGGATTAAGACCATGTCTGTTTTGTTGGTATTTATAAAATCTTCTTTTCTTCTCTTTAGATTCAATCTTATTATTGAAATATAAAACTGCCAAAAGTAATTCTTTTAGATATAGGAATAATTAATGTGAGAGGAAAAAATGTTTTGCAGCTTTTCTCAATAATCTTAGTAGAATATTAGTTCAAATTTAGTTCAAATATAAATGTATCACAAGAGAAAATGTGACTTTTCTTTCTTACTGCTAACATGTTACAATAACATGACAAAAATTATCTTAAATCATGAAGCAATTTTAAACATCCTGAGTAGAAAAACATTCTCTACTGAATAAAATATAAAGTGTTAAGTTTTAATGTGGAAAAAGGTGATTTATCAGAGGATAGATGTTTGTTCAGAGAGCAGGAGGTTTTTGTACAGCCGCTTAATGAGTTTGTATCACTGTGGAGGACTTTTGGTGGAGGAACCAAACTCATCGTTGACTGTAAGTACCAGAAATGTTTTCTTTGTGCAACATGTAGTTTTTACAAAATTATTTTCAATATTGCCTGAGATGTTGTCGAGTTTGTTGCTTTTAATTTAATTTTTTTTTAGCTATAAAACAAAGCTGATCTCACCATCTGAGAAGAGGCTTTGCAGAGATCAACATCCTTTCAGGGATGTAGAAGCTTTCATTTATAAACTGAAGAAAATATTTAATTTTGTATCCAGTTTAAATATTTTTGAGTAAATGACTGAAATTGTAAACTTTTCTTTTCTAATCATAACATTTTTATTTAATCTGTTTTTTAGCGTTTGTCAATTTTGAATAATTCTAATATTCCTTCATTGATAATCAATATTATTTACCTTATAGTGTATGTCCATAACAATGTTTTATTTGTTGGCAAACTATGACATTATAACATGAGATTATGAAATGTATCTTATGTATGTGTAAATATCTCTAATAACCATGGTTTAGTTATATTTTCCTTTCCCCATTCTGTTCACCATCATTTATCTTCATGTTTGAAACTAATTTCTGTTAAACATAAATAGATGTTATCACTGAGTGCAGATCAGCTTTGTGTTCACGGTTCATTCATTTCAGTTTAAAGGAAGTGAAAGAGACAGATGACAAAGTCTGAACTGTGTCCACATGAGTGTTTCAGCTGTGTCAGTTTAAACTTCAGAAAATCATCACAGGGACGAGTTATTGACTGTCACACATTATGAGGCACTGATGAAGATGTCATCAGTAATCATTGTTTATGAACATTAAGTAGCTTTAATCTTCTTCTGTCCTTTCTGCCTTCTCTCCTCAAGTGGGCATAAAGCCGCCCACCCTGACCGTCCTCCCCACCTCCAAACAGGAGGGGCAGCAGAGCGGCGTCACACTGGTGTGTCTGTCCAATGGGGGCTTCCCCTCAACCTGGACGCTGGGCTGGAAGGTGGGGGGCAGCAGCATGTCGTCAGGGGTGTCAAACAGCCTGGAAGTCCCGGGAGGGGACGGCCTCTACAGCCGGAGCAGCACCCTGAGCCTCTCTGCAGACCAGTGGAGGAAGGCGGGCTCAGTGAGCTGTGAGGCCAGTCTGAGTGGACAGAGCCCCGTCACTCAAACCCTGAACCCTGAGCGCTGCTCAGAGTAGAGCTTCAGCAGCACTTCCTGTCTGGAAATGATGCTGCTGCTTTGATGGAGATCTGGATGAAGCTACAGATCTCCTCTGATCTCGTACCTCTGCAGAATAATGCTTCTTTTCATGTTTTTTTTGGAGCTTTATGTAACTGATCTCATGTTCTGCTTTATATCCTAATAAAATACATCAAAATCGACTCATCAAAGTGTGGCTTATATTGAATAAGTGCTTTTTAAATTAATTTTGCAATTTCTGATTCATGCACAGTGAAACAAACTTAAAACTCTCATCACACTTTCTTCCAGCATACAGTGATGCACAGATTAATCATGTGTGTCAGTTTACCATAAAGACATTAACATGTTTACATTCTGAATACATCATGTCCATTATCTTTATCAATAGATTTATGCTTTGTAAATCATATTATTGCCTTCATTAATACCCCTCCAACAGCAAACATTTTATGCTAATGAATGTAAAAATAAAAGAAAACTTGGAAATATTGTTCAGGATCGTTTTCTTATACTTTGTTAAACTTATTCTAACAACAACCCTGTTACTGAGCAAACTTCTCAGCCTGACTCAGAAAAGCCATCATGACAAACAGAGTCATCAGAAACATAATCGTGGTTCAGTTTTCTGTGCGCGGGAATGAAAACAGCTCAGAATCTCTGCAACAGAAGAACTTCAACTCTTTGGTGCAGCGATGCATAAGAATCATGCAAAATACTTCTGAGAAGTTAAGCACACACCTGTTTTATGGGAACAAACAGAAAACAGAAGTGAGATAGAAAGAAAGATCTTCAGGTCTCGGGACTCATTCTGGTGTTGACTCAAGTTTCTTGAGGAATAAAGTGTTTTTATATGCTTGTAAACATTTGACTAAAGCTCAAAAGTTATCTGGTTTCTAATAAACTATATAACCACCCAAAGTATTCTGATATTTACCTGATTTAAGATTTCTTTGTGCTTTGTATCACTCCCTCCAGGAAATAAGCAACACCGGTCCTTTATACTGATGGATTTATTTCTCTCCCTCTCGTCAACTTCACCTCCTGATTATCAATCCACCGTCGAACTGTATTATACAATAATACAAATAAACACGTAATCATTAAATACAAAATTGACACGTTAAAAAAACAAACAGAACGACGAGAAACACAACACACATACCTCGCTGGCTGCACATAAACCAGGGGGAATGAGTCTTCTTATCAAAACCAAAAAATATCTTCCAAAAATCAAAAATGGAAAATACTTGGCTAATACCTTATAACTTAGCGTGAACTTCTTAAATCTTTCGTTTTCTTCCTTTATTAAATTTTTATGGAAATAATTATTGACAGAAATGTTCAGGTTATGATTACAATCAACTGTGGTGATTAAGTGCAAAGTGATTATCTGTATTTGGTGTTATTAATCTACATACGTGAGAATGTTTGAAGTTCAGCAGGTTACCAGTTATGGTTATAATAAAACAGAGAATAGCTCAAATTTGAATGTCAAGGTTCATCTGTTCTGGTTATTGCAACACTAAGTGTGCAGCAGTGGCAGTAACCAATAACTTTAGTTATGAGTTCAAAGCAATGACTTTAATCTGGTTTAAAAGCTTCATTAAGTCTTCTGTCTACCTGACCTACAAACACAGACACAGACCACTGAACACAGAGCTCACAGTAACCTCACCAAGCACTTCATATGTTGGCATATATTTTGTGACAAAATGTCAAAATATATAACATAATTAA
Organism: Odontesthes bonariensis; assembly: GCF_027942865.1. Taxonomy (NCBI): domain Eukaryota; kingdom Metazoa; phylum Chordata; class Actinopteri; order Atheriniformes; family Atherinopsidae; genus Odontesthes; species Odontesthes bonariensis. Next base: position 20,596,363 of record NC_134522.1, read on the forward strand.
TTTGTACTTAATATGAAAGTTATGACAGTCTGATTTAGGCCTTTACAGATTATTGTCGCAGTGGAGGTTAAACAAGATTTAATGTTTATTTAAATCTTTAATCTTTAATTAAAACACAAATAAATTACAATTACAATAACATAACACTTCTAACAATTTTTAAAATGTAAATGTAAAAGTAAATATATTTTATTTATACAGCCCTTTACAGACAATCCTTACGATGTACCAAAGTGCTTTACAACAGGTAATAAATAAAGAGAAGAATAAGTAAAAACAAATAAAAAAATAAAAAATAAAAACCCAACATTTTCTTGAATTTGCTTCTCACACATGAACAACAAATATGAACCAAATACAGTAGGTCAGTTATCTCAGTTTTAATGACTTAAATGAACATTTAACATTTTCCACCAGTATTTTTGTATCATCAACAACAAAAATACAAACTGAAAATCAGTGATGGATTATTTTCATCCAAGAGAAGAAAATCTGTAAAAAAGATTGTCTCCAGCATTTCATCAGATGAAACAACAGATTCAAATAACGGTGTTTTCCACTTTACTGACAGTCATCATCTGCCATGAGGTTATAAAGTATGAAATCAGCTGTTTGGTCACATCAGACACTGAGCAGGCCTTAAACTGGACTTAGATGAGTTCATATTTCTTGATGCAGCCAACATTATGGTTTTTATTTTGATATCTTAAGAAACACTTGAAAAAGGATGTAAACAAAGCGAATGTCACAAGAAGAGAGCAGGCTTCTGCTAATTGAAGGTCGTGGTTCAATTCCCGTCTTCCTCAGACGACATATCAAAACGTCCTTCGGAAATACACTGAACTGAATACACTCCATTGGTGTGTGAATGTATGTGACAGAGAAAAAGCATTACGTAGCCTTAAACACTGTATAGACTAAGAAGTGCTGGATGAATACGAGTTAATGGGTAAATGTGACGCTTTGTGTGGTCAACCAGCCGAGAAAAACACTGTATAAGTACAGTCCATCTAATATAGCTACATTTTGAAACTGTCAATAAACTATTAAATGTTCATACACACTTATGAGGAGGCAGGAGGAGGTGAACAGCAGAGTTCCACCACAGACTGTCACTCAAGAGAACCAAGTTCAAGTCCCATCTGATCTGATATTGTCCAACAACTTTGTTAGTTTTAACTTCACCATCAGTCGTGTTTGGTAAGGGACAGACATAAAACATTCCTGTTTAGATATTACTGCAATATAAATATGGTTATGATCAAAGATAAAAACACACGAAGGAACGACACATACGAATTCACAGACTGACTTGACTGAATTATTAGGAAGTTTATTTCTAAGAGTTCTGCGTTGAAGCAGTGCTGCACACTTAAAAGACGGTACATTGGGTTTAGTTGATGTCAGTTTAGTCAGTCCTAAATGTTGAACATACATGCTGGTGATGGCTGACAATATGAACATAGCAGCTAATATGAATAAACTCTGATCTAGAAAGAAGAATTATCAATAAAGAAATGATTAAAAAGGTGCAGGTAAGGTGGACAGCTGGCCCAGGAAGCCCCTCTCAGGACGTTCAGACTCCATGTTCTAAACATGGTGATTAAAACAGTGAAATATTTCACATGGATGCTTTGCACAGAGACTCTCAGATAGAAGTCCATTCATCTTAGCTGCGGATTCAGAATATTTTTTCTCCTTTTACATTATGTGCTAAAACATTTAGAGACCATTAGCATTTAGCAAACACATAATCAGATAAAAAAGAGGTGACGGTGAATCTCCTCTCTGCCATTCTCACAAAGCATCCCGCTGTTCATGGACAAAGCAGGAAAAATGATTTCACTGAGAGAATGTATCTGGTATCACAATGATTATGTCATTTAGCTGTATTCATACTACATAATGATTCAAAAGGTAGATGATAGAACATTAAGGAAAATATCACACGCTTGAATGGAAAATCAAAATGTCACTTATTAAGGCTTTTCTTTAACGTGAAACTTGTGGAATGAGCACAACAGCTTTAACAGCATTTACAAGTCCCAGCAATTTTTATTCAGAAAGCAGTGAGCAGAGAGTTCTTTATGTTCTGAAGTCCAGCATGAAGGAGCACTCCCAGTCGGGGAAGGAGATGGTGGTGTCGACTTGTTCAGCTTCTGCTGCTCGATCTGGATGTTTGTGAGGAAAACCACAGAGAAAATAATGAGCGGTGCCATTTCAGAGGTTTCTTGTTGTGTGTTTTTTGGTTTTTTTTGGGATGCGTCTCTTACCTCTGCACCTATGTGATAGGCTCTGAGCTCGTTGGGGTAGTTCCGATAGACTTGGAGGGTGGAGATTGAAGGTGGCATTTTTCTGAAGGGTGATGTCAGAGACTTCAGGTGGAGCTGCATCTGTTTGCAATCAGCAAGAGGATACAAATATTGGCTGTCAAAAGCTAAAAATAAAACACCACTTCATCTTTGTTGCAAGTAGAGTTGGAATTTCAAAATAGTGAAGGGACAGTAAGGGAGAAGGATGGAGGATGTTAGAAGCCAGAGATAAAGAGGAAATATGATGGGTGGAGGACCTACCTACGTTTCAGGTGGAGGTTAGTGCTGGAGAATATTGTCTTCTATAATGGAGAGTACTGTTGAGGTTTTCGTTTTTTTTTAAGGCAAATAGTAGTTTCAGGTAGAGCTGGAAGGTGGTATTTGTTTTGCAGGTGGAGATGGAAGGTGGAGTTGTTGTGCAGATGGATGGCAGACTGCTTGTGTAGAAGAAAGGTGGAGGTTTTTATGCAGGCGGATGGTAGACTCTGCATTTGGAGCTGGAAGGTGGAGTTTTTTTTGCAGGCAGATGGTTGACTCTGCATGGGATGGAAGGTGGAGCTTTTTAGCAGGTGGATGGTAGACTGCATGTGGAGAAGGAAGGTGGAGGTTATTCTGCAGGCGGATGGTTGACTCTGTGTGTGGAGACTGAAGGTGGAGGTTATTCTGCAGGCGGATGGTTGACTCTGCGTGTGGAGCTGGAAGGTGGAGTTTTTTAGCAGGCGGATGGTTGACTCTGCATGTGGAGATGGAAGGTGGAGTTTTTTAGCAGGCAGATGGTAGACTCTACTATTGGAGCTGTAAGGTGGAGGTTTTTCGGCAGGTGGATGGTTGACTGCTGGTGGAGATATCAGGTAGATTTTTTTGCAGATGGGTGGTAGACTGCTGGTGGAGAAGAAAGGTGGATGTTTTTCTGCAGGCGGATGGTTGACTCTGCATTTGGAGCTGGAAGGTGGAGGTTATTCTGCAGGCGGATGGTTGACTCTGCAGGTGGAGATGGAAGGTGGAGGTTATTCTGCAGGCGGATGGTTGACTCTGCGTGTGGAGCTGGAAGGTGGTGTTTTTTAGCAGGCGGATGGTTGACTCTGCAGGTGGATATGGAAGGTGGAGTTTTTTAGCAGGCAGATGGTTGACTCTACATGAGGTTGAAGGTGAAGTTGTTGTGCAGGCGGATGGTTGACTCTGCATGAGGTTGAAGGTGGAGGTTTTTCGGCAGGTGGATGGTTGACTGCTGGTGGAGATATCAGGTAGATTTTTTTGCAGATGGGTGGTAGACTGCTGGTGGAGAAGAAAGGTGGATGTTTTTCTGCAGGCGGATGGTAGACTCTGCATTTGGAGCTGGAAGGTGGAGGTTATTCTGCAGGCGGATGGTAGACTCTGCGTGTGGAGCTGGAAGGTGGAGGTTATTATGCAGGCGGATGGTTGACTCTGCAGGTGGAGATGGAAGGTGGAGGTTATTCTGCAGGCGGATGGTTGACTCTGTGTGTGGAGCTGGAAGGTGGAGTTTTTTAGCAGGCGGATGGTTGACTCTGCATGAGGTTGAAGGTGGAGGTTTTTCGGCAGGTGGATGGTAGACTGCTGGTGGAGAAGAAAGGTGGATGTTATTCTGCAGGCGGATGGTTGACTCTGCGTGTGGAGCTGTAAGGTGGAGTTTTTTAGCAGGCGGATGGTTGACTCTGCATGAGGTTGAAGGTGGAGGTTTTTCGGCAGGTGGATGGTTGACTCTGCGTTTGGAGCTGTAAGGTGGAGGTTATTCTGCAGGCGGATGGTTGACTCTGCGTGTGGAGCTGTAAGGTGGAATTTTTTAGCAGGCGGATGGTTGACTCTGCATGAGGTTGAAGGTGGAGGTTTTTCGGCAGGTGGATGGTTGACTGCTGGTGGAGATATCAGGTAGATTTTTTTGCAGATGGGTGGTAGACTGCTGGTGGAGAAGAAAGGTGGATGTTTTTCTGTAGGCGGATGGTAGACTCTGCATTTGGAGCTGGAAGGTGGAGGTTATTCTGCAGGCGGATGGTAGACTCTGCGTGTGGAGCTGGAAGGTGGAGTTATTTAGCAGGCGGATGGTTGACTCTGCTGGTGGAGAAGAAAGGTGGATGTTATTCTGCAGGCGGATGGTTGATTCTGCGTGTGGAGCTGTAAGGTGGAGTTTTTTAGCAGGCGGATGGTTGACTCTGCGTTTGGAGCTGGAAGGTGGAGGTTATTCTGCAGGTGGATGGTTGACTCTGCGTGTGGAGCTGGAAGGTGGAGGTTATTCTGCAGGTTGATGGTTGACTCTGCGTGTGGAGCTGGAAGGTGGAGTTTTTCAGCAGGCGGATGGTTGACTCTGCAGGTGGAGATGGAAGGTGGAGGTTTATCGGCAGGTGGATGGTTGACTGCTGGTGGAGATATCAGGTAGATTTTTTTGCAGATGGGTGGTAGACTGCTGGTGGAGAAGAAAGGTGGATATTTTTCTGCAGGCGGATGGTAGACTCTGCATTTGGAGCTGTAAGGTGGAGTTCTTTAGCAGGCGGATGGTTGACTCTGCATGTGGAGATGGAAGGTGGAGTTTTTTAGCAGGCGGATGGTTGACTCTGCATTTGGAGCTGTAAGGTGGAGTTCTTTAGCAGGCGGATGGTTGACTCTGCATGTGGAGATGGAAGGTGGAGTTTTTTAGCAGGCGGATGGTTGACTCTGCAGGTGGAGAAGAAAGGTGGAGTTTTTTCTGCAGGCGGATGGTAGACTCTGCATTTGGAGCTGGAAGGTGGAGGTTATTCTGCAGGCGGATGGTTGACTCTGCGTGTGGAGCTGGAAGGTGGAGTTTTTTAGCAGGCGGATGGTTGACTCTGCAGGTGGAGATGGAAGGTGGAGGTTATTCTGCAGGCGGATGGTTGACTCTGCAGGTGGAGATGGAAGGTGGAGTTTTTTAGCAGGTGGATGGTTGACTCTGCAGGTGGAGAAGGAAGGTGGAGGTTATTCTGCAGGCGGATGGTTGACTCTGCAGGTGGAGAAAAAAGGTGGATTTTTATTCTGCAGGCGGATGGTTGACTCTGCGTTTGGAGCTGGAAGGTGGAGTTTTTTAGCAGGCGGATGGTTGACTCTGCAGGTGGAGATGGAAGGTGGAGGTTATTCTGCAGGCGGATGGTTGACTCTGCAGGTGCAGATGGAAGGTGGAGGTTTTTTCTGCAGGCGGATGGTTGACTCTGCAGGTGGAGATGGAAGGTGGAGGTTATTCTGCAGGCGGATGGTTGACTCTGCAGGTGGAGATGGAAGGTGGAGGTTATTCTGCAGGCGGATGGTTGACTCTGCAGGTGGAGATGGAAGGTGGAGTTTTTAGCAGGCAGATGGTTGACTCTGCAGGTGGAGAAGGAAGGTGGAGGTTATTCTGCAGGCGGATGGTTGACTCTGCAGGTGGAGAAGAAAGGTGGAGTTTTTTCTGCAGGCGGATGGTAGACTCTGCGTGTGGAGCTGGAAGGTGGAGTTTTTTAGCAGGCGGATGGTTGACTGCGTTTGGAGCTGTAAGGTGGAGTTTTTTAGCAGGCGGATGGTTGACTCTGCAGGTGGAGATGGAAGGTGGAGGTTATTCTGCAGGCGGATGGTAGACTCTGCGTGTGGAGCTGGAAGGTGGAGTTTTTTAGCAGGCGGATGGTTGACTCTGCAGGTGGAGATGGAAGGTGGAGGTTATTCTGCAGGCGGATGGTTGACTCTGCAGGTGGAGAAGGAAGGTGGAGGTTATTCTGCAGGCGGATGGTAGACTCTGCGTTTGGAGCTGTAAGGTGGAGTTTATTCTGCAGGCGGATGGTTGACTCTGCAGGTGGAGATGGAAGGTGGAGGGTTTTTGCAGACGGATGGTAGAAGCTGCAGATGGATGTGGAATGTGGAGGTTTGTCCTGCAGGCTGTTGATGGAGACAAAAACTGTATTTACTGATTCAAATATGAAAAAAAACTTAAAGCTATATAACTATGTACAGATATCAAAACATTTAACCATCTAACTCATATTTAAAATCTAAAATAGATTATTAAATATTATTTAGATTTAGTGAATATCAATTGTTTGTGGGTGGATTTCTCGGCCTAGGCTCATGAGAAACATCCACGTTGTGAAGCGGAGGATACTCTCCAGCTCCATCGGAGACGTGCACAGTCTGAAGCCCGTCTTCAGAGATTGTGGTCGTCAGTGATGGACGATTCAGCCTCTCCCAGAGCTTCTGCTTAATCTGAAGTCCCAGGTTCAGGCTGTAGGGACGGACACGGCCAGTTTTGAACCTACAAGAAACAGAAATGACATCGTAAAAATAATGAATTTAAATCTTTTAGTACGCTTTAAATGTGATGATGATTCATCTGAAAAAGTCACATCATTTGATAGAAACACACCTCAGCATGTCATCAACCACCTCGTGGTAGATTTTTTGGTACTCCTCCACCGTGTGGTTGTGAATCATTAGCGGGTCGTCGTCCTGTATGGGAGCTCTGGAGGGTTGGAGGCTGAGGGCCACAGGAGACACTGCTGGGAGGTCTTCAGGTGGGATGGGGTCTCTAGGCTTTGGCACCAAACTCAGAACCTCTAAAGGAGGTTCAGAAGGGCCGGCCACCGCGCTGCGCTTCCTCTTCCTTGAGGGGTTTGCACTTGTGGAGCGCTTGCGTTTTTGGGGTGCTTTAGCCACCTGCAGAAGGTCAACAACACAGAAGAGTTCAGACTGGAGGAACCCACTTAACCTTTTGCACATTTTGCTTTGTAAGAATGCAATTCATCATTACATCAGGTTTTCACAGATCAAACATTTTATTCTACACTTGGATGTAGGAAGATAAGTGATTAAAAATGTTGGGTTGGGATTTGGAATTAATTCAGTTAAGCAGACCTGTACACTTGTTGGACACAATGTAACATCAAATTTTTTATCTGTATGTGAGAATCAGATGTCTTACCTGATCGCCCCTGCAGCACGGACACTGCCTGTGGGCCGTGGTTGCGATCCTCCTGGATCTGCGGATGTCCTGGTGGTCGGCTGGTACATCACACTGAAACAGCATGTCAGAGAATGGGTTTAAATGGATTGTAAATGTAAGAAATGAGAATTTCGCACAGTCCTACAAATCTTCATAATTTCCTAAAGAAAATCTGTGATGTCTCTAAGAAGTCCTATCAACCCACGGAGTTGCTTTGTCCCTGAATAGTTTGGTAAAGAACAGTTCCTGGACCTCATCGATCTCAACTATCAGTGCTTCCTTGCTCAAAATAGTACCCGTTTCACTATTTTCTCCATAAACTCCAATAATAAATGCATTCATTTTGATTCATTCAACACAATAGACATCAAAACAATAAATCTCAATAAAATAATACAATATACAAATATAAAATCCTCTAAACTCTCTTTTCATACTATAAATATGTAGGAAAACTTCTCGTTCAGGTCAGGTTTGAGTTTTTCTGAGTTGTTTCCCTTTGAATTTGGTAGTTTTTCATTTCATTTCATTGGACTGATGGTCACATATATGTCACATTCATAAGCTCACCAGTGCCACTGAGCAGAGTATACACAGCTAAACAGAACGTTTTCACTTATTGATGATGACTGATGAACATTATCAGCCAACCACAGGCGGATTAGAGAGGGCAGTGCTTCGCCCAGGTGACCTACAGCTGCCTCACGTGCTTTTTAAGTGCAACGTACAAGTTAACAACCTCAGTGATTTAAGTTCTAGAAAAACAGGTGTGAGCTAGTTTTTAGAAGAAAAAAAACGAGTATATATATATACTCTATATAGAGTATATATATACACTCTATATATACTGTATATATATATATATATATATAGTATATATATAAAACATTCAGACAGGTTTTGATATGAAAGTATAGTACTTTTAAAAAGAAACGACAGCTCAGCAGTGACACAGCTGAAGAGAGTTCCAGAACAAGTCGAAAAACAACAACATTCATCGTTGTTGCTGCTGAGCTGTATTTTTTCAAAAATGTGCAAAACTCTGATACTAAAATGTCTCCAAAAGTTATAGTAAAAATATACAAATAAATATATACACACACAAGTATATATATATATATATATATATATATAAATATATATATATATATATATATATATATGTAAAGTTTAAGTTGTTAACCTGCAATTTGCATTTCAAATAATAAAAGTATAAAGTCTGACCTTTGTTGGGTTTTATAAAAGTAATTATAAGGACAGACAATGTGAGCTACTCAAACAAAACTTGTTTAATTTGTTTAGAATACAAGTTCAAAAGCCAGTTCAGGTCTGACAGTCGGCATCATTTCAGTCAAAAGGACGTTCCCTTAAACTTTAACCCATTTTTGTTCTTTAAAATCACATAAATATGCACACTCTACTGAATGTCCCCCATTGTGGGATGAATAAAGTATTTTTCTATTCTATTCTATCCTAACTTTGACTTCACTTTATGTTCTGTACAATGTGACCTGGTTAATGGGTGTTTTATATGTTATTTCTGTAATCCCTGACCTTTTGAAAATTTTATGAAAGTAGTTACGAGGACAGATGATTTGAAGTACTTAAAGGAAGTGTTTCAAAAGGGAAAAAAAATAAACTTAGGAAAACTATAAACCAATGCTCAGTTTCATAAACAGGTGTTAAAAGTTCTGGTACAGTTGAGGTCTAACAGTCAATATCATGACGGTATAAATTACTGAAATAGTATAGAAATAGTATAAATCCCCCAATTTAACTAAAATTTGGATTATTTCTTCACCATTTGTTTTGCAAAGCAAAGAAAAATAGTAGCCTACAGACTGTCAAATTTCTAAAAATCCAATTTCTTACATTTTCCATGTTGGAAGTTTCTTTGAGTCACAGGAAGTTTCTGGGAGTCTTTGGCTCTTTAGAAGATGCAGCAAATTGTCAGTCAAAGTGATTGAAATCAACAGCAATCGATGAGGGATGTCTGAGAAAACACTGTCCTTGAATGATAGAATTGTGTTTGTGTTTAAATGATGATACAACCTAAAAGATGCACCTGAGGAGGAACCATAGCAACCATGGAATGCTGGACATCCAAGTTTGTGCATTGGTTGTTTTCACGGATGTGGACATAATGATGCCACGTGATGTTTTTCACATGTCACCTCTGTGATGGGATGTTATATCAAGTTTACCTGAAAACACATTTATAAGTATATATGTATGAAGCAATGTGCCCCGGCCTTGAATCTCAGGGCAAAAGGCCCAGTCATAAGGGGAGATTGCTCTGGGAGAGAGGAGAGGGAAGTTAGTCCAGGTATGGATTGAAACAGAGTTTCCAGAGAGAGATGCACAGGGTGTTAAATTTTACAGAAGAATTTGCTTACTTAGGAACTGGGAAGAGGAAACTTGGAAGGGGGGTACTGGTTTGAGTTCCAACGGGAGGTTTTCCACAGGAGCGGAGCATCTTGAGGGAAGCGGGTAAGTGATCTGGGCAAGTAGGCTGCTCTTGGGCCGGATGGAGGACACCGAGAAGCATAGGGACAGAGATGTTAGAAGTGTGAGCTTCAAGAAACGCACGAGAGCCATGAAAGAGCCGCTCTACTATGGCAGATAATCTGGTGGAGACTGGGTGCAGGCCGGTGATGAGATTGATAAACAACAGGTGTACTGACCGAGGAGAGGGAACCCAGGACTCCACCCAGCGGCAGGTCCCAGCCTGCCCAACCCATCCTAGATTCCAGAAGATAAACAAATGATAAAGTGAGAAGATTCAGTTGATGCATCTCCTGGATTACTGACTACCTGACAGACAAAACACAGTTTGTGTGACCAACAGGAAAGGCTGTGTACCAGTATGGGATGAGCAGACTACTTTCTAAAGAAGGCTCAAATCCTATAATGTGTGAAGCAAGATGCTGGAGATTTTCTATCAGTCCGTTGTGGGCAGTGTATTTTTCTTACCTGTTGTCTGCTGGGGGGAGCGGCATTGGAGCCAGCGATGCAAACAGACCGGATAAACTGACCAGGAATGCTGGCTTCATCACTGGATACAATCTGGAGACATCTGAGGCCGTGATGGAGAGGAGGACTCTGTACAAACTGTTATCCATCCTGGGTAATCCTGAACATCCTCTCCCATCACGTACCGGACAGACAACGGAGTTCCTTCTCCAGGAGGCTCATTCAGCTCTGCTGTCACAAGGATCGCTACAGGAAATCCTTCCAGCCAAAGGCCGTCAGACTGTCCAGCAGTTCACACCAAACTTAATGAGTGAATAAGTATTCATCTGTGTTTATAAATACCTGCACTGCACTCATGTTCAACTTAATTATTCAATTTTAATACATGTACTATCCATCTGCACATTACTGTATATACATTTGTTCATTATTCTTTTGTAAATACTTGTTTTTCTATACATTATTGTACATATTTTCTTTTTAAAAGTGCCACTATTTTTTTATCCATCTCATATTTTTCTACTTCACTGTGCTCTATACTTGCTGCTGTAACGGAAATTTCCCAGCCTGAGATAAATAAAGTATATCTTATCTTATCAACAAGTTTCTAATTGTGTTTTTCAGAAATATGGTTTTAGAAACACATTTTCCACGCCATGTAAGCATACGTTATTATAGTATATTCAATGCACTCAAACTTGAATACAACTTATAATACTTACACGAGTATATGACATGTTATTTTTCACTTTTAATGGTAAAAACTACGCCTCACAAAGGTTAAAAACTATGCTTTCATTTGTAACTTTAAAACTATTTTAAAACTCTTTATCATGGATGTCTCGCATTCTACCAATTTCTGAAAAGAATAATCTGAATATTTCTAATGTAAATATATGCTTAATTATGCTTCTGAGAAATATCCTAAAATATAAGCCTATATTCGCTTCTTTAATTTATTCACTCTACAACATACTAACTCGCTTTTACTTTAAATTCTTTTTAGTCGTACCTCCTGTAATTATATGTATAACAAAGTATATTCTAAAGTGTTTTAGATGATTATATGATGAACATGTGCTTTATCAAGGTTTTTTGAAGTTTCAAAGTGTGAGTTTTTAAGCATATTTCAGAATTTGAATAAATTTGACAGAAACCTTTTGATCTAATCACACATTTGGTATAGCTCTAATTCAAGCAGGTTCATTTGTATGATGACTTTACTTTTAATGTTTTAGAAATACCCAGTAAGCGTGCCATCTAGTTCTTTGTGAGTAATAAGTATAGTTAAAGTCAATGTAGTTCCAATTCGACTTATTTGTGCATAAAAAGATAATTCCATGTAGTATTGTTGATTCTCTTGAAGCCATTTTTTCAGACCGCTTACTATTGAAATTAAATTCTTAAAATTTTTCATTCAGAAAAGCAGTTTTGAGATTGTTATTATAGAACTATAGTGTCTTTTTAACCCAAAATCACATTATGCACGTTTGATAACAGTGCCTCGGTGTTATGTTGATTGTTGTTGTTATAAAAAACATGTCAGTGATGTTTATCATACACAGTTGAGAAAGTTTTAGCAAAGAATGTTTCACATAATCATGAATAAACATACTGAGGAACCTGGGAAGCAGCTTGTATGAGGCTTTCTACAAAAGGTTAAAGGCTCATTTCTTTCTGCAAGTGAAGATGGAGGGTTGCACCATGCACCAATTTGCACTTCTACTTTAGTATTGTTCTATGTCTATTTTTTGTCTATTTTTGTACTTGTTGCACTAAAGAGAGCGAGGTGTAACCAGAGTCAAATTCCTCGTGTGTGTCCACATACCTGGCAATAAAAAGCGATTCTGAGTCTTTTCTGCCAGAGGACAAAGAGGCATAAATCAAGATGGAGGGTAGAGTTTTTGCTCTGCAGGTGGACGGGGAAGGTGGCACATGGTGAAGGTTACAGATGGAGATTGAAAGTGGATTTTCTTCTGATGGTTGATGGTTTTTGTACAGCCAATTAATGAGTTTGTATCACTGTGGTGGACTTTTGGTGGAGGAACCAAACTCATCATTCACTGTAAGTACCAGAATTTTCTCATTATTTCTGCAATAATGTTTTTGGAAATACTATATCAAGCTGTTATGGACATCTTATATGTTGTAGATATTTGTTATTCATTATTTGAAGTAAATTCTCAATTTTCTCATGAAGCTGGTACAGACTCTAATGTGCATGTAGTGTTGGAGCTGATGTTGAGGCGACATTTATTCACTAGAAAAAAGAACTGAATCTTTTACTTGTCTTTTTTTATTTAAATGTGTTTGTGCAATTATTTATCGGGGATTGAAGTTTCATTTTCTACTTTCAAATCTTTGAATACGTAAGATGATAAAAAAAAAACTGAGTGTCCATTCATTAGAACGATAGTTTAAGTTCACAGTTTGTTGGTTTTCTGTATGAAAAAGGAAGTGAAACAGACAGATGTCAGTTTGGTTGATAGTGTACAGACGGGACATTTTTTAACAACATATTTGCAGTGACGGCTTACAACATGTACACTTACTTTATGTTTCACATTTAAGAGCCAGTCTGAGTAACTAATGAAAAATGAAAGAAATAACAATTCTGACATAAGTAGAAATATTAAATAAAGTTTTGAAGTTGCATTTAATTTGGAAAACCTTCATTTCCTTCTATCTCTCCTCCGCTCCTCTGTGTGATCACAGTATCTTTCCCACAGTTAGTCCACAGTATTGTTCCTCTCTGTCATGTATCAGGAGTGTCTCGTGTCCAGCTGTCTGTCCTGCAGTGGAAGTTAATCTGCTCCTTGTGTGTCTCTGCTCTCCCCTCCAGCTGGCCCCATGGTCAGACCCTCAGTCTCTCTGCTGCCCCCCTCCTCTGAGCAGCTCTCCGGGGGCTCGGCCACGCTGGCCTGCCTGCTGACCGGCTACTCTCCTCAGGGAGCCGTGGTGAGCTGGGAGGTGGACGGTACAGAGGTGACAGAGGGGGTCCTGACCAGCTCAGAGGAGGAGAAGAGCGGACGCTACAGCAGCAGCAGCACCCTGAGCCTGAGCCCAGAGCGCTGGATGAAAGGAGAGCTGTTCTCCTGCGGGGTCCTCCATCATGAGCACAGGCAGGTCCAGTCCCTCCAGAGGAGCAAGTGTGAGGCCTCGAGGGGCTGACTGCAGACCAGGACAGGAGCAGTGTGTGGGGGGGCAGGAGGAGCACACCTGCTGCTCTGATCATTATGAGTTTTAATGTTTGTAGAAGAAACTAGAGCTTTGTGTGGCACAGATCAACACTGCTGTAAAGTGTTGGACATCAACAACTTACAGAGGAATGTGTGCAGCTCTGCAGCTGGATGTGAGTGTGTTTAATAACTGTCATGTTGATGGTTGACTTTTATGCAAATAAAGCTTGCTCTGATTAATACGTTCATTTAGTGTTTGGTCCTTTTTAATAATGATCACAAAATATTTTAAAGGGTTTAATGACTTCAGAAGATTCTCCTCAAGTGGAAAATAATTAGCTTGCATTTGAACGAATACATGTTCCTCCTTCTGAATTTATTCAACAATGTAGTGAGACATGATTTAAGATTATTAATGATGACTAATTGAAATAGCAACAATTTAAACTGTGAGCATGTAAACAATTTAGAAATTTCATCAAGCTAACTCATGATTCCACTGTGTATTCAGGTAAATGTTGTGTCTCATACTGGGAGTAAATGTGAACTCAATAGGAAAACAGACTGCTAAATAATTTCATATAAACTAACCAACGTATTCATCACAATCTGTATTTTGTGACTGAGGTTACTGTCAGTTTACAGAAACTGGTGATGTGGTTCCTGGGGACTTATTGTTCATTTCTGCTCCATTGTTTTCCTTTGTTCAGTTCAGCAGAGGATCAATGCCATGTGTATAAATCCTGAGTTATTTATTCCCTCTCTAAGCCTCGACCCTGACTTACTGCTCAGAGCTTCTGCAACACTTCTTATCCAGAAATTATGCTTTTATGATGGAGATGAAGGTGCAGATCTCCTCTGTTCTCATATCTCTGCAAACTTGAGAATCTTTTTATTTTTACTCTGCTTTCTGCTTCACTTTGTAAAAATCGTCTCAAGTTCAAATCAACTCATGTTAAAGAACTTATATTAATTAAGCATCTTTGTATTCTAATTGAAATGTATTTGATAAAGACACTATCCATGAATTTTTTTTTCATTCACACATATCTTCAACATCCACTGAGGTCTATTTGTCTATTTACAGCACAGGTAAAAAATGTAGTATAAAATATAGTTTGTAACATATTTATCTTTTCACATTTGTATGTTTTTTAATATCTGACTACTGCAGAGGAGACTTGTCATGTGCATGATTTACTTTTGAATGCTTTCCATCAACACCTCTGTTCTGATAACACAGGATTTATATACTGAAGTTAAAGCTTTTTGTCTGTTTATTCCAACCGATTGTTTTTCTGTTTGATGACTGTTGTGCTCACTGGAGCAGTTTTCCTCATCACAGTCTCTTCACCAACGCTGTATATAAGAAGTTTGGGAGGCTGTCCAGGTTTCTGAAGGTACCAACTGAGATCAGCACCAATATCTGAACTCCCTGTGGCGCTGATGCTCACAGTCCCTCCAACACTGACAGACTTGGATTTATCAGCCTGAGTCAGAAAGTTGTTGGCAAACGACTCTGAAATGATAAAGAAAACAAATTATGAAAATCAGCAGACTCAGTGGTAATAAATGAAAGATGCCTAAAACTATAATCTGTTGAAGATGTTAAAGCACGTCACGGTCTAACAGGAAACCAGAACAACTAATAATTTAAGACAGGCAGACAATGTTAAAAGCTTCTCACCCTGACTCAGAAAACCCAACATCACAATCAGAGTTATTGGAAACATCATCCTGGTGGAGGTTTCAGTTTGAGAGCCCAGGAACAGTTCAGACTCTCTGTGACAGAGGAACTTAAACTCTGAGCAGCAGTGATGCATTCAAATCATGCAAAATAGTTTCAAGGAGGCAAAATCACACCTGTTTCAGTGAAACAGAAAAAAACTGCTGAACTGAGGTGGGAGGCAGCCCAGTCTAACAGGAAAACCATCAGGTTTGTCCACATTTCAGAAACATAATGCAGAAACTATGAGATGGTTTCATTTATTACATCTTCTTTTGTTTTGAATGGAAGAATCGAGACGACATGATGCAAACCTGTAAAGATGTATTCCTTCGTGTTTCACCCTAACCGTGTGTTTTTATCTTTGATCATAACCATATTTATATTGCAGAAATATCTAAACTTAACCAGGAATGTTTCATGTCTGACCCTAACCAAACACGACTGACAGTGAAGTTAAAACTAACAAAGTTGTTGGACAATATCAGATCAGATGGGACTTGAACTTGGTTCTCTTGAGTGACAGTCTGTGGTGGAACTCTGCTGTTCACCTCCTCCTGCCTCCTCATGAGTGTGTATGAACATTTAATAGTTTAGTGACAGTTTCAAAATGTAGCTATGTTAGATGTACTGTACTCATACAGTGTTTTTCTCGGCTGGTTGACCACACAAAGCGTCACATTTACCCATTAACTCACATTCATCCAGCACTTCTTCAAGTTTTCATTTCTACATTTTATTTCTTGTAAAAGTCTCACTTTTATCTTCTCATATGTGTCTTTTTTCCTCATTAACAGGTTCTGGCAGTATCCTGCTCACAAACTGTGACATCAGCTGATAATAATTTAGATTAAATCGGAATGATCTTCTTGTGACAGTCGCTTTGTTTACATCCTTATTCAAGTGTTTCTTAAGATATGAGAATAAAAACCATAATGTTGGCTGCATAAATAAATCTGAACTCATATCAGTCCAGTTTACAGCCTGCTCAGTGTCTGATGTGACCAAACAGCTGATTTCATACTTTATAACCTCATGGCAGATGATGACAGTCAGTAAAGTGGAAAACATCGTTATTTGAATCTGTTGTTTCATCTGATGAAATGCTGGAGACAATCTTTTTTATAGATTTTCTCCTCTTGGATGAAAATAATCCATCACTGATTTTCAGTTTGCTTTTTTGTTATTGATGATACAAAAATACTGGTGGAAAATGTTAAATGTTCATTTAAGTTATTAAAACTGAGATAACTGACTTACTGTATTTGGTTCATATTTGTTCATGTGTGAGAAGCAAATTCAAGAAAATGTTGGGTTTTTAAAAATTTGTTAGAAGTGTCATGTTTATATTTATTTGTATTTTAATTAAAGAATAAAGATTTCAATAAACATTAAATCTTGTTTAACCTAAACTGCGACAATAATCTGTAAAGGCCTAAATCAGACTGTCATAACTTTCATATTAAGTATATTTTAATTATATCATATATTGTGAGTATTTGTCACAAAATTGTTAAAAGACATATGTAGTGCTTGGTGAGGTTACTGTGAGCTCTGTGTTCAGTGGTCTGTGTCAGAGTCTCTTCTTCTCCAGCAGCTGCAGTCAGTTCCTGCTGTAACAGCTCAGTGTGTCTGCAGTCTGACTGAAGGAGGTTTTTGTACGACTACAAATCACTGTGTGAACAGCAAGGAACCATCTATGTTGTGTACACTCTTACAGTAGTAAACTGCTGCGTCTTCAGCCTGAGCTCCACTGATGGTCAAAGTGAAGTCAGAG
Source organism: Odontesthes bonariensis (assembly GCF_027942865.1). Lineage (NCBI taxonomy): Eukaryota > Metazoa > Chordata > Actinopteri > Atheriniformes > Atherinopsidae > Odontesthes > Odontesthes bonariensis. The sequence continues at coordinate 20,613,260 of NC_134522.1, forward strand.
CTGCTTCCACTGCCACTAAACCGAGATGGTGTTCCTGAATGTCTGATACTGACGTGTCTTATCAGCAGCTTTGGAGTCTGTCCAGGTTTCTGCTGATACCAGAACATACACTGACCATCAACACAGTTAGAATGCACAGCAGGGCTGGTCGTACACTTCAGAGTGGCAGTGGATCCTGGAGTAAATGTCACTACTGGAGGCTGAGTCACAGTCACCTGACCGCTGCATCCTGCAGACAAAATCACATCATTCATTTATCAGCAGAAAGAAATGAGAGAAAAGGCAGCACATCATGATGGAAATGTTGCTGAGTGAATGAACCTGTAAAACAGCAGCAGGCCAGCGTCCAGATGAGGATGGTGATGAGAGTCATGGTGGTTGTTGTTTCTGCTGTGCTGACTGACAGATCTGAGTCCTGCAGTGTTGAACTCACAGGACTATAAACCTTCTCAGTTCACTGGAGGATCAGCTGATGATGCAAAGCCTCCTCTCTATGGAAATCATTTCTCTGCTCTCAACACACTGAAGACAACTGAAATGAGAAGAAACACTGTTTGGATTAAAACTATCTCTCCCTTATATGGGCTGGATGAGGATATATCAGAATTAGAAACAAATATTTTCAGCATTTGGATTAAGATCATGTCTGTTTTGCTGGTATTTATGAAATCTTCTTTTCTTCTCTTTAGATTCAATCTTATTATTGAAATATAAAACTGCCAAAAGTCATAAATAATAATATGTGTGGAAAATATTGTTTTGCAGCTTTTCTCAATAATTTTAATACAATATTAGTTCAAATGTAGTTCAAATATAAATGTATGACAAGAGGAAATGTGACTCTTCTTTCTCACTGCTAACGTGTTACAATAACATGATAAAAATGATCTTAAATCATGAAGCAATTTTAAGCCTCTTGAGTAGAAAAACATTCTCTACTGAATAAAATTTAAAGTGTGAAGTTTTAATGTGGAAAAAGGTGATTTATCAGAGGATAGATGTTTGTTCAGAGAGCAGGAGGTTTTTGTACAGCCACTTAATGAGTTTGTATCACTGTGGTACACTTTTGGTGGAGGAACCAAACTCATCATTGACTGTAAGTACCAGAAATGTTTTCTTTGTTCAACATGTCGTTTTTACAAAATTATTTTCAATATTGCCTGAAATGTTGTTGAGTTTGTTGCTTTTAAATTATATTTTTGTGAGTTATTAAACAAAGCTGATCTCACCATCTGAGGAGAGGCTTTGCAGAGATCAACATCCTTTCAGGGATGTAGAAGCTTTCATTTATAGACTGAAGAAAATATTTAATTTAGCATCTAATTCAATAATTTTGAGTAACAGTAAATGATTGAAATTGTAAACTTTTGTTCTTAACAATAACATTTACATTTGATCTGTTTTTTAGTGTCTGTCAATTTGAAATAATTCTAATAATTAATTCATTAATAATTAATCAGTTTTTACTTAAATTATATGTTCATAACAATGTTTTATTTCTTTATGGAAAATATGACATCATAACATGAGATTATTAAATGTGTCTTGTGTATGCGTAAATATCTCTAATTACCATGTTTTTTTCTATATTTTCCTTTTCCCATTCTGTTCACCATCATTTATCTTCATGTTTGAAACTAATTTCTGTTAAACATAAATAGATGTTATCATTGAGTGCAGATCAGCTTTGTGTTCACGGTTCATTCATTTCAGTTTAAAGGAAGTGAAAGAGACAGATGACAAAGTCTGAACTGTGTCCACATGAGTGTTTCAGCTCTGTCAGTTTAAACTTCAGAAAATCATCACAGGGACGAGTTATTGACTGTCACACATTATGAGGCACTGATGAAGATGTCATCAGTAATCATTGTTTATGAACATTAAGTAGCTTTAATCTTCTTCTGTCTTTTCTGCCTTCTCTCCTCAAGTGGGCATAAAGCCGCCCACCCTGACCGTCCTCCCCACCTCCAAACAGGAGGGGCAGCAGAGCGGCGTCACACTGGTGTGTCTGTCCAATGGGGGCTTCCCCTCAACCTGGACGCTGGGCTGGAAGGTGGGGGGCAGCAGCATGTCCTCAGGGGTGTCAAACAGCCTGGAAGTCCCGGGAGGGGACGGCCTCTACAGCCGGAGCAGCACCCTGAGCCTCTCTGCAGACCAGTGGAGGAAGGCGGGCTCAGTGAGCTGTGAGGCCAGTCTGAGTGGACAGAGCCCCGTCACTCAAACCCTGAACCCTGAGCGCTGCTCAGAGTAGAGCTTCAGCAGCACTTCCTGTCTGGAAATGATGCTGCTGCTTTGATGGAGATCTGGATGAAGCTACAGATCTCCTCTGATCTCGTACCTCTGCAGAATAATGCTTCTATTCATGTTTTTTTTGGAGCTTTATGTAACTGATCTCATGTTCTGCTTTATATCAAAATAAAATACTTCAAAATCAACTCATCAAAGTGTGGCTTATATTGAATAAGTGCTTTTTAAATTAATTTTGCAATTTCTGATTCATGCACAGTGAAACAAACTTAAAACTCTCATCACACTTTCTTCCAGCATACAGTGATGCACAGATTAATCATATGTGTCAATTTACCATAAAGACATAAACATGTTTACATTCTGAATACATCACGTTCATTATCTTCATCAATAGATTTATGCTTTGTAAATCATGTGATTGCCTTCATTAATACCCCTCCAACAGCAAACATTTTATGCTAATGAATGTATAAATTAAAGAAAACATGGAAATATTGTTCAGGATCGTTTTCTTATACTTTGTTAAACTTATTCTAACAACAACCCTGTTACTGAGCAAACTTCTCAGCCTGACTCAGAAAAGCCATCATGACAAACAGAGTCATCAGAAACATAATCGTGGTTCAGTTTTCTGTGCGCGGGAATGTAAACAGCTCAGAATCTCTGCAACAGAAGAACTTCAACTCTTTGGTGCAGCGATGCATAAGAATCATGCAAAATACTTCTGAGAAGTTAAGCACACACCTGTTTTATGGGAACAAACAGAAAACAGAAGTGAGATAGAAAGAAAGATCTTCAGGTCTCGGGACTCATTCTGGTGTTGACTCAAGTTTCTTGAGGAATAAAGTGTTTTATATGCTTGTAAACATTTGACTAAAGCTGAAAAGTTTTCTGGTTTCTAATAAACTATATAACCACCCAAAGTATTCTGATATTTTCCTGATTTAAGATTTCTTTGTGCTTTGAATTCATTTTTGGTTCCATCGTGTGTTCCACATCCAGGTATTACATTTAGATGAATGGGAAGAGGCTTCTGTTAAATGTCCACTGAGGCTTCATATTTGATGTTATTGTGTGTAAAAACGTGGTTGGAAACAACAAGGCGAGTACACAGTATTTTTGTTCTCCTGATGTTTGTGATACTAACCAAATGTTTGTAGGTCAGGTACACAGACGACTTAATGAAGCTTTTAAACCAGATTAAAGTCGTTGCTTTGAACTCATAACTAAAGTTATTGGTTACTGCCACTGCTGCACACTTAGTGTTGCAATAACCAGAACAGATGAACTGTGACATTCAAATTTGAGCTATTCTATGTTTTATTATAACCATAACTGGTAACCTGCTAAACATCAGACATCACTTTGCACTCAGTCACCGCAGTTGATTGTAATCATAACCTGAACGTTTCTGTCAATAATTATTTCCATAAAAAGAAATGAAAATGTGCTCACTAGTGTGCACCTTTGGCAGGAGGTTTATAGAGTCTGAAGTACTGTTTCAGCAGTACATAAGAAACAATATCAGGTTGAACGATTACATTTCACCATCAGAACATCACAGAAACTCAAGTACAGGAAACATCACATTTTATCACATTTTCATTGCTTTTATTGGTTTTGGCTGTTGCTCTGGTGTGTTTCTGTCACATCCATGGACTTATGTTGGGTTTTGTGTTTGGGATTTTCAGTTCATGTTTGGTGTTTCGGTCTTGCCATTAGTTTTCCCCTTCACTCTGTTAATTAGTTGATTCCCCTCACCTGTCTGTCATTGTCTCCAATCACGCCCAGCCCTCTATTTAGTCTCCTGTCTCCCCTGTCTGTCTGTCGGTCGGATCTTTTCATGTCTTCTGTGCCCTGTATGTGTGTGTTTTTCACCTGCCTGTATGCCATGCCACAACCTGTTCAGTTCTGAGATAAGTATTTATTGGTTCCTTTGTTATTTTGGTCATAATTAAATCCCGTTCATCTGAGGTCTGCATTCGTGTCCTTCCCTGAACCGCACCAACCCTGACAGTATCTGTGTTGCTACTGAAAGATTTTGCCAGCTCTGGTATCATTGTCAGATTTTATATACTGTGTCACTCACACTATTTTCAACCAATCAGCTGACAGATCAGAGCAGACTGAGCGGGTTGGGAAAGATGCATTGAAGAGTCAGGGGTTAAACTGATGGGTTCAGAAAGAAGTGGACAAAGCACTGAACCATCTGAAGCAATTTCTGAAATATATCATTTTTTTTTTAGCTTCACACAGCAGCAACCTGCAAAAAAAAGTATTGTTTTGATTTGAAATTTACCTCCTTACATAAAATGTTTTTAGAGGACCTCCAGAATGCCCCAGAGTGCCAGAGTTCTAATTTATCCAATCAGGTCTCACTGTGACATCACACAGAACACCTTCATGTGGAACCTGCAGCTGGCAGACACACACCAGTTTGGTTCAGAGAGAACACGTTTTGCTGACTCATTTGTGAAACTTCTCTAGTTCTTCAGACTGAGAGGCTGTTGGCTTCAGAAAAAGCATGCACCCATGCTGTGCTGCAGAGACTGGGACTGGGACTCTCCATCCAGCAGGAACTTCTCTCTTCACCTCAGCACCTCACCAGCTGCTCTGAGACGCAGGCCTGCATCACTTCTGCAAGGATGGAGGATCAGAGCTGTCTCAGTTGTGCCTCCTTTAAATGTGACAAATGATCAAAATTTGTTTTTTGTTTGTTCCTCATCCCGGTCATAGACAGGATACTGGACATATAATTTCAATGTTGAGTGTGTTCACTGTCTGCTGGAATCAAACTTAACAACAACCTCATGAAAGGTTAGAACTGAGTAATGATTATATTCAGATCCTGGTTGAGATGCTGACTACACATATTGATTGATATTATTTTATAAAAAACATTCATTTTTTTCATTCATGCCATCAGTGATTGAACAGGAAAGTTGAGCAAAGATAAATGATGATGATGCATTTGGTGCTTGGTGAGGTTACTGTGAGCTCTGTGTTCAGTGGTCTGTGTCAGTGTCTCTTCTTCTCCAGCAGCTGCAGTCAGTTCCTGCTGTAACAGCTCAGTGTGTCTGCAGTCTGACTGAAGGAGGTTTTTGTACGACTACAAATCACTGTGTGAACACATTAGCATCGTTTATTAAGTGTACTCCCATGCAGTAGTAAACTCCTGCGTCATCGGCCTTCATTCCGCTGATTTTTAGAGTGAATTCAGGCTCAGATCCACTGCTGCTGAAATGACTCGGAGCAGATTCACGGCTGCTGATTTTATAAAACAGCAGTTTGGGAGGCTGTCCGGGTTTCTGCAGGTACCAACTGAGATCATCATCAACTCCTGAACTGGCTGTACAGCTCAGAGAGACCGTGTCCCCCAAAGCAGCAGACTTTGATGCAGGAGACTGAGTCACAGATGGACTACCACCTGATCCTGGAAATTAGAAACATTAGAAACATGTTTTAACAGCCAAACAATTTTACATGCGAGGATTTGATACATTTTTAGCAGAGATGGAGTCATAATGGAAACAAAGCACTTCTCACCTCGAAGTTGGAGCAGCAGCGTGATCAACAGTGGAGTCAGAGACATCGTCACTACGATTAATCTCACTGTCAGACTGTACAGACGTTTCTCTGTGCTTCACTTTAAACTGGTTTAGGAGCAGCGATGCACAGCAGTCATTCAAAACACAAGCAACTCATTCAAACAAATACCTGTGTTTGTGTGAGGAGGGAAAATGTTTGTCATATGCAAAATGAAGTCAGCTCAATCACATCAGTGAAGACACCAAATCTTTTCACTTAGTCAGTTATTTTTCATTTAGTTTTTGAAAAGAAATAATTTGTTACTGCTCATGTTGATGAAAACTTGAACTGTTTCACACCGTTAAGTAGTTTGATTTTAGTCACATTAAGATAATGACATGAGAGTTTATCTCTTCTGCTTTATGCTAATCAGTGATGATGATGATGATGATGATGATGCTACATGTAAATCTGTGATATTTTTCAGAGTTTTAATCTGAATGGAAAAAGATTGACTCCAGAACTCACCGTCCTTTAGCACGATTATTATATACTGTTGATGTTGTGATATCACCCTGTTAATGACAAAAGTTTGGCCAGAGTTTATTTTTAATTATTATTGGATGTTAACTATAAAACTGGACAGAAAGAATGTCATCGGGAAACGTGGAATTAGGGGAAAATGTGTAGTTTTTAGAATTCTGTGAAAATCTTCACTGAGTTAAAACAGCAGAAACAGTTTGAGGCTGCATATCTTCCAACATTCTGTGAAAGAAAATCCTGGATCATCTGGACACAGATCAACATGGAAAAATCATAATTAGGATCACTTAGTCGGGTAATTTTCGTGTCATATTTGATTGTAACCTATTGACTGATCCTGCTGACAAGAAGATGAAGAACCTTGGTGAAAGTAAAAACTTAAAATTGTGTTTGGTGCTTGGTGAGGTCACTGTGAGCTCTGTGTTCAGTGGTCTGTGTCAGAGTCTCTTCTTCTCCAGCAGCTGCAGTCAGTTCCTGCTGTAACAGCTCAGTGTGTCTGCAGTCTGACTGAAGGAGGTTTTTGTACGACTACAAATCACTGTGTGAACACATTAGCACTGTTTATGTTGTGAGTACTCTGACAGTAGTAAACTGCTGCATCTTCAGCCTGAACTCCTCTGATGGTCATCTCAGCGTTCACTCCATCTCCTTTGCCAGAGAACCGTGAAGAAAACTCACTTGTGGCATTTTGACCAAGTTTGATCACCAATTTTGGAGCTCTTCCAGATTTCTTCTGATACCAGTTTATTGAGCTATCACCATATGACCAAACATATACTCTTGGGTTTGTGTTGCAGGTCAGACTGACTGTAGATCCAGGAGAAGATGTGATTACAGCAGTCTGAGTCACAGTCACTTGACCACTACACCCTGTAAAACATTTGTTTTAGATTTTTTAGATTTTTTGCCCCTGTTGTTAAACATACAAGGATTTCTGAATTAATTATCATGTGACTAATAATCCTAACCTTTGAAGCAGCAACAGCAGGCCAGCGTCCAGATGAGGATGGTGATGAGAGTCATGGTGGTTGTGGTTTCTGCTGTGCTGACTGACAGATCTGAGTCCTGCAGTGTTGAACTCACAGGACTATAAACCTTCTCAGTTCACTGGAGGATCAGCTGATGATGCAAAGCCTCCTCTCTATGGAAATCATTTCTCTGCTCTCAACAAACTTAAGACAACTGAATTGAGAAGAAACACTGTTTGGATTAAAACTATCTCTCCTTTATATGGGCTGGATGAGGATATATCAGAATTAAAAACAAATATTTTCAGCATTTGGATTAAGATCATGTCTGTTTTGCTGGTATTTATAAAATCTTCTTTTCTTCTCTTTAGATTCAATCATATTAGTGAAAAGTAAAACTGCCAAAAGTAAACAATAATAATATGTGTAAAAAATATTGTTTTGCAGCTTTTCTCAATAATTTTAATAGAATATTAGTTCAAATGCAGTTCAAATATAAATGTATCACAAGAAAAAATGTGACTTTTCTTTCTCACTGCTAACATGTTACAATAACATGATAAAAATGATCTTAAATCATGAAGCAATTTTAAGCCTCCTGAGTAGAAAAACATTCTCTTTTGAATAAAATATAAAGTGTGAAGTTTTAATGTGGAAAAAAGTGATTTTTCAGAGGATAGATGTTTGTTCAGAGAGCAGGAGGTTTTTGTACAGCCGCTTAATGAGTTTGTATCACTGTGGTACACTTTTGGTAGAGGAACCAAACTCATCATTCACTGTAAGTACCAGAATTTTCTCATTATTTCTGCAATAATGTTTTTGGAAATACTATATCAAGCTGTTATGGACATCTTATATGTTGTATATATTTGTCATTCATTATTTGAAGTAAATTCTCAATTTTCTCATGAAGCTGGTACAGACTCTAATGTGCATGTAGTGTTGGAGCTGATGTTGAGGCGACATTTATTCACTAGAAAAAAGAACTGAATCTTATTTGTCTTTTTTTATTTAAATGTGTTTGTGCAATTATTTATCGGGGATTGAAGTTTCATTTTCTACTTTCAAATCTTTGAATACGTAAGATGATAAAAAAAAAACTGAGTGTCCGTTCATTAGAACGATAGTTTAAGTTCACAGTTTGTTGGTTTTCTGTATGAAAAAGGAAGTGAAACAGACAGATGTCAGTTTGGTTGATAGTGTACAGACGTGACATTTTTTAACAACATATTTGCAGTGACGGCTTACAACATGTACACTTACTTTATGTTGCACATTTAAGAGTCAGTCTGAGTAACTAATGAAAAATGAGAGAAATAACCATTCTGACAATAAGTAGAAATATTAAATAAAGTTTCGAAGATGCATTTAATTTGCAAAACCTTCATTTCCTTCCATCTCTCCTCCTCTCCTCTGTGTGATCACAGTATCTTTCCCACAGTTAGTCCACAGTATTGTTTCTCTCTGTCATGTATCAGGAGTGTCTCGTGTCCAGCTGTCTGTCCTGCAGTGGAAGTTAATCTGTGTCTCTGCTCTCCCCTCCAGCTGGCCCCATGGTCAGACCCTCAGTCTCTCTGCTGCCCCCCTCCTCTGAGCAGCTCTCCGGGGGCTCGGCCACGCTGGCCTGCCTGCTGACCGGCTACTCTCCTCAGGGAGCCGTGGTGAGCTGGGAGGTGGACGGTACAGAGGTGACAGAGGGGGTCCTGACCAGCTCAGAGGAGGAGAAGAGCGGACGCTACAGCAGCAGCAGCACCCTGAGCCTGAGCTCAGAGCGCTGGATGAAAGGAGAGCTGTTCTCCTGCAGGGTCCTCCATCATGAGCACAGGCAGGTCCAGTCCCTCCAGAGGAGCAAGTGTGAGGCCTCGAGGGGCTGACTGCAGACCAGGACAGGAGCAGTGTGTGGGGGGGCAGGAGGAGCACACCTGCTGCTCTGATCATTATGAGTTTTAATGTTTGTAGAAGAAACTAGAGCTTTGTGTGTCACAGATCAACACTGCTGTAAAGTGTTGGACATCAACAACTTACAGAGGAATGTGTGCAGCTCTGCAGCTGGATGTGAGTGTGTTTAATAACTGGCATGTTGATGGTTGACTTTTATGCAAATAAAGCTTGCTCTGATAAATACGTTCATTTAGTGTTTGGTCCTTTTTAATAACGATCACAAAAGTTGTTAAAGGGTTTAATTACATCAGAAGATTCTCCTCAAGTGGAAAATAATTAGCTTGCATTTGAACAAATACATGTTCCTCCTTCTGAATTTATTAAACGATGTAGTGAGACATGATTAAAGATTATTAATGATGACTAATTGAAATAACAACAATTTAAAGTAGAAATTTCATAAAGCAAACTAATGATTCCACTGTGTATTCAGGTAAATGTTGTGTTTCATACTGGGAGTAAATGTGAACTCAATAGGAAAACAGACCGCTAAATAATTTTATATAAACTAACCAATGTATTCATCACAATCTGTATTTTGTGACTGAGGTTACTGTCAGTTTACAGAAACTGGTGATGTGGTTCCTGGGGACTTATTGTTCATTTCTGCTCCATAGTTTTCCTTTGTTCAGTTCAGCAGAGGATCAATGCCATGTGTATAAATCCTGAGTTATTTATTCCCTCTCTAAGCCTCGACCCTGACTTACTGCTCAGAGCTTCTGCAACACTTCTTATCCAGAGATGATGCTTTATGATGGAGATGAAGCTGCAGATCTCCTCTGTTCTCATATCTCTGCAAACTTGAGAATATTTTTATTTTTACGCTGCTTTCTGCTTCACTTTGTAAAAATCCTCTCAATTTCAAATCAACTCATGTTAAAGAACTTATATTAATTAACCATCTTTATATTCTATTTGAAATGTTTTTGATAAAGACATGATCCAAGAATTTCTGTTTTCATTCACACATATTTTCCACTTTGGACTCTTTGTCCATTTACAGCACAGGTAAAAAATGTAGTATAAAATATAGTTTGTAACATATTTATCTTTTCACATTTGTATGTTTTTTAATATCTGACTACTGCTGAGGAGAGTTGTCATGTGCATGATTTACTTTTGAATGCTTTCCAACAACACTTCTGTTCTGATAACACAGGATTTATATACTGAAGTTAAAGCTTTTTGTCTGTTTATTTCAACCGATTGTGTTTCTGTTTGATGACTGTTGTGTTCACTGGAGCAGTTTTCCTCATCACAGTCTCTTCACCAACACTCTGCAGCTGCAGCCTTCAGACAGACTGAAGGAGGTTTTTGTACGGCTCTAAATCACTGTGTGAGCGAGCTATCGCTATGATACCCGAGACAGTAATAATCTCCAGCATCTTCAGCCTGAAATCCACTGATGGTTAAAGTGTAGTCAGAACCAGATCTACTGCCTCTGAATCTAGATGGAGTTCCTGAGAACAGAGTTGATGCTTTGTATATAAGAAGTTTGGGAGGCTGTCCAGGTTTCTGAAGGTACCAACTGAGATCAGCACCAATATCTGAACTCCCTGTGGCGCTGATGCTCACAGTCCCTCCAACACTGACAGACTTGGATTTATCAGCCTGAGTCAGAAAGTTGTTGGCAAACGACTCTGAAATGATAAAGAAAACAAATTCTGAAAATCAGTAGACTCAGTGGTAGTAAATGAAAGATGCCTAAAACTATAATCTGAGGAAGATGTTAAAGCACGTCACGGTCTAACAGGAAACCAGAACAACTAATAATTTAAGACAGGCAGACAATGTTAAAAGCTTCTCACCCTGACTCAGAAAACCCAACATCACAATCAGAGTTATTGGAAACATCATCCTGATGGAGGTTTCAGTGTGAGAGCCCAGGAACAGTTCAGACTCTCTGTGACAGAGGAACTTAAACTCTGAGCAGCAGTGATGCATTCAAATCATGCAAAAATAGTTTCAAGGAGGCAAAATCACACCTGTTTCAGTGAAACAGAAAAAAACTGCTGAACTGAGGTGAGAGGCAGCCCAGTCTGACAGGAAAACCATCAGGTTTGTCCACATTTCAGAAACATAATGCAGAAACTATGAGACGGTTTCATTTATAACATCTTCTTTTGTTTTGAATGGAAGAATCGAGGCAACATGATGCAAACCTGTAAAGATGTATTCCTTCATATTTCACCCTAACCATGTGTTTTTATCTTTGATCATAACCATATTTATTTTGCAGAAATATCTAAACTTAAACAGGAATGTTTTATGTCTGACCCTAACCAAACACGACTGAAGGTGAAGTTAAAACTAATAAAGTTGTTGGACAATATCAGATCAGATGGGACTTGAACTTGGTTCTCTTGAGTGACAGTCTGTGGTGGAACTCTGCTGTTCACCTCCTCCTGCCTCCTCATAAGTGTGTATGAACATTTAATAGTTTAGTGACAGTTTCAAAATGTAGCTATGTTAAATGGACTGTACTTATAAAGTGTTTTTCTCGGCTGGTTGACCACACAAAGCGTCACATTTACCCATTAACTCACATTCATCCAGCACTTCTTCAAGTTTTCATTTCTACATTTTTATTTTGTGTAAAAGTCTAACTTTTATCTTCTCATATGTTTTTTTTTCCCATATTAACAGGTTCAGGGAGTATCCTGCTCAAAAACTGTGACATCAGCTGATAATAACTTAGATTAAATCGGAATGATCTTCTTGTAACATTCGCTTTGTTTACATCCTTATTCAAGTGTTTATTAAGATATGAGAATAAAAACCATATTGTTGGCTGCATAAATAAATCTGAACTCATCTAAGTCCAGTTTACAGCCTGCTCAGTGTCTGATGTGACCAAACAGCTGATTTCATACTTTATAACCTCATAGCAGATGATGACTGTCAGTAAAGTGGAAAACACCGTTGTTTGAATATGTTGTTTCATCTGATGAAATGCTGGAGATAATCTTTTTTACAGATTTTCTCCTCTTGGATGAAAATAATCCATCACTGATTTTCAGTTTGTATTTTTGTTGTTGATGATACAAAAATACTGGTGGAAAATGTTAAATGTTCATTTAAGTTATTAAAACTGAGATAACTGACTTACTGTATTCTGTTCGTATTTGTTGTTCATGTGTGAGAAGCAAATTCAAGAAAATGTTGGGTTTTTAAAAATTTGTTAGAAGTCTCATGTATATATTTATTTGTATTTTAATTAAAGATTAAAGATTTAAATAAACATAAAATCTTGTTTAACCTACACTGCGACAATAATCTGTAAAGGCCTAAATAAGACTGTCATAACTTTCATATTAAGTATATTTTAATTATATCATATATTGTGAGTATTTGTCACAAAATAGTTAAAAAATATATGCTAACATATGTAATGCTTGGTGAGGTTACTGTGAGCTCTGTGTTCAGTGGTCTGTGTCAGAGTCTCTTCTTCTCCAGCAGCTGCAGTCAGTTCCTGCTGTAACAGCTCAGTGCGTCTGCAGTCTGACTGAAGGAGGTTTTTGTACGACGACAAATCACTGTGTGAACACCAAAGCACTGTTTATTGAATATACTCCCATACAGTAGTAAACTCCTGCATCATCGGCCTTCATTCCGCTGATTTTTAGAGTGAATTCAGGCTCAGATCCACTGCTGCTGAAATGACTCGGAGCAGATTCACGGCTGCTGATTTTATAAAACAGCAGTTTGGGAGGCTGTCCGGGTTTCTGCAGGTACCAACTGAGATCATCATCCACTCCTGAACTGGCTGTACAGCTCAGAGAGACCGTGTCCCCCAAAGCAGCAGACTTTGATGCAGGAGTCTGAGTCACAGATGGACTGCCATCTGATCCTGGAAATAAGAAACATTAGAAACATATTTTAACAGCCAAACAATTTTACAAGCGAGGATTTGATAAATTTTTAGCAGAGATGGAGTCATAATGGAAACAAAGCACTTCTCACCTCGAAGTTGGAGCAGCAGCGTGATCAACAGTGGAGTCAGAAACATCGTCACTATGATTAATCTCACTGTCAGACTGTACAGACGTTTCTCTGTGCTTCACTTTAAACTGGTTTAGGAGCAGCGATGCACAGCAGTCATTCAAAACACAAGCAACACATTCAAACAAATACCTGTGTTTGTGTGAGGAGGGGAAATGTTTGTCACATGCAAAATGGAATAATCTCTCAGCTCAGTCACATCAGAGAAGAGACCAAATCTTTTCACTATGTCAGTTATTTTTCATTTAGTTTTTGAAAATAAATAATTTGTTACTGCTCATGTTGATGAAAAATTGAACTGTTTCACACTGTTAAGTAGTTTGATTTTAGTCACATTAAGTTAATGACATGAGAGTTTATCTCTGCTGCTTTATGCTAATCAGTGATGATGATGATGATGATGATGCTACATGTGAATCTGTGATATTTGAATCTGTGAGTTTTCATCTGAATGGAACAAGATTGACTCCAGAACTCACAGTCCTTAAGCAGGATGATTTTATATTGTTGTTGTTGTGATATCACCCTGTTATTAACAAAAGTTTGGCCAGAGTTTTTTTTCATTATTATTAGATATTAACTTAGATATAACATTCTCTTAAAGAAAATCCTGGATCATCATCTGGACACAGATTAACATGGAAAGATGATCGCTTCTTAGTCGGGTCATTTTCATGTCAAATTTGACTCTAACCTATTGACTGATCCTGCTGACAAGAAGATGAAGAAACTTGGTGAAAGTAAAATCTTCAAATTGTCATTATTGATGTGTGTGTAGTGCTTGGTGAGGTTACTGTGAGCTCTGTGTTCAGTGGTCTGTGTCAAAGTCTCTTCTTCTCCAGCAGCTGCAGTCAGTTCCTGCTGTAACAGCTCAGTGTGTCTGCAGTCTGACTGAAGGAGGTTTTTGTACGACTACAAATCACTGTGTGAACGGCCAGGAACTATCTATGTTGTGTAGACTCTTACAGTAGTAAACTGCTGCATCTTCAACCTGAACTCCACTGATGGTCAAAGTGAAGTCAGAGCTGCTTCCACTGCCACTAAACCGAGCTGGTGTTCCTGAGTGTCTGATGCTGACGTGTCTTATCAGCAGCTTTGGAGTTTGTCCAGGTTTCTGCTGATACCAGAACATACACTGACCATCACCACAGTTAGAATACACAGCCTGGCTGGTCGTACACTTCAGAGTGGCAGTGGATCCTGGACTAAATGTCACTACTGGAGGCTGAGTCACAGTCACCTGACCGCTGCATCCTGCAGACAAAAATCACATCATTCATTTATCAGCAGAAAGAAATGAGAGAAAAGGCAGCACATCATGATGGAAATGTTGCTGAGTGAATGAACCTGTAAAACAGCAGCAGGCCAGCGTCCAGATGAGGATGGTGATGAGAGTCATGGTGGTTGTGGTTTCTGCTGTGCTGACTGACAGATCTGAGTCCTGCAGTGTTGAACTCACAGGACTATAAACCTTCTCAGTTCACTGGAGGATCAGCTGATGATGCAAAGCCTCCTCTCTATGGAAATCATTTCTCTGCTCTCAACACACTGAAGACAACTGAATTGAGAAGAAACACTGTTTGGATTAAAACCATCTATCCTTTAAATGGGCTGGATGAGGATATATCAGAATTAGAAACAAATATTTTCAGCATTTGGATTAAGATCATGTCTTTTTCGCTGGTATTTATAAAATCTTCTTTTCTTCTCTTTAGATTCAATCTGATAATTGAAATATAAAACTGCCAAAAGTAATTATTTTAGATATAGGAATGAATAATGTGAGAAGAAAAAATTGTTTTGCAGCTTTTCTCAATAATTTTAATAGAATATTAGTTCAAATTTAGTTCAAATATAAATGTATCGCAAGAGAAAATGTGACTTTTCTTTCTCACTGCTAACGTGTTACAATAACATGATAAAAATGTTCTTAATCATGAAGCAATTTTAAGCCTCTTGAGTAGAAAAACATTCTCTACTGAATAAAATATAAAGTGTGAAGTTTTAATGTGGAAAAAGGTGATTTTTCAGAGGATAGATGTTTGTTCAGAGAGCAGGAGGTTTTTGTACAGCCACTTAATGAGTTTGTATCACTGTGGTGGACTTTTGGTGGAGGAACCAAACTCATCGTTGACTGTAAGTACCAGAAATGTTTTCCTTGTTCAACATGTAGTTTTTAACAAAATTATTTTCAATATTGCCTGAGATGTTGTCGAGTTTGTTGCTTTTAAATACATTTTTTTTTAGTTATTAAACAAAGCTGATCTCACCATCTGAGAAGAGGCTTTGCAGAGATCAACATCCTTTCAGGGATGTAGAAGCTTTCATTTATAGACTGAAGAAAATATTTAATTTTGTATCTAGTTTAAATATTTTTGAGTAAATGACTGAAAGTGTAAACTTTTCTGTTCTTATTCTTACATTTTCATTTAATCTGTTTTTTAGCATCTTTCAATTTGAAATAATTCTAATAATTCATTCATTAATTATCAATAATTTACTTATTGTATATGTTCATAACAATGTTTTATTTCTACATGGCAAACTATGACATCATAACATGAGATTATGAAATGTATCTTATGTATGTGTAAATATCTCTAATAACCATGGTTTAGTTATATTTTCCTTTTCCCATTCTGTTCACCATCATTTCTCTTCATGTTTGAAACTAATTTCTGTTAAACATAAATAGATGTTATCATTGAGTGCAGATCAGCTTTGTGTTCACGGTTCATTCATTTCAGTTTAAAGGAAGTGAAAGAGACAGATGACAAAGTCTGAACTGTGTCCACATGAGTGTTTCAGCTCTGTCAGTTTAAACTTCAGAAAATCCTCACAGGGACGAGTTATTGACTGTCACACATTATGAGGCACTGATGAAGATGCCATCAGTAATCATTGTTTATGAACATTAAGTAGCTTTAATCTTCTTCTGTCCTTTGTGCCTTCTCTCCTCAAGTGGGCATAAAGCCGCCCACCCTGACCGTCCTCCCCACCTCCAAACAGGAGGGGCAGCAGAGCGGCGTCACACTGGTGTGTCTGTCCAATGGGGGCTTCCCCTCAACCTGGACGCTGGGCTGGAAGGTGGGGGGCAGCAGCATGTCCTCAGGGGTGTCAAACAGCCTGGAAGTCCCGGGAGGGGACGGCCTCTACAGCCGGAGCAGCACCCTGAGCCTCTCTGCAGACCAGTGGAGGAAGGCGGGCTCAGTGAGCTGTGAGGCCAGTCTGAGTGGACAGAGCCCCGTCACTCAAACCCTGAACCCTGAGCGCTGCTCAGAGTAGAGCTTCAGCAGCACTTCCTGTCTGGAAATGATGCTGCTGCTTTGATGGAGATCTGGATGAAGCTACAGATCTCCTCTGATCTCGTACCTCTGCAGAACAATGCTTCTTTTCATGTTTTTTGGAGCTTTATGTAACTGATCTCATGTTCTGCTTTATATCATAATAAAATAAATCAAAATCGACTCATCAAAGTGTGGCTTATATTGAATAAGTGCTTTTCAAATTAGTTTTGCAATTTCTGATTCATGCACACTGAAGCAAACTTAAAACTCTCATCACACTTTCTTCCAGCATACAGTGATGCACAGATTATTCATATGTGTCAGTTTACCATAAAGACATAAACATGTTTACATTCTGAATACATCATGTTCATTATCTTTATCAATAGATTTATGTTTCGTAAATCATATGATTGCCTTCATTAATACCCCTCCAACAGCAAACATTTTATGCTAATGAATGTAAAAATAAAAGAAAACATGGAAATATTGTTCAGGATCGTTTTCTTATACTTTGTTAAACTTATTCTAACAACAACCCTGTTACTGAGCAAACTTCTCAGCCTGACTCAGAAAAGCCATCATGACAAACAGAGTCATCAGAAACATAATCGTGGTTCAGTTTTCTGTGCGCGGGAATGAAAACAGCTCAGATTCTCTGCAACAGAAGAACTTCAACTCTTTGGTGCAGCGATGCATAAAAATCATGCAAAATACTTCTGAGAAGTTAAGCACACACCTGTTTTATGGGAACAAACAGAAAACAGAAGTGAGATAGAAAGAAAGATCTTCAGGTCTCGGGACTCATTCTGGTGTTGACTCAAGTTTCTTGAGGAATAAAGTGTTTTTTTATGCTTGTAAACATTTGGCTAAAGCTCAAAAGTTATCTGGTTTCTAATAAACTATATAACCACCCAAAGTATTCTGATATTTACCTGATTTAAGATTTCTTTGTGGTTTGAATTCATATTTGGGTCCATCATGTGTTCCACATCCAGGTATTACATTTAGATGAATGGGAAGAGGCTTCTGTTAAATGTCCACTGAGGCTTCATATCTGATGTTATTGTGTGTAAAAACGTGGTTGGAAACAACAAGGCGAGTACACAGTATTTTTGTTCTCCTGATGTTGCTGATGTTTGTGATACTGACCAAATGTTTGTAGGTCAGGTAGACAGATGACTTAATGAAGCTTTTAAACCAGATTAAAGTCGTTGCTTTGAACTCATAACTAAAGTTATTGGTTACTTCCACTGCTGCACACTTACTGTTGCAAAAACCAGAACAGATAAACCATGATATTCGAATTTGAGCTATTCTCTGTTTTATTATAACCATAACTGGCAACCTGCTGAACATCAGACGCCACTTACACTGTTTTCAACCAATTAGTTGAATGATCAGAGCAGACTGAGTGGGTGGGGAAGGGTACATTGAAGAGTCAGGGGTTAAACTGATGGGTTCAGAAAGAAGTGGACAAAGGATGGATCAGATTTGTAAATCTGAACCCATTTCTGAAATGTATAAATTTTTTTTCTTCCCACAGCAGCAACCTGCAAAAAACAGTATTGTTTTGTTTTGAAATTTACATCTTTCCATAAAATGTTTTTCGAGGACCTCCAGAATGCCCCAGAGTGCCAGAGTTCTAATTTATCCAATCAGGTCTCACTGTGACATCACACAGAACACCTTCATGTGGAACCTGCAGAACCTGCAGCTGGCAGACACACACCAGTTTGGTTCAGAAAGAACACACATTTTGCTGACTCATTTGTGAAACTTCTCTAGTTCTTCAGACTGAGAGGCTGTTGGCTTCAGAAAAAGCATGCACCCATGCTGTGCTGCAGAGACTGGGACTGGGACTCTCCATCCAGCAGGAACTCCTCCCTTCACCTCAGCACCTCACCAGCTGCTCTGAGACGCAGGCCTGCATCATTTCTGCAAGGATGGAGGGTCAGAGCTGTCTCAGTTGTGCCTCCTTTAAATGTGACAAATGAACAAACTTTGTCGTTACATTAATCCTCATCCCGGTTATAGACAGGATACTGGACATAGATCTAATTTCAATTTGAGTGTGTTCACTGTCTGCTGGAATCAAACTTAACAAAAACCTCATGAAAGGTTAGAACTGAGTAACGTCTATTTTTGGTTCTTTGTTAAGATGCTGACTACAAATATTGATTGATATTATTTTATAAAAAACATTCATTTTTTTCATTCATGCCTTCAGTGAGTGAACAGGAAAGTTGAGCAAAGATAAATGATGATGATGCATTTGGTGCTTGGTGAGGTTACTGTGAGCTCTGTGTTCAGTGGTCTGTGTCAGAGTCTCTTCTTCTCCAGCAGCTGCAGTCAGTTCCTGCTGTAACAGCTCAGTGTGTCTGCAGTCTGACTGAAGGAGGTTTTTGTACGACTACAAATCACTGTGTGAACACCGGACCACTATGCACTCCCATACAGTAGTAAACTCCTGCATCATCGGCCTTCACTCCGGTGATTTTTAGAGTGAATTCAGGCTCAGATCCACTGCTGCTGAAATGACTCGGAGCAGATTCACGGCTGCTGATTTTATAAAACAGCAGTTTGGGAGGCTGTCCGGGTTTCTGCAGGTACCAACTGAGATCATCATCCACTCCTGAACTGGCTGTACAGCTCAGAGAGACCGTGTCCCCCAAA
Organism: Odontesthes bonariensis; assembly: GCF_027942865.1. Lineage (NCBI taxonomy): Eukaryota > Metazoa > Chordata > Actinopteri > Atheriniformes > Atherinopsidae > Odontesthes > Odontesthes bonariensis. The sequence continues at coordinate 20,632,455 of NC_134522.1, forward strand.
GCAGCAGACTTTGATGCAGGAGACTGAGTCACAGACGGACTGCCATCTGATCCTGGAAATAAGAAACATTAGAAACATGTTTTAACAACCAAACAATTTTACAAGCGAGGATTTGATACATTTTAGCAGAGATGGAGTCATAATGGATTTGGAGCATAATGGAGCAAATCTCACCAGTCAGAGATGGAAAGCCACCTGATCCTGGAAATTATGAACATTAAAAACATGTTACTATGACAAAACTATTTTACATTATTACATTTCTACAAATCACTGCGTGAACACACCACCGCTGTGGTAAATCTAACAATAGTAAACTGCTGCGTCTTCAGCCTGAGCTCCACTGATGGTCAAAGTGAAGTTAGAGCTGCTTCCACTGCCACTAAACCGAGCTGGTGTTCCTGACTCAAGCTTTTTCACATATTTTTTTTGGATCTTTGGAGGCTGTCCAGGTTTCTGCTGATACCAGAACATACCCTCCTCCAAAATTCCAAGCAAGTCAATGATGTAGTCTGGAGGCTGAGTCACAGTCACCTGACCGCTGCATCCTGCAGACAAAATCACATCATTCATTTATCAGCAGAAAGAAATGAGAGAAAAGGCAGCACATCATGATGGAAATGTTGCTGAGTGAATGAACCTGTAAAACAGCAGCAGGCCAGCGTCCAGATGAGGATGGTGATGAGAGTCATGGTGGTTGTGGTTTCTGCTGTGCTGACTGACAGATCTGAGTCCTGCAGTGTTGAACTCACAGGACTATAAACCTTCTCAGTTCACTGGAGGATCAGCTGATGATGCAAAGCCTCCTCTCTATGGAAATCATTTCTCTGCTCTCAACGCACTGAAGACAACTGAAATGAGAAGAAACACTGTTTGGATTAAAACCATCTCTCCTTTATATGGGCTGGATGAGGATATATCAGAATTAGAAACAAATATTTTTAGCATTTGGATGAAGATCATGTCTGTTTCGCTGGTATTTATAAAATTTTCTTTTCTTCTCTTTAGATTCAATCTTATTATTGAAATATAAAACTGACAAAAGTCATAAATAATAATATGTGTGGAAAATATTGTTTTGCAGCTTTTCTCAATAATATTAGTAGAATATTAGTTCAAATTTAGTTCAAATATAAATGTATCACAAGAGAAAATGTGACTTTTCTTTCTCACTGCTAACGTGTTACAATAACATGATAAAAATGATCTTAAATCATGAAGCAATTTTAAGCATCCTGAGTAGAAAAACATTCTCTACTGAATAAAATATAAAGTGTGAAGTTTTAATGTGGAAAAAGGTGATTTATCAGAGGATAGATGTTTGTTCAGAGAGCAGGAGGTTTTTGTACAGCCGCTTAATGAGTTTGTATCACTGTGGTACACTTTTGGTGGAGGAACCAAACTCATCATTCACTGTAAGTACCAGATTTTCTCATTATTTCTGCAATAATGTTTTTGGAAATACTACATCAAGCTGTTATTGACATCTTATATGTTGTAGATATTTGTTATTCATTATTTGAAGTAAATTCTCAATTTTCTCATGAAGCTGGTACAGACTCTAATGTGCATTTAGTGTTGGAGCTGATGTTGAGGCGACATTTATTCACTAGAAAAAAGAACTGAATCTTTTACTTGTCTTTTTTTATTTAAATGTGTTTGTGCAATTATTTATCGGGGATTGAAGTTTCATTTTCTACTTTCAAATCTTTGAATACGTAAGATGATAAAAAAAAAAACTGAGTGTCCGTTCATTAGAACGATAGTTTAAGTTCACAGTTTGTTGGTTTTCTGTATGAAAAAGGAAGTGAAACAGACAGATGTCAGTTTGGTTGATAGTGTACAGACGGGACATTTTTTAACAACATATTTGCAGTGACGGCGTACAACATGTTTCACTTACTTTATGTTTCACATTTAAGAGCCAGTCTGAGAAACTAATGAAAAATGAGAGAAATAACCATTCTGACAATAAGTAGAAATATTAAATAAAGTTTTGAAGATGCATTTAATTTGCAAAACCTTCATTTCCTTCCATCTCTCCTCCTCTCCTCTGTGTGATCACAGTATCTTTGCCACAGTTAGTCCACAGTATTGTTCCTCTCTGTCATGTATCAGGAGTGTCTCGTGTCCAGCTGTCTGTCCTGCAGTGGAAGTTAATCTGCTCCTTGTGTGTCTCTGCTCTCCCCTCCAGCTGGCCCCATGGTCAGACCCTCAGTCTCTCTGCTGCCCCCCTCCTCTGAGCAGCTCTCCGGGGGCTCGGCCACGCTGGCCTGCCTGCTGACCGGCTACTCTCCTCAGGGAGCCGTGGTGAGCTGGGAGGTGGACGGTACAGAGGTGACAGAGGGGGTCCTGACCAGCTCAGAGGAGGAGAAGAGCGGACGCTACAGCAGCAGCAGCACCCTGAGCCTGAGCTCAGAGCGCTGGATGAAAGGAGAGCTGTTCTCCTGCAGGGTCCTCCATCATGAGCACAGGCAGGTCCAGTCCCTCCAGAGGAGCAAGTGTGAGGCCTCGAGGGGCTGACTGCAGACCAGGACAGGAGCAGTGTGTGGGGGGGCAGGAGGAGCACACCTGCTGCTCTGATCATTATGAGTTTTAATGTTTGTAGAAGAAACTAGAGCTTTGTGTGTCACAGATCAACACTGCTGTAAAGTGCTGGACATCAACAACTTACAGAGGAATGTGTGCAGCTCTGCAGCTGGATGTGAGTGTGTTTAATAACTGGCATGTTGATGGTTGACTTTTATGCAAATAAAGCTTGCTCTGATAAATTCGTTCATTTAGTGTTTGGTCCTTTTTAATAACGATCACAAAAGATGTTAAAGGGTTTAATAACTTCAGAAGATTCTCCTCAAGTGGAAAATAATTAGCTTGCATTTGAACAAATACATGTTCCTCCTTCTGAATTTATTAAAAAATGTAGTGAGACATGATTAAAGATTATTAATGATGACTAATTGAAATAGCCACAATATAAAGTAGAAATTTCATCTGGCAAACTAATGATTCCACTGTGTATTCAGCTAAATGTTGTGTCTCATACTGGGAGTAAATGTGAACACAATAGGAAAACAGACTGCTAAATAATTTCATATAAACTAACCAATGTATTCATCACAATCTGTATGAATGTAGGAATATAGGAATATAGGAATGTTTTATGTCTGACCCTAACCAAACACGACGGACGGTGACTTTCAAATAGCAGATGACTGCTCTCACTCATTAGTTACAGCTGCCCCAAGGTTATGTTTTATATGTCATGGTTTTGAGAGGCAGAATAGGCAAATATCATTTTTGCAGCTTAGACAATTTAGTAAGTTTGTACATTTTGAGTATTTACTATCAAACTGCTGGATTTTGAGCTGTGGACCAATGTAGCCATAAAACACTCTGGTTTTTAGAACCGGTTGTAAGAGTTCATCATGTGTTGAAGATCACTTAGGCAAAGAATATATAAGTTTGTAATTACTATATTTCATTTTGTGTAAAAGTCTCACTTTTATCTTCTCATATGTGTCTTTTTTCCTCATTAACAGGTTCAGGGAGTATCCTGCTCACAAACTGTGACATCACCTGATAATAACTTAGATTATATCTGAATGATCTTCTTGTAACATTCGCTTTGTTTACATCCTTATTCAAGTGTTTCTTAAGATATCAGAATAAAAACCATAATGTTGGCTGCATAAATAAATCTGAACTCATCTCAGTCCAGTTTACAGCCTGCTCAGTGTCTGATGTGACCAAACAGCTGATTTCATACTTTATAACCTCATAGCAGATGATGACTGTCAGTAAAGTGGAAAACACCGTTATTTGAATCTGTTGTTTCATCTGATCAAATGCTGGAGACAATCTTTTTTACAGATTTTCTTCTCTTGGATGAAAATAATCCATCACTTATTTTCAGTTTGTATTTTTATTATTGATGATACAAAAATACTGGTGGAAAATGTTAAATGTTCATTTAAGTTATTAAAACTGAGATAACTGACTTACTGTATTTGGTTCATATTTGTTGTTCATGTGTGAGAAGCAAATTCAAGAAAATGTTGGGTTTTTATTTTTTTATTTGTTTTTACTTATTCTTCTCTTTATTTATTACCTGTTGTAAAGCACTTTGGTACATCGTAAAGATTGTCTGTAAAGGGCTGTATAAATAAAATATATTTACTTTTACATTTACATTTTAAAAATTGTTAGAAGTGTTATGTTATTGTAATTGTAATTTATTTGTGTTTTAATTAAAGATTAAAGATTTAAATAAACATGAAATCTTGTTTAACCTCCACTGCGACAATAATCTGTAAAGACCTAAATCAGACTGTCATAACTTTCATATTAAGTACATATTAATTATGTTATATATTTTGACATTTTGTCACAAAATTGTTGCCAACGTGTGTAGTGCTTGGTGAGGTTACTGTGAGCTCTGTGTTCAGTGGTCTGTGTCAGAGTCTCTTCTTCTCCAGCAGCTGCAGTCAGTTCCTGCTGTAACAGCTCAGGGTGTCTGCAGTCTGACTGAAGGAGGTTTTTGTACGACTACAAATCACTGTGTGAACACCCGGGAACCCCCTATGCTGTGTTCACTCTTACAGTAGTAAACTGCTGCATCTTCAGCCTGAACTCCGCTGATGGTCAAAGTGAAGTCAGAGCTGCTTCCACTGCCACTAAACCGAGCTGGTGTTCCTGACTGAAGCTTTTTCACATATTTTATGAGGAGCTTTGGAGTCTGTCCCGGTTTCTGCTGATACCAGAACATACCCTCATCACCATCAGAATATGTTGCAACAGCAGGGCTGGTCGTACACTTCAGAGTGGCAGTGGATCCTGGAGTAAATGTCACTACTGGAGGCTGAGTCACAGTCACCTGACCGCTGCATCCTGCAGACAAAATCACATCATTCATTTATCAGCAGAAAGAAATGAGAGAAAAGGCAGCACATCATGATGGAAATGTTGCTGAGTGAATGAACCTGTAAAACAGCAGCAGGCCAGCGTCCAGATGAGGATGGTGATGAGAGTCATGGTGGTTGTGGTTTCTGCTGTGCTGACTGACAGATCTGAGTCCTGCAGTGTTGAACTCACAGGACTATAAACCTTCTCAGTTCACTGGAGGATCAGCTGATGATGCAAAGCCTCCTCTCTATGGAAATCATTTCTCTGCTCTCAACACACTGAAGACAACGCGGGACACAGTGTCATCACTATTTGGGTTTAAAATATCTCTTCTCTGAATTTAACTTCAAAACAATGTCAGAAAAATGTGAATTGCTCAAGTTTCACACTCAAGCAGTGAAAGGCGGAATCCCCTGCAACTATGAGCTGCTATTTTAGAATTAACAGGCAATATATGATTCATTTCTATCACTGTCAAACTTGCTGAACTTTAATGTTTATTTTTTTTAACAGAATGCTAAAATTACAGTTTCTAACATTGCTTCTATCTTTTACCAGAGTTTACATTATATACTACAACTATTCGGTACAGTACCAAAGGTTATAAGTACTGGATCAATGATTGAACCAGTCTTGGTAGTAGAAAAACATAGATCTGAATCATTACAGTAAGACAAGATTTAATCAGAGACTTAAAGAATGTAAACTCAATTCTACAGGATAAAGCTTGTTGTTAATACGTAGAGGCCGCTGCAAAGTGGATTGGCGCCCCTTTGGCACCTCTGTGTCTCCCTCATGTTTCTTCTCATGTGCTGATTTTGTTTTATTGATACGGCTGCACAGTCCCTGTTCCATGTATAATGTCTGAATTGTAAACTCTCATAGAACTTCCCATGAAAGGTCCATTATAGTATTGCTATTTTTGCTTGTTTTATTTCTGTTTATTTATTTATTTCTGTATTTATTTATTATTTTTAACATATTTATTTATTTATTTTTATCATTATTATTATTACTTGTCTTTTGTCTCTCCTTCCATGTGTTATTCACTTTATGTCACTTTATTTTTACTTGCCTCTGCTGTCATGTATGTTCTCTGTTCTGTCTGTTTGAAAATGAATAAAATATTGATTAAAAAAGAAAAGAAAAAAAAAAAGAATGTAAGAACTCAATTCTACAGGATGAAGCTTGTTTGCATAACAGAGCATCCGAAGGTGCAAAAGAGGGAAAAAGCTGACTGTTAAGAAAATGAAAAGTTTCAGTTCCCTTTTGATGACACTTATGTAAGTTGCGCCTGAATATCAGCAGTAGAGCTTATCGGGCTTTAGCAACGGGTTCGTAACTGCAGTAATTTGAGGGAGGTTTTTTTTTTTTTAATTCACGATTTCTTATCACTATATGCCCCCATATGCTCCCATACAGTCGTAATGTCTTGCATCTTCAGCCTGAACTCCACTTATTGTCAGATCCTCTGCTGCCGAAATGACCTGAAATGTCAGATTAACAGCAACTTATTATAGACCATCATCAACTCAACAGATCGACTGTCTCCCCTCGACTTACAGACAGTCACAGATGGTCTAACTGTCAGTCTTTCACAGAATACCATTACTATTGTGATGGATAACTTATCTTTAGGACAGTTCAAATATAGAAATCTAACATAAATCAATCAAATCATCAACCCACCCTGAAAGGGGACCGCCTGTGTGGGCGGTAGAAATCAGACACATCATTATGGATGCATGTGACGATGATAAAAATGTGTTGCTTTTCACAAAACTTAGCACTTTCGTAACGACTGATGTTAGGGGAACCGTGTCAGGTATTCAAATTGCAGCACGGTCGAGTGAACAGCAGCACTTGTGGAGTCTACGCACCGGCTTTCTGTCTCTGTGTAATCCAGTAAAGCTGAATACTGCCCCCGTGTGTCAGAATTAAAGAGGATGCTAAATAAAAAGAAACTGAAGTTTCACCGCAGCTGGCCCTGGTTTCCGTCCGACCCACGACATTTGCATCAGTCGTTCTTTATTGTCTTTATGTGGCCGTTTTTGCTCCTCTTTCTGTACATCATCATTCAATGTCACCTTAAGCAGAGGCTTTAGTCCAGAGCTTCCGTGTGACCAGGGAGACCCAATCAGTGATTCATCCACGATTCACACCGAGACCAAAATCTTTTTTTAGGTCCAACTTTAATAATAATTTACATACTGCATGAATTTTATTCAATCAATCACTAACGTTGTTGGTGTAATGATCATGAACAACACATTGATTTCACACTCTTCAATCACACATGTTACATGTATAACTGGAATGTGTGTTCTGGTTAAAAGCAACATATTGCTGTTTAATACGGTTTTCTCAGTCTTTGTGTCAACCTGTTGATCACCACACGAGTGTTTTACTGTTTCAAACATCTGTTAATGGCACATTTTCAATGCTTCCCACCGATTTTCTAGACTCCGGTCAGGATAAAACTCGTGATTTCCAAATACTGCTCAACTCAGGCCTGAGTGCCTTCGCAATATCAACTCATTATATCGTTTAGGATCCATAACTGCATAGTTTAAGGAACTGATGACTAATCAGTACACACGGGCATCCTGAGAACAATTCAAAATTGTCTCCTGCTGCATTAGTTGCACATATCAAACAATGATATACATACTACGGGCTGTTACAAATACAGGACATTACACAATATACAAAATATGTAAAAACGCTCCCTCCAGTTTAACATTCAAACTATCTCATACAGTATTTGTGTTGTACACACACCAACAATAAGGCATCCATTACAGAAGGCACAGCTAGAGACACACAGAGGACGTCGATGTGGCATCACGCTGAGAGAAATTTGACTTTTAGGAACCATGTACTACAAAACTGTTTTTTTGTTGTTGTTTTTTTTTTTTAAATGCACTGGACAGCTTTCAGATAAACTTGAACAGATTGTGCCTGCAGAGGGAGTTTAAGAAGTCGGAGCACAATAAACGGTTACGTTTTGGGGTTTGACGGGGGGCTAAGAGACAAAAGCTGGAATTTATCATCTTCCAATGCAAGATAAGTCAAAGTTTAATGTATTTGAAAAAAAAGAAGAAAAAAAAAAAGAAAAGAAAAGAAAATAAACAACTACAACGAGGGAGATTTTCCATGGAACGAAGACTGAACTGTCCCTTCCTGGACCGCAGCACACTCTAGTTTTAGCTCTTCACGCCACATTCAAACTTATTGGACTAGAAAGTACACGTGTAACAATAAACAAACCATAAGACGCAGATTTTACATGGCAGAATCCTGGAATGAAAGGAAAAAAAAAAAAGAAAAAGGTTGCTGACTTGTTCTTTTCGTCTCAAGCGTTTGTTCAGCCTTAGTAGAAGCCTCGATTCGCCAGCTCTTAAGATTGGGACAGTTCAGTGGATTTTAGTAGAACTACGGGCTGTGATATGTGCATCTTTGTGAACGTGGTCCTTGATGTACAAAGTATCGACAATAACTGTGATATTGCATTCTTGACCTTTCACAACACACTCAATCTGTGGCTGCACCAAACAGGGAACACACTATAGCTGTATGTGGGCTTTGGAGCAAGGCACATAGGTATGATTACAAAAACTAAAAAAAAAAAAAGAGTACGAGTGCGGAGACATTTGGAAGAATGGAGCAGCATTTTATGACAACTGGAAATAAACAAACACTAGCGCGCTGCTGATAGTCATCATATGTGGGCTGAGAGAAGATGCTAACAGTTTTGGGCGGCCCCTGGCTTTCATTCTTGTAGCTTTCAGACACTGAGATTTAGCGATTGCTCCTCATGGCCTCCTTGGCTGCCAGGATGAGAGGAGTGAGGCTGGACAGAGGCTTCGCCAGCTTCAGGAACGGATGCTGCAAACGGACGAAGAAATGCAAACACGAAACATCGTGAGTTGGGAAAGAAATCAGGACATAATGTCTAAGGGTGTTGAGGGCTCGTTCTACCTGCAGCAGTTCTCGGCCTGAACCTCGTTTCTCCACGTCCATCTCCAGACAGCGAGAAAGGAAAGACTTGAAGACAGGAGACAGCTTCTCCGGACTCTGCAGCTCAGGAGTCCCATTGGTGGCGATCAAATACAGCGCCTGAAACCAGAGAAATACCACGGTTAGAAAATCTGGGTAATAAGAATACTGATTCTACATTCAAAATGTAGAATGCTTATGGTCGAATGTGACAATGATCAACATAATGAATGTGAGCAAAAGAAACAGTCAACCTGGTCCTGTGCTTCCTGCAAAGATGTTGATGCTGGTGCGAAGTGTAACCTTTACTGTGTTCATCCTCCTAGCTTAAAATCCTGCCTGATGGTCATTCCTTTTGCAAGTTATTTTTCAGAAACTGAACGATTGTCAAAAACGACCGAGTGAAAATAGAAATTAAATTCCCACGGCAGTTCATCAACTGTTCACTGAGACCTTTAAATCACAATAACATGGAAAACCAAGAGCCAGCTTCTACCTGGAGTTTAAAATGTCATTTGGCACCTATTTAACTGTTTATCCGGGAATTTTTATTTTATTATTGCCAGGTGGCTTCTAACGATCCCCCCCCCCCCTGCATCTTGAGTTCTTAACAACCGTTGACTGAGTGTCAGGCTGCTGAGCTGCATTCGCACTTCGAGAAAGGCTGAAGTCAGTGAGCCTGTCGTTTATCGTTGGACTAACGTGGTTTGGTCACAAGATTCAAGGTGTAACTGGAAACCACCAGGAGAGGAGAGACAACGGTGCTTTGTAAGAGTCACAGAGGCGATACTCGAGGGAAAAAAAAACTAAATTGTAAAGACGCGGTGGCCTCGGGTTTTGACTAACAAACACCTACAATGCAGAATTGTCTCCCCTTGCCTGGAAGTTCCACAGTAATTCTCAGCTCGAGTCTTATGACTAAAACATTCTACATGCTGGTTTAGGCTGCAAAGGAACAAGTTTTGAGGCTCAAAACAAACTCAGAAGCCAAGATCAGCTGCTGGTTGGTAAGGTCTGCCATTGTTACTTACTTATTAGGTAAAAAAATATTCAAATTCATTTTTCATTATTAATATTGTCCAGGCATGGTGTTCATTAAAAGCCTGGTGGGGAAACACATTTCTGACGAGAGTTGAAGCTTGATAAACGCTTGGTGGCACTTGTGCGAACATTTAGTCGATGCCATGTGGCGCCAGAACAGGTCCGTGATGGCACTTTGACATTAGCAACTATCAACCACATGATGGCGCAAGAGGAGAAGTCTGGGTTAATATCATTCATCACCTGGGAACCATAAATCATTTTTGTGCCAATCCATCTGGCAGATGTTAACATATATAAGAAAAAAATTAAAATTAGGGGATTGTAAAAGTCATTAAGATAAAAATGCGAGTACCGCGTTAAAAGTTTTCCGGTCCGCGCGCAACAGTTTCTGAGACGTTTCAGCTTGGATTTCAGCTGATTGTTTATGTGAACAATCAAATAACTCAGTTTAAAAAACGGTTTTCTATCTCTCCATTGACCATCAATACAATACGACAATATGAAATAAGATTTTTTTGATAAACTTTTTCTTTGTGTTTTCTATTAGGACCGGGTGAGTGAGCTGGGAATGAGACCTGAGTGAGCTGGGAAGGAGACCTGTGTGTGTGTGTGGAGGGTGGGGGGGTGCTGGTATGGATGTTGATTGTCGTCCATTGTCGTTTCATGTGTTGTGTATTTGTTTTTGGTTTTTTTTGTTTGACATAAAAAATACAACAAAAATTTGATCACAAAAAAAAAAAAATGAAATAAGATAACAGTAGACCTGCTTTCAGTTTTTCCCACCCTCTGTGTAGGACAGCATGCAGTCCATGCAAACCTCGACACACAAACACTCGGATCAACTCGGCTCCTCGCAGCACACACTCACTCTGAGAGGATTCTCATTCAGGTATGGAGGCTCTCCCTCCACCATCTCTATGGCCATAATCCCCAGAGACCAAATGTCCACTTTGGGTCCATAGGCCTTCCTGGTCACCACCTCAGGAGCCATCCAGTACGGGGTCCCCACCATGGTGCTGCGCTTGCTTTGCTCAGGGGTGATCTGAGCACAGAAGCCGAAGTCAGCTGCAATGAGAGAAAAGAGCGGGTTGAGTTCCCAAAATGTATGGATGTAGAGCAGAGATACTCATTGCGCGGCTCACGAGCCACATGCAGCTCCTCAAGCTTTAATTGGTGGCTCACACTCGCATAGTAGCTTATAACAATATGGTAACAATAACAATACATTTTTTCAAGTAACATACAGCGAATACTAGGGATGGGAATCGAGAACCGGTTCCCAGTGTTTCAATTCCTTGGAATTGTTTGGCGATTTTGCAAACGATTCCCTTATCGATTCCGGTGGGCGCGCATGACGTCACCACGCAACGTTGCGTGGCGAGTCCAGTGCAGCCAGCAGTCAACAGTAAACATGGCGCCCAAGCGGTACAAACGCTCGAATGTTTGATTACACATCCCTAAAAAAGACGACAACAGGGCAACTTGCAAAGTGAATATTTCGCCAAAGGGAGGAAATACTACCAACAGGCAAAAATTATGAATGAATGTCATGTTTTCGACTAACGTTGGTGAATGTGAACCCAGCAACGTTAGCATGTCCTCGGCTAACACTGCAGGTAACTAACTAACTAACCAACACTGCCTATCATGTTAGCGCCATTTGCCTCATTGTAAAACATGCTATTAGTAATGGTTAAGGTTAAATTAATGCCTTCTCATGCATTACATTAAGATGAAATCATGAGAGACAGACAGCCTGACTGGCTCAGAGCCAGAGGCTGGTGGTACTACCCCCAGTTCACCTCTACCTCCAGCTTCTCCTTTCACCAAAGCAGGGAAGAGTTAAATTACCCAGGCCATGATAGACCAATGTGGACCTCACCGTTGTTGGGTTTGTAAGGTCATGACTCGTGTTACTTCTAAACTAGACAAAGTTGATGCTAATCGACCGGTTTGTTGTCCTTTTTCTCCAAATGAGAATTGATAAGGGAACCGATAAAGAACCGAATTGTTAAGCAGAATCGAAAATGGAATTGGAATCGTAAAAATCTTATCAATTCCCATCCCTAGCGAATACTGCACAGTATTAAGTATTTTTTTTAAGTTTGCGTTTTTGTAGTATTAATTAAGGCTTAAAGGTGTTTCCTAAAGGGGGCACTGTTAAACCTGGCAACGCAGCCCACTTAAACCACTGTCACACTTGACCGCAGTGCACGCTAGCTCCTTTAGCCAGCGCCAGATGCAGGCACAATGGATTGGGTTTTAATTTTTTTTAAAAGGGCAAAAACCAGCAAAAAAACCATGCTCATCTTGAACGTCTCACTATGATTACAACAACAAACTACAAATACAACATGAAGAAAGTCAAGGACATGCATGCCAACTTCCGCTCATCCTAGTATTAAGGTAAATGTGGTCTTAATTGAAAATGTATTAGCTGTGTTGCTTCTTTTTTTGTGAGATGTTTTACATGTAGAAATGCAAAAGGGGACTTAGTATTTTGTAGTAAAAGTGGCTCTTCCCTTGATTTTGCTCTGCCAATGTGGCTCTGGTGAAAGAAATAGTGAGTATCACTGATGTAGATGAAAGAAATAATAAAAGACTGTGCTATTCAGGCTTCTGTGTACTACATCTTGATATGGATGTGTGTGTGTGTGTGTGTGCTCTTTCTCACTGAGTTTGACTGATCCATCCATCCCCAGAAGAACATTGTCACTCTTGATGTCTCTGTGGATGACCTGGTTGGCGTGAAGAAACTCCAGAGCCTGGAGGACCTGAACACAGAGAGGGAGGAATGTGAGCTGTCCCGAGAGAGAATTCACTGTGCACACATGAGCTGTAGATAACTGTGAACAGTTGAATGAACATGGGAATATGTTGGGACGGCTTTCATGAGGTATCCTTGAACTCGGTCGTGAGATGAAATTTACCTCTCTGCAGACAGCGGCGATCTGAGCCTCGTCCATGCACGTCTCCGTCACGACATCGGTCAGAGAACCACCGGCTAGGTACTCCATTACCACAAAGAGCTCGTCGCCCACGAGGAAACTAAATCATGCACAGACAGTTACAATCACAGCTGCCGCAGAGTTGCTGAGGTGTTGGTTTGTACGGTAGGTGTTAGTGTTACCTGTCCACGAAGTTGACAATGTTGGGGTTTTTCAGCTCCTTCATCACCAGGATCTCGTTGATGATTAGCTCTTTCTTCGGCTGCTTCTGCAAGTTGATCTGTTTGATGGCCACCTGTGGAACAAGATATCCTGTAAATGCGCTACCACGGAATAAACACAATCTCTCGGAGATAACAGATTACGGCCAATTCATTTGCAGCTGGACCTCTATTTGACCCATCGCAGAAGCACACTTACTTTTCTCGTCTCCCTTTGGGATTAATAAAGTCTTTCTTATTTTTTTTCCCTTTGTCTTACCTCTTGTCCTGTGGCAACATCTATGGCTGTGTAAACTGTACCAGATGCCCTGAAAGTAAGAGAAAATCAGCAAAATAATAAACAAAAGGCTTTCCGTTCTTTATTTTATACCAGCAGCCTGCTGTGCATCCCCCTTTTAAATGATCAGACATATTCATGTTGCCTTGACTCAAGACTTACCCCTGGCCAATCTTTTCATAACGAGTATATTTCTTCTTAGGATCTCCAATACTGACGATAGTTCCTGAGAATCACAAGAGGAAGAAGAATAAATAAATAGTGGCTGTAGATGTGGTGTGTTACTTTCATTGTTTATCCGGGAATGTGTATCTTTCCATACTTAATTTCTCCATGATTTCCTCATCAGTCATCTTGCCTCCCTTCTTTTTCTGTTTGTCCGCAGCCTTAGAGGCACCGTCTACCTCTGGGGCCGGAATCGGGTCAATCACTGATCGTGTGTACACCTAACGTCACCGAAAAAAATACAGTTTTAACTTTTTCCTTTCATTTTGGCGTATCTCGCTCGGCTTATATTTTTTTAAAAAACAGCTCACTGATTTGGTGTGTTCTGGCCGTGGTGCCACAACAGGTGGGGGTGTATCATAATCGTCGTCATCGTCGCCATCTTTCCCAGACGGGGAGGTTGCAGTACCCTGCTTGCCTGGCTGAAGTGAAAATAGTAAAAAAAACAACAACATACGAATGAAACAAGATGAATGCAATAGAAGTAATTAGCTGGTAGAAGTGATGAATGAAGCTGCTCACCGATTGCAAGTCTTTATCTGAAAAGAGACAAAACAAAAGAAGAGAAAGTGTGAGGACAGTCTAAGTGAATCCGCAAGGCAACATAGCAGGAGTTCAATTTATGTGCTGACACTAAGAAAACTGACCCGAGGCGGAAAGACTGAGGTATTTCTGTTTTCCACTGGTGGAGTCGTAGAACTTGAGAATGTCGAGGACGGCCTGAGGGTTCTGCTTCTGCTCCGATTTGCTGATGTTGGAGGTCTGAAGGAGACGGGCCCACTGGTCTGGCATGCCCTGCATAAACAAACACGCAGAACACGCTCGCACTGATCTATATCTGTACATAAAAAGGGAAGAAAAGTACGAAACAGGAACATACAGCAAACACAGTTCCAGAGGCAGATTCATGCATGAGGAGCTCGTGCAGCTGGGTGTCAACTTTCCTTGATCTTTGGATCAATCAAACTAATACCATAAATAACAATCAACCTGTTTAACCTTTAACAAGCTAAAAATGCACATACTGTCCCTAAATAAGAATTCGGTAAACTATCGCACAGCAATTTTACCACAACAGGAAATTCCTGGGACTTTCCCTCATGGTGAGATCATCATAAAATTAGATCAGGTTCTCTGGAATATCGACTCCAGTTTCCTCCTTACACGCGACTGCAACGGCAAGGGGGAAAAAAAAAATCCAGAGGATTTCCAGATAAAGTTCTGTGTGCAGTGCACTTTTTCCCCCATCAGCAGACAGATACTCATGCAACCCCTGCTGACAAATGTCCCTCTGCAACGCTGTCCTGGCACAACCGCTGTACAGCTGCACCTCAAAATGAGAGCTTCTGTTATCTTTAAGAGTTTCCTGAGTGAAGATTGTCTCAGCACTCAGTCACAACTATCTGTGCAACACAAAGCGGCTAGTAAATGTAGACAAGAGAAGCAGTTACTTTTTCTTTTTTTAACATGGTCAGTGCCTGAGGTGGCTGTTGAGTAACTAAGTGGAATAAGTGACGAATCCAATGTTAGTTTTCTAATATGTGACATACTAAAATGATCAAGCGAAGGATCAAATGCAGGTGTTTACTGCTGACAAGCTCACAATGCAAAAAAAATGACTAAATGACTGCAGGTAAACACAAAATATGGCAGCGACAAGGTGACCTGATGACGTTATCTTCCTCAAAATCTCATTTTACAGCTCACCACCGACATAGGAACACAGCTCACAGATTTTGTGATGACAGAGCAACTCCAAGATGATGCGACACAACATCCAGGAAGTTGTTGTTAAGAAGAGTTCAGTTTTGATATAAAGGGAATAGCGGGCCCGATAGCGGGCACGCCAGATGCTTTGATGGCATTTCGGTGAGTCCTGTAACTCTAGATTACTCTCTGGAAGTAAGAGAGAGAAAAACTTCTCTCTTTGACTGTATCAGAATGAAGATGCTTATGGCATCGCAATTCACTTGTGCTACGACTGAAGCATCAGCCATGAAGCCAGCTTCAGAAATCCACAACTGTTGACTGTTCCCAAACATGAAAACCGCCTGATAGTGTCGGACGCTAACCGGTTCCCACTGCTGTGCCTTGGCCACAAGCACAAACATAGCTAAAGTCTGTTGTGATCTTGCGAGTATGTTAAACTCAGCAGCCGTGAAAGAAAAACCATCTCCATTCTTTATGCCAAGCTGTGCTAACCAAATGAAGTCTCCAGAATAATATCACTGCATGAGTGTCTGATTCTCAGCTATTCCCCGTTCCAAAAATCAAAACCTGGTGTAAATCTTAACGGTGCAAAGTCGGATACTTACAGTGAATTCTCCGGTAACCGCATCAAAACCCACATGGATGGTGTGTTCAAAGTCCGAGGGGAAGGATATCTCAGGCCTGTCCTTGTCCCGGTCCTTCTTCCTGTTTGCTGAAGTGAACAGGTCAGGGATCAGCTTGTTCTTCACCCGCAGTCATTCGCATGTCTTTCACTTTGTTAATGGCTATTAAGTGTGTATGTTTAATAATATGTGTGTATACTCCAATTCCTCACCTTTCTCTGAACCAAATATTGAGATGATCTTGTTTCTGGACTTCCTCTCCTCCGGTACAGAGGGCAACGGCCGAGAGCTGTGATTGGCTGACTGGGGGTCCTTGGCTCCTCCTCCTTGGCTACTCATCCTGACAGGGGGGGCGGGGGGCTTGTCCTCACACAATCCGCTGTCACACATCTACACACACGTTCACCTGCAGAGTTGGGATGAGATGCACAAAATTAGCTGACAACCAATAAACCGACTGCGTGCTAAAACACCACAAGTTCACAGCTTCCTGTTTTTTGGGTGTTTTTTGCATGTTTTGCAATGCAACACCAAACACTGCAGACTACGTAAAACTGAGAAGCGGCTGAAAAGTAGCTGAAGGTTAGCCTTCACTCAAAAAAGACAAAGAAACTTAAGAAAATCTCACGGAGATCCAACGAGTCCATCCATGGCACAAACAGAGGATCAGCGGTAAGAGCTGGAGTGAAGGGAGCAGAGTGTGAACAGGAAGCACCGCTGAATGGGCAAAGTGACGTGTTGAGTCTCGTTCACAGTCACAAATGAATGAGGAAGGAAAAGAGAGAGAGAAGGAGGAGTGTCTGCAGATGAGTGGGAGACTGAAAACGATGTGACAACTGGAGTAAAAGGGAAAGGAGCGAAGACCAGCTCAGTGAGGACGAGAAAGAACTGAACAGGATAGTGTGAAACCTCAGAATAACAATTAAAGAGACTAAAGACTAAAGAGGAATTTATTTGTTTATTTTTTGATATATAGTAGAGGTGGAACAAGTAAAGCTTTTCTCCCTTACAAAGCTGTTCAGTGACCAACACAATCTTTCTTTTCAGTAACTGACATGAATGTTCCATGCATGGTGTGCGTCTAACACTGGATCTGCTCATGAAAAAAAACGTTCACTTTCAAGCAGAACCCGCAGCCCAACATATGCCGTTTGAGGAGATTAACTGCCTCCCTTGCTAAACAAATGAAAAAAAAAAAAAAGCTGTTGCTAGGATTTTACTTTCTTTAAAAAAAATTTTTTTTTTAATATGAAAAAAAAAAAAAAAAAAAAAAAAAAAAAAAGGGGGGGGGGGGGGGGGGGTCGGGTCATTATTCAGCCATCACTGAGGCTCCTCTTATATGAGCTAGGTGCCAAATAATTCTGCACACCTTTAAATAAAGTGCTAATCACAGAGCCGTAGCTCTGGTCTTGCCGTGTCTGCTTATGCATCTTTTTGTATTTTCTACAAATAGTTTTTTTTTTTTCTTAATTCTGTGTTGTTTTTAGATGCTGGGCTACATTTATTATGATGATAAAACGGGCCATTGGGAAAGCTGGCATTGCAGAGGACATGAAGAGGAGACATCTAGGATGTAGGGCAGGAGCAAACCAGAGAGCAAGGATGAGGAAACCATTTCTTTCCTTGATTCTCATGAGAAATCTCAAATCATTACCAAATAAAAAGAACAAGCTAGGAGTGCTGATGAGGACAAGGCAGAAATACTGGGCAGCGGTACAATAGCTTTCACTGAAATACGGCCGCAGGGACATATTACGGACTCCAACGCTTCTCCAAAGTATCAAACAATAAGGGCAGACAACAGAGTGCAGACAAGAGCTCCAAGAGTAAAGAAGGATGGATTGCAGCGCTTGTTAACCACAGAGGGTGCAATCCTGTAAATGTTACAGGGAAGGACTGTCTCTGCACTCCAGATGTTGGACTGTCAGGCGATTCACCGTCCGTGTTGTCTACCAAAAGAGTTCATCCGTGTTACCCGCCGATGCTGCATATGACATCATCAGCTCAGCTGATGCCAGCTGCAAACAACACCCCGCTGAATTTGTGACACCTCTGGAGATTTCTACCACGTCTCCCTCTTCTGCTAGACTTCCAAATATCCAACCGTTTGCCAACTGATTTTTATTTTCATTCAAATTCCTTTATTTAAATTTGTGCATCTACTTGAATTTGACTTTTTCCTCTAAAATCATACAGCAGCAACATAACATTGCTGAAGTATTATTCAATTCAGGCCATGATTCAGATCATAGCTAAGACCTCCCTGACTACACATGCACCCGACCTCAACTCTCATCGACATTCAAGTTCATATAGTTAGAAGTATGTCATGTGCATGAAAAATAATTATACAGTCAGAATCCTCACCTGTCTAACAAGTAAGCTGCGTAAATTGCTGGTGGATTATTCAAAAGCTCCTTAGTTATTGGGCTTTGATTATAGCTCAACTTGGGCAGTTAATTGGACTAATCCCTTTTGTCCCAATTTACATGCACAGAGGGTGAACCGATTTAAAATATGTGAATGAGAGCAGCTTTATTGTGAATTTGGATATATCAATATCAAAACACTTACACTTGACGGTTTTTACAAAAATATTCACTCTATCCCCTGTAGCCAATTCTTTGTTGTCTAAGGCTTCTTCCTCTTCTTTTGTGTGCTGGACAGGAACTGTGGCGAGAGCTCCTCGGCCAGTCTGAGTCTACTTGAGCGTATACATGCAGGATGGATTCAACTCCCAACCGTCTCATCTGGGTGTGCTAGTCCAGTTTGATTTCGCTCAGACTATGACACGTAACATGCATTGTCAAAGTTACAGTTTGGATCCAGCTAACATGATAATTTGTCATGTGACCATGCTAAAATTCACATGCAACAATATATCACTTATAAAGACAATTTTCAAAGCATTTACATTCACTTTTGTTTACGCCGTTGATACTAATACACAAAGAAAAACTGTGTATGTGGCCTCTTCCTAACGGTATCCTGGTTACTACTTTTAGGACTTCTTCTCGCCCATTTGTAGACACTTTTGAGGTTCATCCACGAACCAAATATGGTAAAAAAAAAAAAAAAAAAAAACAGATTGCAGACGCTCTTGCACACACAACTTCAAAACCACATTTGAGTCTTGCAGAGCAAGCAGTTCGATCAGCTTTGAGCTTCATGCTGCATTCTGGGTGACATCACAGACAGGAAACAGGAAGCAAACAAAGGTCTCCATACTTCCTGTGTCTGACCGCCAATGACACAGCTCGTAATAACACAGAGTAAAAAGACGTGGCTCAGGTGCGTGTGAC
The DNA here is from genome assembly GCF_027942865.1 of Odontesthes bonariensis. Taxonomy (NCBI): domain Eukaryota; kingdom Metazoa; phylum Chordata; class Actinopteri; order Atheriniformes; family Atherinopsidae; genus Odontesthes; species Odontesthes bonariensis. Next base: position 20,651,706 of record NC_134522.1, read on the forward strand.
CTCCTCATTTCTCACAAAGCACTCACCTGCAAATGCTCTGCAGATGTGACCCACTTCTCATGCTACACGAGCACACCATCTACATGCGCACATCTGGATACAGACTTTTTCTTCGACACGTCAACAACTATGCGCAACAGACGATAGACAAAAGTCTTTGTTGTCACAAAAAACAAAGCCCTTTCACACAAGCAGATTAATTTGGTGTAATAATTGGGCCATAGGTTTACAAGCTGAAGACACATTAACTCACTTTAAGGCTGGATCGTTTCCCTTTCTTAAGAAACTTTACCCTGTGGGCGAAGACCAGGACAGTGGATGTCTCAATATTACTTATTTTTTTTTCACACCTTAGGTCACGTAAACTTACCATTAACTTTAAACTTTCCAATGTGGCAATGGACAAAATGATAAAAAAAAAAAAAATAAACAAATCAATTTAAAAAAAACATACAAGCTTAAGGGCAAGTCCACATACAGAAAATTAGACACTTCCCTAACTCACTTTACGCCCCCCCAGTCTTTTCAGTGCCTGACCTTTAAAGTCTCAAGAACTCACCTGTTTGTTGCTTCTTCTGCATCCAACAGAAGATCAGGGAGGCAATAAAAAAACTGTGGTATCTCCAACGAGTGCGTGGCGCTCATTTGCCTACTTAGCCATCTCTGTTCCCTGAACCTTCTTTCTCTCTTTTCGCCCCTCTCTGGGCAGGTCTTGGCAGGCCGTCTCATTCCTCAGCTTCTTGGATGGGGCAAGTATATTCTTGCCGCAAAAGGACAAAATCAGACTGAGTTGGGACTTAAAGTGCTTTAATGTGAGTGCTGGCTACCCAGGTTGAGACAAGCTAGCCCTCAGCAGGAATTCCATACCTGCAGGGCTGCAGCCTGGGCTGGGTGTGTTCCCCTGCTCACACACACACACACACACACACACACACAAATTGCCAAAAACACATGTTCCTCTTGCCAACAGAAGCCCCTTTGTGAACACTTCAACATCTTTTTATAATGCTCTGAGGTTTAAGTGAGGCAGGTGCACACATGGGCACTGCACACTACAAGGTTGTGTTACGATACCCGCCCAGACATGAACACTACAGACATTATTAACAATATAACAGTTTAACGCACTCTCAACAGAGACTTCAGATAAATCATTATTCACTTTCTTTCCTGTTAGTTTGATCAATAGCTCTTAAAGGGTGGAAAGATAACAAAATCCAGCAATATATCCAGCATTATCACGATGAGATGGCATCCATTTGATTAAGTAAAGCTGTGCTTTTCAGCCTGGATATTGTGGGCCCCAATGAGACTACACAAAAAGTACAGATGCCTCATATTGAGGGGTCGGGGGTTATTTACTCAGAGTACAACACTATTCTGCAGTGTTTTCGTCTGTGTGCGTTTTGTGTCCCATGCTGGTCATCCGTTTTGCGTATCTTTGCAGGCTGACGCTTTACGTTCAGTTTTAACCTCTTTTACGTTGATACAGTCTGTTTTCAGTACGTTTTGGAAATTGTGTGAACAACCAACTTTGAACAGAGGCTCAGGCTGGCAAAAAGGAGCCTCCTGATCTCATGGGTTGCTGTGCCTGTGTCAGCCCAACCTGAGATCCCTCCACACAGCCCTGATTGTTTTGGTGTCGCTGCCTGAAGCTGTTTTACTGCTTTAGTTGAACTGCACTCTGTTCAGCTAATATGGCAAGCTATATATTAGGTTAAAAAAAAAAAAAAAAAAAGAGGCCTCTACACTGAATCTGAAGCAAACGTTTAAGGTGTCACTTCACCGAAAATGCCCATCTGTTTTGCTTCCATGACCTGGTTTGGAGTGAATAAACTAGGCTGTGCTGTGTCACCAGCACATGGTAGTATAGGCTTAGTTGAGCGTCACCTAGGACATAAACAAAAAAAAGAGAGAAAATTCTTTAGGAATTCCTTTCAGCTGGGTTTGTTGTGTATATTGTTTCATGTCTGCCGTGGTTGCTGTGAGGACTAAACAGCCTCATCCCTCATGTTACTGCATATACTCCGACTGCCCTCCTTCCCCCAAAAATTTGCCCATGTGGCGTTTATGCATGCAGGCAGACACAGCCAATGATCAGGGTCAAATAATATGCGACCTACAGTGGTTGTCAGAGCAACCGCTTGGGAAAGGCAAACATGGCATCCTTGATGGTAACAGTTATATTGAAAAAGTAATGCTTTGTAAAGTTAATTCTGACAGGACCTAAAACTGATTTGTGCTTTGCCAAGTTGTGCAATGAAGGAAACTAATGATCGTCACGAACGATTCATTAAGAAAATATATTTTACGACTAATATGCTCATTTTTTAAAGTATGGAACCGATTAAAAGAGAATCAAGGCCTTGATGAAACTGAAGGTACAATGACGAATAAGATCATAGATATTTTTGTAAACCACTGAACTGATGTGCTTCTGTTCAAACTTTTAACCCCAACCCTCTCTGAGCCTTTATTTGCCTCAAATGTATTCCTTCAAACTCTGCATTCTTGGCCGGCAAACATACTATTTGATATCCAAGCGACCTCTAACGGCATCTCCGATCTGTCCTCAAGTCACAGAAACTCTTTTCATAAAAGTGCCTCGGGGCCTGTCACATCCCTTTGCCCTTAATAATTTCAGTTCCTCATTCTCCACGCTCTCACTGCATCAGCATACTTTCTATTCCCTGTGGCTGGCAGTCGTCAAGGGAAGCCCACTTCCTCATCCTGGAACTCCCGGGGCCCCAATGGGTCACAGGACCAGAACGACCAATCAGAGCGCAGCAAACACAGCCGCAAAGCTGTTTACAGGAAGTGGACAACAAGCCTTTTGTGTTCGGCTTCTATAAAAGGAAATTCTGTGGAGGGCTTCCTGGAAGGAGTGATGGAGCTGACACACTACCCACTTCCACTGCTTTTTCATTCACTTACTGACACAGAAACATAGTGATCCACGCGACCAGATGTGAAAACGTACATTCATTGTGTGTAATATACATGTACGCTCTGTCCGTGGTCTCTACCTTTAACAGTCCCTCTGTTGCTTATTGGTCTGGCGGTGTGTAGAGTGTAAACGCAGAGTCCAGCTGCACACCCACACCGAACACCTTATCCTGTTATTCAAACAGCTGCCTCACCCCTGCGTCAACATTTTTGACACGTCAAAAATCATCAACCTGGCAACATGAAGTTCCAGGCCTCAGGCTCTGGAATGGGTTCAGATATAGCCTCAGGAATCACAGTCAAGGTGTGTTAGTTTCTTGGCCTGGAGCACAAATGGCTGTTTCATTGCAGCTGGATGGAGAAATCTAGGGCACAGATTTTTAGGACTGATGTAAAGCTCTGTGCACGACAACAGTTACACTCACTCTGTGCCAACTTTCCACGTATGTAAGTCATATCAGCTCACATACATCCGAAAGGTTTAAAGCTTGCAGTCGTCCCGTCCCCCCCTCGTTTTTGGTCAGAAACACCCCCCAAAAGTCTTTCTGTCTTAAAATAAATGTTTAATGTGTAATTGTAGTGTTAAAATTCCTTCTACGGTCAGTAAAGTCTATGCTCTTACAGCTAAGCTCCTGTTTGAGGGTGGTAAACTAAGCTTGAGTAAATAAAATTGGACAGTGACAAAACCCTCCTTTTACTAACTTAAGTCCTGATATTACTGTTACGTTTATTTAGAGTCTGGCTTAGTGGAGTTTAGCATTTTCAAACCTGTAACTAAAAAAATTGAAATCACACTGTATTGTTAAAGGTGACCTTCTGTTAGATCAAATCCCTTTACGTTTGTTTAGATAAGCCTCGTAACTGTCTGACAAACATTCAAAGACACTGTTGTCCCAGCAGACTTCCATTACATTGATGTAAATTCAAAACAAAGCCATTCACATACCTCGCTAACACTTGGAGCGCTTTCTTTCTTTCTCTCCTTAAGAGGCAGAAAAAAACGGTCCCCTGAGCAGCTATGGAGGAAGATTACTTTAGGTCTGGGTGTTTCCTGTGTCAATAAAGTAATACTTCATCAGTAATATTCAAAGAAGACAACGCTGATAATGTTAAACGAGCAAATCTTAACTCACCCGTTGTTGACAATCGCGAAAAATATCGGCTAAACTAGCGAAACTCCGCCCTGTTTCTGCTTATTTTTAGTTCGCTTAAAGCCGAGATTCGACGCTGAGATTTCACGTAGAGCCCTGCGACTGTGAAAACCGATATGGTCTTTAAACACACAGCAACTTTATTCGTATCTCACTCCCCGGGTATTCCAAGCTTGGTTCTCCGCTCGGTCCGGGGAGGAACCTGGCAGAGAGGAAGCGGAACCTCTCAGATGCAAACCGGGGGGATTAAAACCTCACGGCCGCCGTAGTGCTACCAAAACTCAAATGGCGCGTAAAACACAGACGTTCGCAGTTGACGGAAACGAAATGAGATGTATTTGGTTTTCAGAATAAGATGTGTTAGGGAAGTTCAAATAGTACAAATTTATTTTCTTGAATACATTCAATAATAGACGTTGACACAAATCCCCATAGCTTTGTATTCTTTTTTAGATTCTACATATTTCTTTTACATAAACATTATTATATAATAATTTTCTACTTTTTAGACAGCCAGAGAGGCGTAACAACGGCAGAGTAAGAGTGGTGAAGGTGATTTATTTTGAAGGTCTAAGACGGAAGCTCTTCACTCAGTGTAGTCGTAGGGATGTTGAATAAAGCACTCACTGCCGCTGCTTTATATAGGGGAAAGTAGCTCCAACATCAACAAAAGCAACGCCTCAAAACCTCCCAACTGCAGTCGTCTTAGAAAATAATGACCAGTGCCAAGTGGAACTAAGTATGATCATGTTGTTAAATTCAAATTAACAATACACTCTGGAATAATTAAATATGGACGAACAGCTAGCTAGCTAACCTCGTACCATCTCAAATTAGCTAACTAATGTTAAGATTTGTCAGTGTGGTTACTTATCTTTTCCGCGTTGTCAGTTAGCTTAGAGGGTAATTAGAGGGTTTATATATGTCATACGTTTGTGGGAAGAGACGGCGTGGCGGACATTTCATTTACTATTCAATAATCATTCAGTCTCCGTCTATAAACGCATTGTTTCTTGCATCCACTGTGTTTGTGTGTTATTAAAGTTACTTCTTGTTCTTACAACTTGGGAACCCTCACATATGTTTATTTGTCAGTTCAGGACGTACTCTACTGTGTGTATCCCATTGAAACACGTTTTTGAGTGGGTGTGTGTGTGTTTGTTTTCTGTCTCCAGGCATGTTTTCTCGCAGGTGGAGGTTCGGTTGGGACAGGTTCAGTGATGTGGACCTCTTCGCTGACCGCCATGAGACAAACGCAGAGACTCTCTCTCAGGCCATCAGAACTGCTACCTCTCAGGAGCCGGATGCTGATGGCAGTGTGCCGTTTGGCCACCTGCGGGGCACTGTGGTTGGCCTCAGATATTACACAGGGGTGGTGAGGATCAGTCAGATGTTTCTGTTTCTCTGGTGTACACATTTCAAAGAGGACGCTTAACACCTATTGGCACATGGTGCAGATATACACATGGAAGACTTGTAATTATTGGTGTTGTGCTCTCTGGACAGGTGAACCGTGGGGAGATGATCGGTTTAGTGCGGGAGCCCCATAATCAGTATGACCGCAACGCAGTGATGGTCGCAAATGTTTATGGCAACCAGGTGGGACACATCAAGAAGGAGCTGGCAGCAGCTATGGCCTATGTCATGGACAACAATTTGGCCAAAGTGGAGGGGTGAGTTGTGACTGGCTTTTCATGTTCATTTTCAACAAAAAATTAAAAATAAAAGCATCCTCCTCCAATAGAAAATCCCACTCCAATAGCAGTGACCCTACAGGGCTGCTTTTACAGCTTACGTCTGTTTTTGTCATTATTTGATCAAACTATTCTCTCCTATTTCATATTCCTACCGCTGTCGTTCAGAGTAGCCCTTGAACTCACGTGCTCAGTGATTGCAGTTGGTTAAAACTGAACAGTTGTGGGCTTATGAGAACTTTGATACACGTCCCATTGTCAGGGTTGTGCACTCGGGGACCAATAACTCATTCACCATGCCAGTCATGCTGTCTTTCTGGGGGAAAGAAGAGAACAAAAAGGCAGTCAATGAATACATGACACGTCGAGGATACAAACTGAACACGGATGGAAGCGGACCAACAGGTATACCTACAAACACACCCAGCTTTCTGATCTCCGCTTCTGTTTACTGATGGAAAACCTTTGCTTGTGCTCTCTCAGGTACGAATCTGAAATCGCAAGGCAGCGCGGGCGCTCAAGCATTTTCATCCAAAAAAGGTGTGACCATTCCACTAACTGCAGAGGAGGTAATTAGATGTAAAGTGCAAAAGTGTGGCAAATAGATTATACGGGATTTAGTGCAATGTTTTGCAATTTGAAGCCAAGATGGCATATTTAGATTTGTTTTAGTCTGCTTAGAAAAATCACAGTATAACCAGATTATGGTTTAAGATCCTGTCCTAAAAAGGACTCAGCTGTTGTAGTTGAGCTAAATAAACTTAGACATGTAATTGTTATTGTTTTGTTTTTGTTTTTTATTTTGAAGCAAAAAGAGGGAGATCCAAATAATTAATTGGATTTAGTTCAGTTTCAGATCTTAACTGTATCTAAAAGCATTCATAAAGCAAGAATTTCCTGAGTAGGATGTGAAGTTAAATGTTGTCCAGAAAGAACACATCACTGTTAAAACAAAGGTTTAGTTCTCGAAAAATGGGTTGTTTGTATACAAATGCTGTTCACGCTAAATGCTCACTCTTAAATCTTATGAAGCGACGATGCGTTTGCAACACTGTGCAATTTTCTATTTATCCTCTCCTTCCAGCTGAAGAATGCATTTGATAACCTGTTTGAAGGTTTGATGGAGAGCAAAGATGGTGAGAAAGAAGCAGCTGAAGTAAGTATTCAGTGTTTGTTTTTGCAAAAGCGGTCACGCCTCTTACAAAGCGTGCGCTACTTGCTGTCAACGTCTTACCGCAGCTTTGATGTGAACATCCAGCCGTCTTTCTCTGCAGTCTGTGGCTACTCCCCTCCTGCCTCACCAGAAGCAAGCGCTGTCCTGGATGTGTGCTCGTGAAAATAAATCTGCGCTGCCACCATTCTGGGAGAAGAGAGGCGAGTTGTACTACAACAGCCTCACGTGTTTCTCTGCCAAAGAAATACCAGAGAGGGTCCGTGGGGGAATACTGGCTGATGATATGGGAATGGTGAGTTACACAGAGGTTTATTTGTAAAGTTCCACATGAATTAAAAAACGTCCATTAGAACTAAGAGGGTGAGGCTAGTCAAATGCACTCCCATTAGTTTAGTGTGAACATGTCTATTAAAGCAGTTTTTTAGGTATGGAGCATGTTAATGCGATTACCAAGGAGGAAAGACATCAGCAGTGATCTTAGAGAAGCAATTGTTGCTGCCCAAAAATCTGGTTATAAGGCCATTTCCAAACTATGTGGAGTCCATCGCTCTACAGTGAGAAAAATGATTCACAAATGGAAAACATTCAGGACGATTGCAAATCTTCCCAGTAGTGTACGCCCAGCAAGAACACCTCAAGGTTACAGAGCAACTGCAGAAAATCCCAAGAGCTAAACAGAATAGTTCCGTATCATGACAGTAGTTGCGTGAATTGTCGGATTTCTTAGTCGAAAATCATTGCCCATCCATGGGCGGAAATGGTCCGGTCGAAGTCCAGACCTCATCCTGATTGAAATGCTGTGGTGGGACCTTAAGAGACCAATGCTGCAAACCTCAATGAACTGAAACAGCGATGTAGAGGAGAGTGGGTCATAATTCCTCCAACAACCGTGTGAGAGACTGACATTCAGAAAACAATGACTTCAACTTATTGCTGCTAAAGATGTTCTACAAGCTATTGAATCATATTAAGACCTGGCAGGGACCAGAGGATTTAAAAAAAAAAAAAAAAAGTCCTGACACCTAAAACCTTCAAACTGAAAGCGGCCATAATTTCTGTTTTACACGATTCTACGGTTTATAGAATGCATTTACTCTACACTGCATTTTGCTATCCTTATCACTGTTTATAGAAAATGATATGAAGAACCTGGGTGTGCAGCAATCAACTGTCAGTCATGTGATGAAACGCTGTGCCCAATGAATAAGAGATGAGATTAAACTGCACTTATTGATCTGAGCAGAATCGATGCCTGAGTGAATATTAATTGTCTTTCAGGGTAAAACTCTGACGACAATCGCTCTGATCCTCACCAACTTTCACAAAGGAAAGCCACTGCCTGTGGAGAAATGCGTAAGCAGCCCTGTTGTGTCCCTTTCACTCATTTTGCGACGAGAGACTAATAACTTCAACCGTTACACGGTGTTTGCTAACATGTGTGCAGGAGGAGCAGTTTTCAACCAGCAAAGCTAAACCTAAACTTCAGGAGGCCGCCAAAGCAGAGGGTACTTTCCTATTCAGTTTATTTACTGCTGCAGATTTACTGTTTTTGCCCTGAGCCTTCATTTTTTTTTGTTTCAGGAAGCAGCAGTGGAGGTGACGGAGCGGGAGCGAAAGATGCAGCCGGCGGCTCTCGATGCTCAAATCTGTAAGCATCTTCTTGTGTCCTCTGCCATTTTCTTTAGTTTCACCTTTTTTTTGCTGTGTGTTTTAGCCCTGCAACCGCGGTTTATTATAGTTTCATCTAACATAAAACTGATGTGTTTCTGTGGCTGTCAGTCCCAAGGAGGAGGGGATCTGTGTTGATCCAGCAGATGTGCTGGAGGTAGCAGAAGAAAAACAGAAAAGTAGGAATTGATTCCCGCACAATTCACCTTTTATCTTTTAAATGTCTTGCACACAGTCTATGTTTACGGTTTTTTTTGTTTAAATCTTCTGTTTTTTTGGCTTACATACATTTTGACCTGATTTTTCTACCTCCAGGTACAAAAAAAGAGAAGATGAAACCCATCAAACGAAAACCCAGTAAAGGTGCCAGCCCAGAAATCATTGTACTTGTGAACTAAGGCACTAGCTACGCTCTTCTTAGACAGAACAAAAAGACCTTTGAATGATTGGACACAACATATCATGGTAATATACTGTCCTAATCAGCATAAGTTATTAATTTATTCTTTATGGGTCTGCTTGCTGCACAGAAGTCCCAGTGTTTTTTGAGGATCTGGATTTTGCCGCAGCACTGAGCAGCACAACATCAGACACGGGCCCAAAGAAGAAGAAAACTACTGAGAAGGCCAATCTCAAACAGAGTGAGTTCATTCAGTAACAGTTGTTGTGATAAGCTGTCCTTAAAAGTAAAAGGAAATTCAGTGACAGGAAGGTCGGAGTGTGTGTCGATATCACCTACACTTGTGAACCTTTTGTATGTGCAGGCGTGGAATCCTCCATCACTGAGCACACGGATGACTCATCGGCAAGATCAACTCTCATCATCTGTCCGCTCTCTGTGCTCAGCAACTGGCTGGTAGGAACACAGTCTTAAAAGGAATGTGTTAGCCACAATTAAACTAAAGGAGCTAGTGTGTGTCTGTAACTCTGACCCTGTCTTTTGTGTGTGTGTGTGTGCGCAGGACCAGTTTGAGCAGCATGTGCATGCTCACGTCAAGCTAAACGTCTATCTGTATTACGGTTCAGAGCGCAACAGAAGCAAGAAGTTTCTGTCCTCTCAGGATGTGGTGATCACCACGTACAACGTCCTCTCTGCTGACTTTGCGGTGAGTGGAGATCGGTCACACGTAAATCAGTGTGATCAAGGTCAAGCGAGATGTTCACACTTAAATAAAGAGTGGAGATAAACTGATGTGCGCAGTAGGTATTTAGATCGTCACAAACAACTAGCGGCTAATAAATGTGTCCTGAACCTGGGCTGTAAGTTTCAGAGATTGTTCTTATCTTTTTCCCCATTAAGACCAAATGCACATTAATACAAGTTTAAACGGCACCTTAGGACTTAATGTATTCATGACAAACGTGATAATATGCTACAATGATTCCCTTTTAGAATAAGAGTCCTTTACATGGGATCAACTGGCTGAGGGTGGTGCTGGATGAAGGACACATCGTAAGAAACCCAAACGCACAGATGAGTAAGGCCGTGCTTGAACTAAAAGCTCAGAGGCGCTGGATTCTTTCAGGTACACTACAAACCTTAATGCACTTACACAGCTCAACATTTAAGCAGCAGTACCCTTTGAAATATCAGTTCTGTATTTATAATGGCAGACATCGAGGGTAACATGACCATTTGTGTTACAGAAGCTCAGTCTTTTATTACACGTGCAGTATACTGGGCCCCGGAAATTAGCCACCTACCTGTGTTATGGCAGTACTCAAACTTAGCCATATGGTGACAAAATAAATCAGTTCACTTGTCTAAAGAAAATCCCCTCCGTGTCTTATGTGCTTCTCTCCATGTGGCCCAACATTTGCAGGTAAAACTAAATTGCTGACTTAACTGCGTACTTTTAAAACAAAGCACTCGGAAGCAACCACAAATGCTTCAAGTAGATTTTAACTTTAAGTCGCCGAAGATTTTCCTTTGGAGTCATTAACTTAGTCTTTAGCATTTTTTTTTTAAGTCATGTAAATGAAATTCTATTTCAATTTTTAATTGATTTTAATCTTAAACTCTTAGAGCATTTGGATCCCACATACTGATTTGATTGCTTTCCGCTGCATTTATTAAGAATACACCAGCAAACATCATCCGATGGAAATGCTGATTGGGATTGAATATTCTGGGGACGTAAAAGGGCTCACACACAGGTGTTAACATTTGTTGTGGATCATTACACCCGTTCAGGTACTCCCATTCAGAACAGCGTGAAGGATTTGTGGATGCTGCTGGCCTTTCTGCGTCTGAAACCTTTCGATGTGAGAGAATGGTGGAACAGAGTGATCCAGAGACCGGCCACACAAGGAGACAGGGCCGGCCTGCAGTGAGTGCTCACACAAGCAGTTCAATACTACACTGCCACAACGTACCAAAAATACTCTAGAGGGAGCCATTTGCAATAGAAAGACTGTGTGTGTGTGTGTGTGTGTGTGTGTGTGTGTGTGTGTGTGTGTGTGTGGAATTGTTGAGGTACAATCCCCCTCAGTGCCTTCTATGTAATATGTAGTGTAATGATGCTATTTTACTTTGTCTATGCAGTATATGTCTATTGTATTTCTCTACTAGAACTCTTTAAACTATTGTAGGCCTTTGGCAAATGAAGTGCTTCGTGAAAGCTTGTAATTTTGTGAAAGAATTTGTTATACCATCTCTCACCAGGCCTGTTTTTTTTTTATTAAAAAAAAAATCAAGCACTCGGTATTTTGTGCAGAAACCTTCAGACCTTGGTGAGGTGCATCACCCTGCGACGGACCAAGAGCAGCGAGGTGAATGGACGCCGACTGGTCTCGCTGCCCGAGAAGACGGTTTATGTGGAGCAAGTGGTGCTCAGTCAGCAGGAGAGGGAGGAGTATGAGCTGGCACGCAACGAGGGAAGAAGCGCCATTTGCAGGTACAACACGTGTCTGTGAACATGTGAAAAAGCACGTGCGAGGACAACAACTTTGCAAGATTACCAGATAAGTAGATGTATGGGAATATTTGTCACACTGCGGCTGACACGGTTCGATCTTATACGAAGAGTGTTGCATTGTTTTGTGCCGATTGTGCAAATGTGTGTTGATTTTTTTTTTTGTAGATATGTGGCTGAGGGGACCGTCTTGAGGAATTATGCTGACGTGCTCGTCATCCTCATGAGGCTCCGACAGCACTGCTGCCACCCTGATCTGCTGGCAAAAATGTCCTCCGAGTTAGGTAAAAGCTGCAAAGAATGCAAAGAGCGAAGTTTCTTAAACGGACTCGCTGTGCAACATTGTCCGTCGAGGGAGATTTTTAATAAGGATTATTTATTTCCCTGAAGGACAGTGTAATTTTCCTTTGCTCTGCTGTCTCTGTTGAGCCTTAACGCGTTGTCATGTGAACCGCAGCTCAACCAGGTAGTTGTTCTGCCAGTGTTGTATCTGTGTACCAACTGAACACGGGATTTTACTGATGAGAGCATTTCCTCAACACAGCCACAGTCCTTAGAGGAGCTCTAATAAGCCAAAATCAATTGAAAGCACATGAGTTTTGCATCTCTTTTGTAGCCCTTTGTGAGTTTAGTATGGTAATCGGAAGAAACTGTGCAGTGATTGCACCAACATCGTGCAGAATAGTCTGTTAATTACTGTTAAATACTGAAATCCTGTATTAAAATAGGGAGCGTAGATTTCTCGTCTGATTTGAATATTGTTTTTCCTACATCCTCCCCCTGGACCTCATCTATAGGCTCTGCAGCAACTCCAGCAGAGCTGCGGGAGCGTCTGATAGAAAAGCTGCGGTTGGTGTTGTCCAGCGGCTCTGACGAGGAGTGCTCTGTGTGTCTGGACTCGGTCCGTCTGCCCGTCATCACACACTGTGCCCACGTTTACTGCCAGCCCTGCATCGCCCAAGTCATCAGCACGGAGCAGGTACACGTGCTGTCCTCACCAACGACACGCAGCCACTGATTTAACTTTCATAAACCTTTCCATTATCCAAACTTTTCCATTTTTTTTCTGCCTGTTTGCTTAGGAAAAGGCCCGGTGTCCTCTCTGTCGAAGTGAGATTAAGACCAGTGAGCTGGTGGAGTTTCCACAGGAGGAGATGGAAGAAGAGAGCGGTAGGAACTCGGAGAGGTGGAGGACAAGCTCAAAGGTACTCGCTGCAAACACGAGGCTCAGCACTGCCCGTCGGTTAAAAATAGTGAAAACTCTCTACAGACCACTAAAATATGCAGAACACTCTGTTTTTAAACCATAAGAGGGGAAGTCCGGTTGAGGCACACATTGGAAAAATGTTCTGATGCAGACTCTTATTATTCTCGCATTATTCTGTCTACATATCATTTAGAAAATAAGAGAAAATAAACTGTATGTTTTAGATGGTACAATTTATTGATAATCTAAATTTAGTTTAATCATGTATGACCTTTAAAAAGATCGATAGAAGCCAAAGTGATCAACATTTAACTATTCGGTGGAGAATTATGTGTTCAGCTGCGCAATGATCATGAGTTCAGGCACACATTCCATGCTTTGGTCACAAGTATGACATATTTAAGATCATTTTAAGAATGTCTCCTCATCTCTAGCAAGATGGCAGTAATAGAAACTGACTTGACAAATGCGTTTGTCATCCTCTGACGTCGGTTTGTGTCGGCGCAGGTACAGGCGCTGATGGGAAACCTGCTCAGGCTGCGGTCGGACGACCCCAGCGTCAAGTATCTGGTGGTCTCTCAGTTCACACGCTTTCTCACCATCTTGGAGGCTCCGCTCAGGTAACGCCCACAAGCTCACACGCAAGAGACGTCTTTCTCTGTTTCGAGCTGAGAATACTGCTCAAACCATTCGTTCTGAATTAAATCATTTCAGCAGCTATGAAGCTTTGGGCACAGACAGAGAGTCTGTGTCTCAGTACAGGGACTGTGTTGTAGTTAAAGGGCAAAGATAACATCAAGCACTCAGAAACGGCAGGAGAACTGAAACTTGGTCTCGCATTCCCCAGTTATGATGAAAACAATGTCGACAGCCAAGGAGAGACATATTTAGATCAACAATACCAAGAGGTAGAGCTCAACAGAAAGAGGTTTAGGCGCACATGAAACCAAACATTCCGACAGAAGAGCACGATAACCTGTTCCAAAAGAGATGCGGCTGTTGAAAGCATCGACTGCGTGTGATTTTTCTGAAATTAGTTTATTAAATTGTATGTCATTTTCCCCCCTACTTCATCTTCACCAGAGAACACGGTTTCAGTTTTGTGCGTCTGGACGGCTCAATGAACCAAAAGAAGAGGACCCAGGTCATCCGGGAGTTTCAGAGCTCCGCAGCAGACAGCCCTGCCATCATGCTCCTGTCACTCAAAGCTGGAGGCGTGGGGCTCAACTTGACCGCCGCCTCTCACGTGTTCCTCATGGACCCTGTAAGTATATATCCAAGTAGCGACCAGATGGGTTCTTACATAGACCATCACGTCTGCACAAGCTCAACTGTTTATAGTTGGCCCCAGACATGCATGTTTTCCCTGATTGTTTATAGCATCCCCCCCCCCCCGTCAGGATTTGATTACTTAATATATTCTGATTTTATCAGGGATTAAGATGTCCTTTAGTATTTTGCGATTGAGGTGGGCCACGGCACCTCGTCTCTGCCAGCATCTTGAAGAATTCTTCCACACTTTTCCTCGGAGTGTGAAAGAAAGAAAGAGGGCGCACACGCTTCATTAGACCAAACATATGACATGCACGACGACTATGTGACTTTTGTTGAGGCCATCATCTAATTAATAAATTGATGAAGGATGATTTCCATCAGGGTCGGAGTGGCTCCCTACCCGGGATAAATCTGCTAGAGCAGATGAGATTCAAACAAAGAGTGAAGTCTAATCGTGGAAAGTTTTCAGATATATATTCACTTGTGACTAAATGAGTGTCTCTGTTTAAGGCGTGGAACCCAGCTACTGAGGAGCAGTGTATTGATCGTTGCCACCGTTTGGGCCAGAAGAGAAACGTTGTTGTCACCAAGGTTAGAAACCTGTAATATGTATTTGTACTCCAGTGGTATTACCTTTTAAGGAGCAGTTCATTCGTGTCTCATTGCTGGCAAGATAGCATAGCTCACTCTGCACTGTCAGTTGTACATTTTACATGAAGACTGAGTAACTGAAGGTGTTTGCACTCTGTGTCGTCCCTTGCATCTGTCGCTGCAGTTCATTGTGAAGGATTCAGTGGAGGAGAACATGGTGAAGATCCAGAGGCAGAAGCAGGACATGGTGGAGAAAGCCTTCGGCTCCACAAACACCGGCAGGAAAACCTCTCGTATCGATGACATCAGAGCTCTGATGGAGCTGTAGACGTCCAACGGTGGATCCGACACTTTTCAGGATGCACAACATAACATTTCAGATTTGCTCAGCTGCGATGTAAAGCCACTCATGTTTGTCTGGGTTTTTGATTTAAGGGAAGTTGTGTTTAAACATAGACATGGCTGATGTTTTTTTTTTTTTTTCCAAGTTGCTACCCTGCATTGTAAAGTGTGAAGAAGTGTCCACCTGTTGTGCAAGTTGTCAGTAAGCCAAGTTTAACATGTGACGATTTCCTTTTTCTTTATTTTTTTTTTCTACTCCACATTAAAGAAATGCAGACTGATGATCATTTTTGATACTGTAATTGACTTTGAAAACAGCTTAAAGGCGTTTTAGCACAGATAATCACATTTAAAAGAAAAAGATTTGACGACATGAGACACTGATTAGATCTGAACTGATTTGTCTGTAACTTTTTTTTAGTTGTCACAGCACAGCTGCAGCTAATGGGCTCAAACAGGACCTCCCCATACGGAATGTATTAATTTCACCAAGAAGGGAAAAATATATACATTTGCAGGTATCAGCCTTTATCAGTTTAAATTCAGGTAGTAACCAGATGAGACAAAGATGTCATTTATGCTCTCTGACACTGCCAAAATCTGAGCCCCTGTTTAAGAACAGTGTGATTGTACTTTAAACATTTTGGTGAAACTAACATGACTATCTCTACTACCTAAACACAACTGATGACATGTCTTCTGTAGTGGTCGTGCTATACCAGCCAGATGCAGGGTTTTTTTTTTGCTTAGAAAGCCTAAAAGGCCAACAGACTTTTTGTAAAAGTATATTCAGCTTCCATCTTAATTTCCTTCCTAGTGTCTTCATAGAGGTTATTTGAACTACTGTGGACTCATTTTTCCTCATTACTTGTACAGTATAATAAAACAAATGACAGAATGAGAGTTTTTTATTCTTAAACAGGATGTACAGTTAACAGCTGGGAGACGGATGAGCGTTACACGATGTTACTACAATTATCCACGTCCACACTTCAAATCTGTTTATGGGCTTCTCTATCGACTCCACCCGCCTCTTGTGGGAGTGTGGTTAATGGACGGAGGAGCGTGTTATAAGGTGCAGCAGGTTATACTTGTAACGGCACACAGGTGGAGTGAAGGAAAGGTGGAACTGAAACAGAAATTTGTCACCAGCAGCAGTTACAGTAAGTGAGTAAGTTTTGTAAACAGTGAACAGGCAATAAGGCAGCTGGTTACACTACAGAAGGGAAGTGCTGAAACGGGCCATGGCACAAATACTGATGAGTGGTGGAAACGTACATGCAAAGGCATGCGTACAAGACAACAGACGGACGTCTGGAGAGCGCACTAGTGTTCAGTCCCATATAAAATGACACACGAAACGGTCTACATCAGTTATGGACGTGGGCGGAAGCACTTCATTAAAGACCCCCGGTTTAACTGTGCCATACAAATAAAACAACACCAGACGTTACAGGGCAGAGGTCACAGGGGGCTGGGGTGTGTCCGAGGCACAGATGGGGATGCTGCTCTATGCACTCCTCTGAGGTGAAAACGGTCATTAAAGCGGGATTGTCGTTAATGACTGAAAAGGACGGCATGGTCTGCGAGAGGGAAGTGAGCAAGTGGCTGCATATCTGCTTTAAAGTGGTTTAGAGAGGGTTTTTAAATGGGGATTTATTGCAGATTAGGAGTTACGGAAAATAATTTAGTAACAGATGATTGCAGTCGCTGCCCGTTTCTGTTCAATTTTCCACAGGTTAGGGAGACTGAGGACTTCACTATCGGATTCATAAGAACAAGGCAGAGCAAGACATTTTTGGAAGCAGCTACACCAAGTTGTATTGTTGCCTAGAGTTTAACGAGAAGAGGGCACAACTAACCCAAAAACCAACAAAGCAGCACATGAACAGTTCAGTCTTTCATTCTTACAAACATCTAGGGATAAACGTTGGCGTTTTTTTTTTTGTTTGTTTCTTTGAGTTGTCACTGTGTCATGTTAATGTGTCTATTGATTGTTGCACACTGCCACAACATGTTAAAGTTTAAAAACAGAATTCTCATTTATAAGCTCCGGGTTTTGTGCAGATTAATCAAACTAGATAAAACACTTTGTAAGAAATGTTTTAGAGGCGCTTGTATGTGGTCTTTGGCATCTTTGAACGGAGCCAATCTTGCTGCTTTCTGCACCTCTTTATAACCTCAGAGCTTCATATATTGCTTTAGGATTGGCTCAAATCATTTTCTTCTCATACGACTCTTAGCAAGACAACAATACAACCTAAAATGTCAAACTTTTCCTTCAAACAGGGCAAGTGAAGGGTGGAATGCATGGGAACATTGTTAAACTTTTACTCTCGACACAGCAACGGGATGCAGAGAGTGAAAGTTTCACGCAGGCATTCAGCAAGCCATCTGCTCATCAAGCCCCTGTGTTTGAGTGGCGGTGAACCGTGCGCCCCACCCTCACAGAGCTTCAGCTGGTGTCCATCACGCTCCCTGAGCAACCCGCTACTTTAGAAAGGAGTCTAGTTTTCGCTTGATGTTGGCGAAGGAATCGTCACCCAAGTAGTCTATCTGGCCAGCTTCCCAGCGCTGCTTCCTCTCCTCTGATGAAATCCCCTGGGAGGGAGGAGGAGGAGGAGGAGCCGCCTGTGGCTGCTCTTTCACGTCCACGTGGAATTGATCCTGTGTTACAGAGAGAGAATGAATGTGTCATTTAAAGAAACCTTCAGATGGAACAGCCTCCCTGCTGTTCCCTTCCCTCACAACACATTCAGTACGTGCAGGTTTTTCCAACCGTCATGGTACAAATATCAGATTTTAGAACACGTTCATAGCAGATGATTCTAAGATACGGTTAACGTAGAAACAAACTGAAAAAAGGTAGTGCAATATATATATATATATATATATATATATATATATGCACACATACATAAATACAGTAGGTCTCAAGCATCAAAGTCACACTGGTCTATAAACCTTTGATGATTATCCTGCCAACTAGTTGAGATGTACGAATATCAAGCTCTTGTGAGTACATCTTAAAGGGATAGTTCGCCTCTTTTTGACATGAAGCTGTATGACATCCCATATTAGCAATATCATTTATGAGCATTGACTTACCCCCTACTGCGTCCTGTGAGCCGAGTTCCGGCCTCGTTTTGGTGTTGACGAAGGTAGTCTGGCTAGTTGGCTGGGGTCACAAAAATAAAGCGTTTTGCTTCTCAAAACAATATGTGTTCAAAAGAGTAATACATTTGCATCACAAAATCGTTCTACAGGAAAAAGTCAGACCTCACAATTGCTTGGCGCTATTTTTTCTCCCTTCGTATCACTATGTGCTGCCTGTTATGGGGTTTACTGCTCGGAAGCAGGGGACTGCTCGGTCTGCACGGTCTACATAGCACACAGTGATACGAAGCGATTGTGAGGTCTGACTTTTTCCTGGAGAACTATTTTGTGAAGCAAATATTACTCTTTTGAACGCATATTGTTTTGAGAAGCAAAACCCTTTATTATTTTTTTTAAACCCCAGCCAACTAGCCAGACTACATTCGTCAACACCAAAACGAGGCTGGAACTCGGCTCACAGGACGCAGCGGGGGGTAAGTCAATGTTCATAAATGATATTGCTAATATGGGAGGTCATACCGCTTCATGTCAAAAAGAGGCGAACTATCCCTTTAGTGTTTTCAGTAAAGGTGTCAAACTTTTGACCGACACTGCAGACATGACAAATCCTTTGGGGATGGGAGATAAAAATCCAAAACACTAATTCCTACAGGGTATGCATGCAGTGGTTCTGTTATGTTGTAGGGGGCAGCTAAGGGTGGGTTTCATCTGCAGCTCTGTAAAGGTTATCCCAGAAATTGACAGCATTTCCTCAAAAGTATCTTTTCAATCGGAAAGGCCATGACTTGGAATATATTTTTTGCTCTACCCCAACAGGCTTGGGAAAGATTTGTTTTTTTACCAACTGGCTCCGACTGTTGATCTAATTTGTTAAAGCTAGCCCCAGAAAGATGCTGAATTAAATAGTTCTGTTCAATTATTTGTATTAGCATGCTTTTTTT
This sequence comes from Odontesthes bonariensis, assembly GCF_027942865.1. NCBI lineage: Eukaryota > Metazoa > Chordata > Actinopteri > Atheriniformes > Atherinopsidae > Odontesthes > Odontesthes bonariensis. The sequence goes on from NC_134522.1 coordinate 20,670,727, forward strand.
TTTCCCTCTCCCTTTTCCTTATTTTTTTCCCCAGATAGTGCCTGCCTCTCTCCAAACATTTTGCACCATCGATCTCCCACCTGGTTCAGTGAAGCAAACGATCACGCCATTTGAAACGATTCAACTTCACTATTCAGTCTCTTTCAGGTCAACACTGCTCCCGTCCATAGGGGCATGAGGGGTTTACTGATGGGCAGAATGAGTAGGAAAAAAAAAAATAATCGTACGAATCATATTCTGTGACCTCTGCAGTCACAGTAGATCAACCGAATTGAAAACATTTGGAGATCTAGGATAGACGTCTTCTACGGAGCTTTCAAAGCATTAAATAAGCAAATATCTTTTGTATGAATGTTGTTCCATTTGTCCAGAAAAAGACCCACAGACTTGTAGAAAGGAGCACCGCAGCTGTTCTGGCAGCATATTTTAGCACATGTTTAATCGCTCATCGACTGCACATGCAAGCTAAATATTTCTCCTAAAGCTGAACTTCGAGGCTGCACTCAGCTCGGCACCTTGGTTTTGTCTAGATTAGAATTACTGTGCAAGAAACATTGCTTGATAAGGTCATTCCTCTCATTCCAAGACAGATTGCTTAATGGTGTCATCTTTAATGTCGCTACATCGAGAATTCTGTTAAGTAATTGTGGCATAATGCTACTTTTATCAGTCGTGTTTATCCCCACGCTACTTGAGTGTTACATCGAATTGACAATTACAAAAATTAACAAAAAAAAAAAAAAAAAAAATAGATAAGAATAAACAGAACGTAGATTATCCTGAGCCGATGGGAAAAAAAAAGAAGATACTTTCTTCTCGTGCTTGCTCGTCTAAACTTGTAAGTGTGACACAACATGGCTGCTAGAAAAAGCTGTGGGTTTTTGGCAGCCATCTGTCATGTGACTAAGAACTATTTCACTACATTGATGTTACCACAGACTGCATGGAAACTTCCTGCTGCTCTGAGGGGTTGCATAGATGCTGAAGCCCTGCATGGTTCCCTGATGACAGTAAATTATTCATCCAGTGATGACACTGCTGAGAGGGACGACAAAACCAGCAGCAGAAGCAAAACCGACTTTTGGCAAGTGGACTGGTGCTGAGGAATGTGGAACAAATCAACTTTTACTTGTTCCTCTGACAACTGCTGGCATTTTATTCATTGATTTCATTTTTATTTTTTTCTCTCCAAGAGCTGGAAAACAATTTTAGGGCTTCAATGTGGTACTTTCCCCTACTGGTAACTACACACCGTGACAGATTGCAGGCTTAAAATACACAAGAGAAGGAGAGGCACCCAGCAATTAGGTGTTTTGACACAGTTGGGACGTAACGATTATGCAACATGCTACAACAGATAAACACTTTCACAGCAGTCCTCGTAAATTTTTCGTGTCGAGCATATCCGCCGCAGCCCCACCCGGCTCTCCTCTTTCACACACACAAACACAATCCAACACAACAAACCGCTACGATCACCTACATCACTGCTCGGGTCTACGAAGCCACTGTGGAAGGGAGAGTCCCCGAAGGCCTTCTGCAGTAAAGGCAGCACAGATTTGGCGTACAGCTGCCACCACATCAGCAGGTAGTCGGGGTGCAGCTGGTCAGGCATCAGAGAATGACCTCTGACCTCACCTCTCTGAGCATCGTAAGAGTAGTTCCATGGCTTCACTTTCCCCAGGAAGTGCACCACCTTTGCATCGTGGCCGTACCTGCAAAAAAAACCCCCAAAAAAACCAAGTTGAGGGCAGAATGGCAAAGAGAAGAGAGGGAGAAACAAGAAACATAGGGGGTTATGTACCATAACGGACAATTTAGTGATTTATGAACACGTTCTTCCACCAAAAAATAATTAACAGGATTTTGTCATTCGTGTAGGCTGCTGCTGCTTAACTTAATTACCATTTGAAACGTAGTGACGTCTGCCTGTCGTTTGAGCAAGTGTATGCACAATGGTTAGCAAGAAAGTGACTCTAAAAGGCACTGTTAACATTATAAAAGGGTGCATTTTAAAAACCAACATCTTTTCATAATCCTAACCCAGTAGCTTTGTTGCATAAATCTAAACAAACATTGAGTACAAAAGTATACAAATATGATCAAACTGGATGGGGGAAGAAAAAAATAAATAAATAAATAAATAAATAAATAAATAAATATCAATACTTCCACAAAAGGTCTCAAACCCAGACAGCTGGGTGAAAGTCCTGTGACGGAAACTTGCAATTTTGCCTGCAAGCAGCAGTCATTAGTGAAAATGTAACTCATTCGAACTATGTAAACATGTAGGACTTACAGTTTGAGTACCAAAGCTGACTGCTGTCTGCCTTTTTGTTATTTATTTTTTTTTTTTAAATTCAAAATTCTTTTTGGTTCAATCTGACATCTACAGTTAAATTTACCAGTACAAAGACATTATAAGTTAACTGAACATTAACCACTTGCATCACTTCATTGCACCTTCATTTTCAGTTTCCATTCATACTTTAATACTGAAACAAACCTCTCAAAAAGACACATACAGTGCAGATTTACTGTGGCAGAAGTTTGTTCTCTTCAGTCACTCTTCAATGCACACACCCTTTGAACTGACCTTAGACTGGCTTAGGGCTCCAAAAAACCCCAAACAAACAAAAAACAAAAAAAACAAAAAAAAACACGTTTGACAAGGAAAGCTACAGAAACAGCTGAATACGACAAAGGGACTATGGACCAGATGTGTGAGTACTGACTGTTTGAAAGCTGGCAGGTAAGAGTAGATGGCGATGCTGCTGAGGTTGTAGATGAAGGGAAGGTGCTTGGAAATATCTGCCGTCGCCCAGGTGTTAAAGAAACTGTTGAGAACTCCCTGATCGCCACCTGTAGAAACACACAGACACTCGTAAAAATTTCAGAGATCCTGGCTGCATTTCATTTAGCTTCATATAAAAAAAAAAAAAAACAACATCTAAAACCTTAAAATATACAAATACGCATTCCAGTTTGTAAGAATGACAGTTTCCCTGTTGCGTGACAAGAACCAAAACAAGCTCATTGATCAAATCATCTCATTGGGCTTTGTTAAAAATCCTTCTTATCCTTTCATTTCAGCAACACTCGTCCTGATGCAACTGCTCCCCTCTCAAGTGTTGACATACAGTCTTAGCACACCGCATAACATGCTGCACATGAATGATCGACACTTCAAAGACATTCTGTACATTCGCGCAAGACTGTCCTTTCTAACATGTAAAAATAGATGCTGAAAAGAAGCGATGATACCGCATGTGTGTGATGATGCTTCAAAAAGTACATAACATGTAGTGAAACAGAACCCCGTGGAAGGAGACCAGTCAACACATCACAAATGCGTGACCTTGAAGTGAAATATTATTTATTATATATCTACGCAGTTGTGGCTCATGTTTACACTATCCGGTCACAGCAAGAGCTTTTTAGCAGAAGCAGATTGTAATCTCATATTTACAACCTGTACCGCTCTACTTTAGGAGTAGAGAGACAGTCCTGTTAGGTTTCTGGAACCATAGTGAGGCAAGGCAAGCTTTACTTCCTCTAATGTTCCCACAAAATGCCAACTACAAAAGGCAATGTATGTATGCCAGTTTGAAAGTCTTTTATAATCATGGACCACATGGGGGAGATCGTTTTAATTGCGGTAGCTGAATCAGGTCGACTGAGGTGATGCAAAGTCACACACAGTCGAGTTGGAGCAGCCTTTCACTCGTCTAGAGTCCAGTAATGGCTTCCAGGTTTGAGTTTGCAGTTTTTGACCCGTTTGAACTGGGACCCAGTAAAATGAGAGACATTTAGCGACAATGGAACATGTCTGGTGACCAGAATTTGCCACAAAATACAGACCATAAAACACACACACACAGGGCAGAAAATATGCACACACATTACTTTTACAAAGTATATAAAGTCATGCATAGATTCTGTTTTTTTTTTTAATAAATATCAGTTATGGAGAAACGATACGCATGTACAAAAACCTGACTTCCACACCGATTTTTAGCCACGAATGGATCCGAGAGTTATCTCACAACAGCAGAGTGTATTCAGAAGTATGCCAACTTTAGACTGATTTCAAGACTTGATAATGTCGGCGACAGCTTAAGCCCAATTGTAAATGAAACTAAACAAATTTGGATTTTCATTCTTCTTAAAAACTGCTAAGAAGCAAGACAACATGCAAGTATGATTCAATTTCGTATGAATTGTATCAAGCGATACAAATATTAAAGTTCTAAAAAATATTGCTGTTTTTTTTTTTTTTTTTTTTTTTTAATCTGTGTACTAATTCTTATAAATAACTTCTGGGTTTGATCTGTCTCCCAACACTCACCGTCAAAGCTGCCATTTTCACCACAGAACGTCAGCAGCTGTTCGTGCGTCTCATTGGACGGTCTGAAGACAAACACCCCAGAGTTGAAACAATCTGGCCAACCAGGATCTGGAGCTGCAGATAGCTCCTCCCTCTCAAAGAGTTCGTCTATGTTGGACAGCACCTGCATACATAAAAAAAAATAATAATAAATTAAAAAAAATTATGCTACTTACTTCCTCAGACGTTTTTAGAATGATCTGTGTAAAAAAAAAAAAATAATACAGCAAACAGTCTGAGGCAAAAAATATGTTACTCTTTATTCCGACACCAGTTATTCTGCACGGTGTGGTCAGGTTTGAGTCTCACCAGTGTGTCTGCATCCATGAACACACACTTGCTGTATTGTGTGAGCGTCCAGCAGTGCAGTTTGGTGAACGTTACACCCAAGTCGGGCCTCTTCATCAAGGAAAGATGAGCCGAATCTCCCGAATCCATCACATTCACCACACGTACCTCATCGAAAAGGGAGCGGAGTGCCTCTCTGCAACACAGAAAGTGGGGCTTGGATTCGCGTAAATGCTGGACACGGTGAATTGCCTTTTAAAAGGCTAAAGAGTTGCGAGTTACCTGCAAGGCTCTGCAACATGAGGTCCTATGAGTGCCACCAGTTTCTTGGTTGTGTTGTGGTTTCGCAGCGACTGGCCGAGGACCATCGCTCCCCTGGCATAGCTGTCATTTGTGGCCAGAGTTACAAAAGCTTGGTCTGCTTGGGAAAAAAATAAAAATAACAGTCATTAGCCACATGACAAGCATGTATTATCATAAATGTCATAACTTTGTCTTGTTTGTCAAACTGTTTCAGTCACAGGCAAAGACAAAAATAAATACATAAATTGACCTGCTCTTCAAAGTCACTTCATAGCTTTAAATAGGGATGCATCATATTTAATTACTGCATTTTTATACTGAAGCGATCAGATGTCTTGTAGGGCAAACATACAAAGCAGTAACCAAACAAATCTTTCAAATTCTAAACTCCCTTTAAAAACTGAGATACAACCCAACCTTGTCATTTCAAGCACCATAACAGCAAGCAAGCACTAGTCATGGTGGCCAATGATGGCACATTTTTTAAAAGTGCTTCTGTGTGGTTGCTTTTGTTGGCTGATCACTTTTTTTTAGGGCACTTTAGCCTACTGTTTTGCCTGCTAAAGTAACGGATTACCTATTAATCATGCTGGAGTTTAAGATAAGCAAATCCACACCAGGTAGGTAAAGATCAAACGTCCGCAGCTTTCACCTCTTCAAAACACACAGCTCTGTTTGACCATTTACACTTACGATCAAAAGTGAATCAAATTTAGTGTACTTCACATTGTAACCTTGAGGCTCAAGCCATTTAAGCCTCCAAATTCAGATTAGAACCAATTTACATAAATTCATTCTTCCAAAATAGACGTGAATCAACCACCCCCCTTGACTCTCTTGTAGGCCTATTTTGTGACGCTCAGTGTCAGATGGGCTCACACTGCACACATAAACCACAGCAGAGGGCGAGTCATGTTGTTGTGCCACTCAAAGCAGGCCTCAAGCCAACAGGGGGGCGTTTATCAAGCTCAACGCTTCAGTTGTTGGGGGCTTCTGGGAAACCCGATCCGTGTCGTATTGTCGCGCGGTCGCTAGGGTCCGATTCAAAGAACTATAAATCGACTATCAAAAGGCCAGAGTGCGAGAGTAAGACCCTATTTGCCAACCAGGCAGGGCAGAAAGCATGTGCTGAGCTCCCACAGTTATATCCATGGCTACAAAAGCCCCGTGACCACCTCCAAGTGGAGATAAGATAAACACACTGGCATAAGCGTTTAAATTACATTTGTGTCATCTTAACATTTCCTGAAGAGAGATCATATACAAAATAAAAAAAACAAAAAAAAAAAAACATAATTTACCGAGTCATGTATATTGAATTTAAAAACCTTATCTAGGCATCAGTTTTATAACGTAAAATGCATAAAACTACTTTTATCCACATGCACTGAACATTTAATTGTAGCTTTAGCCGCGCTGTCAAACATATTAGCATATTAATATCAGTGCAGCACAAATGGCTAAACTCTAGAGGCCTTTTATAGTGCTGAGAGTAAAAAAGAAAAACTAAAATAGGAGGCCATGCAAAGTGGCACGTCCACACTATGAAATGACTTTGTCAAGTTCTTAAAACAAACACACTACCTAGGAAGTTAATAGGTCTTCTCTGAAAATAAAAGCATGTATCAACGATTAAAAAATAAAAATAACATTTTTTTTTTATTTGTTGGGAAAAAGCCACAAACGGCAAGATTTACATGTCTTACGCCCCCGACTTAAGTTTTAGTATGTGTGTTGTTGTTTTTTTTGTCTTTCCCTAAAGACTCACTTTCATAACATAGGAGTTCTGAGGGACCTCAAGGTCAAACTGATCTTACAGTTTTTGTTTTTTTCCCCACTGCGCTTGTAAAAGTAACATGTCAGCAGTCAGCAATCTTTTCATAGCTTTACTGACCTTTTTGGCTTTTTGGTGAAACTACTTGCAAAATTCACAAGTCAGAAAACAGTGGAAAAAGGCTCATGAATGACCAGTATCAATACATATTACATTTATCTGGTGAGTTAGTCTGTAAATATGTTCAAACCCCCCCCCCCCCCGAGGGCATAGACATGTGACATGTGAGAGTGTCCTATGGTGTCTGGCACCATGACCATTGATCCGACCCTTTTGGAGGCCTTTTGAAGTTTGGAGGCCACGTCAGAGCCTTGGGCTCTTTGTTGTGTTAACGGACGTGGGAGAAATAAAACCGTCAAACCACACAAAACCGCCTCAAGCGAAGTAGTAATGCAAGAATGGTTTGCCATTTGTTTCCTGGCTTTAACTCATGTCTGTACTTGGCAGCAAATATGCAACCACAGTGATTGCAGGTGATATTCGGCCTCTCTGCTGATCATCAGTTTGGCAACCTGAGTCATTTCCCGTTGCCAACTTTGTAAAAAAAAAAAAATTCCATTTCAACTTCACTTACCTTAGCAATGGGCACATCACTCAAACCACAACATTACCAGAGAGCAAAGTTTCTATTACAGTTGAGTGTGTGATGGTTAATGATGGTGTGAGTGTTGCTAAACTACACTCAACCATACATATCCAACAGAGTGTGCCTAAATGTGTTTTTTTTTTTTTAGGTTTTTGAGCTTTGCCCTAGCCCTCACTTATTGTAACCCACGTCAAAGCTGGCTTGGAACATTTGGGCCCCATCAGGTCAATACTGCACATGTCATGACCTGCAGGCCGCGACGGAGCCTTTCAACACCTGCCAGTGTCCTACCTGAGCAAAAGTGTCCAAAGTTGTTCAGATCAGCAGCAAATTGGTCTGCTATCTGGATTGGAATTAGACTGAAGACTGAACTCGTGTTAGACTTATATATTATATATACTTATAATATTTCAAGCGCCTTGTTAATTGGTTGACCGAATGTCTTGGGCATTTTATTTCTGAATTTGAGACCGGATTTGCTGCTTTTGATTATCGTCAGGCAGCCTGAAAGGCACCAAACCGCTGCAGCAGCTCATTACATCAAGCATCACAACCTGTCAAAACGAACCCGTGAAGTAAGCGCATTATCGAGGGAACCTACTAGCTTGGTCTAAGCCCACATGAGCGGACCAGGAGTTGCGGCAGGTGTTCTCGGAAGCGATGAATAAATGCGCGATATTTCTGGGGTGATAGAGACAGTTTCGCGCAGCTCCGGTCCGGAGAAGCCGTGTTCCGGTGCCGTTACGGCGGCCGCGAGAGTCGACTGAGCTTATTTGGGTCTTACCCGACATGGTGCGCTGAGGAGAGTCCACCCGAGGGTCGGGGGTGGAGATGGGGCAGCTGGACGGTTTGCACTGCGAAGGGCAGAGGCGTAGCAGCTGGGAGCAGTCCGACACAGGAATTAAAGCCCACATTTTCCGGGTCATGTGACCACTGACAGCGACACGCCCCCTGCGACTGTGTCTCTCAGTATCAAACTTTATTCGTTAGGATTAAAGTAACAAATACAAATGACACAAAACGTTCAGTTTTATGGAGGAGACACGAAAGGCCAGAGACCAGTGTAAAAGTACAGGAACGTTAACATTTTTCTACCCAGGAAAAGTGTTCATAAGGAAACAACACTTTGGCACGCTTTTAAAGTCGTGGCCATGTTTAACTGATCACAACATCAGAGGTGACGGGGATAAAATATTAGCAAATTAACTTTAAAGTCATACTTCACTTGTTGATATTCAGAAAATCATCATCATTATTGTTATTATTTTTGTGTGTATTGCAAGTGTTCTAAAATCATATGGTTGGAGAAAAAAGAGTGCACATTTGGGGCCTATGATGAATTTATAACGCTGGAGAGTGTTACATGGGCATGACTAAACCAAAAGGTCATGATCTGGGGCTAACCTGGGCAAGCTTTGACATGGGCTGCAGCAAGCCCCCCCCCCCCCAAAAAAAAAATAAAACCAGATCTGGGCCACATCTGCTGGATATGTGTCTGATCAAGTCCTGACAACCACACTCACCTTGAGTCGACCACGTCATTCAAGGCCGTCTGCGGGAACATAGGAAAAGTGCAGATGTGGGCCAAATTTGGGTTGGAAATAGATAGATGAGAAGCTCATGGTTGGATGCAAGACTGAGTCAGCACTGCCTCAGAGTGGTCATGTGTCCACATTACAGCTAAATTAAGTCGGATCAAAACTAACTAACAATTACTAAAGAAGTTTAACAGAAAACATTTGACTCTAATCTGTTTTATTACAATACCTACTTATAATATTGCATGTTGATTTGAATGAATACCAGCCAGTATAGACTTTATTCTGCCAGTTCTGATGAAATGTGGTCAGTGGCTGAAGTAAACATCGGATCAGATGTAAAAGCAGCCTATGTTTTTAAGCCGTATGTTCCCAAAATCTGTGGAAATAGTAGATGTAATATCATTTTTCGGGCCCTGTATGTAAATTCACACTGTTAGGATGAATACATTTGTTGCACTTTTAAGTGTAATGAATATATTTTTGCACATGTGCTTGTGGGTCCCATGAATAATGCAGAATGTTGATGAGAAAGTCTCAATGAACAAGAACTGATCCTGGTTCAGGGTTCACAGCTAGAACAGCCTTTCCATCAGCACGCTGAAAGAAGGATGCTTGCCTGAGAGCAGCAGTGAGGAAGAGAGAGTAATTGGAGATCACTTTGGGGTCATGGAGGGAGACTGGGCTTATCAGGTGTCAAAAGAAGAAATGAACTGAGAAGAAACAGAAAGATGGATCTCTGTGGAGTTTGAGTTCAAATTTAGAGATGACTTTTGAATTAAGACATTTTCTATGATGTTTCTTTAAGTCAAGACGGGAAGCATTTTTCGTGCCTCGGCTTCTGCTGATTATGAAACCAAATGTGGTTTTGAGCATCGTGAGATGTGAAGGGACAGGGTGACAGGTAAACACAAAGATGAAAGGGGGACACTAGGAAAAGAAAGCGGCGAGGACAGATGGAAAAGTGTTGATACCAAAAAAGAAACTTGTAAAGGAGCTGAAGGAAGAAAGGGGCCCAAAACTAGTCCTCAGCAAGCTGATTTTCTCCCCTGGGCTGACCCTGCTTTGGACTTTTAGCCCCTTCAGACTGCATAGGACTGAATGTAAGCTCCTTACTTTTGTTAGTCATTTATATTTCAATTTTATTGTGCATTTGAATTGACACAGGTAGGGTTTTCTGTGTGAATGTACAATTAACTAATAAAAAAAAAAACGCTTTTACCCTTTAAACACTTAAGTTTTCTGACTCACATAAACAGGTCGAATGTCACAGAAATATGACCGATCCTCTTAGGATTAACAAGTAAGTGAGTAGTGCATACATCAGCAAAGTTAGGTTCGAATTCGGGGAAAAAGCACCGGTAAAGTGGCAGTACTGTTGTGTGGTAGCGCAGTTTAATCCAAGCTGTGAAGCTGGCCCCGTGCCTCAGGTTACTGTGCATTGTGTGGCAGTGATGCAAGCTGTGCAAGCAAACTCATGTTTTAGACATGTTTCACAGAAGGGCAAAATGTGAGAATGGTCCTTTTGAAAACACAAGCCCTTGATATATAAGAAGCAAGAAGGAAAATACTTTGAACTTTGTTGTTTTCTTTTTTTAGCTACAGTTTCAGCTTTTGCAAGTTTTACACACTGTAACACTCATGTAGTCAGCAGTAGTTTTAGATAGATGCACCAGCCACAGAACTGCTGAGTGAGTATGCTGACTTGCCACTGTTTTCAATGAAATGAGCCTCACAGGCTTGGTTGCACTTAATAGTCTGTGTGCAATTGCTTAGAGACTCTACCATTTAAATGCTCAGGTTAAATCAAATTAAAACAGACCATGAGGGTTATTGAGACTTTATGCTATGCCACACCATCCGTCTCCTGGTAGCAGTTTTACATTTTACTGCGCTGTCTTTAAGGTCTTTGGGCAAAGAAACAGCTTTGTCTGGGAGGTGTGACAATAGACAGCATATGTATTTATATATAAAAAAATGTAAACTTTCAGTGCAATGTACATAATAACAGAGAGTAAGTTGAGTAAACCCGATATTTACTTTAAAAAAATCGACTCTCTGTCTTTGAGGCTACAAAGGTTGTTATCAGTTCACAGTTCAGAAGCCAGCTTTTGTGAAAGTGTAACAACATAATAGTGTATATTGATATACTGCACATCTGTATCGGCACCAGCTATGCTGAAGCATTTATATACAGGTTTTGGGGCAGCATATGCTCCCATTCAGATTTTGCCGGTTTCAGCTTCACATATTTCAACAAGACCAATCGCATTCCGCAACGCATCTATTGCACACACAACAAAAGAGTCTGGAATGATCGAGCAACATATATACAATGAATAGGGAAAACACAATCCATTCCCAGCAACAGCGACTGGTCACTTCAGATCCACTTACAGAGATGATGTCGCTTGGTGGTATACACGCCCCAGTCCCAGCTTTTTCGAAAAGCATGTTTGATGATGAATGATACACAAGTAGATGCTTTCTGTTTTGATTTACATTTTACAAACCTTTCTTTTTTTCGGAAACAGGGTCTCAACAATTTCTCTCGGTCCGTTATAAACCAAAATCTGCACGTCTTTCCACAGTATGTAGTTAAATGAGATGCTTCTCAGCTAAAAGACAATCAGCTATCAAAGAATAAAAGAAGGCTGGAGCGTACTGATTCTTTTGCAATTTCTAATAGTGCAGACAGATTAACATTTCATCCCTACTGTGTCCTCATCAGAGTCAAAGCGGACAAAGAATAATTGTTTGGCAATTGTTGTCAGTCTCACACAGGTGTGCATCAGTCACTGGACAGATAGGTGAATCTCATTTCAAGCCTATTGGAGAGCCAAAACAAGGGGCGGGTATGATATGTGTCCACATAACACACTTGTGATGCAATCAGGGACAAAGAGACAATGTTCTACAAAAATGACAAAAGATACAAAGATAAAAGACTAAAAAATATCTTAACATGTTAAAATGCAACCGTGCGTTTGCTGTGGACACGACCGACCTTGCTGTACATAAATAGTGGAAGGTCAGTAGAATAAAAAGATCCAACCTTTCTCAGACGAGTAGAATGAAGAGGTAAAAATATGAACTTCTGATCTGAATAACAACAAAGAAAACATGGAAAATTCAATTCCTCACTGATGCCAAAGGGCTCCACTGCATTTACAGCGTGGACCCTATAGGCCTATCTGTGAAACAATGAGGTAATGATGTCACCACCCATGGAAGAAGGTGAAGTTTTTCAATTTCCCAAGACTTCATGATACTGCGGAGCCATGATTAGCCTGGGAATCATTTCAAGTAGCTGCGTAGTCCATGCTTTGTGTGCGAATCACAGTCTTTCTTTTGTTTGCACTAAAGATTGCACAAGAATCAGTGAGCTCCAGCCTTTCATCTTCCAGTCCTGTCTGTTGTTTCCACAGTATGTCTCATAAACAAAACACATATACACTATGTATATATGTAGAGTATATATCCATATACTCTATGCACTGTAAGTCAGATAGGTGTCTTTACTGCAAATTGTTTTCTAAAAATTCCTGAAACAGCTGACGCTCATTCTGCAGACATTAACATGATGACACAGCTGAGGTGTTAAATGTTAACCGTCGGGCTGCGCCTGTCCCAGGTCCAGCGAGGACAAAGGTCCAGTGCGAGCCTTACCCGGGAGACTCCTCCTTGGAGAAGTAATCAGTCCTCTGCCTACTCCAGGATCCACCTTCCTCTCTGCTGCGGTGTGAATCCTTGCGGAGCTCTGGAAGACTTGACTCCTGCTGCCAGGCCTCGTATGAAGGTACATGTCTCACTCTGTGTTTTTTTGTAGTTTCCTCAGCTAAAAATGAATATTGGAGTTTAATGAATAGTTGCTGCACATTATAGAAACATCCGTGCAATGGAATGTAAGGCAAACCTAATCTGACGCTTCCTGATAGTTTGGCTGCCTGTTGTCTGTGTCTGTTTGTCTGTTGAACAAGATTCATGTCCATTTACAGCATATGTGCGATTGTGTTTCAGGTTCATTAAACAGAAGCAACTATGGATCATAATCATGTCACACAGATTTCCCGAGTGGACCTGGAAGAGCTCAGGGAAGCCTTCAACAAAATTGGTCAGTTCCACTTAGACACACTCTCACTTGCACCACTCAGCTGAACCCGCAGGTTTAACGATAGGAATTCTGACCAAAGTAAGACTTTTACTGCCAACCATAAAGTACAACTCTTATGTGACCGATTGTTTACTGCTTGGGTTGTTGAGCGTGTGTACTTTGTGTGTAAGGTGTGTTCAGATGTGACTGACGATCAAACGTTTACAGAATCCATTCTTTGATGAGTTGATATTCTGTAATTAAAAAATAATGCTGATGACAATGAACTCTGTAGATAAAGAATGTGTGATGTGCTGTTCCAACAAAAGGCACAGAAGGAGTAAAGGGTGATGAAAGACTGAGATCTTTTTTTTCCCCGTTTAAAATTATGGGTGGCACCATTTTTACTTGTAACAAACTACGGAAGAACAACAGGGAAATCAGTCAGTCATCTGTTGCTAATTACAGATGATATGGACACAGTGGAACATTTTTAATAAATCTCAACAAACCTTGGAGTAATGATTTTTCAGTGGGTTTTTAATTACATCCTGTAGCATGTCTGTTCAGCTCATCAAGAAAAGGAAAAGAAAAGAAAGATAAGATGGGTCGAAAGACTGAGACCCGCTTTTGCACTCTTGTGATGTCTTAACTGCAAGAGGAGAGATTTAGAATAAAATCAAAAGTTTATTGAGTCTTTTACATCATAGTTTGACGAATAATGATAGCTGGTGTGAAGAGAAATTGTTGGCGAAAGTGTTATCAGCTATCTGCAATAAAAAAAAAATGTATATGATATGATATCACCTGACACATTATTCTGCTGTGGTGCTTATAGAGGCTTATAAAAGCCTTGATAAAGGTCGCTTAGGTTCTCTTTAGATGGTAAACTATACAAGTCTATGGAGCTTGATAGGCACCAAGGGATGCTTTACTTCCTGAGATCATACGTTTCAACTTCAAAATATATCTCATCGTTTGCAACATCTCGGCTCAGTTTGAAGCCAAGAATGTGAAAACCTGAATTTGTCAACCAGCAGAAAAAGTATTTAAGACAAGCAGAATACAAAGTTTCCATTGGAAAATGAATGTTTATCTGAAGACATTCCAACTGGATGTCCTTAGTATTTGGCTTTAAACTAAGTCTTCAGAACTGAATAACGTGGTTCTTTCCTGAAAACTATTAGGAAATTAAAGGGAAATTACATACTTGCTTATAAAGACTTTTGTTTATTCTTCCTTTTATCGTCTCATGGGCAATATTTACCAGTAAAATATTAAAGCAAATCATTTAAAACATTCGTAAAGCAAGTGTGTGTGTGTTCTTTTTTCTGTGTGTCTTCATCCAGATATTGATAACAGCGGGTTTGTGAGTGACTTTGAGCTTCAGGAGCTCTTCAAAGAGGCAAGCCTCTACCTGCCCGGATACAAAGTGCGAGAGATCATCGACACCTTCATCGCTGGAGACACAAATAAAGATGAGAAGATCAGCTTTGAGGAATTTGTTTCTGTAAGTGTCGACACAGTAAATATGACCTCGCCCCTCCAACAACTTGTGGAGTAACGCAGTCCGTTTGTGGTCAGATCTACAAAGAGCTGAAGAGCAGGCAGCTCAGTGAGTCGTTCAGGAAGTGCATCTCAAGGAGAGATGGGATCCGCTCCTTTGGAGGCATGTCGGTAATCTCCAACGCGGGGACGCAGCACTCGTACTCAGGTGTGGCAGAGTTTTGCATTGTTTGTATGTATGTGCCTGTCTTTGTTTACCTCATTGGGACCAATTCAAGTCCGGCAGTCCTTATGGAGACCGAAGCCTGCTCGCAATTAGGTAAAACATCATTTTGGATGTCATGGGCGAGGTTGGAGGAGCTAAAATGGGAATTAAGATTTATTCTATTTAATTCAATATATTTGTATAGCATCAATTCACAAGAAAAGTCATCTCAAGGCAATTTAAAGAGAAATCAAACAAGTTTATTAAGTCCAATTAGATGGAGTCGAGTTCAGGCTACTTACAATCAAGCAATCCAATTTAATCAAATATTAGGTCAATGGTTTGAGTTAGGCCAGTGGTCTCAAACTGATCCGTGAAAGGGCCGGTGTGGCTGCATGTTTTTGTTCCAACCCTGCAGCAGCACAGCTGACTTGTTTCATTCAATCAACTGAACTGGTTAAGACCTTCAGTGCAGACAGTTCACACCGGCCCTTTCACGGATCAGTTTGAGACCACTGAGTTAGGGGGTCCATAACAGTGGAAGATGATTCACCATCTTAGTAATAGCTGCACAAGCTTGTGAGCTTGCATGGGTGTTAGTAAAAATTATTCATGGCATTAGAAAATGATACATGATTAGTTTTCATTTGTTACATAATAAAGAATCCTGCTTCATGAGTAACGCCGTGCAATCTTGAAAAGCCGAGAAAACCTTTACAGAATTCATGGAGGTGTTCCCAGGAAACCTCACAGACTCCTTTAACCTCAAAGATGAAAACATATCCTGCCGTCAACCCATTGCCTGGGCTGTGCCAATTTCTATTAATTCACTGATGATAATAGAACGACCTGCACTACCCTGAAGTTTGACATCACAGCATTGTTATTATCATGACTGTTGTAACGTGTCCCTGTGCCCGGATTACAGAACGGGTTGTTTTCCTGCTCCTCCTAAAACAACAGCCATGTTCAGTGTTTGCAGAAACAATATGTCACGATTATTTTTTGCTCTTATCATCATTTTATTCAATTTTCATTATTTTTGTTGTTTAAAAAGTTTACTTGGTTTGACCTAGAATAAGATACAATGGGAATTCACAAAATCCTGCTCATTTCAATCAATTCTAAAAGTCTTAATGATTATATCATATATAATAACTTATAACTTATAATTAGACAGCTGGGATAGGCTCCAGCGCCCCCGCGACCCTAAACTGGATTATAGAGTATAGAAAATGGATGGATGGATAATGACAATAGAGAACGCCCATAACCAAGTTTTCCTCTACAATCATATAAGAATGGCAGCTGTGTACTTGAATTGGTAAATATTTGGGGTTTCTGCTTGAGTGATTCATCATCCTGTGAATGCTTTTGTAGATGAGGAGAAAGTGGCTTTAGTTAACTGGATCAACAAATCTTTGGGGAAAGATCCAGACTGCCAACATCTGCTGCCCTTAAACCCCAACGATGAGAGCCTCTTCACCTCTGTCCGTGATGGCATCCTGTTATGGTATTACATAAACTCTCACTCTAACTCTCACACACACACACACACACACACATCCGCACCGCACAGTACTAATGCTGATGCACACAGAAATGCAGACACCTGAGAATATGCGCATGCACGATCATTCCATCTACACAACAACAGCTTCAGTATCAGGTACACTCAAATGTGACACTTTCGACTTGCAAGACAAGTGGGTTCAAACAAATCCGTCATCGAAAATATCTTACTGTTGATCGCCACGGAGCTTTTATGGTGCAACAAAGGTGAAAGCAAGATCTTTTTATATTGTTTTATAGCGGTTCACCTTGAAATCTTTTATCTCTTTCACCACAAGTGCTGCACAACATAATGGACCTTTAAACAGAGGCGCATCGTAGAAGGAAGGTAACATGGACCCGGCAGTCATTTCACGGCCTCACT
Organism: Odontesthes bonariensis; assembly: GCF_027942865.1. Classification (NCBI taxonomy): domain Eukaryota; kingdom Metazoa; phylum Chordata; class Actinopteri; order Atheriniformes; family Atherinopsidae; genus Odontesthes; species Odontesthes bonariensis. Next base: position 20,687,403 of record NC_134522.1, read on the forward strand.
TATCCCTCTTTATGCTCCTTGTTCTCTTTCAGTAAAATGATCAACCTGTCTGAGCCTGACACGATTGATGAAAGAGTCATCAACAAAAATAACCCTACCACCTTCAAAATGACAGTGAGTAGATGGGTTTTCAAACCCACAACCTCTATGCACCACCAACATTTGCCTAAGATCATGGGCATACAAGCACTAAGGCATTGTGTGCTGAGAAGGTTCACACCACCATATTATTATTATTATTGTTGTTGTTGGTGTTGTTAGTATTTATTTATTTATTATTATTTGCATAGCTTGGCATTGGACGGTGGAAACAACTAGCTTATAACTTAACAGAGTAGAACTCCAATTCCCCCCAAAAATAAAAATAAAATAAAAACAATAGAATCAATGACAACTGAATGTAATGATTCCCAATAGAACATAGATAACATAAGAAATGTTGAAAGTGAGTCATTTTACTAGTCCATGAAAAATATTAGCTCACCTTGAATCTCATGGTAGTAATACATCTCAAAGAAGAAGCATTGATTCCACTCTTTATACTAAGCTAAACTAACAGGCTGTCTTCAGCCACATGTTGAACAGTCATATAAGATGAGCGATTAATACATCTGAGACAGTGATAGGTTGTAAGATGTGTAGACTGTTATAAATTAACTTTTTTACTGCAAATTACTTGATATCCATATCTGTTTTATATCTTTTATGTTTCATTAACTGCTCACTTTCTCCAAGTAAAGAAAAACCAAAAATGCCTTGCATATTTGGCCTTTTATTGTTTGCTGGACATTATCAATCAATCGGCCCATAGATCTTCTGCTTCAGCCAGCTTTCTGAGAATTTTGTTGCTACTGGTGGTTCGAAAACAGACAACATGATGATGTAATTTCATGTTCCTTCGCAGGAGAATCTGGTCTTGGCTATGAACTCTGCCTCAGCAATCGGCTGCACAGTGGTGAGCATGGACGCCCATGAACTGACGGCCGGGAAACCCCATCTGGTCATGGGACTGCTCTGGCAGATCATCAAGGCTAGACTATTTGCTGATATGAAACTCAGCAAGAACGAAGGTCGGTACACACACGTGAACTTAATCCAGCTGAAATGCAGGAGACCCTTTAAATATCAATGTCATTGTTTGTTGAAAGAGAGGGAAGCGTGTCAGAGAGCTTTCAGACATCAGATTGAAAGGAAGTGAAGATATCCATCATGCATATACATATGTACATATGAGAAATATTGTTTTTTTTCTCAAATAAAAGGGACATCGCATTTATGTTGTTTGGTCAAATGCTGCAGCAGAAGAGTCATTTTGTAATGTCTTACTGAAGTTGATGGTTTTCCAGCACAAAGCAGTGGTAACAAAATCGTGCAACTTTTTTTCATATTTCACCTTCATCAGATAATATAGCCACTTTATTACTTCATAACTTTGTGTGTTTTTTTTTGTTTTTTTTACATATATACGTATAAAAGTGATCTTCTCCTTTTTTTTTTCATCACTTGCATAACTTGCCCTAGTTGAATGCAGACACATGTTTCTTCTTTTCTTTCGCTAAAATGTAGGCTTTCTTCATTAGAAAGTTTAACAGTTGGTTAATGGTAATATAACCCCCCCCCCTTTTTTTTTTAATGTTTATATATTCAACAACTTGGTTTTCTTCTTTCTTTTTTTTCCACCAACACCATTTTTTTTTTTTTTTTTTTACCGGTTTCTTCTTTTAAAACGGTTTCTTTTAAATGGAAAGTTTTGCTGTGGGAAGCCATGAGTTTTGATCCATTTCACCTCTCCTGCTCAAAAGGTGAGCTGACAGCAGTTTTTTGTGCGTCTCCACAGGTCTCATCTGGCTTCTGAAAGACGGAGAACAACTGGACCAACTATTTTCTCTCTCCCACGAGGAACTGCTGCTCCGCTGGGTCAACTATCATCTACGCAATGCAGGAACAAAAACAATCAGCAACTTCGGTGACGACATTAAGGTGCCATGCCAAACACACACACTCACACAGACCCACAAACACACTTGCATATATTAGCTTAACTTTGTTTTGTACTGTGCCACTGAAGGACTCTCGGGCCTACTTCTACCTGCTGAGCCAGATTGCATCAGAGGATGAAAAATTCAAAATGCGTGTCCAAATCGACATGAGCGGCCTCAGTGTGAGTCGGTTTGTTTTGCGATCATTTGTATGTGCTTACAGATTTTGCCTGTGCCTTCACCTTAACGTGCACGTGTGTCTGCGTCTGTGTATGCGAAGGAGCGGAATTTGGAACGAAGGGCGGAGCTGATGCTGCAGCAGGCGGCCAGGCTGGACTGCAGGCAGTTTGTTTCTCCTCATGACGTCGCATCTGGAAACAGCAAACTCAACTTGGTCTTCGTGGCCAACCTGTTCAACACGCATCCTAGTCTGCAGGGGGCAGGTGTGAATGGGAACGACTTAGAGCAGGCACAAATAAGAGGTGAGATGGGCCTGTCGCTAAGGTTTAGGTGTATTTTCCAAGAACCGGAAAACATGGTTTAGTCAGAAAATACCGACGTGTGTGTGTAATGACGTTTATGGTGTATTTATGTCTTGCCAGAGGAGACCAGGGAAGAGAAAATCTTTCGCAACTGGATGAACTCTCTGGGCGTCTCCCCACATGTCAACCATCTTTACTGGTATGGTTATACCAGGTTTGATATAAGTGTGAATAGCCTTATAAGGGGAAGAGGAGAATACTTAACATTCCTACTGATAGCAAATGACACGTTAGGGTGCAGTATAATGGTAAACGATACAACTAGATACAAATAGCAGGACATGCATTATTTGGACAATGTATTTGTCCTTACTTATGCTCTATTAAAGCTGTGTATTCATAAATATACTTTATTTTTTACTTGTGCCTTTTAATTCTGTTTCTCCTATTATTTGCTTTTAGAGTATGCTCATTGTCCTTTTACATCATCTAAATGAGTTTATAAGAGGTTCCTTATGCACCAAGGCAATTGTATTCATTATCAAGGGTTGCTCACTTTAGCTTCTGTTCACATACTTTCAAAGCTTCTCCTCATTTGCCTCCCAGTCTGAAACTAGCCTTGTATACAGCATGCATGCATGCATTAACAGACCGTTGCCATTTCCTACTTCATTGCATCTACACTTGAGAACAATTTCACTTTACAACTATTTCTAAGACAAAAGAAGTTCTGATGCCATTTTAGAATGCAGATACAAACAAAATGCAAAGGGTTGCAAAACTCAGAACCCAGTACTGTACTCGAATTGAATACAGAAAACGGATCAAATGTTGAAAGTGAGGCATTTGGCTATTTCATGAAAAAATATTACTCATCTTGAATTGGATGGTCCATTCATGATTTCCATTGCAGGGTCATGCCTGCCCTCAGTCAGTGCTGCCTGAGGGCCTTAAGATCACTGGCATCCAATATAGATTTTTTTTTTTTTCGGCCATGTTTTTTGTGCACATAGATATCTCCAGATTATGTATATATATATATATATATATATATATATATATATATAGTCCCCATATAGTGCCCAGTCACAACTTTTTTGAGATGCGTTGCTGCCACCAAATTCAAGATGAACAAGTATCTTTAATGAATTAGTAAAACGTCTCACTTTCGGGAATTTGATATGTTTTCTTTGTTCTGTTGTAAATAGAAATGTGGGTTTATAGGATTTGCAAATCACTGCATTCTGTTTTTATTTACATTTTGCACGTTCTACCTTGTTAGGAATCATGTTTTGAACGTCAGGCTCTGTGTTTTTCCTCTGTTAGTGTTCATTGTGTGTGACCTCATCTTTTACAGGGATCTGTGTGATGGTTTGGTGATTCTGCAGCTTTTAGAAAAAGTCGAAGTGACTGTGAGCTGGCAGAAAGTCAACAAACCTCCTTATCCTTTATTGGGGGGCAATATGAGGAAGGTGCGGGATGCAA